>NC_135791.1:11349166-11982500 GCF_051106095.1 Pogona vitticeps | reverse complement strand
ACTCCATTTTCCTACCTCAAGGTCATCCCATTTCCACATCAGTTTGCAGATTTTTTAAAAACCTGTGAAGTCTGTTCAAGAATGTGCCCATATTTCCATGCCCACTATTTCTATTATATTCCTTTTATACTTCTTTGCTTAATACTTACACATGTAACACGAGACCAGATGGGCAGAAAACAAATCAAATAAAGAAGAAGAAGAAGAAGAAGAAGAAGAAGAAGAAGAAGAAGAAGAAGAAGAAGAAGAAGAAGAAGAAGAAGAAGAAGAAGAAGAAGAAGAAGAAGAAGAAGAAGTGGTGTCTGGGGGAAAGAAAAGATTTCGCATGGAAATATATTTGCCTGAAATTAAAGGTTTCCACCCTCCAACACTCCCTAAATGTTCTCCACAGGAGGCTCAAGGCCTTTAAGAGGAATCTGAAATGTTTGGTTTCTGAAAAATTGCTGAAGTGGATGGCATCCTTAATTGACATAGCAGTGGTAAAGGGTTTTCAGCCATAAAATCATAGAATTGTACAACTGGGGGAAAAAAACAGGGATTATCTTGTACACATCCTGCCAATGCAGGAATTCCCATGTTAAAGCATTCCTGACAAATGCTTTAAAATCTCCAACAAAGGAAAGTCCACCAGCTTTCAAGTTAATCCATTTCACTGTCAGACAGCTTTTACTGAATGCTCATCCAGCTGATCATGCTGAGAATCAACAATGTGAATCCAGGTTATTCAGTTGTGAACAGGGACCTACATGCATCCATTCATCCTAGACACAGTCACTTTGTATTCATATCTCAGGGATAAGAGTATGTCCCACAGCAGTACTGGTGCTGCAGGGATCCAATTCCCTCCCCAGAACTGACTAGGCCACTCACCAGGCTCCGTACAGTGCTGGGGTCCTTCAGCAGTGGTGGCCGGCCAATCCTGGCAGGAGCTGGCTGGCCCTTCCCTGCCTTCCCATGCAGCCAACCACTCATTGGCTGAGAAAGGAGACTCCCTGTCCTGCCTCTGCACTGAGGTGGTCAACTGCGTAGGGAGGCAGGGAAGGGCCAGCCAGAGTCCTGCCAGGATTGGCACGCTGCCACTGGCGCAGGACCCCAGCACATGTGGAACCCAGTGAGTGGGCTGGCTGGTTGTGGGGGAGGGGAAAGGGCCCCCACATGACTACAGGTGCTGTGGGTTGTATTCAGATCCACAAGATATGAATACAAAGTACCAGCCTCTAATTCATCCAAAGGTATCACATTCAATTCTATACAGGAAGTATGTGGTCAACAGGCTTCAGCAAAGAGCTGAAAAATGCCAACACATGTTTAACCCTTGTTTGTGCCTATTTATGTATTTATTAATTTGTTTATTAATTTATTTTTGCTTTACATCCAGCCTGAAAAAAATTTAATTCTTCACTTTATAAATGTGACAGATTGTGTTTCTGTATACACAATTCAAAATGCCAGGAAATGGCCTAATATTGCTGCACAATATTGTGTCCGCATTGCAAGCAGGAAAAATGTAGAGTTTCCCAAAGTATGTGTCATAGTGCTCCGTGGTCTTTGCAGCACCCTGTGGCTCCCTGGGGCACCTCTCAGCCAGCCAAGACAGTCTGTCTGCTATATTTGTGCCAAATCTGGTGCTAATACAAGTTCCAGTTAAAAAGTTATCATTTTTTGTTTGGAGTCGCGCTAGTTTTTGAATTGCTTTACAGAATGCTGAATTAGGTTGTTGCACAATATCTATTGCTGCATGCCTGTGCAACAATAAATCTGATCTTTATAATGCTTCTAGTTTGTCTTCCTAAATGGGATCAACATGCATAACCACACAAACTTTGTATGGTATTGCTATTCAAGTGTAGCTCATGATTATCCATGGCAGGAATTTAACCCAGATTTAACCCTGTCATTGTATCCACTACACCATATTGGCCAAGAAGGGTTTTTTAAAAATTAGGACTAAGTCCCACTGTCTTATTTCTCCTGGGTAAACATCTGTAGTATTAAACCATCAACTTCTATAACAGTAACTATCATAATCCAACATGTGAAGGATCCAATTTGTGTCACCAGTAGTGCTCATAACATTTTAGTGGTGTGTGAGGGGGTAGCCACTGACAGAACCTCAAACACCCTGTCTGAACTTGCCCCGTGCTGTCTAGAAGGACTGCCAGACATGGAGATTGCCAGACCTCAGGTGGATCCTGGGGCCAGTTGGCTTGCCCAGACCCATCAGCAGCTACAAGAGATAAGGACCGACACTTGGGGAAGAAGTAGAGGACTTGGCTTTATGAGGAGATTAGGGCCATACAGACAGAGGTGTAGAAGGAATGCAGGAGCAGGAGTCTAAGAAGGCTGATACCAGGGATTGAGGGCAAGAGGAGAATTGGGTTGATGCTGTGGATGGACAAGTGATGGTTTTGCTGGCTGAGGATCTGTACAATGCGTCCTCAGAGAAGACCCACAGACGAGGAACCTAGTGATGGGATCCTAAAGGGACAGCAAGGGCCCAAGCCATGCAGAGGTCATGAAAGCAGCCATTGAGATGCTCGGTCTCCTGTCAGCAGGCTCCTCCACTGTCATAGCAGCTGGTCCTGACTCTGATTCTGACTCCTACATAAAAGAGGCAATGAAGATCCCAACGTCAATGCCAATGGGAACATCTCCAGCAGCTACAGGAGGAGTTGGCCCAGAAACTGGGCAAGGGTCCAAGAGAAGCTACAAACTTCTTTAGGGACTAGAGGATATGGGCACTTGCAAGGACTGTTAACACCTCCACTGTTTCTGTTTTGCCCCAGTGAAGACAACTGAGGTTTCAAAAGAGACTGAGTCAGTGAAGGGAACTTAGCCCCCTGAGGAAGACACTCAGGGGAGGGGGCTGATGGTGATGAAAACTTGTCTGTAACATCTGCCGCCCTTCCAATAAAAGTGGAGCTAACTCAACTTTCCAGTCTGGAGCCCATGGATTTCTGCAGAGGGGTCACCCACCACCTTGCTCTAGGAACAAGCAGCAGGGCTCACATGAAGTCTATCTCATAATACTATCTCCAGTAAACGTTGATGTATTTCTCTCTCCTATGAAAAATAAATTAAATGTATTCAGCATTATTAAATAATAAAAATAAGATCATATTTCTCTATGAACCTATAACCACTCTTAGAAATGTTAATGCATTTCAGGCCAGCACAGATCAGCCATATAAACGCAGTTCAATGTTTGTGACCTGCCTGGATACCTGTAATCTCCCCACATGCAATGGAGAACAGTAGTGAGTGTGCTAGCTTTTTTTTTCTTGCTCATCCACATTTGTATCATCCATCACATGCACAGGGTGACTAACAAAGAAAACTTCCTGTATCCTCAAAGTCTCTCCTTACCCTTAGGCTATGCATGAGAAATTTGACAGGCAGGTGAGATTCTTTGCCTCCTGCCAAGAACAAGACAAGGGGGGTTTTGTGTTTGCTTTGTTGACTTAAACACCTCCACATTTTCCACAGACACCGTTTTTCCCTTGAAAAGCAAAGCAAACACTCCGACCAAGCTCACAATGATTGGCTGAGAGGGGCAAAAGGGACAAATCATTGAGTTTGAGGCTTTAAATTGTCCAACGTTCCTAAAATTCAGCAATGGCTTTCCCAATTTTGTATGATCAATTTGCACAAATTGCTGTTTTTATTTGTGTGGGGCCCCCCACACACACTTCCTTACTTAAGAATAGTAGGATGTCTTGGCTAAGCAAGGAAGAGATGAGAGAATTGACATTCTACCACAGATACAAGAAGTTCTCAGTTGTAGACAGTTGTAGACAGTGCAAGGAAACATTGATAAGAATGTGTGAGGAATCTGAGTGAATGTACTTGTTCACCTCCTCCTCCACATACACACACAACACACTTTAAAACACCCAAATGCAGCTATCAGGAAGGTCTAAACAGCAAAGATAACATTGAAACTTCATCAGATATTTAGTTGTTCCAACCATACTGGTGCCTGCCCTCAAGATAAGGAAAGGTCACAGCATCCTACACTGCCATTTTTTTTTTTACTATAGCCTTCGAATGCTACTTGCATGTCTAAATAGAGCTTTATCTCAGAGATCTTGCTCCAAAGCAAATAAAAAGGGATAAAAAAAACCCAATAATAAGCAGTTTACATCAATACTTTTTTCCTGTTCAAGTACTATTTGTTCAAGTCAATGCTGTTTTCTTCCTGGTCCTTTTAAGCAACACAGCTTAAAATAAACTGTCTACTGAGTGTCAGCCCAATCCTCTTAATGGAACGGAGACTCTGATGAGCTGAGCAGAAAAGGTGCAATTGCTGCTGCTGTTATTCTTCAGTGAACATCCCCTTCAAAGCATTTTCTCCAAGCCCCTAAAAGCTAATGCACCTCTTCTTCTGTGCCCACATGCTGTGTGGCACAATGAAATTTTGGAGCATTGACTTTCTTTTTGGGTAATGTATGGGTTCAGCTGTACTAAGTTCTGGTTCTTGTACTTCTGCCTGGCTGAATATAACCCTTCATTTAGCAGTACAAGGTGTTGCTAAGAAGAGACTCAAAGTTTTCCCTGCATACATAGGAAGTTCTGTATCAGAATTTAGAATGTGGTCAACGCAGGCTGCAACTTTAGACAAAATGAGGGGAAAGCTAGATATGGATGGGGAGCACTGTGTATTTAGCTCATGGGGATATTTAGGTGGTCTACAATGGTCCCCCTAAGTAGTCTACTGCCTTGAGGTGCAGTGGTGGATGCTTCCACTTCACCACTGTTGACAACAAAATCAGCTTCTACTCCAGTGGGATTTTGCACATGGGATGAATATGAGTGCTATTTGTTCTCCCCATCATTAACTAGGTGTAACAGAAAAGAGGGAATCTGTAACAGAATATTTTGGTGCACAACCTGAGGAAGATGAATTATCATTGAAAGCTTGCTGTTTGCTTGATTTTTTTAACGTTATCTAATAAAGGTATCATCTGCTCTTGCATTTGTGTTGTGACAACATTGTTACCAATATTTGTAACTTCCTGCTTTGAGGTATGAATATATTTTATAAACTGGATGAATTTACTTCTTGGATAAATACTTGCATGGTTCAGAAGGTAAAATAAGATTCTGTAGAGGCAATGTATGTTTTCAATTAAAGACTTCTGACAACACTCAAGGTCTGTTTAGGACACTGAATGAAAACGTTATTTTAAAAAAACATATTATTTCCTATACTCCTTGACTGAATTCCAAATTGAGCCAACTGTCATTTACTGGTCAGAAAGGGAAATTTCAGCCATTTCCTAAACAGTTTTGAGCAAGGTTACTTGAAAGACCCATCTTATCTTTTGTAAAAAGACCTGCTTGGTTTATTAATCATTGGTGGCTATGCTTTGAAGATCAAACTAGACATTAAAGGAACTGCATTAAGAATGTGTGCTGTCTTTGGACAGATACACTAACCAAATCAGAGCTACTGGAATGCTTCTAAAGCAACCATGGGGAAGAGCAAATAGCCCAGAGGATGCAGTCTGTCAAGGAGTGAAAACAGGGGTTCCCAACCTTGGGCAACCAAGGTGCTCTTGGACTGCAAGTCCTGGAAACCCTAGGCAGCACAGCTGGTGGTGAAGGTTTCTGGAAATTGCAGTTCAAGAATACAGTGGTGCCTCGCAAGACAAATGCTTCGCATAACGACGAATTCACTTTACGATGAGGTTCTCAGAGTGATCTTGCGCTTCGTTTAACGATGTTTCCTATGGGTGATTTTCGCTTTACGATGTTAGGGCCTCGCCAGATGGTTAAATTTTAGGTACCTGTTTTTCACTTTAAGATGTTTTTGACAGCTTGGTCTTGCTTCGCTATACGAGTCTTTTAATTGTCTCTGTTTCGTTAGACGGCTGTCTTCGCTTGGGAACCACGTTTTGCTTAATGATGTTTCCTATGGCAATTTTCGCTTAACGATGACAATCCGTTCCCATTGGAACGGATTATCAGGTTTTCAATGCATTTCAATGGGAAAACGTGTTTCACAAGACAATGTTTTCGCTTAACAGCGATTTTCGTGGAACAAATTAACATCATCTTGCGAGGCACCACTGTACCTGGGTTACCCAAGGTTAGAAACCACTGAAGTAGAGGGGAGAGAAAAAGGATATAAGGTGTCGAGATAGATTTGGTTCCTCCTTTTCTTCCCAATAAATGAACTGTGCTTTTCCTCTAGAACACATCTACTTGCTAGGCCGATGGATGGGACAAAAGGGGGCCAGGGAAGCAAAGAGGATGAGATAAAATCCTAGGGTTTGTAAGTGAAGACAAGGTTTTCCATGTTTTTTAAAGGAGGAATCAAAGACATTATTCAAGCATGGACTGGGTTGGGGGGGTAGTTTACACCCCGAGGTGGCATATTCCCTACCAAGTAACACATTTTCACTCTGATGTCAAGAGTTCCTTATACATGCGTGCTTCGAGGAATAGCATCGCAAGTTAAGCTCAAGTTTACTTTCAAAGTACAACTCATAAAACAATGTTAGCCTTTCTTCAATCAGCCAATACTTCACCCATCCTCTTTGATTACAAAAAAGAAGAACAGACAGTAGTTCTGAGAGTACTTCAGCCAGTTCTTTCAATTCTCAGATGCACTTCATCTGGCCTGAGGGAAGCGAACTCATTCACAATAATACAACATTCCTTGACTATTTGTTTATCAGTCTCTAGCTCCAATCCTGTCTTTTCCCTTTGTATTTCACATTTGCCTGGAGAAGCCATAACCTGTCTTGTTGGAGAAGTTGGAATTGAGCGCTTCTGCCTTTCCTTTGTTGTTTGCTATCGTTGTTCCTTCCCTATTCAGCAGATGAGGCCCTATTTCAACATTCCCAGTTTTTCCCTTCCTAACGGCATTCCTGCAATTCTTTGCTCCTTTTCTGTACTCTTCCTGGCCTTCTTTTCAGCTCTTCTCTGAGTTTTTTGTGAAGCAGCATTGGTCTTTCCCCCCCCCCCGTCTCCTTTTTCTTCTTGAAAATGTTAATAGTTATACTTTTAGAATTTCCTTTTTAAAGGAAGTCCCACCCAACATTTTCCTGTTAGGATCTCCTGCCATGGGACATACTTATCATAGAATTATAGAATAATAGAAAAGTGAAGTTGGAAGGGGCCTACAAGGCCATCAAATCGAAGCCTCTGCTCAATGCAGGAATACAATCAAAGCATACCTGCTAAGTGAGTATCTTAAATAACTCCCAGTGTTGGAGCACTCACTAACTCCTGAGATAACTGGTTCCACTGTCGAACTGCTCTAACAGTTAGGAAGATTTTCCTGATATTCAACCAAAATCTGGCTTCCTTTAACTTAAGCCCATTGTTGTGCATCCTGCACTCTGGGATGATCAAGAACAGATCTTGCCCCTCCTCTGTACAACAGCCTTTTAGATATTTAAAAAGTGCTGTCATATCACCCCTCAGTCGTCTTTCCTCAAGGCTAAACATGCCCATTTCTTTCAGCCTTTCCTCATAAGGCTTGGTTTCCAGCCCCCTGATCATCCTTGTCACCCTCCTCTGAACTTGTTCCAGTTTGTTAGCATCCTTCTTGAAGTGTGGTGTCCAGAACTGGACACAATACTCAAGGTGAGGCCTAACCAGTGCTGAATAGAGTGGGACTAGCATCTTGCAGGATTTGGAAACTATACTTCAATTAATGCAGCCAAAAATAGAATTTGCCTTTTTTGTAGCCACATCAGTGTTGTCTCATATTTAGTTTCCAAGGTCCTTTTTGCTCACAGTTTTGCTGAGTCAGGTATCCCTCATTTTGTAACTGTGTAATTGGTTTCTTTTTCCAAATTGCAGTACTTTGCACTTATCCCTGTTGAATTTCACTCTGTTGCTTTCGGCCCAGTGCTCCATCCTATCAACGTCATTTTGAATTTTGTTTCTGTCTTCTAGGGCAGTGGTTCTTAACCTTTGTTACTCGAATGTTTTTGAACTTCAATCCCAGAAACCCGAGCCAGCACAGTTGGTGGTGAAGGCTTCTGGGAGTTGCAGTCCAAAACTCCTGAGTAACCCAAGGTTAAGAACCAGTGTTCTAGGGTATTAGCTATTCCGCAGCTATTCCACCCTCCAAATCTCATAACGTACTACTCCCCCCTTATTCACCACTGGTTAGGCCTCATCACAAGTACTGTGTCCAGTTCTGGATGCCGCATTTCAAGAAGGATGCCAAGAAACTGGAACAAGTTTGGAGGAGGCAGTATTTTGAAATCGGGAAGCAATTTTCTATTTCCACTTAAGAAAAACCTTGAGCTGATGCCAGCTCTGTGGAAAAAGAGTCTATGTGAATTTGTAAAATTAAACCATTTCAAGCATGGTTAAATGATAGAAGAGTATTCTAACAAGCCTATCTCTAACTGCTGTGTATTGATTTTGGTTGTCATAAGGATTTCATATTCATAATCAGATTATGCTTTGGAGGAATGACCCAATACTTATCAAGTGCAGAAAAAAATATGAGACAAATAGTGTGTATAATGAATACATTTCAGATTGCTGATGTGTGTGACTGGATATGCATGACAACAATGAATCTACACAAGGTATAATTTTCAAGCACACAGGTTTAGAATTGGACATTATCTACTTCTAACATACACAATACTGTATAAACAATTTTCCATGAGTTTGACACTCAGCTACATCACATGTACAGGTAGGTTGAACAAAGAACTATGTGGATATGATTATTCTTTATATGTGGAACAAATATACAACTGCTAGCTTTTAGTGTATCATCTGCATTATTTATTTATTTATTTATTTATTTATTTATTTATTTATTTATTTATTTATTTATTTATTTATTTATTTATTTATTTATTTATACCGCCCATCTGGCTGCCAGGCCACTCTTATTATCAATAATTATCCAGATATTGTTCCACAATATGGAAACCATTGAAGGTGTTCTTTGGAAGTAATCTTGATTACTGGCAGCTGTTAGTATGGCTTGTTTGATGTTAGAAAAAGTTATTTAAATTAATCGTCCTGATGATCGATAATGCATTGGCTGGAATCCTGTTGCTCAGCAAAAGGCGAATTGCAACTTTTGGTTCTTTCCTCCTTGGCTAACAAAGCATCCCCTTCTTGCAGTGCACTCACATGCTGACTCGGTGTAGCGTATTTTTCTGGGTAAGGCTCAGTACTTATCAGCACCCCCTCACAGGACCCGGTGGTGTCAAGATAGTCCAAAACATATTATATGGGTTTGGTCTGGACGAACAGCAAAGCAGTGGTGACTGGTGCTCACTGGCACTATTAGGGCAGGGTAGCCAATGGAAGGAGAAGCCCAAGTCAGTCATTAGTGGAGGCATCTAAATCTTATTTTATCTCTTTTCTTTCTTTTCTTCTTTTGTGACAAAGAAGCTTCCACCACAAAAAATATATACAGAAACTGACCAAGCCAATGCCAATCCTAATCCTTGTTAAAAGCAAAAAAGCAGCGGGGAATGGACTGGCTGGGGGGTGGGGTGGTGTAAGCTGAGGGCACCCAGATCCTGGGGAGGCAGTGCCTACTTTGCCTTAAGGGGGCAGTTTCCGTCGTGGTACAATGTGTGAAATCGTCGTTGTCAGGAGAGTTGTAACAAGGGTGTGAGGCACTTGCCTCGTATAGGTGAAGCTGAGGGATGGTTTCCTCATAGGGCTTTGGTGAAGGGGAATCTTGAGCCTGATGAGAGGTGCCTCAACTGTGGTCAGAGGTGCTGTGAGGGCCGCTTCTGTGAGTAGAGGCGGGCCCAAAAAGAACCATGAAGGAAAGGAACCCAAGAATGGAGCCATTTCATGGTTTGTTTTGTGGCACTTCAGGAAACATGCCTGCCCTGAATGAAACAAAATGCCAAACTATTATCAGTGTTGAGGACTCACACATGGGCTATAACTCGGATATCCCAAATCCAATCTTCGCCAAATTTGGACTAGCTCTTGGGCTGACTCTTCTCCACCCTCAAAGTTTGGCAAAGATTAAATATGCGATATGTGAGTTATAGCCTCCTGAAGCATGTCCTCCCCCCCCCCCCCAGAAAGTGCTCTTTAGACAGCTGCCAAAGAACACTTTCCTGGGGGGGGAACCTAATTTTGGGGGGCTATAACTCGAACATCAAAATACAATCTTTACCAGACTTGTAGAGGGTGGGGAGTAGAGTCACCCGAAGACTTGCTGTGAGTTTGACATCTCTAACTCACAGGGGTTTGTTCTGCCATTCCAATAAGTCCCCAAAAATGCTTAAACTTCGTTGGAAAGTTTGTGGTTTCTAGTTTGTGAATAGTGACAAATCGTGAACTATCTCAAACCAACATTGCCCCCCCACTCCAAAATAAAGAGGCGAGACGCAGGTGATGGGTAAAACCAGGGTCACACTTTATTAACCTTAAACATCCCAGTAATTATAGAGGGGCAAAATGATGTTTGCAGCTGAGGTCCCATGGGACCCCTTCATCACGAATATGGATGAGTCCCATGCCCCAAGGTTGCGCTGTCCTGGAGAAAGAGCATCTCCGGCTGGCAACGTCCTGACCACTTCCGGGCCTCGAGCTCTCAGCCTATTGGTGGCCATCAGCCTGGGGGTGGCCCCAGCACATCCTTCCCCTCCCCATGCTGTAATCTCACAATGTGCAGCACTGAAAGTTTGGATATGCCATATCCTCCCCTGTGCCCCACAGGGAGCCTACCAAACATCTTCATTCCACACTAGCCGCCAGTGTGATCTGTGCCAACACCACCCAACAAAACAGCCCAGCTCCTTCTGCTAAAATGGGGATAGGAGAAAAAAAAAAACCCATTCCCCAATGCTAATCAGGAAGGGGGTAAAAAAAATTCCTATCTGGCCCCAGTGGTGATCAGAGAAGCTAGGAGGGCAGGGGGTGGGTTGCAAGCCTTGAAAGAGGCTGAAGCCGGGCAGGAGCTCCTGTTATATAGGACGCTTCTTCCCCCTCCCTTCCTGGATTGCAGAGACGCAAAAACTGTGGCTCACACTATTTTGGGTAGGGGAGGCAAAAAGGCTCAGCATGGTGAAGCTTCTTGCCAGCGGAGCTCACAATTTTCCTTGTTCATGCCCATCTCTACCTGTGAGTATAGAAAAGCCTTCCAGGAGATCAGGTAACACATCTGCCTTAGCTTACTTATTAATGACAAATATAAGTGGTAAAAGGTAGTACAGATGGTTGAGAATTGTGTTTGTTTTGCTGTTGAAGAGAACTTTAAGAATTCCTTCAAAAATAGGGTGGAAATAATATGACAGTTTACTGTATATCACATGAGAGAGAGAGTAAACCTGATGAATTTGTCCATCGCTAGATGCTGAGCGCTGTAGACCAAGTCTTAGTCCTCAAAGGCAGTGTTTTTCTGTGAGGTGCCTACAGTTGTCTCCTCAAACTAGTTGCCATGGAGGCCTTTGAACATCAGCATAAGGCTCATTTTCCTCCCTCTTTCTTGGGACTTCCATTCTAGAAATTTTATTCTGCCACCTAATCCCCTGAGATGTTGGTTTGCAACTATATTTTGGTTGAATGCATACTAATGATCTTAAAACTGCACATCATGATTATGCACTATCTTTCATTAGAATGCAATCATCGAAAGATTTCTGGGATATGTACCATTGCTTTTGATTTCTGTTTGTTCACACTGAGCTGAAACAGTAAAACCAAACATCTAAACAAAGCAAATTTAACTTCCCCATCCTAGTTTCTGTGCAAATTAACATCAGGTCTTTTCCTTTATTAGTATCTATTCATTTTTGTTTTCTACCCTCTTCTTTCCCCTTTACTCACAGCAGAAACTGGCACCTGAAAGGAGTTCTTTTCTGCTTCATTATACAGGCAGTAAACATATTTTGAGATAAATCCAATCTTCATTCCAAGAACAGTAATCCATGACATAGTGGGAGGAGAGGATGTGGAGGGGTTTGGTCTTGGAGAGATTTTGCATATATTCTAGACTGTGGTTATGCATTTCTATTGACTATGCAGGGCTGACAAAATCTGATAGCTATTGACTTGTTGCATGGACTGGTAAAAATATTAGCACTGAATGGGTTATTTGTATCTTTGTGACCATCCTCTTCTCTCTCTCTCTCTCTCACTCACTCACTCACACACACACACACACACACACACACACACACACAGAGAGAGAGAGAGAGAGAGAGAGAGAGAGAGAGAGTTGACCTTCACAAAGGGTAAAATATTAGTTTTCCACAGAGGATTTTTGCTCAAAGTTTTTCCTCTCACAATGATAGTAAAAGTTTTAGGTATCTTGGGTTCATGTTGGAGGCAAAATTTCCAATGGCGAATCCTCGACTGGTTGTCTTCCTATTTCAGGACGAACTGTCTTGATCAGTAATGACAAATAAGATAAAAAATAAACCCCCTGACTAACGAGCACAGTTCATGCCAATATATCTACTCTAGATGGGGCTGACACTAGATTTAGTTACAGTATTGGATTTAAATGCTGGACTGTTATTTCTTTGAATACTTCACTTGATTTGAGCTGCTAAGTTAGGACGATGAAGAAAAATGTCTGAAAGCCCAGAGAATTACTGTCTGTTAATGTGGATGGTGCTGGACTGCTTGGTCTAATTATCTGACTCTTGTAAGCCTTTGTTTTAATGCCTAGAAACAGGACTACATCTTAAGGAATCCTGAGATTTTTAATTTCACTAGGTACTTAAAATTCTCTACTAGAGATTACTAGTGCACTCCACTGGACTAGGGTGGAGAATTTTAAGTAGGTCACCAAACTGCAAAACCAAGGAGTCCTCAGTATAGCTACCATATTATTTAATGCTCCCACCCAGATTTAATTATGTAGCAAAGGTGCACCATAAGATAGTAGAAAAGGAAACAAGAAACAATCATGGCTATCCCTGTCCCATGGATGCCTTTGTCCTTCCCTCTCTCGCATGAATTCAGGCATGCCCTAGCTAGATTCATTCAGAAACAAGGTGGATGAAGCCTTGTGTTATCTCTTGGTTAATTGAGACTACAGTGGTGTCATGCTAGACAGTTATCCCGCATGACAGTTTTTTCACTAGACATTGACTTTTTGCGATCGCTATAGTGATTCGCAAAACAGTGATTCGTATGGGGGAATTTCGCTAGACAATGTTTGGTCCCTGCTTCGCAAATCGATTTTCACTAGACGACAATTTTGACAGCTCCCTCCGTGCTTGCAAAACCGGTGTTTTCGGGACCTAAGCTTCGCAAGACAGCAATTTAAACAGCTGATCGGCAGTTCGCAAAGCGGTTTTCCTATGGCTGATCTTCGCTAGACAACGACAATTCTTCCCCATTGGAACGCATTAAGCAGGTTTCAATGCATTCCAATGGGGAAATGCTTTTCGCTAGACAATGATTTCGCTAAACAGCAATTTCAATGGAATGGATTATCATTGTCTAGTGAGGCACCACTGTACTATCATTCTCTCTGCCTCCTCCAGAAACTGCTCATTCCTTGCTTCTCTTCCAGCCCTTGATGGTACTTTATTTCAAAGTGGGGAGAAGATGAAAGATGTTTCATGTCTGACTGGTTCCGTGTCCATTTCCTCTCGCAGAGAACCTGATATTCAACAATGAACATAATGAAAAATGCTGCAGTTATACCTCAAAAGGAGTGGCATTGTCTTTTCTTAAGTTATAGCCATAACTGTCTAAATCCAGTTGTTCATCCCAGCAGATCCACAGAGTGAATGGGACTTGTGTCAACATTTGATTAGCAAGCATACAAAGGTACACACACGGATGGAAATTTGAGTTATCAAGCCTCTCTTTAATATTTTTTATAACTCTTTTCTTCTCCAAATAATTTTTCATTTTATTCTAGGATACCAGACCTGTAGGCTGGAAATGCGGTCAGGACAGAAAAAAAACTGGTAATGTACCACAGGAAGTATCAAAAGGTTTCATTTGCTGCCATTAGTGATCTTGTGAAAACAAGCAATAGATCACCAATATGGTCTGAATCTCTGATGAACTATCTGCTATTATCTGTAGCCCCTAGACGGCTCATGAACACCTCCCATCCAATCTCAATTTAGCACTTGAAGAGGAAGAGGGCTAAAGCCACAAAGGTCTCATAATGGTTATGACTGGAGCTTCTTTTCTTTCTTCCTCCATATTTTACACCCGCTCGATGTCTTAAGAACAACAGGAGAATAGCACAAATTGGAAAGAGAGACACAAAGATGATAAAATGGCTTGGAAAGCCATTCTTGTTCAGAAAGGTTAACTGATAGACTCGGTCTGAAGAAAAGATGACTGAAGAGGGAGGTGGGAAAAAGTGCCTAACATTTAGAAAAATGCCTGCTCAAAGGGTAAGCCGGAGGGCGGGGGGAAAAAAACCCTCGTTAGGTAATGGTGTCAGAAGATGAATTTAGGGCCTGAAGTAGAAGCTGTGGAATGTTTAGGTTAAATACCTGAAGAACTGTTATGTATCTTAGGAGAGTCGTGGTTACCAAAGGGAGGCTGTAAAAGAGAGCCCACAATTGTAAATTTAAGCACTGCATTTTGGACTGCTTTTGAATGTCATATTCCACCTTGCAGGTAAGGGAATCATTTTGGATTAACTGTAATGTTGCCGGGGGGGGGGGACATTATTCCATCAATATAATACCATCAGTATATTGGTGGAATTTTTCCTGACCCTGGGCTGTTAGAGGAACACATACACACACACTATAGAATGTACTCTCATGTCTCCCACTAGGCTTCTGGAAAAGAAACTGGCCCACAGAGTCCTGGACAACACTACGGTCTGATCCACCATGCCTCTTTTTATGTTCCTGTATCTACCACTTCCTTCTGGATGCAGATCTCAAGGTTCCTTCAGTGCACTGACAACAATTGCCTCAGAAGATTCTCATGGCAAATTAGTTTTTTTCCCTAATTCAAAGAGGTATTTATGTGTTCATCTTCAGCTGTAGCCAACAGGAAAAAAGTGATGAGATGCATCTGGCATTTCAAACATATCTTGAGATTTTGCCGTTCTGAATTACTCCCTAATTATTGAATTAGTCTTCCTCATTTGAACACAGGATCAAAAACAACAAGTAGTAACCTGCTCTGTTTATCAGAAAAAGTGTGCTGCAGTCTACATTTATGGCAAATGAAACATACTAGTCTTAAAGTTGACTCGGAAGAACTATTTGTTGCTTTTTCATCAGGACACTAAACTTTATTAAGACTCTGGACACCCATCAGGGTCACCTAAGATGGACTGTTCAAAGTTGAAACATCAGTCTAAGATGCATCTCTGCTGTTCAGGAGTCAACAACCACATCAGCAGAAGATAACTGATATTCCAGTTGGGATGGGGACATTCTTCATGGGCAGCTACTGGGCAGCAGCAATAGTGGAAAGGGACAGTAGTGGAAGATCTGTCAAAACTAAGGTAGTGACACTCAGGTCAACTCTTAGGCAGAAGAAAGCAATGGTAAGCTCATACTTTGAGCATCCTCCAGCACTCTTGGAGCCCTCTAAACCCTGCAAATTTTATATATGGTAAAGGCCAAATATAATGAGTTTACGGATATGGGATATTGTCCTTCAGTGCCTAATGATTCAAAACAACAAGAAATGGCCTGATATTGCTGCACAATGTCATCTCTGCATTGCCAACAGAAAAAAGGATGCCAAGCTCTACATAGCAAAGAGCAGCCTGACTGTTGACAACACCAGTGGCAGCAGTCAAGATAGCCTACAGGAGCCCCTCTTGTGCTCACTACCTTTCAGAAAGTAACTGATCCAAGGTCCAGTTTCACACGTTTTGTTTGGGGCACTCCTATTTTTTTTTTAAGTTGCCTTATGGAATGCTGAATTGGGCTGTCACACAATATATATTGCTGGCGTACAATATATTAGCCATCTTTTCCCATGCCCATCTCCCAGAGATGGAGTACATGGAGTGCAGCCCTTAGATTGCTGCCAAATTTGAAAAGCTAGAAGTGAGATGGTCAATCCCTTTCTTAAAGGGACACCTCTCTGGCCTACACAGTGGAAGAGTGATTGATTCAAGTCTCAGAATGATTTATTTGCTGGAAAAGACACGCGGAATCTGTGCAAACTGCAACTAGAGTTTGCCAGTACCCAGCTAGGAAACAATATCCCCACTGAATGACCGATAGAGAAGAAATTTTAACTCCTTCTCCTATGTCCATTTTATCCTGTTCAGAATCTCAAAACTATTCTTCCATTTGTGTGTGTAAACCCATGCCTTGTACTGCTTCTGTACAGAAGCAACCTCCTCTGATTTCAGAAATTTAGCCGGGTACAGATAGTACTTATGGGAGATAAACAGGGAATGCTGGATGGTTTGTGTGTGTGTGTGGCTCTCAAGGAAAGAGTGAATGCTTGGCACACAGAAGGCTCGAGGTTCAATCCTCATAACCTGGTATGACTGTGAAACAATTCTTCCTGAAATGATGGTGAGTTTCTGCCAATCAGAGAGGTCTATACTGGGTTAGATGGACCAATGGCCTGACATAGTAAAAGGCAGCGTCTTGTGTTTCCAAGCTTGAGAGTGGAGATGCTGAACAGAAAAATGGCTGGAAGAGTGGGAGAAAAAACAGCACTTCACTAATGCTGATCCTCTGCTCAGCTGCTCCTTGATAAATTGAGATTAAACCTGGAGACAGGGAGAGATTAAGTCACTGACTATATGATTCCTTAACAGCATCGTTTTGAAAATGTACACGAACAACACCTCTATTGTTTTGTCTGTTTTGATTTTGTAATTTAGACAAAGGGGCAATATTCTATGGTAAACCAGCATTCAGACAAAAATTACTGAATTGGCAAGCTTGGTGCTTTTTATGATCAATGACCTGCTGCCAGAAAATGTTTTGCTATGGACAAGCATTGTTTCTCCATGTTCCTGGGGCACTCAATTCTTTCAGTCTTAGTAGAATTTTTGTGAAAACAGATGCCAACTGTTCCAACGGAAGCATCACGTAGAAGGCGCTTTTGTAACTTGTACCTCTTAAGATGGTGATGCGGTGCCATTTTTCACAGTCCACAGTCTCATTCTGGAGTTGACTGTTCAATGGCTGAAATGATTTAGACCATTAGGAAGGACATTGAAAGCCAACTTGTGCTGCGTTCCTCTTGTAAGCTGTAAGAAGAGAGTTGTAGCCAACAGTAAAAAAGTACAGAGATGCATCTGGCATTTCAAGCTTGTCCTCAAATTTTGCAGCTCTGAATTACTCCTGAATTATTGGATTACTCTGGCTCAAGATGGAAATGCATCAAGTATTCCATATTACACTTGTTAATTTCTTTATTTTTTAGTAGAGAAGTGTGCATGGCACCTTCCTTCAGCTTTCAGGTCCTTTATTTTATTTACATGTTTGTATTCCCAAGGACACATTGATAACACTGGGGAAAAGTTACTTTGAAAATATATCAATAATTGCATCAGGATTTTTGTGTGGAGTTTTATTCTGGGGAGTAGAGCTTCAAACCTGTGGTCCTAATCTAGCCCAAGGAGATTTGCAATTCCACCTAGAGAATTCCAACAAAATCATCCCTGTTCTCCTTCACTACATTCACTATCAGGGAACAGAGATACTGGAAGTTCCTTTCCTGGCTTGGGTTTGGGTGGTTCTCCCTCTTGCTTGCATGGAGGAGTGAAACCAGCTGCCATCTCAAGTACGGTTTGCAAGTACATTCTGCTCAACGTTTAGTTCCTCCTTCTCCTTCCCCACATAGAGAAGTGGAGGAAGAAAAAAAAATAGCTGAGTTCCTATTGGAAGCTTTAACAGGATGATGCCATTCAACCTACAGAGGTTTGTGTGGGGGAAGGAGGCACTCTCTGACCAGGCAAAACTACCCCTGGCTTTTGGAATGTAGATAAGCATTAACAAGGCACCACAAAAGTGGCATGTGTGAAGTATCCATTTGCAGTGAGTATATACAGTGGTGCCCCGCATGGCGATGATAATCCATCCCATTGAAATCGCTGTTTAGCGAAATCGTTGTCATGCGAAATCCGTTTCCCCACTGAAGTGCACTGAAACCCAGTTTAATGCGTTCCAATGGGGAAAATACCTCCAATGGGTATTTCCAGCGACGAGGTATTTTCCCCATTGGAACGAGATCGCCCATTGGGAAGCCATTTTGGGAACGCCGGTCAGCTGTAAAAATGGCTGTCCTGCGAAGCATGGGTCCAGAAAACACAGGGCAGACATTTCACTAAGCTGACAATCAGCTGTAAAAACCATCGTCTTGCGAATAAACAGTTCGCGAAGTACGGACCTAATCAATGTCCAGCGAAAATCCCCCATTGGAATGACTGTTTTGCAAATCGCTATAGCGATCGCAAAAAGTCATCGTTATGCGGATTTGTCATTTAGCGGGGTCGACGTCCTGCGAGGTACCACTGGAATCACTTCCTCTGGAGAGCTATGTGTAGCTATGCATGGATAAAATTAGCTTCCTTTTACATAACAGAGCCTTATTCCGGTGTTCAGGTTAGCGTGAAGGTGGGAGGCAAGAAGCAGAATAGTCCTGCCTCCTCATTCTTTTTATGTAGACAACAATAGTCTGAACAGGATAGCCTACACTACATATGCAGCCCCTCCGCCTGGCCAGAAATGCTCATTTGTCAGGGTTCTGGATCACAGGGACAGCCTCCGTAAACAGAAGAGGCTCTCATATGCAGATGATCACTGTCCACCAAAAGAGAGGAGCTTGCAGATGCAATGGTGGCAGAGAAGAATGACTTCTTTGCCACCATTACTGCCACAGAATAGGTCTTCCAATGGGCTCTAGCCCATGTTCGGTTGGATTCACTCCACATTTTCCACCATTGTCGCTCTAGTCTCTGTTCCATTCGTTTCATCACCACCAGCTCCCCAGTAAACCAGGGGGGCAGTCTGACTACTTCGCGAGAGCTGAATCAAACTGATAATAATTTTTCTAAGGTGTATTGGAGAAGCTATCAGAATCCCGATACATTTTCTTATGCGGAGGGCATGTGAAAATAAATCAATATGTTGCTGTTTCTTTTTTAAGGAAATAAATTAAATAAGTAAGTTAAATATAGAACTATGTCCTAAAATAGCACTTTTGTTGATATTTAATAAGGAGCAATGGAAATGGACAAAAAAGAATTAATATTAAATTTATTAATAGCAGCATGATTAATAATAGCTAAGCATTTGGAAAGTAAAATACAATGGTGCCTCGACTTACGACCGTCCCGACTTACAACCATTTGAAGTTATGACCAGCTCCGGCCACAAAATTTTGCAATCAGATCTTTGAGTTACAACTAGAAAAAAGGCAGGGAAAAAGGCGGGGAATTCAAACTGCTAACCGTTGGTGGTGAAGATGCTGCTTCTTTGTAGCTCTCTCGCCCCAGTGGTTAGAGAGTGTGCGTTCAGAAGAGGCTTTGGACTGCCTGGTAAGGTGATGCTTTCTACTTTTTAAAAACTGGCTGTTCTGGGTGGGTTTTGCAGCGTGGGTTTGGGCTGGGTGGTAGGGTTATGTTTCTGTGCTGTGATGGGTCTTGCAATCTTTGTTTTTCAGTGCGTTTTTTTCCCCATTTCCGATGGGTCTCTGTTTGCTTCTTGGTGATTGTTATTTATTTATTTGTTTGTTTGTTTGTTTGTTTGTTTGTTTGTTCATTTATTTATTTAGCATTTCCAATGGGTCTTGCAGTGTTTATTTGCTTTTTGGTGATTTTTTTTTCATTTCTGATGGGCCTTGCAGGGTTTGCTTGCTTTTCCGGGGTTTTCCCCCCTTTGGCTGGAATGGATAAATCACATTTCTGATGGGTCTTGCACTATTGGTTTTGTTGTGGGCTTTTTGGTGATTTTTTTCTCTGGCCAGAATGGATTAATTGCATTTCAGTATATTTCTATGGAAAATGGTGCTTTGACTTAACGACCATTTCAAGTTACGACCATCATTCTGGAACCAATTAAGTTTGTAAATCGAGGCACCACTGAAGGATTTTCAATTAAGTGAATCGCGCAAAGAAATTTGGAATATGATAATTTAATAATAAGTTGACATGTAATCTTAAAGTTTAAAAAAATTGTTAAATAAGAATATTTTTATAGATATTTGGGGAAAGTTTATAGATTATGCATTTATAAAGGGGAAAGGTTGCACACCATCACAAGAATCAATGACGTTCTAGATGGGGCAGGGGACACTCTATGGGGTAGAAAACTGACTCCATCTCCAAATGGTCCCAGTTGGGGGTACGTGAGAGAGATGTTAGTTTATTTTGTTTGTTGTGCACGTTATACAGTTAGTGAATAACTTTTATATACATTTTGGTATATATTTGTTTTTTGTTTTCTGTTGTAAGTTTTAAATTAAAAAAGGGAAACTTTGAAATAAAAAAAGAAAGGGAAAGAGAGGCAGAAAGAAAGGGGAAGAGATGGAAGTGGATCCAGGCACCAAGAGAGGCTTCAAATGCCTTTGGTCTAGATGGGGGGGGGGGATAGAAATCAAATAAGTAAGTAAGTAAGTAAGTAAGTAAGTAAGTAAGTAAGTAAGTAAATAAATAAATAAATAAATAAATAAATAAATAAATAAATAAATAAATAAATAAATAAATAACTAACTAACCCAGGTTTCCTGGATGTCCTGCCTGGAGCTGGCTGGAAATAGCTTTAAACACAATGGATATAAACTCCTCCACCTCATTTCAAGGGACCACACCATCTGAATTGATATGAATTATATTTGATTCAAAGAAGAAGAAGAAGAAGAAGAAGAAGAAGAAGAAGAAGAAGAAGCCCCAGCAGTAGAGGAAAAAAGTATGGATCAGAGGAGGAAATGATTCACATTGACCTTTATATCATATAGTCAATGGAAAATAGGGTGAATCAGACTGTTCCAATCCTGGAGCATTTCCCATATTATTTGTCAATGTAGATGCACCCTTGGTCACGGTTGGGGCAGGCCAGTAAAAACAATGCCACTTTAGAGATGATGCAATGTTTCCAACAATTGGTCTTTCCTGTAATTTTCTGCTTCGTTTACAAGTAATCTGGACCAGAGTCAAAAGATAGTGGGGAAATTCTTGTATCTGACCAGATACTTTTAAGAAGGCGCAGGAGAGTATCTGGGATTAGCTATGCTAGAATCCAGCCTCATGAATCTGATACAGCCTTCAATTTGCAACCCATATTTTTCACTTCTGGCTCATCTATTCATCATCTTTTATTACTTTGTAAGCCAGCGACAAATGGAGGCCTAAAAGAAAATGTACGCCATTTTTATTATATACACACCAGCTAAATAATGTGATAAATTGCTCCCCCCCTTCCGCCATTACATGCAGTTATGAGACTGCTTGCAGCTAGCCAGCTATGTCTCTTTCAGTATTTCATTATTCCTCCTCCCAAACCTCATTCTTTTCTTCTCATCTGAGAAGTGTAATAAAATACTTATTTGGAAAAAAAAATATACCCCGTAGATGTTCTTAAGCAAGTCTGTCTCGAACAGAGTCCTGTTTTCACAAGAGAAATTGTGAATCCCATTTGACTCCCTGGAGAATATTTTGAATGAAAAGAACAGAAATAAAAAAACTATTTTGTAATTCAGGAAGATTTCTCTCTCTCTCTTCATATTCTTATTTCCTTTTCTTTTTGTTTCTATTATTTGTCTTCCTTGTCTTTTTCTTTCAAAGCCAGTCTACAAGGTTTTGTTAATCATGCTGATGAAAAATACAACAACCCCTTGCTCATTTATATTCTTCTTTAAAATCTCACATACAATTGAACGGTGGTCCTCCAGCTTGGTCCCCTCACTCCGGAAGGCAGTAAGACTGCACTGTAATGATGTTACTTATTATGATGGTTTCATTAATTTTCTCAACTATAGCAGAGCACATTTGGTTGTATGCAGTGAAGCATTAGCATAAATATTAAAACTAAATTACGCTTGTCAAGCAAATGGGCACAGTACATTGTGTGATGCATTATCTTGGCATTTTTATATCATTATTGTTAGATAGCCTCCCACATCTCCTCCTTCTATGTGTTAGTTTGTTCAGCACACACACACACAAACACACACACACACACATCGCCGGCTTTTTTCCAGTGAGCCTTCCAATAATTAGCGCAAATTAGTGCAATTCTACAATATAACATTCCATAATTGAAGAGGATCAAATACACCATTTAAAAAAGTTGTTCTTCATGTATTTGTTGATTCCATGGCAATCATACCATTGCCCAAATCATCGTATTATAAAAAGCATGAGTCACACGTGTGCTTTTAGTCCAGCTTCTTACAAATATGTACGTACAAACAGTACTTAAAGGGGTAAACTACAGAATTAGTTTGAAGTGAACTGGGGGCTAGGAACCACAAGCTGGGAACTAGACATGTAATCAATCCTTGCAAAATTACGCTGCCTCTACAAGATTTAACATCTCCAGCACAAGAATGAGACAGGGTGGATTGTCCCTCTTCAAGCTTCTGCAGTTTTTCCCAAAATGTCTTGGCACAAAACTAGGCTCTTTTGTTCAGGAAAGAACATGTGCATTAAGCAGAAAAGGACTGGCTGATTGGCCAAAAAGATACAACTAGCCTCTAATCTTTAATACTCCCTGGAATAAAGCAGCAGCTGTCATAAATCTGCACCACTGCAGAAAAAAAATCATTATCAGAAATGTGAGAATGCCAGTTAGTAATGGGGAAAAAATATATCACTGTCTTGATGGGAATAAAAATGTTGTGGTTTCTTGTTCTTCCTCGGAAGAGACAAAAATTGATTTGCATCCTACCTGAAATAAATCTAATAGTAAGCCATTGGAAGTCGGAACCACAAGGCAAACCAGAAAGCTGGTTTGAGAAGGAGCCGTTAAGTCAGAACTGAAAAGTCAGTCGAAGCTGAAGGACAAACTGAGAGAAAAATGCAAAGAGAAAGCCAAAAGCAAGCTTGGCAGTAATACATCAAAATAATGTCATTATCTGTAACATATTTCTTCTCTTGGTAATGAAGGTGTGACTTGTTAAAACACCCTATCTCATGAAGGAAATTAAATTTCTAAGAATTCTTCAAATGTGTAGTCAAGACCAAATAAAACCCAAAGATACAGACATGTATAGGATGCAGAAAGACCTTGATGCTCAGGCGAGGCTCTACTGGAAAAAGTAGTCCTCTTCTGATAATGAAACGTGGAAACATCATCCTTTCAACTTCTCCCTTCATTCCTTCCTTGTAAATGAATCTAAACAATCTGTATCTAGTGGAACCAAGAACGGAACAGGATGTAACCTGCAGGAAGACACCAATTTCCGGGCTTGTGATTAAATCCACAGGACATGTATGTACATGCACACACACACAAACACTAATAATAACACCTAACCTTTTTTGGAAATAAAAGTGACTAGTTTTCTAAAACATATATGAGCACACAGTGGCTGATGGGTTTACTTCTAAAAGACACAGAAATTGCACACATTTGGGGGAAAAACACCCTCCCCCCCAAAAAAAAAACACCTAAAGCAATTTCTGTGAGGAGGGAGACCTGCACAGAAGTATGTTTGTTGTCTGTTAGGCAGGATCATTTCTTCTTTGAAGGCCATTTTCACCGCTTTACCGTATTCCTGTACACACCCTTGTTTCTAAGTCCTGAGTTGTATAGTGTCTAACTAACCTGGTTTCCTTACTATACCATTTTTAGAAAGACCAAGTTCTTCTTACCACTGTTCCTACAGGTGCTTTGACAACTTCCCCTCACATTTACTGTCATGTATTGTATGCAGAATGCCTTTCAAAAACCGTTTGGAAGCCCTGTCAGGTTCAAAATGCAGGAACTGTGCAGTTGCAGGGGGTAATAGATAATCTTCAAGATGCTGGAGGGGGGGTGTTAGCTATAATAATCTGAGTTAACACTGAGGACCTATATGAGTCCCCTTCCAATACTTTTTTTAAGGAAAGTGTTTCTCCCCCACACCCATTGTTTAAAAAGTCTGAGAAAGTCAGTCTAGAGTGCATCTGTTCAGTCTTGGGTGGTATGTTCAATGTGCAGTCTTTTCCTTTTTTGCTGGTAAGATTTATTTTACTTTATTTTGTTATTTTATTTTAAATATGTATATGCTGCCTTTGTTCTAAAGGATCCAAAGCAGCTTGCAACATTAAAAGAAACAATGTTAAAAACTAAAATAATAACATTATTACATTATTGTAATAAAATTATTACAATATTTTTTAAAAAAATTAAGCAAACATCACATTAAAAACTTATAATTAAAAGCAGTGTTAAATACACATTTAAAATATGATGATCCTTTAAAATAATCTCCTTAGTTAACTGGTCATTAGAGATGGGGACGAAGTGCCAAAATGGTGCTTTGTCTTGCTTCATGGCTCGACAAACTTGACGACCCATGAACCACAAATTGCCCCCTGAGTGAGGTGATGAACAACTAATGAATTTGTCATTCATCAGGTTTTTTGGCGGGTGGTTTGTTTGGTGGTGGTTGTTGTTTTGCTCAGGGCATAGCAAGAGTAGGGAAAGCAGGCTGGGGATTGCTTTGATCCCTTTTCCTCTCCTCTTGCTAAGCCCTGCAGGGCTTTCATCCCTTTTCCCCTCCTCTTGCTAAGTCCCATGGGGCTTAGCAAGAAGGGGGGAAGCAGGGATCAAAGTGATCCTGCAGAGCTTTGATTCTTTCCCTCTTCCTTTCGCTGAGCCCCGCGAGGCTTAGCAAGAAGGGGGAAAGCAGGGATTAAAGCGATCCTGCAGTGCTTTGATCCTTCCCCCCCTCCTTTAATTAAGTTCCCTGGGGTTTAGCAAGAAGGGGGAAAGCGAGGATCAAATCCATCCCGCAGCAGCTGAGGGATCCCTTTGACCCCTCTTTGTTCCCTTCCCTCCTCTTTTTATGCTATGCAGGCATACAAAGAGGAGGAAAAGGGAACCAAGCCATCCCCCTAAATTGGGATTCCCTAAGCAAGCTGCCTAAAGGGAAAACCCCTCTGCTTATGCCCCCAAGGAACAGCTGATCCGTGGGGACATAAGCAGATAGGGAAAAAAGGGATGAATATAAAAGGTTTATATTCATTGCTTCGTATTTGTTGGGGTCACTGGACCCCAAAAATAAAGGTAAAGGTAAAGGTTCCCCTTAACAATTTGTCCAGTCATGTCCGACTTTAGACGGCAGTGCTCATCCAAGCCATAGAGCTAGCGTTTGTCCGCAGACAATCCTCCGTGGTCACGTGGCCAGTGTGACTAGACACGGACCCCAAGAATACGAAGCAACAAATATCTGATGAATCAGCGATATTTAACAACTATCCCGATTTGTCTTTATATTCGTCCCCATGTCTATTGGTCATTTAAAACAAAGTCTGCTTGGGGAAAAAAAAGGATTTGCCTTGTGGAAGGATAGCAAAGACATGACCAGCCTGGCCTCCCATTTGAGGGACTTTGCAAGTCTGGGAGCAGCAACAGAGAAGGCCCTCTTCCCTGCTGCTATCAAATGCATCTCTGAGAAAGGTGAGGCCAAGAAAAAGGTCTCCTCTGAAGATCCTAAAGCTTGGGCAGGCACATAGAGAGAGATAAAGTTTATAAGATAGCCTGGACCAAGCTGATTAGGGCTTTATAGGTTTATACCAGCAGTTTGAATTGTTCCCAGAAACAGACCAGCAGCCAGTAGACCTGCTGTAAGGAAAATTATGTGATCCCAGTAACCAGTTTCATTTGCAGCCCACTGAAGTTCCAAACACTTTCCAAAAGCAGCCCATCATAGCATGCATTACAATTATTCAGCCAGGATGTAACTAAAGCATGTATCACCATGGCTAAATCAAGCATCTCCAGGAGTGGGCAGAACTGGGACACTGCTTTTAATTGTGCAAATGCACTCCCGGACACTGCCGAAACCTGGCTATTCAGGCTCAGAGATGAGTCAAGGAGCATCCTCAAGCTGTGCACCTGTCCTTTCAGAGGCAGTGTAACCTTATCCAGCACAATCCAGCAGAAGAGGCATCCCTATTCTCTCATCTGCCTTTTGGCTGACCAGGAGCATTTCTGTCTTGTCTGGATTAAGTTTCAGTTTATTTTCCCTCATCCAGTTTGTTGCTAGTATGAGACACTGATCTACAGCTAAAACAGCTTTCTTGATTTTTTATGGAAAGGAGGGATAGAATTGGGTGTCATTTGCATTGCTGTTGTTGTTGTTTAGTTGTTTAGTCGTGTCCGACTCTTCGTGACCCCATGGATCAGAGCACACCAGACCCACTGCCTCCCAAAGTTGGATCAAATTCATGTTGGTAGCTTAGATGATGGTGTCCAACCATCTCATCCTCTGTCGTCCACTTCTCCTCTTGCCTTCACACTTTCCCAACATCAGGGTCTTCTCCAGGGAGTCTTGTCTTCTCATGAGATGGCCCAAGTACTGGTGCCTCAGCTTCAGGATCTGTCCTTCCAGTCAGCACTCAGGGTTGATTTCTTTCAAAATGGATAGGTTTGTTCTTGCAGTCCAGGGGACTCTCAAGAGTCTCCTCCAGCACCACAGTTCAAAAGCATCAATTCTTCGGCGGTCAGCCTTCTTTATGGTCCAGCTCTCACTTCCGGACATCGCAACTGGAAAAACCATAGCTTTGACTATGTGGACCTTTGTCATCAAGATGATGTCTCTGCTTTTTAAGATGCTGTCGAGGATTGTCATCGCTTTCTTCCCAAGAAGCAGGCATCTTTTAATTTTGTGGCTGCTGTCACCATTTTCCAGTGATCATGGAGCCCAAGAAAGTAAAATCTGTCACTGCCTCCACATCTTCCCCTTCTTTTTGCCAGGAGGTGATGGGACCGGTGGCCATGATCTTAGGGGTTTTTTTTATGTTGAGCTTCAGACTGTTTTTTGCACTCTCCTCTTTCACCCTCATTATAGTTGGTGACAAAGCAACTGAAGCCTCTGGAAAACTCACCCAGCAGTTTCATGTAGATTCTAAACAGCATGTGGAACAAAGCAGAAGCCTGTTCAATGTTCTGGTCAACAGCTCCAGCACCTTGCCCAAGAAGGGATCATGAGAGATGGGCCAGGGAATTATCCAGTACCATGTGATTCAAAGAGGGCTTTTTCAGCAATGGTCTTACTCCTTCCTCCTTTAAGCAGAGTGGGATCCTACACTGAAGCAAAGAAGCATTCACCACTCCTCCTATCCGCTTGGCCAGTCCCTCTTTGGCACCTTTTATAATCCAGGAATGCAGTGGCCCAATCAACAGCCTTCACCTCTGCAAGGATTCTGTCCACATCTCAGGATGTAAAGTCTGAAATCTATACATTAACATGAAACAAGCAGGGGCCCTAGTTGCATTCACAGGACCTGTGTCAACTAGCAGGGGTCTCAAACATGCGGCCCGGGGGCCATTTGCGGCCCCCCAGATGATAGTTTGTGGCCCTCGCCTTGTCTGCCCCCCCGAAGCACCCACACATCCTCTGCTGTCAAGAGTAAAAAAAAAAAAGCCTTGCCTCGCTCGCCGGCTCTCTCCCAAGACAGCACCTCTTGCACCCTCCATCCAGAACTGCAGCCTGCCTGCCAGCCCACCTGTCTGTCGGCTAAGGAAACTCCTGGGCGGCTTCCTCGGGCTCTTGCTCCGCTTGGCGGAAAATCTGATGTGGCCCAGCCTCACCCAGACTCTGTCTTTAGCGGCCCCCAGGTAAATTGAGTTTAAAACCCCTGAATACAGCATTCAAGTCAGAGTGGATTCTGAGTAACTTTGCCTGTAAAATGTCATGCAGATTCTTCACAGCTGGCTAAAGTGTGGTGTGAATTATCTTCCTGTAGGCCAGCACATAATAGGTTTTCTGGACCACTTGGAAAGAGCTTTGCTGGATGACTCTGTGCAGATGCAATGGTAAAAGGAAGGATCATAAATTGCACTTTTCATAGCCTCTCATCTAAATCTGAGATTATCTTCTTTCTTGCAGTTTTCCCTTTTCCTTGCTTCCTTTTTTTGTTTGCATAGTTGGCTTTTATTTAAGCTTTGGGGGCTTTTCAGGGGAGAAGCCTTTTGTTCCGTAAGGCAACGGATGGATTTTTGGCTGTCTCTGACTGATTCTGGGAGACCGGGAGGAATTGTTATGTAGGGTCATTTGTTGGACTTTTAAACTGTTTTCCTTCTTGTGGTCTGACAAGTTGTTTTATTTTATTTATTAACATTTTATTACCTCATCTGAAGTATTTTCCAGAACTTGATTTGAAAATAATCTGTAATAAAGCTCCCAAAGGAAACTATTTACCATTTTTGAAATGGAATGTTATCATATCAAAAATAGCTGGAACAGTTACTTTCCCATGGAAGTCATGGTTGTACAGTGGTGCCTCACTTAGCGACGTTAATCCGTTCCAGGAAAAACGTCACTAAGTGATTTAATCGTTAAGCGATTTTAAAAAGCCCATAGGAATGTATTAAAACGCGTTTAATACGTTCCTATGGGCTAAAAACCTACCTTAAAGCGAAATTCCTCCATAGTGGCGGCCATTTTGGGTGCCTCTAAAGCGAGGCAAAACCGTTTTGGAACCACCGCTGTGCTTCCTCCAGGGAGACTGAGGCACTGCCGCCGCCACCCCGGCCGAGAAAGACCCTCTGCGCTTGCAGCAAAGGTTGCTGCAGGCGCAGAGGGTCTTTCTCGGCCGGGGGTGGCGGCGATGCCTCAGTCTCCATGCCGAGGCTGGAGTTGAAAGGGGTGAGGAGAAAGAGAGAGAGAGAGAGAGAGCTTGCGGAGGCAGCGGTTTGTGAAACTGGGTTCCCCTTTATCTTTGCAAACAACCGCCCATCAGCTGTGCTTCAGACTGCTCTCTCTCTCCCCTCCCAGCCTGGGCTGGAGCTGGGAGGGGAGAGAGAGCAACCGGAAGCACAGTTAATGGGCAGTTGTTTGCAAAGATCCCCTGGAAGCCAGCTTCACAAACAGCCGCCTCTGCGTGCTCTCTCTCTCTGTTTCTCCTCACCCCTTTCAGCTCCAGCCTTGGCAGGGAGACTGAGACGCCGCCGCCACCCCGGCCAAGAAAGACCCTCTGTGCCTGCAGCAACCTTTGCTGCAAGTGCAGAGGGTCTTTCTCGGCCAGGCGGCCGCAGCGCGGTGCCTCAGTCTCCGTGCCGAGGCTGGAGTTGAAAGGGGTGAGGAGAAAGAGAGAGAGAGAGAGCACGCAGAGGCGGTGGTTTGGGAAGCTGGCTTCCCTGGGATCTTTGCAAACAACTGCCCACTAACTGTGCTTCGGGCTGCTCTCTCCCCCCTCCCAGCTCCAGCCCAGGCTGGGAGGGGAGAGAGAGCAGCCCGAAGCACAGTTGATGAGCGGTTGTTTGCAAAGATCGCAGGGAAGCCAGCTTCCCAAACCCGCGCCCATCAGCTGGGCTTCGGGGCTCTCTCTCTCCACCCCTCGCAACACAGCTGATCGGCGGGGCCTTTGGGGGCCTTTGGGATGATCATGGGGAAGCGCTTCCCCACGATCATCGCAATGCGGTTTTCCCCCATTTAAAACATCGCAATGCGATCACTTTTGCGATCGCAAAAACTCCATCGGTGTGTGAATTCATCGTTAAACGGGGTGCTCGTTAAGCGAGGCACCACTGTATATAGGAACATTTGTGCTACATAAGCAATGGAATTATTCTTTGTTGTATTGCAGTCACAATGTCAGATATCTGACCAGGGTGGTTACAGGGAGCATATAACTCTTGTGGCACAAGCACTCCACTGGCTGCTAGTTCATTTCCAGGTCCAGTTCAGAGAGTTATGATTTATAAAACCCCATACATATTTTGGTCCAAACTACCTGAGGATAAGGGATGTGGTGGCGCTGCGGGCTAAACTGCAGAAGCCTGTGCTGCAGGGTCAGAAGACCAGCAGTCGTAAGATCGAATCCATGCAACAGAGTGAACTCCCATCGCTTTGTCCCAGCTCCTCACCAACCTAGCAGTTCGAAAGCATGTGAAAATGTGAGTAGATAAATAGATACCACCTTGGTGGGAAGGTAAAACGGCATTCCCTAGTCACGCTGGCCACGTGACAATGGAAACTGTCTTTGGACAAGCGCTGGCTCTACGGCTTGAAAAACGGGATGAGCACCACCCCCTAGAGTTGGACACGACTGGACTAAAAATGTCAAGGGGAACCTTTACCTTTCCTGAGGACAGACTCTCCCTGTATGAATCTTCTCACTTCTTAAGATCTTCAGGGGAGGCCCTTCATTTAGTCTCATCACCTTCACAGAAACATCTTGTTGGAATAGAAAAGAGAACCTTCCCAGGTTTTGGAATGTCCTCCTTCAGAAGGCTAATTTGCCCCTCGCACTTGTCCTTTCAGTGATAGGTGAAGGCAATATTTTAGATAGGCTTTTAATAACTATTTGGGCAAATTTTAGTTTCGTGTGTTGGACACATCATTCTATGTGTATTTAAAATGTGTTTTAAAGCTGTTTTTAACACTTGTAAGTCATTGGTTTAATACTGTTGTACATAATTGTTTTTTAATGTAATAATTTGTTGTGGCTTTAGTCTGTTTGACTTTTAGTAACTTCTGTGCCACCTTGGGTCCAATAATTGTGAGAAAGGCAGCATGCAAAGGAAAATAAATAAATACAAGAAAGAAATTGTGCCTTAGTTTCTGCAGAAAAGGAACTGATTACTTTTCCTAGCATTGATCGGCAGTTTCAAAATGGCTGCCAGTCCTGCTGTTTTCTGGGATGGATTCCTCGCAAGACAGCCACCGAAAATGGTCGCCCTATGGAGTATCTTTGCTGGAGGGTGAGTTTCCAGCCCATTGGAACGCACTGAAGAGGTTTCAATGCGTTCCAATGGGCTTTTTATTTTCACATTACGACATTTTCGTTCTACAGTGATTTCGCTGGAACGAATTAACGTCATAATGTGAGGCACCACTGTATATGACAGGCAAGAATAAATCAGTCCTGTCCATGTTAGGGACACCAGTACATATCGAATTTGGCTGTTAGAAATTGGGACAGATTTCATTTCTATTCATTTCTGAGGAATTTTAAATCTAAGATCTTAGTCACAGATTTCATGAACCATTCGGTTGCAAAGGACTTGGGGTTCTTTCCATCTGGCTGAATTTTGTTATCAGTAGTCACTACCAAGAGGTCACCAAGGGAGAGTGGTCTATTTCATGTGTGACATGGAACTGATACCAAGCGCAGTCAGCAAAAGATATATGTACAAGCTCACCTCATGAAAGTTTATTTTGCAAGGTCCCCAGAGAAGTCAAAAAATTATGCAAGCAATACATCTGATTCAACCTCTCAAGTATGCTTTGTTTGCTCAGTAGATTGAGCTTTCTGCTACAATTGTTATCAGCTCATGCTCCAATGTTTTCCAGACATAGTATATTTCCACAATTTGACCTCTAGAAGTGTAGGCATGTTTGGCTTATCACTCTCTAAGTAGAAGAGGAGGCGAGTTCTCTTCCCAGCTTGAGTCACTCTCTGCCTCTCTGCTTGGATACATTCACCTTTGCTTAAGACTGAGGTCAAGCACATTGCATGAAAATTCCTGTCAAAAGCAGTGAAAGAGAAATGGAATAGTTTGTGTTTTTTTCCCCCTCCTCAGGACGCAGTGCTAATCTTTTCTTGGTGCTCTTAGAAATGATTGTGTCATGCTTCATTTTGGGCTGTCAAAGTCCCTTTGCAAGAGAACATTCCAAGGCTATGCAATCACTGCTCCAGACAAGGGCAAAGGCAGAGAGAAGGGGCAGATTTCAGACATCATTTCAACTAGTCTAAGTCTACTGGGTTTGCATTAAAATGAATAGGGTGGCTCTGGGTTTAGGGATGCATTGCTGGGAGACTCAAATCTGGGTAGTGACAGAAAGAGAAAATATCTCTTCCTCTTGATTTATTTATTTTGATTCTAAAGTGGAGTGAACAGCCGGGAGTTTTCTGCCAAAGCTGATAAAACTGGCTGTCATTGCAATTGGATTGAGATACACGGGACAGAAAAGGAAGGCAGGGATTTCCGGAAATTGTTTTGTAGTCTGGCTATTTCAAATTGGATGGTCCACCTAAGTGAATGCTGATTTGCTGTAGACTGCATCTCAGGCTTTTACTGACTGATCTTTTGCACGTTCTAGAATTTCCACCAATTTTTTTTTCTTATGTCCTGGCCTTCAGAACCTTTGTGTAGCGAAGCCAAGGCAGGATGAGCACAAGACCCCTCCAGCACTAGTCTGCTTTGCCACATTTCAAGGTACTACAATAACTGCCACATTGCCGTCTAAGGAGGAAGGTGAAGAAGGCATTAAATCCACAGTGTAGAATTTGTATATTACCATCATTATCATCATCCTGCCTCTTCACAAAACAGTTCACACATTAAATACCCAGTTAAAACCACAAATGACCAACATATAAAACCACAAAATTAAACACATCTCAAATTGCAAATAACTAAAAATACAGATAGTATAGTCTGCTAAAATACAGTTGTGTCCCGCTTAACGATTACCCCGCATAACGATGAATCCACTTCACGACGATGTTTTTGCGATTGCAATTGCGATAGCAAAACGATGTTTTAATGTGTTTTTTAAAAATTTTTAATTTTGCTTTGCGACGATCAGTTCCCTGCTTCGGGAACCGATTCTTCGCATTACAGTGATCAAAACAGCTGATTGACAGGTTTTCAAAATGGCCACTGGCTGCTCAAAATGGCTCCCCACTGTTTTTAGGAGGCATTTTTCACAAGACAGGCACCTGAAAATGGCTGCCGTATGGAGGATCTTTGCTGGATGATTAGGTATTTTGCCCATTGGAATGCATTAACTGGTTTTTAATGCATTTCATTGGGTTTTTAAAGTTCGTTTGACAACATTTTCGCTCTACAGCGATTTCACTGGAACGAATTAACATTGTCAAGCAAGGCACCACTGTAAATAAAAAGAATACAAGCAATCAGCAACCAGGAGGAAGTTAAACATTGACTATTTCCTGAAGGCAGCTACAAACAGAGATGATTTTAGCTGGTGCCCAGAAAGCAAACACTTCAGGGCAACCAGATATTTGATGGAAGGCAGTTCTAAAACTGGCGTATGATCATAGAGAAAACCTGATGACCTTCCATGTGTATAATGACCAACAGCTATATGAAACCACCTCTCCTACACAATGTTTAGAGTAGGTCTTTCCTGGAATACATTTCTTGAGAATGACTGGAATCTTATGGTGGATGTATACTGGTGTAAATGTAAGGTAAAGGTTCCCCTTGACATTTAGTCCAGTCGTGTCTGACTCTAGGGTGCGGTACTCGTCCCCGTCTCCAAGCCGTAGAGCCAGTGTTTGTCCGTAGACAGTGGTCCCGTGGCCATCGCGACTAGACGTGGAACCTTCCCACCGTGATGGTACCTATTTATCTACTCGCATTTTTACATGCTTTCGAACTGTTAGGTTGGCAGGAGCTGGGACAAGCGACGGGAGCTCACTCCATCATATGGATTCAATCTTACAACCTAGAGGAAGGGAGTGGTAAACCACTTCAGAGTACTCTCTACCTAGAGACCCCTAAAAAGCATTGCCATAAATCAGAATTGATTGCAGAGTGTTATGGTTGTTTTTGTTACTGCTGCTGCTATATAGAAAGGTTTTTTACACCTTCAAAATATAATGAACAAAATCCTACTAGGGCAAAAATGGTGGGCATCACCTCCCTCTATTACCATCTCCACACAAGGATTTCTTTCCATCCTGAAAATGAAGAGATCAGCAGAAACAGAACTGAAATAAAATTTCCATACTGAAGTGCAAAAGTTTTCCTAGGTTTGATTAAAAACAAACTTAATATTTATGAACTTCAGCAGAGAATATTTGGGAGGAAAACATTAATTTTCCAGAAATTCTTTTCTAACTCATAATGGGACATAGCTACTGATAGGTTCCTAAACAAGATTACTTGGGGGGATTAAGTCCTGCAGAATCCCTCAGCCAGGTTGGCCACTGACCAGGTTAGCTGGAGAAGTCTAAGAATCCTAGTGAGAGGGGGGAAAGGTCATTTCCCCAAACACTTCTATTTATTAGCATTTTGTGTCCTCAATCCATTAGTAATCCTCTTTTTTGTCTGTTTTTGCATTTTATTAGGTTCACAACAGAGGTTTTAATCAAATGGAAGGGTGAGGCTATCAAAGTATTGAATGTGCATGTGGCTGATAGTAGCTGAAATATTTGATGTGACTCACAAGGATGATAAAGAGTGAGTCAATTACACAGAAAATGGATGAAAATATGAAGACACCATCCAATGTCCATTTCACAAACCCTTGTCTGCCTTATCTGGGGAGAGGCCCCATAGAAATATTTATTTATTTATTTATTTATTTATTTATTTATTTATTTATTTATTTATTTATTTATTTATTTATTTGTTTGTTTGTTTATTTGTTTATTTATTTATTTATTTATTTATTTATTTATTTATTTATTTATTTATTTATTTATTTATTTAATATCCCTCCTATTTAATCAATTAAGATTACTCTAGGCGGCTATAGACACATTTCAGGCCCTTATTGCTTAATGGGAACTCTGTTCTATGAATTCCACCAATCCTGAGTTTTGGACTGAGGGGTACAATCCTTGGAGTTTTTAAATGCAAAATTTACTGTAATCTGGAGCATCCATGGTTTGCTGCTGCTTTCGGTTCCTTGAGCCTGTTTGCCGTGGTAAAAGTTTCCCCAGAGAAATCTTGATGTGACTGCTAATATTGTCCCAATTATTTGCACCTGCTTGTGCAATGTGATATGTGCCAGCCTCATCCAGAGGTGCCTTCATGGCCTGAATCTAATTTGCCACATAGCCTTTTAGAAGGATAGTGGATTACGTAATTTGACTGCAGAATCAGTCACACAGTTTCCATCATGACTGATTGTGCAATGTGATGGTAAAAGTGTTTCAGGGATAGCACTTCCACCTTGGTGCTATTGTACTATTGTAAGTATAAGTTGAGTTATGCCTGTGTAGCTGTGCAACAGGATTCTATCCTGTGTATTCTGTGCAATAACAGGCCAGTCTCCGTGAAAACAAGAACCAAACTGACACCTGAAATGACAATCATAAGGTCTATGTGTATGCTTTGTTTTGTGGTTAAAGTGGGTGACATTTCAAACTCCCAGGACATTTTGGAACTGATTTTTAAATGGTCATTCTAGAAGAAACGAAGTTCAGTGCAAGTTGTTAGTTTGAAACTTCTGGACTTCAAAGGGAAGCTGTGATGTGGGGAGAAATGAAAACTGCAAGATTATTCAAACTAGGCAATGGATTTTGAGTCCTTGGTCCTCAAAATGCAGGGGCTGATTCAGCCATTTTAGTAGGAACGACTCAGGAACACCATCTCTTTTTATCTCACACACTCATTATCTTTAATAGTTTCACGGCAGAGCAGTTAACGTTGGTTCTCACCATGCTGAGAATAGCAGCCTCTATTGAATTTAGCGACTGCACAAATGATTCCATTCAGTTGTGAAAAGTTTAGAAATGTCTTCATGATCAGGATAGAAGGAATTTGAGATCTTGTTTCAAAATGAAGGGCAGAGGAAATGAAATGGACAGACTTTATTTTCAGTCAAAAATGTATGTTCCACAAACAAAACAAACAAACAAAAAACACCAAACACTAAATAAAAAGCGTACAGAAAAATGTAAAATACATTAAAAGGTATCTATAAAGAACGACTTTACTATATAATAAAACTATCCAAGTTGTATCAAAATGGTTCTTGGATAACATTGGGTCTCTTATGTTTTATTGTACCGTATAAGAATATTGCTCTGTTTTAGTGATTGAGAAATCTCTTCAGGAAAATAGGCTGTCAGAGACTGAAGCGATTTACTTGACAGTGTGTGAGGGGAGGAGAGATCCTCTCCAGGGTTGTTGTAAAAATGCCAAAACAGAAAGACGTGATATCATTTTAATTTCCTCAGCTGCACAAAGGGTAGGACAACTGTGAAGGGAAACTGACAGGTTGGTCCTTCCATGCCAATCAGAGGCTTCTTTTACACTTCCCAGGGATCCTCTCCCCATGCTGAGAGGAGACGGCCTTCTCTCTTGTCCCTCTGTGTAAAACTGGCCCATGAGAAAAGATGATTTCTGGGGCACAGGATTCATTTCAACAGAGCTCCTCATATAAAGCATTCCTTCCTCACTGGATAGAGCAATATCAGGGAGATGTTCTGGAGGAAGGAATGAGGATATCTAAAGCCCTGGTCAGAAGAGGGAAATATTCTCTAGTTCTTTGGATAGGTTCTATATAACTCTGTTGTACTGATTCTCAGTCATGTGGTATATATACCTGGGCGAACATCCCAGGAACTTTAATGGTAACAATTTATTTCTTCCTATTTAAATCATTATGGCCAGCTACATCACACTGGTTTATTTTCACAATTCAGCCCCTTATATACAGTTATATTTATATACAGTGGTGCCTCGCTAGACGATGATAATCCATTCCACTGAAATCGCTGTTTAGCGAAATCATTGTCTAGCGAAAAGCATTTCCCCATTGGAATGCATTGAAACCTGTTTAATGCATTCCAGTGGGGAAGAATTGTCGTTGTCTAGTGAAGATCGGCCATATTAAAGCTGCTTTGCGAACCACTGATCAGCTGTTTAAATCACTGTCTTGTGAAGCTTAGGTCCCGAAAACACCTGTTTTGCGAGCATGGAGGGAGCTGTCAAAACCGTCGTCTAGCGAAAATCAGTTTGTGAAGCAGGGACCAAATATTGTCAGCAAAATTCCCCCATAAGAATCACTGTTTTGCGAATCGCTATAGCGATCACAAAAAGTCAATGTCTAGCGAAAAAACTGTCATGTGGGGTAACATGATGTCTAGCAATGCACCACTGTAATAGTTATTGATACATCAATATATCAGGAAGGGCTTTCTGTTTGGGAATTTGTCTTTGGTTGGTCTGGCTGCTCCTGCAGAACAGCATTGGCCCATCTACTTTCCCCCCCCCCCCATTATCTCATCTGCTTTTCAGCTGTATCTGTCATTTCCTTTCCACTGGCAAAAAGGAGCGTGTCCAAATGTCAAGACTGCAGCAACGGCTCAAGTTGCTCTGTGACATACTTTTACCCACATATTGATGTACTGGGTACACAAAATTTAAAAAATACTATGTGCGCTGCAGTCACGCTGGCCACCTTCCTGGCTTTGTTTCTCAAAAGAAACGGGGCAGATTGTGCACAAAGGCAATTTCAGTAATGAACGTACCGATACAGCAGAGGTACAAAATAACACAACCCTCCCATGGAATGGAAAATAAACTGCAGTTACACGGCTGGCTGGGAAAATATTTTGATTTCGACTGCATTGTGTGACCGGGGGAGGGGGAAGCAAGAGTCCAACTGGGGGATAACCAGAGAACATTTTGCTCGTGTGACCAGTGCTTAAGTCACATTCCAAATGTAGTACAGCAAGTAGTTACAAATTTACTTTTTATTCTGTTGGGCAATGTTTTGTAGCTACTTGGAACATCACTGATTAAGGAATTTTAAAGGAATTTTTAGAAGCACTTTGCAGGAATCCTGTGAGTTTATGTCTTCTTTTAATCAAGCCTAAACGTCAAGGGAAGTATTGGTTTGCATAAGGCTCGGTATTTCTGTTAATTATTTTCACAGTGACATATCAAAATTGGCCACTAGAGGGAAATGGGGATGATTGTCCTGGATTTTCCAGGCTGCAATGCAATGCATCATTAATACACAATGCAACAGTCTAATTATACAAATGGAGCAACGATAATGATAAATGACAACTTGGTTGCCACAAAGTGCTAAGTAATTAAAGAAGTGCTATGTTAAAAGCACTGTTCTAAGTTCTTACTTGAAGTACTGCCTGTGTGTATTTGAACCTGCACATAGTTTAAGACTCACCAATGGATACTACCAGTTTGTTGCATCAGGGCCTTTTTAATAGCAGCCCTTCATCTCTCAAACACCCCTCTTACAAAACACATATGGCTCCCTCTCTTTTTGTTGTTCAAAAAGCTATTTACCTATTTTATTTACTTCTCAACATACTCTAATCACATTGTCCAATCAACATTCAGTCTTGCACTCGGTATTCTACCATTCCTCTGCCAATCATACTTTTACTCAGTCAATGAAAGTACAGTGGTGCCTCACTTAACAACGTTAATTCTTTCCAGCGAAATCGCTGTCGAGCGAAAACGTCATAAAGCGAAAATAAAAAACCCATTGAAACACATTAAAACCCGGTTAATGCGTTCCAATGGGCTAAAAACTCACCGTCCAGCGAAGATCCTCCATATGGCAGCCATTTTCAGTGCCTGTAAAGCAAGGAATCCATCCCTAAGCACAGCGGGGAGCCATTTTGAGCACCCGGCAGCCATTTTGAAAACCCGACGATCAGCTGTTTTGATCGTCGTAATGCGAAGAATTGGTTCCCGAAGCAGGGAACCGATCTTCGCAAAGTGAAAAAACCCCATTTAAAACATCATTTTGCGATCACAATTGCGATTGCAAAAACATTGTCGTGAAGTGGATTCATTGTAATGCAGGGTAATCGTTAAGCGGGGCACGACTGTATACTATTTTGGCATGCAAAATGGCTGGGTGGTTTAGGCATCTGATTGCAGAGCCAGAGACTGTGAGTTCAATTACCCACTGTTCCTCCTGGGAGTAGATCCATCCTTTGTGTAGCACTGGGCAAGCTGCACAGTCCCAGGTCACCCCCAGAAGAAGGGAACGATATGCCACTTCTGGGAATTCTCCACCTGAAAAACACTGGAAAGGGTCACCATCAGTCAGAATAGACTGACTTAAACAAACCAACCTGTTTCTAATATTATTTTGGAAAGAATTTGGAAAAGGCCATGTGGTTCAGAATCCCACAAATGTAGGAGTAGGGTGATACCTTTATCGAACCATTAAAAAAAAAGCCACACAAATTGTGAGCTTTCATGAGTAAACTCTAACTTCTTCAGGCTATGAAACATCCCTTCATGGAAAGTACATAGAAACTGCAGATCAGCGTCTCAAAAATTCATGGCGGATGTCTGTGATGACTCTGCTTGTATCAGGTGAATTAAAGTTAGCTGGTAGGTGTAGTTTCAAGCATCCTTCCTTGGAGTATGGCTGCAATTTTTCATCCCAAACTCCAAACAAAGGACTTGCTAATTACTCTGTGACTGCTGCCCCATGCCATCCCTCTAATTTTATTTTCGTGTCACTAATAATATTTACAAATATACTTGCACTTTGGGCTAGCATGGGCAAAATCACCATGCTCCCCTGTATTTGGCATTTGTATATTCACTATGTTACTTTTTTGTAGTTTTTACTATAAGCCACTATGTGAAAATGTCTTCTTTTATTTTGAAAAGTAGTGTAGATATTTCTAAAGCAAGCAAACAAATAAACATTCATATTTATTCTCCTTCAATTCAAGGACAACCTTTGAAACTTTGGAAGCCTCCTTAACAGGTACTATTAGCAGAAGGATCTCTCTAGTTAAGTTAGTATGTTGTAGGAAAAGCAATAATCAAAACTTTAGGGACATATATACATATGTGGTGGCTTTGTGAAATAAAGAAGAAGAAATGGACAACGATTTTCAAGGAGATAAGATAAATAATTGATGTGGATGTACAAAGGTCCCCAATGATTGCTTTGCTGAATCTGGTTAATAATCATTAATTGAAGAGAGAAGAAAAGGAATTAATTATTATAATTGTGGTGGTGGCAAGGTTAATATTAGCAAATAACTGGAAAAGTAATAATTACTAGGAAGGAGTGGTATAGAGAAATGTGGAACATGGCATGGAACGATAAATTAACATATGAAATTAAGATTAGAAGAGGAATGATAAAATGTAATCTGGAAGTTGAGTCATGGCAACTGGACTTCTTTCTCATTAGGTTGAAACGCTTCACTTCTCATCCAAGTGGCTTCCTATGTCTGAGGAGAGTTGGTAGGAGGTCACTGATATATCCTCCAGAAATATTGTGGAGGCTATATCAGGGATCACCTACCAACTGTCCTCAGACTGAAGAAGCTGCTTGGATGAGTAGCGAATTGTTTCAACCTAATAAGAAAGAAGTCCACTTGCCAGGACTCAACTTCTGGATAACCTCACCTGGATTACTGAGAATCTTCACAGAGATAAATGTAATGATTTCAAACAAATATAGAATTTGATTTTGGTACATGTGTTTCAGAAAGGGAAGGAGTATGCACTGGGAGAAGAAACAATGTACGTATTACTAGAGAGAAATGGGGTGATTTGAAATAAAAAATTGAAGAACATGGAACTAGTCCCGAGTGGGGGGTGTGTGATACAGAGTGGAGAAGAGGAGTTGGTTATGTCATAATTGGAAAATGATGTTGTTGTTGTTTAGTCATTAAGTTGTGTCCGACTCTTCGTGACCCCATGGACCAGAGCACGCCAGGCCCTCCTGTCTTCCACTGCCTCCCGGAGTTGGGTCAAATTCATGTTGGTAGCTTCGATGACACTGTCCAACCAGGAAAAATGATAGTGATTTGCAAAATGATAGTTTTTGTATCTCTTTCTCTTCTGTTCAATAACTTAACCCCCCCCCCAGCAATATATTTGTTTGCCTCTAATGTACTAAATGTCTGTCTTGTTTTTCTAAATTGCAATGTATAAACACTGTAAGACTTTGGGAAGGCATGAGAACTCGCCGTCTGATGTGCTTGGAACAAGGGTATTATTTTTAAATTCCTACGGGAACAACATTAAACCACATGAAAATGTAAAATGAGAAATACTGATTACTGTTTAGGAAATGCTGTAGAAAGATTCCTTTTTAAACATTCTTTTTTTTATGATGCTTATAATCAGTTAATAACTCTACCTACCTACCTACCTACCTACCTACCTACCTACCTACCTACCTACCTACCTACCTACCTACCTACCTACCTACCTACCTACCTACCTACCTGGCTGGCTGGCTGGCTGGCTGGCTGGCACAGAAATCTGTCTTGTATCAAGCCAATTATTTGGTTTGTATTCTCAGCATTCTCAGTTTTAAATTTCATTGGTTTTTCAAGGTCTTGGGTACATGTATTTTATGTCATTTTCTACCTGAGCTGTCCCAGAGCCTACTCCATTATTTTTTTTTTTAATCAATAAGTAAAAGTTATAGGTCAGGAGCCAATATTGCATTCTTCCTAGATCCTGCTGTTTCTGCCAGAACTAGGAGTCTGCTCCCTCCTACAGCCCTCTGTATGCTCTAAAGACCTGCTCCAAAACTTATATTTTATTATCACATTGTTATGTATATATTATTTGTGTATTCTTATTGTTACGATAGGTAGAATCTTATTGCTTTAGGCAACTGTGTAGGGAAAATCAGTCAAGTACATGCGCTCGTAATTTCTAGATTAGACTACTGTAACGCGCTCTACGTGGGGCTTCCTTTGAAGCTGATGCGGAAACTTCAAGTGGTGCAGAATGCGGCGGCCAGACTCCTTACTGGAGTGAGAAAATACCAGCATATCTCTCCTACTCTGGCCATGCTGCACTGCCTGCCCATCCATTTCCGCATTGACTTCAAAGTGTTAACGCTTACATATAAAGCCCTAAACGGTTTAGGACCTCGATACTTGGCGGAACGCTTACTCCCAACTAATTCTACCCGTGTCACCCATGCGAGCCAAGAGGTGAGGCTGAGGAGCCTGATGCCAAGGGTGGCCCGGAAAGAAAGAACTGGAAACCAGGCCTTCTCAGCGGTGGCTCCTCGCCTCTGGAATAACCTACCTCCGGAGATTCGTGCTACACCCTCACTGGGTACTTTTAAGAACCAACTAAAAACATGGATGTATAGGCAGGCCTTCCCTTCCAGTTAATTCCTGTTCTCTTTCCTTTTTTATTCTCTTTCTCTTTATTTGATGTTTCTTTTCTTTTCCTCTGCACTTGGTTTCTATTTTTTGTAAAGTTTTTATTATTTATGCTGTTGTATGTATGTTTATTTTTATTATCTGATGATGTTAGCCGCCTAGAGTGGTCCTGAGTTGGCTAGATAAGCGGGATATAAATTAAATAAATAATAATGATAATTGTTGGGAGAAATGTGGCATCATCATCATCATCATCATCAAAGGCCTGTTCCAACTCCATTATTCTACGATTCTTATGTTTCTTATGCCTCTATGTTTCTTATGTTCAACGCTCAAAAGTCTGAGCTTGCAATCACATTAATAAGAACTGTGTGTTGTGTAATGTGCCATCAAGTTGGAACTGACTTATAGTGACCCTAATAGGGTTTTCAAGATAAGTGACAATTACTTACTTTCTTATTCAAGGAGAGGGTTTACTAGTTCCACCCCACCCCAATGAGTTTCATAGCCAGTTTCATAGCCAGGATTTTTCGAGTCCCAGTCAATCCCTCTACCCACCATATTTTACTTGGCACCTAAAAACCGTGCCCACAAGGGGAATTGGTTTTTGTCCCTTTGGTGTACAGTCACAGGATTGGTCACAAGCTCAACATTGCTATCAGTAAGTGATGAGTTGCATAATGGAAGACTCCAGCTATATGAGGGGCAGCTAAAACATACTGGTTATACTGGTTATCACGCTAGAAACAGCTACAGTATTGACGTTGGCTGAGATAAATGGAAGAAGATACTGATGTTATTTGGGTTTTTTTGAAAATTTACAGAAAAATTACAATTTCTTATAATGAGGGTTCAGTAATCCAGACAGGAGCAGGCAGCTGACGGATTCCCTTCCTCCTATTCAAGCACCAGCATGATGTGTTAGGAAAGACTTCTTGGAAAACAAATACATTTCCCCATAGAAATAGTTTTCAGAAGAGCTCATACATATGGAACTTTTTCTGACTCAAGCCTGAGGGAACACTAGTCCTGAGCAGCAGGCAACGTAACAGCCAGTTCTATCTGATGCAGATAAAATCCAAAATCAACACATTGCTTTGCATTACATATGACATAAGCGGTTTCTTTTCTCTGAAAGAGGCTGCTATCTTTCCACACTCTCCTCCGGTCTCCACCCGGCAGCCTTCATCTCTATAGATGAATCTGATATTCCACAGGGTACATAATTATCAGGAAACTGAATACATAATTTATGCAGAGACCTTCTGATTCTATGCCTGGATGGGCAAGTGACATTTCCAAAGGAAATTTAGCTAAACAACAGAGCCAAGCTCCCATCATTCTTTGACAAGTTTAATAAGCTCGTTTTTATGTTTGCCAAATACCCTGACCTTAACTTTACCCCAACTACCAAGAGAAAAAAAGAAGAAGTGATATTTGTATTGGAATATTGCAGCTCAGTTAAAAAAAAAATAATGAGCACAAATTAGGTTTAAGCTACCAGAAGTAAGGAAGCACAATTTGTTTGGTTTGTTTCCCATATTTCTACGGACCAGATATCTTAAATCAATGCTAGAATTCACTGATTGTCATGGCCCTGCAGTTCAGGCCTGGAGCGCCCATCTGCCCCCCCCTTCTCCAACGAGCAAGGGGCTTTCAGAACTGTCGTTCAAAACATCTGGCGCACTAAAGGTTCCTTGCACATGGGCCTGTAGCAGAAGGTTGCTTGGAATGCATAGCTGAACGCCATCATTACTTCATTACTAGTCACACACTTTAATTCTTTCCAGGTTTTCTCATACACTCCCAAATCCAGTTTGTGTTGGAGTTTATTTAGCACATCAACACGTAAGCCTAGTTCATGATCACCTGAGAGGAAGGAAATGTTTTATGTTGCATGCTGGGTAGTTAGTTTGACCACCTTTTCCCTCTCCTATTGACCAATTAAATAAACCCTCCTTTCTCATTTAAATTGCTTACTGCCTTTGTTTAGGGCAGGCACACACACACATTCCAGAAGTCTTTGGGACAAGATAGAAAGAGGATGCTCCACTGAGCATCTCCTCATGTCCAGCATGTTTGTTGCAGTCTGAGAGAACCCAATTTTGTTTTTACTATTTTTAACTTTTCCTTTATCCTTCTTGCTAACCTCTGGAGTACCCATTATTGCTTATTTACTATTGCAACTTTCTGAATCCAGCTTCAGCCTGTAATTTGCAAGCTGTTGCTGTGAGTAAAGCTCTTCTTTCTTTTTTACCTTAAAGCCGTGTCTGAGTAATTACCTTAACCTAATATATCTATGCTGTGGGGTGAGTGTGCATTTTTGGGGAACTTGCTGGTTCAATTTCAGCTCCAAGCTGTACTAACCTCCCATGTTGTGCAATTAAAGAAATTGATTATCTTCCTCTCTGCTGGAACGACAAGTCCCATTATCCATTTCTAAGAGTTTGTTTCTATGGCATGTGCAACTTTCTGTAGTGCAAGAGACAGCAGTTCCTCTGCTGCTTGTGCAAAGGAGTACAGTGGTGCCTTGCTTTACGATTGCCCCACATTACTATGAAACCGCATTATGACAATCTTTTTGTGATCGCAATTGCGATCTCAAAACAATGGTCTGAATGGGTTTTTTTTGCTTTGCGATGATCGGTTCCCTGCTTCGGGAACCGATTCTTCGCAAAACGATGATTTTCCTCCAGCTGATCGGCAGTTTCAAAATGGCTGCCAGGTAAATAAAATGGCTCCCCGCTGTTTTCTGGGACGGATTCCTCGCAAGACAGCCACCGAAAATGGCCGCCCTATGGAGGACCTTTGCTGGACGGTCAGTTTCCAGCCCATTGGAACACATTGAAGGGGTTTCAATGCATTTCAATGGGCTTTTTATTTTCGCATTACGATGTTTTCGTTCTACAGCGATTTTGCTGGAACGAATTAATGTCGTAATGCGAGGCACCACTGTATCTCTTTCCTTGGAAGGTGGTGATGTCTCCCTCACGCAGCTACAAGCTAGACATCAGCAGGTGCATATTTCTATGTCTGCAAACGTCTTATATTTGCTAACAACTTTCTGTGCTCCAACTTTTATGGTTGTGTTAATTGGATGTGTCTTTTAATATGCTGCTCTTTTATATGCTGAATTGGCTGCCTTCATTAGAGGATTTTTGAGAGGTGGGGTAGTTCTCTGTCAGGTGCTGCAGCTGTACCTAGCAATGCAGATCCTCCAATTAGGAGGCTCAACTAGATTATCACAAAGATCCCTTCCAACTCTTGTGTACAGCACTCCTTTCTGTTTCATAATGTTCAGAGGAAGAGAAAACATTGTTGTAGAGGCACAAGATACGTGGAATCAGCCTTGAGAGGAGGCACCATTGCGATCCATGTCGGCCTCGATCAACCAATCATCTACCAAAGGCACCGGTTTGCCACTTACTTATAAAACCACTGGCTACATCCCATGAAAATTAACATACATCACTAAGAAGACAGCTGCAGGTTATTAACAAATGTGTCTCATCTGTGGGGAAGGAAGGCAAGGAGAGGCACTTGCTAAATTGTCAGCTTATAAAATGTTGTGCCTCCTAAAATTGGAAGGTTACAAAACTGTAGCATGGGCCAGTAACTTGGGTTAAGGGTGTAGCCTATGGACCAGTAAATTGTACATCATCTACATTCAGGTATACAGGCTTATAGATTCTCTGGTCCAGTGAACCTAGTAATGAAAGAATTTCAGAGCTGCTCAGGACACAAGATTGAACACCTTGGCGGTTCTGGTGTTGATAAGATTTCATAGGAGGATTAATTTTATTAACAGCATCTCTGGCTTGTATCTTCTACCTTGTCTGAACATTATTGTGTGCTTTTTAAAGAGAAATCAAAGAACCCCCCCCCCATAGGCCATTGAGAATGAAAGCAGGATTCTACACACATGTAGAGACAGGCTGAACAATGTGCATTGGGTGAAAGAAAAGGGGTTTTGTTTGGTGGTTTTGTTTTCACTTTTTTGAAAAAAAAGAAGACTGTTCTTAATCATGCGGATAGTGATTTGTAAAGCTTACAAAGCATGCAGTCAGGATTCTTGCTTTCAAACTCATTTTATGATACCATCTTGCTAGTAGCAGCAGGAAATTGCAAAGTTTTGTTTAGTGAAATGCTATTTTCTAGGTGCCTTATTAGCTACTTTCAAACATTCAGCCTTTTCACACTTTTTGGCTTCATGATGAGAAGCCTTTACACATAGAGTAGCACACATACGCACCTATTCAATGAAGAGCAGAAGATTGTCCGATGAATGCATGAATTTGGGGAGCTGATTTTCCACTCTCCTATTCTCTGCCTTTCTATCAAATATGAAAGGGCCCAGTATCTCACACACAGATGGACAACTTCCCAGTGGTGGGAGGTCACATTTAACCCTGCAACCCCATGGGGACCACACAATTTCTGAAAATTACTTGCTACAGTTCTCATTGGCACCACAGTCACCAGTCAATTTCAGCATCCACAGTGGGCCTCTTTGGTCAAGGAGGGTTGAAGAGCATGAAAGAGCCCTTTTCACCATCATGACAGAATGTCTTCTCTTCCAAAACAGAAGAGGTACAGTGGACCCTCGACTTACAGACGGCTCGACTTACAGACTTTTCGAGTTGCAGACTTCTCTGGCCGCAAAATTTAGGTTCGACTTGCAGCCGGAGAATCGACTTACAGACCAGAAAAAAACCAAAATGGAACAAAAATGGCCGGTTACGGATTCATGTAGGCCAATGGAGACTCGACCTACAGACTTTTCGACCTGCAGCCACCATTCCAATACGGATTAACTCCGTAAGTAGAGAGTCCACTGTAATGGCAAAACTGTTGATAGCATGCTTCTGCTGTAGCCTCTGACAAGCCAAAAGGCTTCAGGCAGCGTGGCTGGCTCTTTGCCCCCCAGATACCACAAGACCTTGAGGGTCTCTCAAGAGCTCTAAAGAGCAAGAGGGAAATGCCAGGATATTTAAGGAGTGTTTTCCACCCTCTTCTTTTTTGGCCACCCACCTGCCTGCCATAATTCTAGTGTGAGTTTTCTGGTCACCTTTGGGGCCAGATAGGAAGTTTTGACCTTCATCCTGATTGGCCTTTGGAAGGGGGGATTTTCTGCCTATCCCACACTGGAACAGGGTGCTGGTATTTTTGGTTGAAATTCTGGTCACACTGGTGCATAGTACAGAAAAAAAAACATATTTTCCAGTGAGTCCCACTGTAAGATCAGGTAAGCTAACAGCGCATCAGACCTCCCAGCACTGTGGATCGTGCGATTACAGTGATTGGGGGGAAAGATGCGATGGGCCATTTTTGGACCAACAGTCATCAACTAAAGATAGCTTGAGGTCTAGGGGTGTTTATTAGTGGCCATCCGGGTCCTTGCTTTCTTTAAGACCACGAGAACCTGGGGCCAGGGACTCGCCCATCTGTTGATTAAGGGGTATTTGGATACCTCTCCGATTTACCTGTTTTTGCACTACGGCAGGCCCCCCTTTGCCAAAGGATGGCTAATTTGAATTTTCAATCACTAAAGTGTGGCCTGTGTTTTAACCCATATTATCTGTCTCACATATTTAATCTGGGGTTGGGGGGACAATAGGGGTGTCAGAGGAAAACATTGAGAGTAAACACATGCAACCTATAACCCATGCATTTCCCACCTCTTATTTAAGAAGAAATTTTGTCCCAGCATACCTGTATGTGAATTTGTGTCAGTTTGTCTTCTGACTCTGATTTTGCAGGCTTAGGTTTGAACTTTAAAGTTGGATAGCTCCTTTAAAGTTCAGACTAAAGAGAAAGACCGGAGTATAAGCTGCCTTTGAGTTTCTCCTAGCTCAGCCAACTGATGTTGGCAGCATAATGCCCTTTGTATCACAACATGCTTGTCCTTTCTTTCTTTCTTTCTTTCTTTCTTTCTTTCTTTCTTTCTTTCTTTCTTTCTTTCTTTCTTTCTTTCTTTTTTGGTAATTTGGCTTTCTTTTTCTATTCCTAATAAGAATAAAATTCCTCATGTCCATCTACTTTTTAGGGTATGGTTGAGGAACAGTGTGGTCCTAAATACAGAGCTTAGTCAAATGGAGTTACTACTGTGTTACTAGAATCACTACCTGGTGAAACCAAGGTTTGGTATTACATGAGGTGCTGGATTTTGCTCTGAACGGAAAGGATCACTAGACTTACTGGTTCCAAGTCAGACAGTGAACTGCCTTTAAAAACAAAACAAAACAAAAAGCAAAGCAAAGCAAACAAAACAAAACTACTTTCTATTGTTTAGTTCATAGCAGGATTCTGACACTTCCAAGGTTGAAAAACCTTGTTTTCCCCACAAAAAGTAAAGTTACCCCTTTCTCCTACATTACTGATTGCTATAGGAAAACACACACAAGCTACTAACATTCTTGTGGCATCATAAAGCTTGTTTATTTGTTATAACTTTCATGATATACAGTCCAGTTCATCAGATGCAAGAGGGCATCAATTTGGCACTGAGTCTCATGGCACGGTGGTTAAACTGCAGTACTGCAGACAAGCCTCTGCTCATGACCTGAGTTCAGTCTCGATGGGTATTAAATTCAAGATTGACTCAGCCCTCCATCCATCTGAGATCAGTAAAATGAGTACCAAGCTCACTGGGGAGACATGGTGTTGCTTGCATCATTACGTTGTAAACTGCACAGAGAGTGAGTGCTCTAGCGCTATGGTGCAGTATACAAGTTGAAACAAACACAACAGTGTTCACTGTACTCTGAAAAATCTTGTGAGATTCTTTGCTAATTTTGCTGCAATACCCTAATACAGTGGTTCTCAACCTTGGGCAACCCAGATATTCTTGGACTGCAACTCCCAGAAGCCTTCACCACCAGCTGTGCTGGCCAGGATTTCTGTGAGTTGCAGTCCAAGAATACATGGATTACCCAAGGTTAAGAACAACCACTCTAACCTTGAGAGAGAGAGAGAGAGAGAGAGATTGTGTATCTTATGTACTTCTGCACAGAGAAGATTAACATTAAGAGGTCATTTGTTTGTTTGTTTTGGATTGTAACTTCCAAAATACTATTTTGGAACTTCCAACATCCAGTATGGCCATTGGACATATTGTCGATACTCAGAAATATTTATTAGGATAAAGATTGAGTTGTCAGGTTTAGGATCAGATGGAACCAAGTTTCACGGCTGTCAAATAAATCTAGATCTACATCGTTTTGGGGGGTATCTACCAAGCCATGTGAGCTGCAATGCATCCAAGACTGTAAGGTTTCCTTCTGGCTGGCTCTAAACAGGCCTAGAGAAACCAGAGGCTTTGCAAAAATGAAATTATTTGTCAGAAGAGCTGACAAATAATTGATACATTCCAACCTAGGTTAGTTTGACCTGCCATGGGCCAGGGCTTGAAATTACTCTTATGAAAGAAGGTGTCTATTCATCTTCATTGAGTTTGTCAACTGTGAGCTACACAGCTTGGACGGAATGGTAGAATAGGAGGTGCAAGGTCAAGCTGCTCTTCAACAAATCAGTGGGAAATGAGTCTTCAGATTCAAAATACTTCTGAGGATACAAAAGCCTCTTCTTCTTTTGAAAGGGAGAAACCTGCATCAGGATGCTACCATAACAAAGTTGGGGCTCTGTGCTACTTGCTAGTCAGGAGAGAGATGGCAACACATTACAGAAAGAAATATTGATTTTTCTCATCTTCATACCTGAGGACGAGGAGCTGCGAAAACATTTCTCCTCATCCTGCAAGAGAGCAATGTATCTTGTCATACTTTTGACAAAGGAATTATTAGCACTTTTTCTTTACAAACTATCAAAATTATACCAGTGATAAAATTGCACTAAAGGACATGGACTTTGTTGCATGAACGATCAGAAGCATAGGAAAGGCAGTGTGTGCCTTCTCAATGTAAAAGGACACTGGTCTTGTTCAGACAAAGTTCATACGAATCGTGAGTCCCTGACAAGAAAGAAACAGGGCACTTTGCCTTGTTCTTACCTGGAGACTTGAAAGTTCCTCACTTAGGGGTCCTATCAAGATGAGTCCCAAAAAAATTAACAGGAAAGGAGAATTCAGTCAGTGCTGTTTACCACCCCACTGAATGCCTTCCAGGATGAAAAGAACCAGGCTATCAGTCTCCACATCAGCTGAAACAAGCCTTTGGATTGTGTTTCCTGAAGTTCCTGCTGTACAATAATCAGGCAGCATTATCAGGGAGCTGATGACCTGCTACCTTAGGACGGCCCAGGTGACCTTGCCAATTCTTGGGGAAATACGTGAAATATGGTGGAGCTGAGGGCTAAAGGAGTTAAATGATTGTTGTTGTTGTTTAGTCGTTCAGTCGTGTCCAGCTCTTCATGACCCCATGCATGCCAGGCCCTCCTGTCTTCCGCTGCCTCCTGGAGTTTGGTCAAATTCATGTTGGTCGCTTCGGTGACACTGTTCAACCATTTCATCCCTTGTCGTCCCCTTCTCCTCTTGCCTTCACACTTTCCCAACGTCAGAGTCTTTTCCAGGGAGTCTTCTCATGAGATGGCCAAGTATTGGTGCCTCAGCTTCAGGATCTGTCCTTCCAGTGAGCACTCAGGGTTCATTTCCTTCAGAACGGATAGGTTTGTTCTCCTTGCAGTCAAGGGGACTCTCAACAGCCTCCTCCAGAACCACAATTCAAAAGCATCAGTTCTTCGGCAGTCAGCCTTCTTCATGGTCCAGCTCTCACTTCCATACATCACTACAGGAAAAACCATAGCTTTGACTATGCAGACTTTTGTTGGCAAGGTGATGTCTCTGCTTTTTAAGATGCTGTCTAGGTTTGCCATCGTTTTCCTCCCAAGAAGCAGGCATATTTTAATTTTGTGGAATGCCCATATTTCCACATGCATAATTTTGGTGCAGCAAGGTAATTAACTTTCCAGTAGTTATTTCTCTTCACACTTCTGGACTAATTTAAATACTTGGTCCCAGTTACAGTAAACCTATTAAATGAATGGGGTTAGGTAAATTGTGACTCAGGTAAGTCCTATTTATTTTACTCATCTACTCCTGTTGAGACTAACAACTAGATTGAGATTGGGAGTAGCGATGGGGAGGAACCACAAAAGCAGTGGTTCGTGGTTCATGAGTAGCCACGATCCACAAACCATCCAAACTTTTTTTTAAAAAATGAACCACAAACCAGTTAGTTTTTTTAAAAAAAAGTTTGTGCCTGAGAGAGGGAAAACTAACTCACCCAGCCCCACAACATGTCCCCCAGCCCCCTTCCTATTTGCCCCCTCAACTCCCTAACTGGTCCTGCCACCTCCACCTCTGTTGCTTCCCTTCTTGGAACTGGGCTGCTGTCTCTCAAGATGGCAGCAGCAGCAGAGGATGAAGAAAAAGAGGCAACAAGACCAGGTAGGGAGGAGGCAGGGGCAGTGGGAAGGGGACAGGGCAGGTTGTGGGGGGCGGAGGGAGGAAGAAAACAAACCAGAAAGTTTGTGAAATCACAAAAAAAAAGTTTGTGGTTTGAGTCAGTTTGAGTTCATCGGTTGTGACGAGCCCGAACTGACCCGAACCAGCCATTTCCCAGGAACGTCCTAGTTTGTTTTTCGGTTTGTGCCCACCTCTAGCTGGAAGTTTTGAACTGCAGCATAATAGTAAACATACCTGATTTTCTAGTTTTGCAGAATTAGGGATCACCCCATACAGACTCATGATTCCACTCTTGAAGAGCCATTCCTCTCTTTTATGAAATATGATCCCCAATAATGCATTATTCTTTGAAGTTACTCAAAGCTTGTGCCATTTTTCAGTAAAATCTCTCTCTTTGGGTTTAACTGTGACTTTAATAATTGCCCTTCTTCTCTGGTATTTTTTGGGGAGTGCAAATCTGTTGTTGTTGGCCTCAGGTTCTTCAAGTCAGAATTTATCAATAACTTGCATATTTTCCTTTGCCATGTCACTTCAATCAATTGATCCAATAATAAAGTGGTAACCAGATGGTCAAGATGATAAGCTTCTAAAAGATATCTCTGTTCATGAAAAATGTCCCCAAGAGTTCAAAGCTCAGAAGCAAGATTTTTTTTTCAACCTTCCTTCATATTGGCAGTGTTGTTGCTCATTCATTAAATCTGACATCTGCTATTGATGTCAATTATGGTAATTAATGAAATGTTTACCAGGCCCTGGTTGGCATTCTGAAAGCAGTTTATATCTAATCCACATTGATAGCATTAGCACTTGCATGGTTGATTTATTTCAGTGTCTGTGTTGGGTTAGTGTGTGCGGTGGAGTCAAAAGTTCCTGAATTAATTTCCACTGAGATCCAGCAATTAAAATGGAAATAGGGGCAAAAACATTAAAACAGCTATGGGTTGAATGATTGATTTACAGACCTGCAGCTTTCTGATTCTATCATTAGGCCAGGATGGGCAATGTGCAGGTCTCCAGGTGGTGTTAAATAGCACCTTCTAGCATTCTTCACAACTTACTGGCCAGAACTGACGGGAGCTACAGTTCAAACACAACTGGAAGGCCACACCTTGTCTAGCCCCATGCTAGACTGAACAAAGTGGCCATCTTAGGCATCTGATCTGTAGTCCCAAAAAGGGCATTCAAGTGTTGCTGCTACTACTGCTGTTGTTATTATTATGTATTACTTTATAAATAAGGTGATCATTTATCATTTTCCAGCCCATAATTGCCCCCAAAATGATTCATAGCAAAAGTATTTTTAATTTAATATGTGCTTTTTGGGCACACAATAGTACTATGGATTCTGGGATGCCATGAGTAGGATTCCGACTGACCTGGCTGGCAGTCCTGTCAAGGCCCTGGTGGATGGTTGGTATGCAGCCACTGCCAGGGCTGTAGACACGATAGCTCCTAAACGTCCTTTCTGCCACAGAGCCTGACCAGCACCTTGGTCTAACCACCACCTGCAGGCTATGAAGCAAAATAGGAGAAGACTAGAGATCGTTTGGTGGCGGAACCCAGTGGAAAGTAACTTGAAAGCTGCCAAGGTCAAGTTCTGCTAAGGTAGAGCCCGCTAGAAAAGCCTACTTCACTGTCCGGATAAGCGAAGCATCCAATCAGCAGGTGGAACTTTTCCGTATAGCATGCGACCTATCCAGAATTGGCCACAACAATTGGCCTCCATCTAGCATTTCTTGTGACAAATTTGCAGCATTTTAAAAATCAAAAGTGGAGGCCATCCGCCGGGATCTTGCACTCTATTTGAAAACAGTGGATCGAGCTGAGACATGCAGTGCCCTGTCCGTTGAGAATTCTCAGTTTCGACCTGTGATGTCCACAGAGGTGGACAAAGTCCTTGATTGCTGTTGAGCCACCACATCCTCTCTTGACTCTTGCCCAGCCTGGCTTATAAAAGCTGCCAGGCCGGTGACAACTGAATGGGCCATTGAAATAATAAATGGGTCTCTTCTTGCCCTTAAGGAAAACCCTCATTAGGCCCATTAGAAAGAAACCGAGCTAGGCAGCGGATAACATTGGCAATTATAGGCCCGTCGCCAATGTTTCTTTCCTCAGTAAGGTAGTTGAGAGGGTGGTGGCTAACCAGCTTCAGTCTCTCTTGGATGAAACTGATGCCCTGGATCCATTTCAGTTGGGCTTCAGGCCACGCCACGACATGGAAACAGCATTGGTCACCCTACTGGATGACCTACTTAGGGAGGCCAACGGGGCAAAATGTCCTTGTTCATCCTCCTTGATATCTCAGCTGCCTTGGATACCGTTGAACACAATATCCTCCTGGGGAGGCTTTCTAAGTTGGGGATTGGTGGCCTTGCTCTCACTTGGCTCCAGTCCTTCTTGGGGGGCCATCCCCAGAGAGTTCAGCTTGGGGAGAATGTATCGGCCCCATGGTCCCTCAGTTGTGGGGTCCCACAGGGTTCGATCATCTCCCCAATGCTGTTTAACATCTATATGAAACTGTTGGGGGGGCTTATCCAGGGATGTGGAGTCTCGTGTCACCAATATGCTGATGACACCCAGCTCTACATCTTCTTTTTGGCGTCTGCAGTGGATGCCGTTCTGTCCCTTGGGCACTGCCTGGAGGGCGTTCTGCAATGGATCCAGTCGAATGGACTAAGGTTGAACCCAGACAAGATGGAGGTCCTGTGGGTGGGTGGCCCGAATGTCATTGGTTTGGGGAACTCCCTCTCTTTTTGGGGGGGTTGACTCTCACCACAAAGAATTTGGTTTGCAGTCCATCTTGACCCAGCACTTACCATGGAGACCCAGGTAGCATCTGTGGTTCAGTCTGCCCACTTACACCTTCGGTGGATCACCCAATTGCGTCCCTATATGGACACGGGGGCACTTACCATGCTGGTCCATGCACTCGTAATCTCAAGAATGGACTACTGTAACACTCTCTGTGTGGGGCTTCCTTTGAGACTGATGCGGAAGCTTCAGATGGTCCAGAACATGATGTCCAGGCTATTAATAAGGGTGAAAAGATTTCACCATATTTCCCCCACCTTGGCCACCTTACACTGGCTACCTATCTTCTTCCACATTGATTTCAAGGTGCTAACCATTACATATAAAGTCCTTAATGGTTTAGGACCTTGATACCTGGCAGAGTACTTTCTTCCGCCCAGTTCTACCTGCATCACCTACTCCAGTCAGGCTGGGCAGCTGAGGGGCCGAACACCAAGAGAGACCCGATGGTAAAAAACTAGAAATCGGGCCTTCTCGGCAGTGGCCCCTCGCCTCTGGAACAACTTACCTGCAGAGATCTGCCTCGTTCCCTCACTGAAGGCCTTCAAGACTAACATGAAGACATGGCTATATAGGCAGGCCTTCCCTACAGGTATTACCTAGCCGATCTTCCCTTTTCTTTTTTTCCTCTCTCCTTTTTCTTCTTTTTTTCTATTCCATCTTGGACTAATTTGGATTTTATCTTAGTTTATTTTTATAATATGTGTAGACTGCCCAGGGCAGCCACGTTCTAGATGGGTGGTATATAAATCTAATAAATAAATAAATAAATAAATAAATAAATGAAAAAATGAACAAATGAACAAATGAACAAACAAACGAACAAACGAACGAACAAACAAACAAACAAACAAATAAACAAATAAACAAACAAACAAACAAATAAATAAATACTGGCTGGATCACACAGGCACCAGCAATCAATCAATCAATTGGTGCCTCTCCACATACAGACAGACACAAACACTCTGGAATCTAAAGGGGAAAGTGTAAAATATAACACACACACACACACCCCAGAGATCACCCATCCTACCCTAACCCGCAAAAAATAACTAGCTTTTGAAATAAAATTTACTACAGCCACCACTAGGTAAAGGTAAAGGTTCCCCTTGACAAATTGTCCAGTCATGTCCAACTCTAGGGGGCGGTGTTCATCCCCGTTTCCAAGCCATAGAGCCAGCGTTTGTCCATAGACAGTTTCCTTGGTCACATGACCAGCGTGACTAGACATGGAACGCTGTAACCTTCCCACCATGATAGTACCTATTTACCTACTCGCATTTTTACATGCTTTCGAACTGCTAGGTTGGCAGGAGCTGGGACAAGCGACGGGAGCTCACTCCATCGCGTGGATTCGAAATGCTGATCTTTCGACCTTGCAGCCCAGAGGTTTGGTCTGCCCACTTACACCCAGAGGCTTTGTGGTTTAACCCACACAGCCACCACTACTACCCACCTAAAAAACGCGTCCCAAAATTCCCAGTATTTCAAATAGTAATGAAAGAAATGTAAAATTGTAAAATGCATGCTTTGCTGCCACAACAATGAGAAAAGCAGAACAGCAAGACACAGCACAGAGCACCAATTGCGTGAGCCAGGACTCAACAGAAGTGGGAAATGGCTGCAGGGAAAATGCTTATAAAGCCTCTGAAAAAGGAACTCCCCCACAGCCATTTCTGCAACACGTTTGGCTGGCTTCCCTGCCAATCAAGGAAACTCTTTGTCACTTCCAGGGCTGCCTAGAGCTTCTGTCTGGGGGCAGCAGACTCAGATGGTACAGGAGGCTCAAAAAAGGGGTAGACAAATCAACAAATCTAAAATTGGTAAAAAATTCATTGCTTCAACACATTTTGGATGAATCAATGATTTTTGACGAATATCACAATTCGGATTTTTTTTCCATTCCCATCTCTAGTCCTAACTTTCTTTTATAAATGAAAATCCTTTTTATTTGTGCACTGAAATTTGTACACATTTTTCCTGATGTTCTCCTTTTACTTATGCATTTGGACTAAAAATTCCCCCTTTCCCACCTTACCTAAATTGTGTTTGGGCTCCCCTCCCCACCCAGCTGTATACACTTTACTGTTACAAATGTGAACTATTTGCACTTTTTTTCTACAGAATATAATTAAGCCTTCCAAGTGTGCAAATTCTCAAAGTGAGGTACCGTTCTTCTTGCAATAAGTCTCAGCAGTAATTATTATCGTCACAGAATTGAAGAGTTGGAAGGGAAACTATGGATCACCACATCCAGTCCCTGTCAAGGAGCCACAGTGGGGAATTGAACTTCTACTGTATGGCTCTGCTGCCAGATACCTAACCCACTGAGCTATTTGGCAGTTGTAAAAAAGCTACAGTGGTGCCTTGCAAGATGGGCACTCCGTTTAACGACGAATCTGTATTATGACGAAGTTTTTGTGATCACAAAACAATGTTTTGAATGGGGGAATTTTGCTGTGTGACAATCGGTTCGCTGTTTTGGGAACCGATTTTTGCTTCCCGATGATCAAAACAGCTGATCGTCGGGTTTTCAAAATGGCCGCCGGGTGCTCAAAATGGCTCCCCGCTGTGTTTAGGAGCCATTTTTTTGCTGCACAGGCACCCGAATATGGCCGCCCCTATGGAGGATCTTCACTGGACGGTGAGTTCTTAGCTGATTGGAACGCATTAGCCAGGTTTTAATGCATTTCAATGGCTTTTTTATTTTTGCTTTACAACGTTTTCGTTCTACAGCGATTTCGCTGGAATGAATTAATGTCGTAATGCGAGGCACCACTGTACTTGTATTATGCCTAAATCCAGTGCAATTCTTGGTACCCCTTTGCAAAGGTGCCCTTCATCAGCAGACACCTCAGGCAGCAGCCTGAGCAGCAGGCACATTGGTGACCTGGCCAGAGCATACCTGTATACGTAAGAGAGATGAAAATATCAGGCAACTTAATTTAATTCAGAGAAATCAGATCCATTCCCCTTTGTCCTCTGCTACACTCAGATATATTTTTTCCTCTCTTTTCAGCACAACCCATAGAGCGCAACTTCTGAACAACTTCCAATCAATGAAAACTTCCCTGATGGGTTTCACCCTTTTCCTGACATTTCATAAGCTGCCATCTCCTATATAGAGCCTGACAGGCTAACTGATATAATTCCGAGTAATTTCCCTGGAGATTTACAGGGCAAAGAGGAGCAATCTGCTTGTGTTTGTCCTAAGAAGCTGGAGAGAAACTATTGTAATCTCCAGCCTATGGCTCACAATGAAATCACATTGTCCTTGTGAGGTATCCTCTGTTTTTTAGGATGTCGAAAATTCAGCACTTTCACACATTATTCTTTTTCTTTTCCTTAACAAAACAATAGCAGCGGTAGCAGAAATAAGAACTGAATAAACAAGTCCTTCCTGCCCCCACTGTACATAAGGTCGATGTAACTGAAACCATAATACATGGCCACCTGTACCCATGGAAATCAAAAGGAAATTTGGTAACCATGATCTTTTCCACGGGTTACAGTAGAACTTTTCCAAGTAGGGCTAAATCTGGATCCAGTCCAACATGTAGATCAGTGCATTGGTTCCAGCCGCCTGACGGCCGTTGAATAGCAGCCCAGATTTGGCGCCACTGGCTTTTGCCCGCCACACCGGATGGCGCGAGACAAGCTTTCAAATTCATCAATTGAATGGGCGGGAGAGTGCAGGTATTTAAGAATGTACTCTCCGCATTTCGCCCGCTTTCCTTTTCAGGCACCCCACACACCCGCCCTATTTCTAGTGTGATTCTTTGGTTGCCATTATGGGGCCAGATAGGAACTTTTGACCTTCATCCTGATTGGCTATTGGATGGGGGGGATTTTTTTGCCTATCCTACACTAGAGAGGGGTTGTTGGCAACTTGGGTATTTTCTGGTCGCACTGGCGGGTAGTGCGGAAAAACAGGTGTTTCGGTGTGTCCCATTTGTAATTCAGGTAAGCCAACAACGCATCCGAACTCCTGGCTCTGCGGATCGTGTGATTACAGGGCTGGTTCGGGAAGGATGCACTGGGCCACTTCTGGACCAACAGTCATCAAATAAAGATGGCTTGAGGTCTGGGGGTGTTTATTAGCAGCAGGCCGGGTTCCTGCTGTCTGTGATACAGTGTGAATCCGGGGCCAGGGACTTGCCCAATGGTTAAGCAAGGGATATTTTGTTACACCTACATGTTATCATTTCTGCACTACTGCAGGTCCCTTTTATTGAGCCAATTGATGATTAATTTGAAAATCTTGAAGTAAAGTGTGGCCCGTATTATAATTCCAATACTGTTGTCTCACATCTTTATTCTGGGCTTGGGCGGGCAAGTGCCACAATGGCAATTCCACAGCTGGTTAATCTTCAAATCACTGGGAAACTCAAGCCATGAGGAGAGATGGACAATCAAGTTGTTACACAATCCTCAGAAATGGGGGTGGAAATGAATGGTGGCAATCAGAGGGTCCACTGGAGCCAGAGCTTGGAGGCTGGAAGTAGAGATGGGCATGAACCTTGGTTCGGAGGTTCATGCCAGTTCGTACATGTGGCACGACAGGACATAGTTATGGGGATCATCATGATAAATGCCTGTGCTTCAACATTTTCGACAACACCACTGATAGAAGATATTAATTGGCTGGTGAACATTTGGCTATGGAGTTCAGGATCATCCTTTTCCATTGCTTTATTTGGAAAGCTATAAAAGGTGAGTCGTTACAATATAAATTGTTACAGTGCCATTGCTGAGTCCAACAGCTTTTCCAGGTTCTATATTAGTTCACCCCCACAATGGATCCAAAGCAATCATGGTATACTGGAGCTTTGGCTTTGGAGCAGCTTATTTATTTTATTGGCATGTCTCCAGTGTTCACCCTTGTGGCATCCAAGTACCACACAAGATTAAGGGCATTTCATCTATTTCTTGATTTCAGTACCTTCTCTGAGAGACGAATGTTGTGTTTGATGCACAGGAGGGAGGGGATACCCCTAACTACATTTCCAATTTGAAGAAAGGCAATATTGAGAGACAGTGAAAGAGACGTCCTCCTGCAGTCCTTGGAAGCGAATATAAATAACACACGTTCTGTCTTTCATTCATTCCAAACCATCATAAAAGTAGCTCTCACCAAGTAAAGGTGAGGTGTGGGGGGGAAAGAGTCCAAGATCTGGAGAGAGAAAAAACTGAGACTCTAGAATAACCTCCTAGAATAAAATAAAAGGTAAGGAACAATAAAGTGAAACAGTGTAACCATCCATCCTTTGGAACAGTTGTAATGGTTTGGAGTTCCAGTCTATATTCACAAGATTGCACCAATATATTTTGTGACAGCAGAATCCACCATTCCATGAGCCAACTCAAAAAAATGGGGGTGTCCCAAACAAAGAATATTTTTGAAAATGGAATTCAGATCAGCAACACATTTGGCACAGGTATAATAGACAGTATGATCTTGCTCTGTGGCATATTTCAGGATGTTTGGACAAATAATTTTTGAGCTAAGATTTTTTAAAAAACTAAAGCTGTCTCCCCTTCAGATGCTGCTGAGCTTCTGCGTTGGCAGATTTCCCACCAGAGTAGTGGAAAAGCGGTAGAAAAAGCTGAGTTGTGTCTAATCTGAACTCTATCCAGCTCTACCCAGGCTTTACTCAACCTGGCTCTGAACATGCTTAGAGGGAAGATCCTAGCACTTCCCCTCCATCATTTTCCTCTTCGTGGTCTGAAGCGCCAGGTCTGAAGATTTGCAAGGGGTCTTGCTAGTTTGTAGAGCAAAAAGAAAGCTCTGTTCTTCAAACCTAATGCTCTAACTTTAAAGAATGCAATGATGGGGAAAGATGGGGTTAGGTGCCCTTCTCAAAGCATGCTTGCAGAGGTGGGTTGAATAATGTCTGAACAGGGTTATAGTCACTATGTCAACACCGTTAGGCAGAGGTGAATGAAGTCGAAATAAAAATATGTCAATTTGTAGTTTTTGGACTACACCTTCCAGGGATGGGATCTCGGGTCATGGGGCTCGCTGTCAAGTTAAACTTAAGTTGCACTGATGACTTGGACATTTTTCCCCAATGACTCAGACTTGAATCATGACTCAGAACCCACCCACCCCTCCCATTTTTCGGGGGGGGGGGAAGCTTATTTTTAATAGGGACTCAGACGTGGGGTTTGGAACTCGGGACTTGGTACCAAAGACTCAGACATGGACTTGTGACTCAGACACAAAGACTTGCCAGCATCCCCGATACCTTCCAGAATTTTAGGAGCTTATGAGAGCTAGTGCAGTGGACAGAGTAGTGGATTACAACCTGGAGGAAATAGTTTTATATTCCCTCTCAGCCATGGAAAATTAGGTAGTATTCATAAAACCACTTGTGGCGACTGACCTTGTGGCCCCTGTTTTATTTGGCCCTCACAAAGGCTCACACCCTTTTTCTTTCACGCTGCCACCAGGTATTCTCCTAGTACCAATTATGTTATACACATGTGCTAACAAAACTAAGGGTTATTGAACTTAGGAATCAGAGGTTTGATTAACAAATATTCTTTTATTGTCAAGTAAATCATAAAGGTAAATCACATATGAACTGTATCAGGTATTAACACGCATTGGATCATGTATGCAATCACTTTTATTCCAAACTGCTATATACTTTCAACCAATATCTCTCTTATAGTGCTTATAATTTCATTCCTGCTTGCTCAATATGGTTTAACCTTCTCAATTCCCTCTCCTAACACTCTCAGCTCAATTCTCTAACCCTCTTCTTCTCTCTCCTAAACCCTAACTGCCATTTTACATTTACCCAGCTGTCTCTCTAACTCCGCCCCTCCTGCCATATCCTTGGCTCCTCCCTCTTGAGCTTCTGTGATGGACAGGCAGGAATGACATCACCTGCTGACATTTCACTACACCACTCCTTCAATGTCTCATATGCCTTTTGGAATCACTATAATTTCAAACTGATTTGAGCACACATAATGCATGGTCCAAACATAAAACTGCAGACTTCTCTTTCTGAGTGATTTCCAAGATCCCTAGCCTGATGACGCTTTGGATTCAGCCCAACTTCAGCACACTTGGTGTCATCTCATTTGGCCTTCAGCCTTCTTGGTTTGTTCGCATGGCAGAAGATACACTTGAAAGCCAAAAGGAAAGCTACCATAACAGAGTGACATGGCTGGCAATGGCAACCGATGTTTATAGTTAATTATGCAGAACTATTTCTTTTCTTTGTTGAGTGCAGGGCTAAATTCAGCTCTCAGTCCCAAGCCTAAGTGCCTGTTAAATGAATGAGACTTGTTACGTCAACACTTAGATAAGGCGGTGACTATAGGGGTGTTTAGCCTACTGCTTGATCAGCTGCAGGGCTGGTTCACTCCTTAAGAGGGCAATCAGATGATGTCTTTGCTGGAGTGAACCAATCCACTCTCAGAGCTATCCGGTCTGCACCCTTCTGTCCCCTGTCACAGGCTTCTACTTTTTTGGTATGAGTACAACATTGCTCTGGTTTGGCTTATTTCCAGTGCATGTGATCATTGGAAATGAACCAAAAACGAGGCTTCCTCTGTCAATTTGCTACTATTGTGAAGTGGCTTAAGAAGAGAGCCTCTTCAGAATACAGTGGACCCTCTACTTACAGAATTAATCCGTATTGGAACGGTGGCTGCAAGTCGAAAAGTCTGTAGGTCGAATCTCCATTGACCTACAATGCATTGAAAACTGATTAATCCCATAACCAGCGGTTTTTATTGTATTTTTGTTCCATTTTGGTTTTTTTCTGGTCTGTAAGTCGATTCTCCGTCTGCAAGTCGAATCTAAATTTTGCGGCCAGGGAAGTCTGTAACTCGAAAAGTCTGTAAGTCAAGCCGTCTGTAAGTCGAGGGTCCACTGTATTGGCAAATGAAACACTTTTTTGGCTCTGTGAAGATGCCAGGAAAGTGATTTTTTTAAGTGCATTAGGGCAATGTATATGTGCTGCATCACTTTTTTTAAAAAATGGAAAAAAAATCCTCTCCAATAAAGGAGATTTTTGTTTCCTTTTCTCTTATGAGAAAAGGAAACAAAAACTTCCCCTCATTGCTTCCTTCTGTCTCCTTCCACATCTGGAAAGTAATTTCCAACTTCTCTCTTTTTTAAAAAAAAGAGTGATGCTGCATATATGCGTTGCTCTAACATACTTTTTTTAAAAATAACTTCCTTGGCATCTCCACAGAGCCAAGGACGTGTTTCATTTGCCAATATCCTGATGTGGTTTATAATGTGGAGATAATAACTGAAGGGCTAATAAAAAATAATGAGCCTTCTTTACATGACTACACATCAGCCAATGTATTTCTATATGTTCTCAGTACTAATTGTTGTGTTATGAAATCTGAGCTAGTACAAGTTCAATGTACTTGAAAACACCTCTTTACCACTTCTAGTACTGCAGAAGACATTAGCTTTTTAATCTGTGCTTCTGGAAAGTGGTTTTCAGACTTGTCTGCATGCAAAGTGGCACTGCTCTTTTATTTTTCACGTGCCTCTATCTGAAATGGCACACAACCAACTCGAAATAGTGTATGTGCTTTGTCTTTCCTTTTGAATCTTAATCTGTATACCTTTCATTGAACGGGGCAGGTGAAGCTGATGCAGATTCCTTTATTTTCAAAACATAGATCTTGCAGTGCCCACAAGGATCAAGATATGACGAGTGTGGCTTGCCCCATTCGGTTCTCATAAGGGCAAAGTAGATATCTTTTATTTTATTTTATTTCAGAACATGGTACATCCACTAAAAATAGTAGGGTTATACACTACTATGATGTCCCAATTGATGGAACACATATTTTAAGAACTATTTACAATCCGATTTTGCAGTGAACCTGGCAAGACTATTAAGCAATTTGGAACAAGATAAATAATTAGGCAAAAGCAAAATCAAAGTAGGATTTTCAATACAATAGAGTAAAAGAGAGAGAAAAAGCGAGCCATAAATACTAGGCCTCAGATGACTGACATGAGCATCCAACTTTGTATTTTTTTTAAAAAAAATCCAAATAGAAACAAGAATTCTAAAATGGAAGACACAACTGATTATTATATCATAAGATTAAGAATTGAAGGTCATGGGGATGGTTAGAGAAATGAGATGACAAGCCAAGGGAATTGGAACCATGATATCATTTAGAGATAGGTACAATTTTATATTGATTTGCTGCCAAAATAAGGCCAATAGTGATGCCAACTAAGACTCCACAGAGGAGACAGGAGTTCTTAAGGCTTTGGTATAGGACTGGGGGGGAACGAATTCATTTGGTCTGCATGTTAATAAAAATCTTTAAAAATTTGTAGATTTTAACAAATACATGAAAATGAAACTCTGTTATATCAGAATCACTTCTCCCTAAAGAGAAAATGATCTTGGGAGAGGAGTCACTATTAGGCTCAAGCAACGACGACTTTTCTTACCTGAGGTAGGTCCTTTAACCTTAGAAGCGCATAATCCCTGCCCTATGGACAAGCTCAACCTGAAATAGAGCCTCTTGCCTGCTTACAAGGCAATCAACCATTGACTGAGTGCTTCCTTAGACAGCACAACAGACTGGCTAGGTAGGATCTCGATGTATAGTAGTAATTGAAGACCTTTTACTCTCCACTGGATTTAGGTGCAATCTTGCTGTTCAAGAGACAAGCACTAGAATGAGACAAGGGTCTCGTTCTGAAAGTTCTTCTCGTATTCATTTATACATGTTGTTTTCCATTTATATGTACATTGGATCACATAGTTATGGTCTTTTTTGTTGTGCCTCCCAGTTTCTAATCATCTTTGAAAGGGCAAGGGAAGCTGTAGCGGAACCCAAAAGATGATGTGAGAAGAGACAGTTAGGGACAGTTGGAATGAGATACGGATAGGCAGAAGTAGGGACAAGAAGATATGGAAAGAGTGCTACGGTTTAGGAGTAGATAAAAAGGGGTTAAGAAAGGAAATTGAAAGAAAAACGTATTGAACAAGCAGGAATGAACCCATAAGCATAACACGATTAATATTGGTTGAAAGCCTACAATAGTATTGAATACAAGTGATTGAACACCTGATTTATTATACATGAACACATGAAACAGTTATATTTGATTCTTCTTATACTTTGTTCAATAATAAAAGAATATTTAATTGAAAACCCCTGATTCCTAAGTTCTATGAGCAGCTCCTGTGTGTGTGTGTGTGTGAATTATAGTGGTATTAAGAGAATACCTGGTGGCAGCAGAAAAGGGCAAGTTTACCTTTGTGAAGCCCAGGGAAATAAGGGGCCTCAAGGGGGATCGCCACAGAAGAATTCATCGCTACTTTGACTGCTGATCAAAAATAGATAGAAGGCACATGTCCAGCCTGTTACTGCCTTTTGTTCTCCTGTCAAAAGTCAAAACAGCTGTTAGCGCATCTGTACACCACAAACAAATTGTGATGGAGTTGAAGCACACACACACATATAAGTTTATTGTGTGGCACACAGGCCGTTGCAAAGTACATCAAATAAAAACAATACAATACAATTCAATACACTATAGTATGAGGGGGGAACCCAAATCAAAATAGATTTCTATCACAGCTAAAAACCTCTAATGTCTTTTTTTTAAAAAGAACCCTAAGAAAAACTAAGTGAAGCCAGTTGATAGACAGTATCTGATGCCAATCAAAGCAAAAAGCAAAGCAAAGCATGCTGCTTATATACCGCCCCATAGTGCTTCAAGAACTCTCTGGGCGGTTTACAGGTTAATTATGCAGGCTACACATTGCCCGCCCCAGCAAGATGGGTACTCATTTTACCGACCTTGGAAGGATAGAAGGCTGAGTCAACCTTGAGCCGCTACCTGGGATTGAACCCCAGGTCGTGAGCACAGTTTTGGCTGCAGTACAGTCGTTTAATGACTGCTCCAATCACAAGCATCTATCGTGGAAGGGGGAACCCCAAGAGTACTTGAACCTAAATAACCGCTTGATTAGTACTAGTGGGGGCTACAAGTTTCATTTTCATATGTATAGATATAAACCTTGCCATTCGAAATGTAATAAATGATCTCTGTCTGAGAGTAGGATCCTGAGCATTTTCTGGACAACTCTTCCAGGATATTTTTCCAAGATAGGGTTCAGGAGCCTTTCACGATGGGTCACGAATAGGGGACAGTAAAACACAACATGTACTAAGTCCTCAACTGATTTTTGGTCGCAAGAACAAACTCTCCCATAGTATGGAATTTGTGTAACGCCCTTTTAAGCTAGCAAGCGGCAACATATCAAGACGTGCCTGAGTGAAGGTGTTTCTATAGTCAAAGTTCACTAAATCGGCAAAATAAGAAGAAAGATTTAAAGGCGGAGATAAAATAATCTTCTAAAATGGGCCCGTTTTAGAGTGCCTAGCAAACCTATGTGTGTTTGGTAAGGTAAAAGTACAGGTTCCCCTTGACATTTTCAGTCCAGTCATGTCTGACTTTAGGGGGTGGCGCTCATCCTGCTTTTCAAGCCATAGAGCCAGTGCCTGTCCAAAGACAGTTTTCTGTTGTCACGTGGCCAGCATGACTAGGGAACGCCGTTTTACCTTCCCACCAAAATGGTACCTATTTATCTACTCGCATTTACATGCTTTCGAACTGCTAGGTTGGCGAGGAGCTGGGACAAAGCAACGGGCGCTCACTCTGTCGCATGGATTTGATGTTACGACTGCTGGTCTTCTGACCCTGCAGCACAGGCTTCTGCAGTTTAGCCCACAGCGCCACCACATCCCTTACATATGTGTTTGGTAACAGAGATCAAATAATCTCTCCTTTAATGACCTTTTTGCTGCAGACAGACCAAGGTGCCTCACATACTCTTCTGAAATTCCAAGTTTGGCTACTAGTTGCAGTATGGAGGATTTCCACGTTCCAGAATTCATTTCTGCATATGATGATGTTAAATATTCTGACTGAATGGTAAACAAAAATTTCAGCCAATAGTTAATTATTGATTTGTTGACTAGCGTCATTATTGACATTATTGCCAGTTCCAGTCTGACTAGCGCTGAGGGAGTTGAGGGAGGTACTGCCAACAATAGACGGGCAAGTCTGTTTTGGGTTACTTCTAATGAGTATAAGTTTCCAATTCCCCATATTTCAGTACCATACAGAATCTGGGGGAGTAACTTGGTTTTATAAATTTCACGAGTGGGAGGGATCAAATACCCTTCTCTAGTTCTACAGAATCTAAGTATACCAAACATGGCTTTTTCGAATTTCTGCTTTGTAAAATCAATCTGAAATGCCCAGGAACCTGACTGATAAAACATCATGCCTAAATATTTAAAGTGAGTTACCTGTTCCGATATTCTCCCATCGATTGTCCATCTATGTGCCCTCACCAGGGGCCAGGGCACCAGGACCTACCTAGTCCACCATGCAGAGAATCAAGTCCAAAGGCAGTTGAAAACCATAATTTGGGTTTTCTCATAATTAATGTTAAGAGAGTTCTCCTTTCAATAATCACTAAACTGTTTTAATAATCTAAGTCCTATTTGTGTGGGGGATATTAGCAAGGTATGGTCTGCATAGAGTAATATTGAAATACACTTTCCATCTACTCTCACAGGGAAAAAATTGCAGTCCAGTTAACCTGGCTACCATATCATTGATGTACAAATTGAAAAGCAATGGAGCTAGGATACAGCCCTGACAGACGCCTTTAGATGTTTTAACTGTGTTAGATAGTTGACCAGAAATGCTGGCTCTGACTTTTGGGAAGTATCAGTATGGAGATCTTTGATTCTTTGTAGCAATCTATGATGTATTTTAAGATTTATAAGTTTTTCCCACAAATGACCTCTTGGCATGGAATCGAAAGCAGCTTTGAGGTCAATAAATGCCACATATAATTGTCCTGAAGATGCAATAGCATATTTGTTAATTAGACGGTTAAGCAGAAAAATATGGTCCAATGTTGAATGCCCCTCCCTAAAACCAATCTGTTCAGGAGCTAAAAGATTATATTCTATCACCCAATATTCCAATTTTAAAAGGAGATGTCTTGAGTAAAGTTTGCCTATTACATCAAGCAAACTTATAGGTCTGTAATTGGCTGGGTCCTTTCGCTCGCCTTTCCTATAAATGGGCACGACAAGTGAAGATGACCATTCTCTAGGGATGGCACCCACCATATCTATATAAGTAAATAAGGTAACTAAGGTTGGGGCCCACCAGTCCTGAAAAGATTTAAGTATATCGGGGGGGATGGAATTTTCCCCAGGAGCTTTATTGCTCTTGATTGTTGAAGTCAATGATTTTATTTCCTTAATTGTGACTGGAGGCCACATTATTAGATCACTAGGGGTGATATTAGAGGTAGAGATATTTCACTAGTAGAGGGTGGATCACTGAATAATTTCAAGTAATACTCTTCCCAACATTCAGTGGGTACATAAGAATCCAGATCATGGCAAAACCTCCCCACTGCTGATGTGAGCAGTAACCAAAATTTTGCCGTATCTTTCTGGGACAAAGCCAGGGCAAGTTCCTTGTAAGATTCATTTATTGAGGCTTGTTTTTTCTTTTTGAGAAGCTGTTTATAATTACTGCAGAGATCAAAAAAACTAGGCAAACCTTTAGACTGATTTTGTTTATGCAATTTAAAAACTCTTCTTAATTGATGCTTCATAGTTTTGCACTCTCTATCAAACCAACTGACATTAGTTGGTTTGCTTTCGGGTGATAGTCGTACCCTCTTGGTCAAGAAGGGTCTCAAAGTATCTATTAGTTTACCATATCCTGCAGGAGCAGTGTTGATGTTTGGAGCTGCCTTAATTTCCCCTTTCAGTTCAAGCATAGAAGCACTATACAAAATTTGTTGTATTTCTTGCTGGAGTATGGGAGACCACTTCAATCTAGTATCTGCTGTCACCAACACTTGATCTATTGGAAAAGAACTATCCTCCATATTATTTAATGAAGCTTTAGGGGTGTGCATGTAGAATATAAGAGGCTGATGGTCACTTTCTGGCCATGTACCCACTGTAAAGTATAAAATTTTATCTAGTAAGAGGGCAGGGGTAATAGCTAAATAATCAATCAAACTAGCTCCACTTTTACTGAAATATGTGAACTCCCCCAATTCACCACCCTGGAAATTACCATTTAATATTACCAAATTTAGTTTATCAATCAGCTGCCAAAAACTTTTTCCAGTCTTATTCAGAAGGGGATCTTTTGTATTTCTTGACTGATTATAGAAGTCACCAATATACTCAGCATAGGCAGATCTAAAATGGCCATTGCCCAGATGAGCATTAAAATCTCCAAGCGGTATTGTTTGCACTCCATGAAATTTTGTCTCAAGATCACATATGTACATTTCTAAATCAAAGCAGCAATGTTCATAAAATAAAGGAGAAGAATAAGGTGGAATATAAACATTTGCAACCTTAATTTTGCAGTCCTTGAAGGTCAGGAGAACAGCCATTGCAATAGATCTTAAAGATGGTAGTAGTAAAACAGCATAGACCACTGAGGTGGATATCAGACAAGCCAACCCTCCATTTTGGACGACCTCTAGCTACTGAAGGAGTTGTGGTGAGAGTGTATGAAGTAAATCCATTTAATAACAACTCAGATAATAACCATATCTCCTGAATAAAGATAATATCAAAAGTTTTCATAAATGACAAAATTGATGCATTTTGAGTCTTGTTCAACCAGCCAGACACATTCCATGAAATGCATTTTAGATGGTGCTTGCTTTGAATTGCAAATTGTCAATTTGAAGCAGAATGATCCATAGATGATTCTAAGTCAGGCATTGAACTCACCACTGAATTTATTTAATAATATCAGAAGGGTTACTCTGGGCATTATCTAGATGTGCCTCGATTATCAAACAGAGATCGGGCTGGTCCGCAGGCACTGTCAAGTTAGAACTGGGAACCCTTTTATTTATTATTACCGTGGGCTCCAGGGTGATTTTAATTCTGTCCTTAACCTGTGTCTCCACTGGACATCCTAGTGTGGGCAGTTGATGGGTTACTAGGTCATCATTGGAATTTGGGGGCTGTTCTAGATCCGTCGAAGTTGCAACCAGGGAGTCCAGATGATTCACTAAGAACACCTGCACATCAGTTGGCAATTTACTAAAGGATGAGATAAGATGAGTCTCTACCTCCTCTTCTGGTCAAGCAAGGCCTGGTTTCTGTTGCATGTCTATCATCCTTATAGTTTTTAATAAAATTTTTGTAATCCTATTGCCAATCAGTTGGGTGATTTTCTAAAATTTGAATAATGTCTTCCTCTGTATATGTCACATTCCCAGGGGTTACAACAGCCGAAGTCCGATAAACCAGTCCAAGGTCAGGAATACCAAGAATGCAAAGCCGATAACCATTTACCAAACCAACTCACAGAACTTAGTCCAAGGTTAGAGTCCAGAGGCAAACACACAACATAGTCCAAGGTCAGAGTCGAGAGTCAGGAACACGGTTCAAGGTTGTAGGAGCGTGGATGCTAGCCAGAGGTTTTGACTTGTTGCTTCCACAGAAATTCTAGCTGACTAGGAGCTGTTTTTATAGCAAAACAGCCCCTTGAGCTGCTGGAAACCTTTCCATCCTTTCAATACTCAGGGCTAGTTGAATGGATGTTTCTGTGGACAGCCTTCCAGCGATCCTCTGACGTTTTTGCCATAGGTCTTCCCCGAAGCCTGGCCTGAAGCTTGTCTGCTGAGGAAGGAGAATCTGGAGGCAATTCAGGTGTTTCTGATTGCTCAGCATTATCCTCAGCCTGAGTTAACCCTTCTGATTCCAGGTCTTCAGCTGCACTCATGACAGTATGTTTCTCCTAGACATAAGCTAGGGTCTCTCTTTCCATTTCTCTAGTGTACCCACACAAGAGAGGCAGGAGATGTGTTTTGTTTTTAAAATATCATACAGCAGTTATACTCATGGCAGCTAATTCCTTTCTTCTGCTATAAATCCTATTGGTTATTATGCTATCTTTGAATGTTAGTATGGCACATGCTTGGGTATAATTGTAGAATAAGTACTGTAGTTCACATTTAGAATTTGGGACATGGAAGTTAATTCAGGGATTTATAGGTGCTGATCAAGTTCCATTTGCGTTCATTCTGGGTAAGTACCCTTTTTTGTTTTGTGTATCCACAGAATGCTAAAGTGTTAGCCATTAAGGTTTCATTCTCAAGGTGGAGAAGTAATCTCAAATGGCTTACCACACCTGCTGTACTTACTATGTGAATCTACTTGATAGTGAATACTTGATAATGAGTACCTGCTTGATACAGAAGTTACAAAGCTTTTCAATCAAAGTTATAGAAAGCGGGGCATTTCAGCTGGCTTTCTGTGGGTTTGGAGGTTCTCGCCGATTAATCAACAGTCGAACATTGTAGAGGAAGTGGGGACTGCCATAAAACAAAGCTTTTATTCCCTGCCTCAGGTGAACCTTCTCTCCCAAGCCTCTTGGCCTCAGCAACGACCTGTCCTTGGAGTAACAGGAGTATACACAAACTCTTTAAACAGAAAACTTGGATAATGACACAACATATTTGATGAGGTGATTTTAACCCAGTGGCTCCAACTTTGGGTCCCCAGATGTTGTTGATATCAGCTCCCCAAAGCAGTAGTTATATATTTGCTTGGTTATACTTGTCCTGTTACCAAAGGTATGCACAACAAAGTCTAGCTTGCAAGTTGTTTGCTTTCGGATCTATTTCTGTTTCTTTGTTCAGCGTCAAGCACAGCAAGAATACTAATAATTACAGTACTAGGCTGCCTTGGACAGGATAATTGTTTAAAGAAAACTTTAAAAGATTAGTCCAGAGGACACAACACAAACAAACGATGTTGTTTCACCCAACATGAACCGGAACTCCAATGGAGTTGAAGCAATGTGGGATATGTAGTCCAAGAAATGTATGCCGGAGTTAGACAGGTTCTGTGTAGAGATGATTTGAGAGACATTAGAATGTGTTTTTCTAAGTGCTATGAGAGTGTTTTTCTGAAGATGGGTACAGCATGGTTTGAGATAAAGCTGAAGGTCGGACAAATAGGCCTATTCTGAGCTAATTGGAGAAGATATTAAACACCTGGATTTTCATGGGAATTGAGGGTGGAGGAAGGTGTTACAGCCCCTTGAGGTTAATTGGTTAACAGACATGAAGTATCAAGAAGAAGGGAGTAGTTAGAGAATGTAGAAAATGGATGATGGGTTATGTGGGAGAAGTTTGATTCCATGATAATGGGATAGAGAAAGAACTTGATGGTTTGAGTATGCGGCTTGAAGGAGAGAGAATGTAAGGAAGGAGGTGGGGCTAGTCCACCTTAGCCCAACTTAGTAGTGTTTTTTTTAATGGGGATTAATTATTTTATTTAACTGTAATAATCTTTGAATATGTTCTTTATGCTAAAGCTTGAGCAATATAAACTGATTCTATGAAACTCTATTTTTGTAATAAAAATAATTATAAAAATTCTTACAAAAGGACTGGCAGGATCTGGCTAAATCCAGGGAGTGGAGAAGACCACAAACTAGCTGTCTTTAAGAGTCCTACCTAATTGAGCTGTTGTGAATTCTAATGAATCACAAAGCCCATGTTTCACTACTTGCAAAGTACTAGGTAAAAGTAAACTGTTCTTTTAAGGTCAAACTTGTTCAAGGGGCTTACGCTACGCACTGCTGAGGTCTTGGGACTTGCTTCAGCGCAAAGGTGGTAGGTAAGTGGCCTGTCAAACTCTCTGACTGAGTGCTAAGCGCTCCTTAGAGAGGCTTGGGCTCCACAAAAGTGTAATCAAAAGGATCCATTGCCACAGTTAAAGTGAGAAGAGCATGTCCCACAGCTTAAAAAAAAACCCTTTGAAAATGAAATATGGGAAGAAATTTAGTCCTAGAAATAATTAAGGAAAAGTACTTGATTCAAATTGATTAGTGAGACCTTGTAGATTAACATATTCAGGTGTGGTGTCGCAGGACTGCATGCCTATTTGCACTCCACATAAATTCATTGTCAGGATCTGGCCCACACAACCCTGGCTGCTGCAGGATCAGGGCTAGCCTGACCTAGGAATGTTGTTTGCAGGCTCAGGCCCTGGCCTGTGTAGCAGCTGCTGGGCCACTCATGAGGCTCAGCTGGTTCTCCCTCCTAGAACTTGCCTCAATAACAAAGGGCTTTGGCTGTGTTGAGCTCGTTGCTCCTGAGCCCCTTTATACCAGTATTCCCGCTTCTACTTCTGTTTCTGCCTTGGTTACTGCTCTTGCTTTGGGTTGCTTCCTGCATCTCAACACCTTGTTTGTTCCGTGCTTCTGCTTCTTCTTGGTCATGACCAACAGCACAGTGACTGCCTTTGGACTTGATTCTCTGCATGGTGGACTGGGTCCTGGTGCCCTTGCCCTTGGTGAGGGGTTGCCTTGGATATCCTGGGATGTGACATTTTATTTTGCAGGTAATCTTGGGAAGATGAGTGTGAGTTAGCAGTGTGAGGAAACAGCTTGAAAAACCCAGCCAGTATGTGTGTGTGTTTGTTTAGCAAATTACTAGAAAAGGGGATATAATCCATTTACTGTTTATCATATTATGCAGAATGGAAATTGCAGAAATCAAGATGCTAATCAGGCATGAGGCCAACATGTGAACTTGCTATGTAGCTGTGGCACCTTCCCCAATTTCCATTCCGTGCATGGTTTAAAAGCAATATGATTTGGACTACTGTGTCCTAAAAATGAAAAATAAAGAGATTCAATCTATTCTGTGCCAGTTATTCTGCCTCTGGAATGCCCTGTAAAGGTTTGAGTTCCAGATTTTAAGATGGATTTGAAAAACCAGTGTGTCCACAGTGCAGAAAGCAAATTAACATCTGTTGGCAGTTGTTTCAAATTGATAACCAAAAAGTTTGCTGCCGCCTTTCAATGTGTGTGACACTTTGCAGAATTTAAGTGAGTCTATTCTAGCCAAAGAAGATCACAGTATTTTTCAAAAACAGCAGACAGAACAAAGGTGAGAGAGAACAAGGAATAGTATGTGATTATTTCAGTGACTTGACATGGTTATGACACATATATTGTGCTTTCATGCTTGATGTGCCTTAGTGGTGTTTTATATATAATTTATTTATATATTTTCATTATACTTGTATAAAAATTAACATATACATAATGTTTTATTTCTTATATAGGCCATTATTTATATATTTTATATAAATATAACAAAACATTTTATTTATATAATACATTTTATCTATTAATTCTATTTCTTTTCTTTTTAAAAATTCTATATCTGTCAGCCACCTTAAGGGTTTTTTTTCTCCCCCTTCTTTCCTTCTTTCCTTTAGGCAGAAAGTCTGGATATAAAATTAATATGAATAAAATAAGACAAAATAAATCTCTTTGTTACTATGATATTCTTTAAAAGCTTCGGGCATTCAACCAGCTTGTAGTAAAAAATGGAAGAGCTAAATGTTGAGACACTCTTATATAAATACATCTTTCTGCAGAAACATATTACTCTCTGTGTGTTTTATGGACACTTTGGCTTTCTTAATGACATAAAGCAAGATAAGCTGTCTGCCTAGAGATATAGCCTAGATTGTCTACCAGTAATTATTTCAAACATCTCTCACTTTTGATGTTAATGTCACTTTTAATATTTCAAATTCACTAAGGCACTGAATAAGCAATGTTAAAATTATCTCCTTACCTGTTTGCAGTCAACGTGGCTTCCCTCTTCCCCCCCCCGCCCCAAACTCTATCCATGTGAAGAAGATGGGTTTCTTTAATTTTTTTTTTCAAATAAATATAAATGGTAATTTTAACATTTGCAAGAGGAGCTTGATTTCATCTGATTTTGGAAAGCATGTGCCACATATTTTACAATTTGGAAATCAAATATGAAAATGTCAGCTTTCATTGAGTAGGCTGGTGTGTCATTTAAAGTACACTGAAGGTGTGTGGTAGATAAGAAAGAGTGGACCAAAGAGGCATTTAAAGGTAATTTGCATGAGAGGTGCTGTTAAAAGTTGTCTATACTGACAGGAAGCAGCCTGCTTTACTTTCATATGCAAATTACAGTCTGTTACCAAGGCCTGTGTCATCAAAATGGAATTGCATTCCAAGGGCCAATAAGAGAAAGCAAGAAGTTAATTTGGTTTTCTGAGAAAAATGACAGGCTGGGTGAGGAAAGAATCAGACTCCATAATTTCTGATTTTCATATCAGTCAATTTTTCCAGACAGAGAGGCGGAAAGAGAGAGAGAGAGAGAGAGATACACACGAAGAAGGTGGTTGCGATGACTATTATCAGTAATGGATTGTTGCTACCTTACATTATTATCAGCTGTCTCAATGTAGGTGAAGAATCTACAGAACTTCAGATTTCTGGAGGCAGCTCTGATATGTGCAAAGAAAAAAAAAATCACACATTTCTGAAAGGGGTACAAATGTATTTTAGATTACAGGTGCATGTATCAAAAATGTGTACGTTTTAAAAAGTGTGCAAAAATGAATTCATTTGATGAAAAAATGTCTTGCAAGTAGATAGGGATTTCCGCACAGGACAAGACAGAAAAAGAACATATACCTTGTAGACGACAAATTGGTAGCAACTAGAAATGGCCATCCATCCAGCAAACAGATTGTTTTAAGTTCCAGGCAGCTTGAGTCATGTTCATGGACAATGGAAACTGCAATCCAACACATCTGGTAATGAGGGTGAAAGAGGAGAGCACCAAAAATGGTCTGAAGCTCAACATGAAAAAAACTAAGATCATGGTCACTGGCCCCATCACCTCCTGGGGAATAGAAGGGGAAGATATGGAGGCAGTGGCAGATTTAACTTTCTTGGGCTCCAAGATCACTGCAGATGGTGACAGCAGCCAAAAAATTAAATAGCCTGCTTCTTGGGAGGAAAGCGATGACAAACCTCAAAAGCATCTTAAAAAGCAGAGACATCACCTTGCCGACGAAGGTCCACATAGTCAAAGCCTATGGTTTTTCCAGTAGTGATGTATGCAAGTGAGAGTTGGACCATAAAGAAGGCTGACCGCCAAAGAATTGATGCTTTTGAATTGTGGTGCTGGAGGAGACTCTTGAGAGTCCCCTGAACTGCAAGGAGAACAAACCTATCCATTTTGAAGGAAATCAATCCTAAGTGCTCACTGGAAGGACAGATCCTGAAGCTGAGGCTCAAATACTTTGGCCATCTCATGAGAAGAGAAGACTCCCTGGAAAGGACCCTGATGTTAGGAAAATGTGAAGGCAAGAGGAGAAGGAGATGATAGAGGATGAGATGGTTGGACAGTGTCACCGAAGCTACCAACATGAAGTTGATCAAACTCTGGGAGGCAGTGAAAGACAGGAGGGCCTGGTGTGCTCTGGTCCATGGGATCACAAAGAGTTGGACACAACAACTAAACAACAACTTGGGGAACAAATACTATTTTTAATCTCTCTGAACACCCATGTGCATCCAGTAACTCTTAACAAGGGGAATCAACCCTCTTAACTATGTAAAACTTCCGCTGTAACCTATCCGCTGCTGCTTATAGCCCAAATCTGGAAATAATGCAAGATTATAAGAGGCATTCAAAGATCAGCAAGGCTGTAAACACAAGCTGCTTTTAAAAATCTTTGCTGGTGATCACTTTTATTTCAGTGTCCATTCTTTATTCCATCTCACAAAACATCTTTCTTTGCTTCTTGCTACTGATACTATTTCTTCCCTCTAGACTCTGGATAGTTGAGCACTTCTATGCAAACAATTCTTTTCTGTGTCCATATATTCTTTTTTCCTCCTCTCCAGTATAGTTTTTGTCTCCAGCTATTGTGTTCCTCTTCATTCATTTCTATGATGTTACATAATTCATGATCAGTCTTGGTGTCTCTCGTTCCCCCATCTCTGCAAATAATTGCATCAATATAAGCTTTCTCTTCCTTTCCTTTTTAAAACTGGAGGCCAGACTTCCAGCATCACTGTCTAATGACATATCAGGCAAAAACAAAATAAAAATAAAGAAGACAGAAATATTGTACTACTTTAAAGACTAACTGCTATATTTTAATGTGAGCATTCATGGATAAGTCCACTTCATCAGACATAAAGTGGGACTACAGCACAAATATGTATATATTTACACATGGTCTCAAATCAGAGACTGTATTTGGGCACAAGTTGTTGATCTGGCAATGTCCTTTAAAGCCACCAACAGGAAGCATTGTTCTGTAAACAATGACAATGATTAGTGGCTAAATTAATCCCAAGCTATAGATAAAAAGCAGGAATAATAAGGTAATGAGTATCTCTAGTCATCAATGGGGTTTGTGAGGTGGCACTGGTAGATAGCAAGGAAATATAACTGGGAATTTCAGCAGATACAATAATTTATATTTTCTAATGACCTATAAAGCAGGACATGGTGGTGCTGCGGGTTAAACTGCAGAAGCCTCTGGGCTGCAAGGTCAGATGACCAGCAGTCGTAAGATCAAATCCACGTGACGGAGTGAGCTCTCGTCGCTTGTCCCAGCTCCTGCCAACCTAGCCATTCAAAAGCATGTAAATGCGAGTAGATAAATAGGTAACACTATGATGGGAAGGTAATGGAATTCTGTGTCTAGTCATGCTGGCCACGTGACCACGGAAACTGTCTATGGACAAACGCTGGCTCTATGACTTGAAAACGGGAATGAGCACCGCACCCTATAGTCGGACATGGCTAGACTAAATGTCAAGGGGAACCTTTACCTTTACCTCAAGATTTATAAAGATTCATAAGGACCTAAGGCTAGAATTGGGCACAAACCATGGTTCCACAGCTCAGCCTGGTTCAGCAGTTTGGCCACAAGGCTTTTCTGTGTGTACCCTGGCTTCCCAGCCCTGCCTTCTCAGGCAGGCAGCCACTCAGAGGCAGAGCTGTGGCTTCCCAGCCCTGCCTCCTCAGGCAGGCAGCCACTCAGAGGCAGAGCTGTGGCTTCCCAGCCCTGCCTCCTCAGGCAGGCAGCCACTCAGAAGCAGAGCTGTGGCTTCCCAGCCCTGCCTCCTCAGGCAGGCAGCCACTCAGAGGCAGAGCTGTGGCTTCCCAGCCCTGCCTCCTCAGGCAGACAGCCACTCAGAGGCAGAGCTGTGGCTTCCCTGCCCTGCCTTCTCTGGGCGCTGGCTCTGAGTGTGCACCTACCAGAGCAAGCAGGACATGGAAAAGCTGTGCTGAACTGCAACTCATGCCCATCTCTACCCAAAACCTTATAATGGCATACAGTGGTGCCCCGCATAGCAACGTTAATCCATTCCGGATTAATCGTCGCTATGTGAAAACATCGCTAAACGGAACGAAAAAAACCCATAGGAACGCATTAAACTTCGTTTAATGTGTTCCTATGGGGCCCAAACTCACCGTTCAGCGAAGATCCTCCATAGCACTGCCATTTTCACGCCCTTGGTAAGCGAGGAAACCGTGCAAAAATGGTTGCGGTGGCCATTTTGGGCACCCAGCGGCCATTTTGGAACCGCCGGTCAGCTGTTTAAAAAACATTGCAATGCAAAGATCGGTAAGCGAAACGCTTACCGATCATCGCAATGCGATGTTTTGCCCATTAAAACATCGCGATGCGATCGCATTAGCAATCTAAAAAATAGATCACTATGCGGATTCGTCGTTAAACGGTGCACTCGTTATGCGAGGCACCACTGTATATCCACCACTGAAGCTTTTCTGACAGATAGCAATCCAGCCTGTTTAAAAACCTCTAAGGAAGGACAGTCTTCCACTTGTCAATGTGATCTGTTCCACCATTAAACTGATCTGTCAATAACCCCTTCCTCATATAAGCAGAATCTAATTTCTTATAATTTTAATCTGTCTTTTTACCTCTACTGTCTGGAGCAACAGAAAAAAAAGCTTACTTTGTCTTCTATGGGACAACTCTACCAAGATCTGTAGATTGCTATGATATCCTCTCTCAGTCTTTTCTTCACCATGTTAAACATTTCCAGCTCCTATCATTGTTCTTCATACACCTTGATTTTTTTAGTTTACCCTTTACCATTGTAGAAGGTGACTAGATTGCCAAATACCAAGACATTTGCTCCAATTATAAAACAGGTGGATTTAAAGCTCTTTCTTTTTCTGTCTGCATGACATGCAAGGATGAATCATTTTTTTCCTGCCATACTGGCTATTTCTCTCTCTCCATATAGAGCACTGCAACTTTTTCATGCCAGGAGATTTCAATTGGGCTTTTACCTCTGCAGTTGTTCTTGTTGTAAAGATGGGCATTTACACAGTGCCAACATTCACCTCTCCTCCCCCAAGCCACTTGGGATCCCCAGAAGATATTTGACTGAAAACCAGAGAAGTTCTACCTGGTTTATCTACCTGCCACATGCAGTATTCCCTCTCTGGGTCCTCCTGAGCCATATCAAGGGAAGTTGCAACTCTTTTCTCCCCCACCCGCACTCCAGCATCCTTATATCCATTCAATACATCCACCAACCTCTCCTGCGGCTCTTTCTTGGCTGAACATATAAAGAATCCAACCCCATCTTGGGGATTTCAGGGACAGTTCAAGTCGGATTTCATCTTGTTACTTTCCAAGCAGTAATCCCTTGGGTAAACTCTTTAATTAATGTTAGACTTTATGTCTCCTTGTAAATTCAGACTATTGTGATTATGTTCATGTTAAAATGTAATAGGTCTGTTTGATTGAAAGTAGTTTTCTTAGAGGAGGATGTTAAGATGGGGTATCATAGTTTTCTAATGTCCTCTTACTTTCCAAGCTGTAATCCCTTTGGTAAATTGCTTAATTAATGTTAGGTTTTGTGAATCCTTGTACGTTCCGACTGTTGCGATTGTGTTCATGTTAGAATTTGATAGGTATGCTTGATTGAAAGTGGTTTTCTTAGTGGTGGATGCTAAAGTTGGGTGTAACAATGAGATACAGCAAACCTTCCCAGCCTGCGTTCGTTCTTCTCCCTGATCATCCTCTGATTTTTAAAAAATTTTATTTGATTGCCTTTGAATTTAGTGCTGGATCACCTCTGCATGCAAGCACACACGCACGCACGCGCGCGCGCGCACACACACACACACACACACACACACACACACACACACACACACACACACACACACACAAACACTCACACACACACTTAAAAGGGGCAGGAAAAAGAAGGATCAAGAAGACAGCATGAAAGATGATGGCTAGGAATCTGTATGTATTTTTGAAAGCCAAGGTGCTTTATAACAGCCCATAAAAGTAAAGCCAAAGGCGGGACTAGAGGGAGAAAGAAATTTTAAACACAATTTTAAACACAATACAGCTTTGAAGCCAAGCCAAGTCCTTCTGATTCTGTGTTCCAGTGTAGTCAACTTGTTCTGGACACATTTCAGCTTGTCAATTTCCATCTTAAACTCTGGTGCCTGAACTGGATATCCTTTTCCAAAAGTGGCCTAGTCAGAGCAGAAGAGCGTGGTACAGTATTATCATCTTTCCCCACAGATGCACAAGTTTGGTAGATGAGGGGAATGCCGCAGTGTATCTTGATTCCAGCAAAGGTTTTGACAAAGTCCTTCATTACATTTCTGCAGCCAAGCTGCTAAAATGCAAGCTGGATGAGAATAATGTAGCTGGCTGAAGATCTGTTACCCAACGAGTGCTCACCAATGGTTCCTTGTCATCCTGGAGGAGTGACAAAGGATTATGTCCTCAGCCCAGTATTGTTCAATATCTTTATAAATGGAGGAGGGTGTGGAAGGGGTGCTTATCATATTAACAGGTGACACAAAACTGTGGGGTGATAGGGTAACTAGTATTTCAGAAGACAGAGCTGGGATTCAAGATGAGCTAAAAGGACTGGAGAACTGTGTCAAAGCAAGCAGAGTTTGAATAAAGAAAAATGTAAAGTCAGAAAAATCTGATGCATGGATATAAGAGTGCTCCAACACTGGAGGCTTTCAAGAGACATTTAGACAACCACCTGGCAGATATCCTTTGATCTGTATTCCTGCACTGAGCAAGGGGTTGGACTCAATGGCCTTACAGGCACCTTCCAATTTCATGATTCTAACATGGTGGAAGGTGGCTTGGTAGCAGTTCATATGAAAAGTACGTAGGGCTTCTAGCAGACCACAAAATACACATGAATCTGCCAGGAGGGAAAATACAGCTAAAGAAGCAAATGCATCAACAGGAATGCAGTGCCCAGATGAAGGGTGGTAACAGAACTGCTATTCTCTATTGATCAGAAATCACCTGGAATAATGTGTTCAGTTTTGGACACCACGGTATCAGAAATATATTGACCATCTGGAACATGTCCCAAAAAGGATTGTTAAGGTGGTAAATAGTCTAAAACCAAGCCCAAGAATGGTTGAGGAAAAAAGGTATATTTAGCTTGGAGAAGAAAATATTGAGAGTGACGGTATAGTATTTTTGGACAGCCAAAGGGCTGTCCAGTGGAAGGCAGAGCTAACTTGTATATCTCTGGGTAAACACCTGATACAATAGATTCAAACTACAAGAAAGGACTAAATGTTAGGAAGAACTCCTGATCATAAGAGCAGTTTTGCAGTAGATAGTACACTTATTGGGCTTACATTCACTGCAAATTTTTTAAACAGAGGTTGGATGGCCACCTGTCAGGAATATTTTAGCTTTTGTGCATTGACCGTTGGATTAGATTAGATCTGGGTCAATTCCAGTTCTGCAGTTCTAGAATTCGATGATCCACCAAAGATCATTCTCAGAGTTTTCACCAACAACTACAAAAGAAGTACGGAGACTATCAAAAGATCTTTTCAGTAGAGGCATCTTGCCTCCACCATTCCTGGAATAACAAGACGAGACACAGATCAAAGGTCTAACTAGGGCCACAACTTTATTGAACATTTAAACGATACCACCCAAGTCTTGAAGAGGAGCCTCCTGCAATGTGCAAACCTGGGTAAGGGTCTGGGGTGCCTCTTGACTTCATCTACTGCCCTGACATGTATGAGTCCAAAGCCCCAGATCTCTGCTAACTTTCTTATAGTCCATCACTGGCTGGCAAATACTGGATGACTCTCACAGGCTGCTGACCCCCCCCCCCAACCTGGTGATTGTAGGTGAGCAACAGTCAGAGCAGCCCCTACATCCCTCACTCTTATAACAGAATTTTGTGGGCCACATCATTTTCCCAAGAGAAGGGGGTGAGGGCAGTTGTTCTCCATGCTCTCCGCCCTTGATTGAGGGGAAATGAGAGTTTCATTTCCCGTTGACTCTTGCCTCGCTCCTTTCAAGGGGGAAACAAAGAACTGTTGCAGAAGGAGCATCACTGCCACCCCATCCCCACAGAGCTGAACCCTGGTTATGGAGTGCCAGGGATCACTTGCCACTTTTCGTTTTCAGTTTTAGGAGAACGCCTTTACCGTGTCTTTAAAATTCATTTTGCTTCTTAAAATATATATGTTTGCATTCAATATTTTCTAGTGGACTGTGTTTGTTTTGATTACTGCAATTACTGAATGTTTTACTTGCTTGGTTTTGTCTTGCAAACCATCTTGAGACTTTTTTGTCATCAGAGAAACTATAAATGACATAGATGATACACAAATAAACAAATTAGCAAAATTAGTCAATAAACACATTAACAAATACCTTTCCCTTCTTCCTATGTCTTAAAATGATACTATTTTCAGAGGAAATCTTGAAAGAACTGGCTATTGGGTTCCCTAAAGGCTTAAGCAAACAAGCAACACAACAGAACAAAACAGGAAGCAGTCCAACTGCGTTATTCAGATTAAATGTTTGGGTGCCAACAGCTCTGACAGGATAGCATGCAACTCTCTATAAGGCTGGTAGTTGCAAAAGCAGAAATGGTACAACCACGAGGTGCAAGAGGAGATGAAGGCAGAGTTTGAAAAGATGGGTGAAGAGTGTTGACATGTTATGTGCCTGTGTGTCAAATTATATAGACACTTCAGGCAGCTGGACAAGCACCACATTTTGCTCTTACCTTGAAGAGCCCTTCTCCACCTTTCAATCTTTTTATGCACTGAGACTTATACATATGGATTGTTCTGTTTTTCCATACTCAAATTTTGCCACACTTTTGCTAGTCATGCTGTTTATTTGACCTCCAGAGGCTTTTTGAAACCTGGTTGATTTCTGAATACCAGCAGAAGGTTACTACAGTATTGTTCTCCTGTCTTGCTTCTGAACTTTCAGAGTAGAGATTGATGATAATTTTGTTCTGTTTGTTTGTTTGGTTGATTGGTTTTGTTTTTAACAACTGTCCATAATTTTTATTTTGCATTTGTTGTTTTGTTTTGTTGCAGAATTTTGGAAAAAGCAAAAATATGTTAATTATGAAAGCAGAGGGATCATATTTCCTCTGTTCCTTATGATGACTACACACTGCCTTCAGGATAAGAGGTACCATGGCTCTTACGTATGTACTAAGAATTGTGGGCTCATGTTCTCTATGCAGGGTTCCCAACAGCAGCTTTGGAAGAGGTAGCCTTGTTTAGCTAGTTATCCACTGTGGGAAACAGGGTGGTAAAGGAGATAGGTTTTTGGCTTGACCCAATAGTGCTTTTTTTATGCTATGCTTTTTCTTCAGCCCTTCAGTCTGGGTTACAACCTTTCTACATTACAGTCACATTGCCCAGATAATGATCCAAAGCTACTTTGGGTGAGTTTACATGATCATGTGAAATCGTTTAGTTTCTCTGTTGTCCAAGTGGATGTGACTGTGTGTTTTTCTTTTTCTTTCTAGAATTGAGGTTCTTCATCAAATGGTTCCTCTTCAAATGAATCTGTCATCCTTTTCTATTTGTTGCTTCCACCTTCTCTTTATTTTCTCCTGATCTTATGGTGTGCTTCCTATTGGTCTTTCAGCATTGCAAAACTAGGCTTAAACTTCCCTTTGATTTTCTAGATCTTCTGGAAGATAACTCTTTTTTTCTCCTCTCTTGCTGTTCTCTTCTCTCAGTCTCCTCTTCTTCAGGTAACCAACTCAGCCCCTTCAGCCATTTTTCGCACAGCTTTATTTCCAAACCTTGTACCGTCCAGTTTGCCATCCTCTGGACATATTTCAGCTTATTGTTAGGCATCCTTCAGTCTCAAGAGACTATGGTAACATGCTCTGTATGAGTGTCCTCTCCAGAACACAAAGCCTGGGTAAAATAATATGGAGGATAGGCTGTTACCCAACCAGCAAATCCCCCCTCTCCACATTACTGAAATAGTGCAATGGAAAGGCAAGAGCCAATACAACTGGTTCCAGCAATGTTGCAGGAGTTGCCAGAACGACACAAACTGCCTCCGGGACTCCAGCTCCGGATTTTGCCTTGAGGTTTACTCCTGAAGCCTTTTCCATCAGTGGATATAGCCACAAGGCAGTGGAGGTTTGAAATCAGAGTTTTCCTTCTCCTAGATGGGCTGCCTTCCAAGGCTGATGAGCCCCACCTACCAGGCAACTCTCCATTATGATATGGAAAATGATAGTCACTATACTATCCATTTGAACGATCAAATGTTGCCAATGGACCATTTGGTGTTTATTTAACCTGACTCAATTTTTCCATGAAAACAGGAGGTCAAAGCCTAGAGCTCCTGGATATGCTCTTTAAATTGGGTTTTTCATCCATGGAAGGCAGATCTATCAACAGATCGATAAGCTACCATGATAGCTAAATTCTACTTTTGTGTAGTGTATGTATATTTAAACATCCGTTTCAGAAAGCCAGGGAATTAAATTCTTCAAAAAGCTCTGAATGTGAGATACTGTGCTTCTGTACCCAGAATTCAAAAAGCTAGGAAATGGCCCGATACTGCAGCACAATATTGTGCCCATGTTGCACCATTTACAAAGTGACACCATGCAAGAGAAAGTTCCAGAAGCTGACTCCTTTCTTCATCAGTTAACCACTTCTCACCCAAACACAAAGCAATTGTTAGGGCTGTTTTTCAAACAAGGGTGAATGGTAGCGAGCAGAAGAAGGCATCCTGTAGACCAGCGGTCCCCAACCTTTTTAGCGCCATGGCTGGGGAAGGCAGGGCACACATACACACACCCCGTTTGTGCACATGCGCAAAGGGCAGCGTGACACTCAGGGGGCACTCATGTGCATGTGCGAAGGGGTGGGGAGTGCTCATGTGGGCACATTCATAAACTGGGATTTTAAAAAAAATTTATTTGGGGTACCCAGCACTGGACACAAAATTCCAGGTGAGGTCTGACCGAAGCAGAAGAAGGCAGCACTATCACCTTCATTTAATCACAACACTGTGTGTTGCCAAATGCATGCTGAGACTTTTCGGAGAAGTGCACATTAGGTGAATGTGCTTTAAAATATTGAATAAACAAAATCCTTAAGCAAGTGTAATCAACAATGATTGTTGTTTGCCACTGGGTGTTGTCATTAATTATTTAAATAACATTATGGTGAACTGCTGGATAGCTCAGTAGTTTAGGTGGTATTAGTATTAGTATTAGTATTAGTATTACACTGACAACTAGTGACAGAAAAGGAGTATTGCATGAAAGCATCATGCCATGCCCAATGGGGGCAAGGATGAAGCTTCCATATTCAATATGGAAAGAGCAAATCTGATGTCTCTCTGTTTATTATTAAAGTTCTCAGAATTAAACAAAGCAAATCCAGTAGTGAGTTGTAATTTGAGTAGACCCACTGAATCAATTGGGAACTGGTGAATCAACTCCTCCATAAGTTTTTTTTTAATTCTATCTTAATTTATGTAAATTATTATTTGTGATGTGGTTTGTTATATGTTTTTTCTTTAAATGCATGTTGTAAGCCGCCTAGAGTGGTCACAATTGACTAGATAGGCGGGGTATAAATTAAATAAATAAAATAATAATAATAATAATAAATAAGTTCCTTTGATTCTATAGCCTTATTCTAGTTGCAGCTTTCTACTGGATTTCAGTGACTGTGATTCATTCCCCCCCTCCCGTTTCTACCCCTCCTTTCTCTGCTCTACCTGCTTTATAATAATGCTGCATATTTCACTCAAATTTTAATCATAGCAAATTAAATTTGGGCCATTAGCAATCGGAACTCGTGAAAGGATGTTCAAACAACATCCTCTGCTGGGTAGATTTAAAAGCAAACCACATTCTTTTAAGGGACACTTCAGGGAAACCATCTTTATCATCATATCATGTTTTTGTTTCCTCTAGTGTACATTTTTTGCATTCAATTATAAAATGCAATTATCACAAGCATCAATTTATGTTAAAATTGGACTCATTAATAGTTTTAATATACTTCAATACATCTTTGGTTTTTGACATTATATCATAAAACTCTTTATATGCACAAATGGAATTAGCTATAACTTGATAACTTTGCCTTAACTAAATCTGTGCTAATTATTTGGGTTTGTGTAGTTTCTAAGGCAATCTGATTCATTCTTCTAATCTGCCAACAAGAAGCTTTTTATGCTGGTACTTGTGGGTCAAATAGAGCAGAAATCAGGTAGCATATGAGGGTTTATTAAGTTTTACCACTAAAAGCACATATCCTGAAACAGGAGATGGTCTATGCATAATTAAAATCTGAGCCCTTTACAGATAATTTCTTCCACATATTGACATTACTCGTACAGGAAAATTTGCAATCCTATTTTCAGTCCTATCTATACCGTCAGACACTTCAGTTGTGTTGCTATCTGACATAGGTGTGCTTGGAATGACATATACACAGGGGAAGGCCCACCCATATACAACTGTACACACATACTCTCCCATGACAGAGAGCCTTAATCACACAGAAGTCTTGATCACATGAGAATTCTCATGCAAACATTTGTAGATCAGTCTCCTTTTACAAACATTCTACCAAACCTGAGGCTGTGGCAGAGATGGCAAGCACACATAGGCTGAAATCCAACAGCACATCTTATGATACATAAGGTTTATGATGTCATTAGCATCTGTGTTTTTTTTAAGAAATTGAAAATTCCCAAATTTACCTTGCAAAGGTCCTGAGGGATCTCTTTCATCATGGGAAAGCCACTGGAGATAAAAGGAGTGCCGGTGAAGTGTTTAAAAGGTAAAGGTAAAGATTCTCCTTGACAATTTGTCCAGTCATGTCTGACTCTAGGGGGCGGTGCTCATCTCTGTTTCCAACCCATAGAGCTAGTGTTTGTCCGAAGACAATTTTCTGTGGTCATCTGGCAGTTGTGTCCAAGCCTTTTTTTCTTCTTTTTTTGATGGTCATCAAAGAATCTGCCATTTGCTCCAAGAACAACTAGTATTACAAAAAACAGACACAACTGCTGACAGTGCCTTATCATCACCATCATCATCATCTTAGAACTTCAGAGATGGAAGGGACCCTATGGCACAGTGGGGAATTGAACACACAATGATTAGCTTCGCATCCAGATACCTAAACCACTGAGCTATCCAACAGTTTTCCCATTCTCTCTTTCTCTTCCTTTCCAGAAAAGGCAAGCAAAACAATGTTACGAGCCTGCTCATATTTGCAGAGAAATAGGACTTCCTGAGCTGAATGATACCTACTTCCATGGAACAAGTGCCTGGAGACTCAGTTCCAAGGAGACACTCATAAGAATGGTCTCTAACTAAAGCAATCATGCCACAATTTCTGTCCAGTCTTTCACATTTTGCCCATTTTTTTAACTCACTGGAACTTATTTGTGTATGCAATATGTGGGAAAGATGGACATGGAGGAAAAGATAGGCGACCAGTCAACACATGAGTGACAGTTCCCAACTTTTTTTTTAAAAGGAACTTTTTAGCTTTCTCTCCAGATATCTACAGCTCACATGTCCAGAAATCTTAGTTTCAAATGAATGCTTTTGATTACTTGACAGTTATGTCAGTAAATCTTAATATATTCTCATCCACTCAGTGGGAATCAGAGCATTTTGCCTGGATTCTCCTTCAGCTGGGTCTTCCTTTCACTCTTGTAATTCTTTTGTTTTGTCCTATAAGAATCAAGTGACATAACATGTCCCTCTACTAACATTCATTCTTTCACATGTATGATTATTATTAACACATTTACTTATAGAAATAGGTTACAATCAAATCCTCCTTGTGTGCCTTCCATCTTTAGCTTTCTTTCGCAAGAGCTAAGCCTGTCCTCTTTTCAGAGGCTATGTCAATGAAACAAGTCCTCAAAGGTACATGCTAAAGAACTATAGATATTAATATAATTACATTAAGAGTAAGGCGCATTGTAAGTAGCTGCCCATTTTTAGAATTAACACAAAGGTGATATCCAATATAGTGTCAGGTTGCTGCTTACATTAGTGATCAAGAAACCACTTCTACAGGCAGTACCATTGTTTCTGGGACTCCATGCGCCCAACTGTTTTCTTGATTTCCTATGCAACTCCTTCAGTAACATTTGCAAAGTAGGCAATCCAGCACCGTTTTCATTCTGCTAGCATTTATGTTGGATTTAGGCTAAAAGGCTGTTTGTTGTTTTGTTATGTGTTGTCAAGTCAGAATCAACTTATAGCAACCCAATATGGCTTTCAAGGGAAGTGAGATATCTAAGAAGCTGTTTTGCTGGTTCCACACCTCCTGTGAGCTTCCATAGTCAAGCAGGGATTCAAAACCAGGCCTCCTGAGTCCTAGTCCAACTATCCACTACATCATACTGGGTATCAACAAAAAGTCGGTCACATTTGTCCAAATGTTCCAAACGATTATTTTCAATCACACCCCTAGCACCTTGTCCCAGGTAGGAAGGTAGAATAACAATAGTTCACGTAAATGAAATGAATATATTGGCTTGGACTCTCTCTCTCCATAGAGGTCCGCAGGGGACTCTAATGGTGAAAGCAAGGCAACTTCTATTGCTATCCTGTCTCCTCCAGTATCCAATCTTTGTCTCCTAGTCTGCCAGAGCAAATTTTCATGGGGTATACTGGTATAAGGGCCAGTAGCTCAATCAAAATCTTTTCATTGGAGCATCCTCTCTCTGAGTAGAACGATACTCTGGGAATGCTCCTTCCAGAAAATGCAGGACCACAAGGTCTATTTTTGTGGCATTTTCACTCATACAGTGCCTAAGATAAAAACACATGACAGCTCCTAACCACAGGCTCATATTAAAATAGGCACAATGGGGAAAAAGAGGGAGGCATAATAAACTTGTAATATAAGATATATTTTTTTCCACCAGTGAAAGGAGAAGCACAAGAGCAAGAGCTTTTTATATTAAAATTACAAACTCCTCTTTCTGAATTGCCTGCATAATAGGCTTCTCCTATTGAATCTTTGTGTATTATGCTGTTTTCATCAGACAGAATGGGCATTTCTTGAATCTTTTTAATTTAAATAATTTAGGACTTGGCTTTCAGGTGTGAGGTCCACTAGGCCTTTAATAATCCATGTTCATAAGAAAGTAGTGACTCTTACATCCACCTTGCCATACTGTAGTTCACTGATGATGGGGAGAAACAGATAGGAGCGAACAACTGCAGTGGCCTTGAATTTGCCCATTGACAGTTAATTAGTATGTAAACAGCCGATTGACAGGTTGCTGGTCACAATCTTTCTTGCTATGGTGGGACATACTGTGCTTCCCAAACTGTAGTAATTATTTCCAAGTTTCAGCTAAAGATATTTGCTCATTTAAGAAATTGGCTGGAATCCAAATGAATATTTGCACCTTCATAAATACAGTGGGGTAACTTAGAGAGGCAAATGTCCATAATGAATGAGACTCTCGGTGAATTTCTAGCAGTATGCCAACTGAGTGTCAAACGATACATGACTACTTCTGCTTCATTGACTATGCAAAAGCCTTTGACTGTGTGGACCACAGCAAACTATGGCAAGTTCTTAAATGGGAGTGCCTGACCACCTTATCTGTCTCCTGAGAAATCTATATGTGGGACAGAAAGCAACAGTTAGAACTGGATATGGAACAACTGATTGGTTCAAAATTGGGAAAGGAGTATGACAAGGCTGTATATTGTCTCCCTGCTTATTTAACTTATATGCAGAATACATCATGTGAAAGGCTGGACTGGAGGAATCCCAAGCTGGAATTAAGATTGCCGGAAGAAATATCAACAACCACAGATATGTAGATGATACCACTCTGATGGCAGAAAGTGAGTAGGAATGAGGGTGAAAGAGGAGAGTGCAAAAAATGGTCTGAAGCTCAACATCAAAAAAACTAAGATCATGGCCACTCGCCTCATCACCTCCCGGCAAACAGAGGGGGGGGGATATGGAGGCAGTGACAGATTTTACTTTCTTGGTCTCCATGATAATTGCAGATGGTGACAGTAGCCACAAAATTAAAAGACTTCTTGGGAGGAAAGTGATGACAAACCTAGACAGCACCTTAAAAAGCAGGGACATCACCTTGCTGACAAAGATCCGCGTAGTCGTGATGTATGGAAGTGAGAGCTGGACCATAAAGAAGGCTGACTGCCAAAAATTGATGCTTTTGAACTGTGTTGCTGGAGGAGACTCTTGAGAGTCCCCTGGATTGCAAGGAGAACAACCCTATCCATTCTGAAGGAAATCAACCCTGAGTGCTCACTGGAAGAACAGATCCTGAAGCTGAATCTCCAATACTTTGGCCATCTCATGAGAAGAGAAGACTCCTTGGAGAAGACCCTGATGTTGGGAAAGTGTGAAGGCAAGAAGAGAAGGGGACGACAGAGGACGAGATGGTTGGACAGGGTCATTGAAGCGACCAACATGAATTTGACCCAACTCCGGGAGGCAGTGGAAGACAGGAGGGCCTGGCGTGCTCTGGTCCATGGGGTCACAAAGAGTCAGACATGACTTAACAGCTAAACAACAACAACATACACATAATATAATATAATATAATATAATATAATATAATGAGACGTGGTGGCGCTGTGGGCTAAACCGCAGAAGCCTGTGCTGCAGGGTCAGAAGACCAGCAGTCGTAAGATCGAATCCACGCGAAGGACTGAGCGCCCGTCGCTTGTCCCAGCTCCCGCCAACCTAGCGGTTCGAAAGCATGCAAATGTGAGTAGATAAATAGGGACCACCTCAGTGGGAAGGAAACAGCGTTCCATGTCTAAGTCGCACTGGCCATGTGACCACGGAAGATTGTCTTCAGACAAAACGCTGGCTCTGTGGCTTGGAAACGGGGATGAGCACCGCTCCCTAGAGTCAAACACGACTGGACAAAAAATTGTCAAGGGGAACCTTTACCTTTACCTTTACCTTTACCTTTACCTTTACCTTTACCTTTACCTTTATAATATAATATAATATAATATAATATAATATAATATAATATAATATAATATAATATAATATAATATAATATAATATAATATAATATACTGATACTATCTATGTCTCTGTGGGAGATCCTCTGAAATGTCTTCAATCTGTTAGGTGGATTGAAAACGGAGTGTGGAAGCAGTTCTCTCTTCTCCTTTCTTTTTTTCTTTTTCCACTGCAAAATGGGATTTGTAATCCCAAAAAAAGCAATGTTTCTCAGCCCTGTTTTGAAAGAAGGAGCATTTTCAACCTGTGGATGGTTAAAACCATCATTTGCTTCATTATCTGACAAGAAAGTATCAAAATCCACAAATCTCTTAATGAACAGGATGGAGAGAAGCTGAGTGTCTGTGTGTGTTTAGAAAATCCTGTTGCACTACTATGCAATTTTTATCTGTCTGTCTGTCTGTCTGTCTGTCTGTCTGTCTGTCTGTCTGTCTGTCTGTCTATCTATCTATCTATCTATCTATCTATCTATCTATCTATCTATCTATCTATCTATCAGATTTCTGTTTACTATGTAAAAGGTGTAACTTTTGAAGGCAACATCAAATTCAAAGTTAAGAACTCTCCATAGACATTATCTGTTGTGAACACATAAAATCTATACAACTGTCTTAACTTGAGGCAATACAGTTCCAATCGTTAAGTCTTTTGAATAGAAGCAGAACAACATTTTAAATAAAGAATGAAGGAAAATGTGAAACTAATAGATTTCTCCATCTTGGCGAAGAGTTCTGAATGGCAGACAGCTTTGCATTTGGAGTCTGGCTTTCAAATCCTTTCATGCAGTCATGTTTGTGGAGCTGAATTAAAGATGTCACCACTTTTTTGAAAAGGTCCTCATTTTTAAAAATGTAAAGACTGATCTGTAGAGCACTGTCATCCCCATGTGGGGTAGCATAGCACTTATCAATTTAAAACAGCAGCACACCAGATTGAAATTTTTATTTTGCAATTTGAGAACTCACAAAACTAGTGCACTTTTTAAAAAACTGGGTTTCAGAAAATGTGAGACTGACAAGTTCGTCTACCTCCCATCCAGACATAGATTCCGGGAGAGCTCCTTCCTTTTAACTTCAGAAAAATGGAGGAAGAATTTGAAAGGTTACACAATTCATCAAGTATATTGTCCTCTGCAAAGGAGGTGTTACATGAGTATGTTTATGAAATGATAGCTTCAATTATCAGCTTCAGTGCAGCTTTTGGTTGTGAGAAACAGTAATCACAAAGACCTATCAGAGCAATTCAGCTGTCTAAAACATTTCAGCTTAATTGCAAATCTTTCTCACCAAGAAGTCTCATCTCTTCCTCCCTGGCTCCGAATCTTCAACAAAACAATAAGCTATTTTGAGAATGAGATGACAGATTTATTGCCATTAAACAGGGTGGGTGATCTCAGTGGGGCCCGAGGGCCATTTTTAAGTTATAAACCATGTTCATCCTGAGGGAGTGGACCTAAAGGGATAGACATGGTTTATATTTATGTATATATATTTATGTCCTAATTTACACATTCTTTTTTTTCTTTTCTTTTCTTTTAGTATTCTTAATACTAGAAGGCACAAAGAGACTTCTGAGGGAACAAATGGGAGAGCAGAGAAGATTCGGAGTTGCAAGGGTATTGAGGTGCTGCTAAAATGGCTCTGAGGGACTAGTTGTTGATGATGGGAGATATGTTATCCACCCTGCCATAAAAGATGTACAAAACCTGGAAACATGAAGCAGGAGGATTGTTTTTTTCCCTATAAAAATAACAAAACAAAAATGGAAAAAATATGTCTACCAACTTGTCTTTCAAGATAAACTCCCCCCCATTCAAAAATTCATAGATTTTCTCTCTCCCTTCCCCAGCAAAGGAGCATTTTCATGCTATCCTGAGTAAGAAAATCATGTACTAAGAATGTGCACTAGAATAAATAATCTCTTGTGGCCCTTCATATGTTTTTGGACTGCAAGGCCTGTTATTTTGCATCACTGGGCCTACGGACAATGGATGCTATAGTCCTAAATTTCTGAATGGCCACCTCTGAAACAAATGCAACAGGAGAAATCTTTTACCTGTAGTTGTAATTAGTCATATCCATTTATATCCCTAATCCAGAGTGTGCAGCTCCTTGCATACAATCCTGTAACCCAAGGAAAACAGCCTTTCTTCTATTAGAGTTCATGTTCCTTTGGAGATAATGTGTCAGTGCAAGATCTCCATGCTGGGGGTTAACGTGGCCAAAATTAGTCATGGTCAGCACCAGAACCAAAAACGGGCATAGGCACCATTTTTCTTTCTTCTGTTCTCGTTTGAAGATGTTTACAGTCAAGGTGAGTAAAAGGAGACATGATACAGGTGTACCAAAGTATCTATGGTAAGCAGAAACCCATCTCACAGTAATAGAATTGCCCACTCAAGCTGAATATTGGTGTTTCCAGGTAGGAAGCTTTTTTTTCACACTGCACTATATGTAGCAATGGTTGGAAATCAGCAAGAGGCTAGAGGATGGGCTATCAGTGCTGACTAGTTGTGAGTGATCCCGTGGCCCCTTTCATGAAGACACCAAGAGTAACTGCAGAAATTAGCTCTTTTATTGAGCAGTGGAAGTTTTAAAGAACCAACAGGGACATTAACTTAAAACAGTGTGCCAGGGAGTTAGCATCACTTCCTCTGTCCTTGGGCCACTGCCCCTGCAAACTGGGAGGTGCAGAGCCCAACCTCCTCCACCAAGTCACGGACTCCTCTCAGATGGGCCAGGCATGGGGTCCCATAGCAAGGGTGTTGAATGCAAGTTCTTAGGTGCCCTTGGAAGTGAGCAGTAAATGCTTCTCTCAGCACTCCCCCTTGGCCCCTGCCAGTGGCTGCTGTCTCATAGGTAGGGTAATATGGTCAGCCCATCCAAATTCCATGTGGACGTGGCTGGCCTCTCCCAAATAGCAGGACAGGGTTAATAGGATGCAGTACCTCTCAGAATTCAGGGGTAAGATGTCTGCAGGATTTCTCTGATGGAGCCACTTGCCCCTGGTGCTTCGTCTTGCAGCTGTGGGCCTGATGCGGGTTCTCTGGACCTTTCAGCATCTTGCAGGTGGGTTCCTCTACCACCACCAGCAGCTCCACTCAATCTCTGGTGTTGGGATCACACCTGCTGGTCCTCTTCCAGCCAGCCTTCAAGCCAGGTGGGAATGGGAGCACTTCTTGATCCTTTCATACCTCCCAACCCACCGCGTCCACCCAACAGTTCCCCTCTTCTGCCTCACTCTCCTCCTTAAATTCAAGCCCTACCATGGCCACACCTGTGGCTTCAAGGGTATCATCTGTCTCCATCTCGCCATAACCCCAGTCCACAGGTGAGCTGGAGGTAGGAAATATGGCCATTGTTCCTAGAGAGGTGGAGCGGCTACTCTTGCAGCCGGGGGAACCCTCCCCAGTTCCACAATGGCCATGATGACTGTGCATTCCCTCCACTGTTGACATCAATCTGAAGTCATAGATGAGCATTCACAAAAAAGAGTACTGCCGTGCTCGTGTTCTGCTTGTGGGCTTCCCACAGGGAACTGGTTGACCACAGTGAGAACAAAATGTTCTGTTCTGATATAGCAAGTCTCATCTTACGTCTCTCTCTTTCCTTCTCTTCTTTTCTCTTTGATGCCTCCTCTCAATTCACCTCTTCCTCTGTGTAAAGTGGACTGGAAGGTAAGTAAGATACTTTCCAAAGGTCTCAGCTGAATGCTAACTAAAGGCAGTTGAAAAGGAACCAAAGGACAGAGATAATTTTAAAAAGGATGGGACAGAGGATTAGAGTTGCAGGTTGGCCTCACCTGTTGCCACCTCTTCAGGATGATGGCCGTCCTAAAATGTGGTGTGAAAAAAACATGTCCTTCCTATCGGTGAAGTAGATAGTGTAATAAATACAAAGTCCTCTTGGCAGGTTTACAGATGGGACTGTATGTATCTGATTAGTAATTAAACTTCAAGGGTCGAGGGCTTCTTCAACTGAAAAACGATTTCTGACGGAATGTAAGAACAGAAGAACTCCAACAAGAAAACAAAAGGCAACAAATAATTAGCTCTCACCAGAGGCTGAAAATAAATCATTCTAAATGGGCCTCCTTCCACCTGGCCTCTTGCACTGCTTGAGAGGGTTGTATCCCACTCCATAGAAATTGTTCTGAGTAAATACATGATATAGCAGAGCCGTATGCCTTCTTTTAAAAAGGACAGCCCTCTATTCGAAAGAGCTGCCCAATCAAAGTATGATTTAAAGTATGGTTTTATTAATGATCTGGATGAGGGAGTGCAGATAATACTTAATTAAATTTGCAGATGGCACAACATTGGGTGGAATCACCTGCCTAATATCATGTAGATCCCCCTTGTGCTGCCAAAACAGCTCTGATGTTTCAAGGCATGGACTCCACAAGGCCTTTGAATGTGTCCTATGGAATCCGGCATGAAAACATTCGCAATAGATCCTTTTAAGTCCCATCAGTTGTGAAGTGGGGCCTCCATGGATCAGATTTGGTGTCCCAGCACATCCCATAGATGCTTGGTCAGATTCAGATCTGGGGAATTTGGAGGCCAAGTCAGTACCTTGAACTCTTTGTCAAAAGGAGTTGCTCAAAAAGGAAATTCTAAAGGCACAACAACAAACAATTCCAACCAGAAAAAAAGATGAACGACAGAAAGAAAAAAAAAATAGACCAAGTTGTCTGTGATTGGGTTCATTAAAGATCTGAAGCAATTCCTCCTTTTTGGCAGGAAATGAGTCTCTTCTTGAACGTTAACAGATTTATTTAGTTTAACATTAGGTGAATCTACAACAACTTCTATTGGTTCAAAACAACTAAGATCTGGCAACTGTCCAAGGACAATAGCTCTGTCTGGAAATTGACAGGATTGATTGAGGGGCTAGCCCAAAACATTCCTGATCGGTGGGCTTCCTCAGCGGAGCATTTCGGACCGCTCATATTATCCCACAAGAAGGGTGTCTGGCCCAATCTCCCTCCGATGATGGGTGGTTGAAGGAAGGGTCTGGCCGAATCACCTTCCTTGAAAGACCATGACTGTCCATTCTAGGGCTTCTGCCGATGTTCCCTTTTCTTTAGACTTGTCCAGGTCAGATAGCAACCCTCCTACCTTCAAATTAAGAAAGTCCTTCAACAACCTGTGCATTCTATTATATTTGTATTCTCTTTTCTCACCCCTCTTTTCCTCCCCTTCCTTCTTTTTCTCCCTCCTTGGTATGCTGAACTGTCTCCTCCCACTTTGCTCCCCTATAGCCTCCTCCCATGAGGGCAAAATTAATTCCTCCTCTCATCCTCCCTCTCTCTCTTCCACTAGACAAATTTCAATCTTCTCCTCTTTTCCCTTTGATTCCCTTCTTTTCCCTTCCTCCACATTCAACTCCTCCCTTTCCCTCATTGTCTTCCCTACTTCTATCTCTCTCTCCCGCTCAGACGTCTCTATCTGAGGGGATGGCTCACTCTGTTCTTTCTCCTGAAAACAAAAAAGGACACTTATAGGAAGTGGAAGGGATATAGTTACAATTGGATACAGTTCATCAGACCCTGGAGACTTGAACCTGTTCAAAGAATTGACTTTTTGTTAGAGATGGACACGAACCGAATCATGATCTAGAAAAACTGACAAACTGGACTGGTTAGTGATTCAGTTCATGACCCAGCTCAGGGATCGTGTTTTGCCAAAGCAAAACAAAGCACCATTTTTTTTCCCATCTGACACTTTGTTTGGCTTCCACAAACATCATCGCTAAGGATTATTTTGCAAAGAATGGAATATTTTCATTAGAGACCCCATTTAAATAGATTACTGTCTTTTAACAGACAACCAAGCATAGTAATCTCCTCTGTGATACAAAGAAACATAACTGCTCTGCCTGGCGAGGATGTGGAAATCTCCTTCCACGCTGCATCTGGCCAGCACTGATGGTGTGGGCTGAAGACATGGATCCTAGACTTATCCATCAGCAATGCATTGAGTCTACTTCCTTTGTCCATGAGGCTGAGCTGTAACAGGGCACATATTTGTCCCTGTATTGTCCTCTGATGTGGTTCATTGACTTAGCAAAATAATTTTCTCCAGACCTTGCCATCAGATACCTCTGTGCTAAACATACATGGAAAGGGATACCCTGTTAAGTCCTCAATTACATGCCTTGCCTCCTCTTCAATCTTAGCACAGGCAAAGGTGACAATACCAAATTCTTTGCAAATAGTGAATGTACAAAGGGAAGAACTTGTTAAAAGGAGACCCATTAATGCATTCTAATCCAGATTTAAACTCTTGCAAATATCCTGAATATTAATGCAGTGATTTCAATTCTGAGCTGGACATATTTTTTGTGTCTACAGATACATACATTGTTCAAAACAGACAAGGTCAGTTAAACACCAGTGCTTGTCACAAAGGAAATAAATAAATGAATAATTTGTGGTGATAATTATAAAATAGGTGGTCTCTGCTTCTTTCTCTTAAGGAAAATTGCCCTTACAACTTGACATAGAGGTTTTTCCCTCCTCTGATTTATGTCATTAGTATTTTCCTCATTTTCTCTTTCTGTTTAATGTTGAGGTTCTATTCTACAGCTGTGACACACAAAACAAAATATTGGGTTAGGGAAGCGTCCTTCAAGGTAATTTTTGCAACCTCTCAGATCTTCTGGACCTCCCAGGCACTCCATGGATCCCCCTTAAAGAAAATTCACTCACAATTATTGCCATGTATTAATGGCCGCTTGTCCCCTGAATTAAAAAAAAAATATTGGCCATTAGAAGACAAAAAAAGGTGTTTCAGTAAAAAAATGCCCATCTTTTAAAAGATTTTTGAGGTGGGATCTGTCAAGATTCAGGGGCTGAATTCCGGGCTTTCTAAAGCTGGGGAGAGGGAAAACCCAGGGGCCCATCTCACCCTGGAGATCTCTTTTCTTTGAACTACTTGGTAGAAGTCCCCCTTGATGGTCGCCCATGCCTTCTTGATTATAGGCACTCTGTACATGCTTTAAAGACAAAACTATCTATGGTAGTGTGGGCCGGAAGCAGTGAGACACTTTGGACTTAGATTTGAACCAGGTTAGCTCTGCATCCCCAACACAAGAGGACAGTTTTAAAAGGAGTAAAGGTTACTAAAAACAAAGCTACTAAAACTTTGCCTTAGGAATTTTAGTAGTAAAATCACCTGGAGTGCTCCCCATCTCTTAGACAAGGTATGGCTTGATAAAATCAAATCTACAAAGTGGCTATCCTAAATTCTGGGTAATCCTGTCTGCTTAGACAAGCAAAGCTGCACTTACTCTTAGAGATGCATATTGTAGCATCACATCTCTGTGGTCTGAAGCAGGGCATGAATCTCTCCCTCTTTGTTTCTGGCCACCATCTTTATGCTTTCTCAGCGCCTTTGTCTATTCCTGATCTGCCGGCCAAAAGGTACTTCAAAGGAGATTTTGCCCTAGGCAGGCTCCAGACCTCTCAAGATTGGCCACCCCTTGAAAAACCTGCTCTCCTCTACTGAGGAATTTTGGAAGTCATTGTCTGAAAGAAGTAGGGGAACATTTCAAAGCTCTGGACCATCTACAAATTCTGCAACATCAGACTTCCCTTTCCACTTTGTGTCTCAGTTGTGTTTGCACTGTTTTACACTGAGTTACACTGTTTGCAGAGAGATATTTATAAGGTGAAACACCTCCCTTTTATATATGCGAATCTGCATTTTCAAATTGCAGTAGTTCTACATTTCCAGAAGTGGAATCGGAGTCAAGTCCATCACACTTTGGACTGAAACGGAATTCTTCACACAAACCTACCTCCACTGCATTTCACAGAATAAACATTCTGCAGGATTAAAAACACCAGATACAAATGGATCTTCTCATTTATACTGCAATGTGGAGTGTAAAATACACTCCCTGAATAGGCAGCTCCCCACTAGCAAACTGGGCCACTGAATAAGATCAATAGGCATTGGATAATAATAGATATGATAATAGAACAGGCTGCTCAGTAGAAGCCCTCATCACTCATATAGTACAGCGGTGCCTCGCTTGATGAGGATAATTTGTTCTGTTGAAATCGCTGTTAAGTGAAATCCTTGTCAAGTGAAATGAAAAAGCCCATTGAAATGCATTGAAAACCCTTCAATGTGTTCCAATGGGCTAAATACCTCAGCATCCAGCCAAGATCCTCCATGGGGCGGCCATTTTCAGTGCCTGTAAAGTGAAGAATCCATCCTAAATCACAACGGGGAGCCATTTTGCACAGTGGGCGGCCATTTAAGAGCTGCCAATCAGCTGTTTTAAAATCACTGTCTAGTGAAAAATCAGTTCCTGAAGCAGGGAACTAACCATCGTTAAGCAATTTTTCCCTATTAGAACATCATTTTGCGAATGCAAAAGCAATCGCAAAAACTTCATTGTCAAGCGGTTTCGTCATTTAATGAGGTAATCAAGCAAGGCACCACTGTACTGAACTCTCTCCCCCAATGCTGGTGAAATCCATGCTATCTAGTACGGCAATATGGGCTCAGTGCTACTGTCAACACCAAGAAGACAATGACATCTGGACAAACCTGAAAGCATGCTTCAGCATTTGCTCAAAGGATGTTGTGCACTAGTGCTGGACTGTCCTCCTAGTGGTGATGGAATCATCTTTGAACAATTACTTGGGATGGAGCGGATGAAGAACTAGGCTGGGCTGAGAGACTTTACAGATCACCCCTGAACATGCAGGCCTCTCAGAGAAATATGGGAGTTGTACTCTAGAGTTTAAGTTGGAGGCTAAGAGTATTCCAGAAAGCTGTCTCATAGAGAACACTAATATCTAAAATCAAAGACTAAATCACTAAAGTAGTGCCTAACTGTGGAATAACCTCTCTTTTTTTCCTTTTTTCTTTTATTGGACTTCCCCCCCCCCCCCCAGAGAAAGTCTACTCGGGGCGGCTGACATGAGTAGCAAGAAACAACATACACAATGAAATTCTACAAAACTTGTTTCTATATACATTGCTAAGATGGAATAGTTAAAGAAACAGAAAATCAGTTAATTGACTGGAGGGAAAACCTGCCTAAAGAGCCAGGTTTTTAAATGGCTTTTGAAAACGCCCAGCGAGGGAGCCAGCTGGATTTCCATTGGGTGGCTATTCCATAGCCAAGGGGCCACTGCCGAGAAGGCCCGGTTTCTTGTTCTTTCCTTCCGGGCCTCTCTCGGCATTAGGCCCCTCAGCTGTCCCTGCTGGCTTTGTCGAGTGATTTGGGTAGACCTGGGTGGGAGAAGGTGATCTGCCAGGTATCGAGGTCCCAAACCGTTTAGGGCTTTGTATGTCATCATTAGCACTTTGAAGTCAGTGCGGAAATGAATGGGCAACCAATGCAGAGCAGCCAGGGTGGGGGAGATATGCTGATATTTCCTCACCCCACTGAGAAGCCTGGCTGCCGCATTTTGCGCCATTTGAAGTTTCTGCATCAATTTCAAAGGCAACTCCACGTAAAGTGCATTACAGTGGTCTGGTCTTGAGATTACGAGAGCATGGACAAGTGTAGTGAGGGCACTCCATCAAGATATGGTCACAGCTGGGCAATCCGCCATAGATGAAAATAGGCAGAACCGGCCACAGATGCCACCTGGGTTTCCATGGTAAGCGCCGGGTCCAGATGTATCCCTAAGCTGCGAACCTCGGTCTTTACAGTAAGGGTCATCCCCCCAAAAGAAAGGAGTCACCCAAACCGCTGATGGAGGGATCACCCACCCTCAAGATCTCCATTTGTCCGGGTTCAACTCTTCATGAATAAAAGTCTCCTTGTGAGCAAGCCTTTCTCATTTGGAGGATTTCTGGCAGAGTGCTTGCAATAACCTGGGCATGAACCCAGCATGCAATTCTGTGAGCTCAGACTATCAGTACAAATGCATATGTGTGTGGTGTGTGTGTGTATTTTGGAACAATGTCCACAAATCTTGGGGTGCAATGAAGATTCACTAAACTTTTCAGTATGTTCAAATTTCACCTTCTTGCAAGGTTGGGAGCTCTATGTGAGAAAATTCTAATTTCTGTAAAATTTTCTAAGCTTTTCCTTGTGCTAGGAAAATCACCTCCCTCCCCCATTACCTTTGATTTGTTTTGTACAAAAATGTCATAAATTGCTGTGTAAAGTATCAGGTTTCCTCTGTAAAATTTCTATCTTGCTGAAATGCTTGGGAATTTAGATGCTTAGAGATATAAATCCTTCTCTCACATGGTGAAAGAATTGCAAAAATGTTCTCCTTGCCATCATTATAGATACATTTATTGCTCAAAAGACCATTGTACTACCATATTAAAATAAAATAAAACAATGCCCCAGATTGTAACATCAAAACTGTTACCTAACATCATACCTCTAGATTTTATTACACTTCACACAAAATGCATTTGCTACTACGTACTAAAATAATACAGATCTGTAATAACAAAATTATAAAATACATATCTGATCTTTACTTTCAGTTGAACTAAAATACCAAGGAGATAATAATATAACATTTAGGAACCTTCAGCACAAAAATAATAGGCTGGCATTAATAGCTGTGAATCTTTATAACACAGCTATTCACACAAATGGTATCCAGATACTTTGTTCTACATAGAGTGGCCTTGATAACAAATACTGCAACTCTTTGTATCATATATGGGTTGGATGCTTGTAATAAATAGCTCATTGTCTCTGTTACGCTTCCATATTTCACTATTGTTAAGAGTACAGTGGGGTCTTGACTTGAGAACTTAATCCGTATTGGAAGGCGGTTCTCAAGTCAAAAAGTTCTCAAGTCAAATCTGCATTTCCCATAGGAATGCATTGAAAACCATTTGATCTGTATCTGCTTTTTTCCGTCCATAGAAACTAATGGGAAGCTGCTATTCCGCCTTCGACCACTAGAGGGGGAATATTTTGTTTCTTTTTTTCTTAGGTCAAGAAAGGTTCAGGGAAGGCAGGGAAAATACAGTCCAGGCAGTACCAGGCAGTCTGAAGACTGTCTCCCAACGCTGGGAGGAGTGAGGAAGCAGACAGGCACCCTTTTCACTGCCCAACAGTTAACTGAAAGTTCACATTTTGCACTTTCTCTGCATCCCACGTGGTTTTTTTTCAGTTCTTAACTCAAATCTAAGTATGTAAGTCAAGTCAATATTTTCCTATGAGAGCGGTTCTTAAGTCAAAATGTTCTTAAATCAAGCCGTTCTTAAGTCAAGACCCCACTGTAGTCATATCTTTCTCTTGTGTCTCTATATAGGTGACACTCAAGCACATACTGAGACAGATGCTCAAGGACTTTTCCTCCGTACACCCACAGCCTGTCTTCTACCCTAAAACCTACCTCATTTGATCATAGTGTCTATTTGTTCTATAACGATATGAAAATTTGGCGTCATCATATAATTTACACAAGAAAGGAGGATGTGAAGCACTAAATAAAGAGAACAAAAAGGACAACGGTTTCCATAAAATTGTGTATTAAAATGTATAGGTACAGATGCAAATCTAGAAATGATGGTCAGAGTCCTATTGCAGATTTACTCCAGGAAAGCAACCATAACCTTGCTAAGGAGCCATCAAGACTTACAAAGTTCCCCTTAAGCAAGGATAAATGGTCAATAGGATTCTGCCCAGTATTGATAATTTAATCAGTATTAATGTATTCTCGAAGGCTTTCACGGCCGGGATCTGATGGTTGTTTTGGGTTTTTCAGGCTCTTTGGACGTGTTCTGAAGGTTGTTCTTCCTGACATTTCACCAGTCTCTGTGGCCGGCATCTTCGGAGGACTGGAATAGGAATTCTGTCCATGCGCTGTTGAATGTATTAGTATGTACAGTGGTGCCTCGCATAGTGAGGTTAATCCGTTCCGGATTAACCCTCGCTATGCGAAATCGTCGCTAAACGGTAGGGGAAATGTATTGGAACGCATTACACTCCGTTTAATGCGTTCCAATACCTTTGTTACTTACCCGTTCAGCGAGGATTCCAGGTGCCGGCAGCCATTTTCGCGCCTTCACTAAGCGAGGGCAGGGCGTGAAAACGGCTGCCGGCAGCCATTTCCGGGCTTCCGGCGGCCATTTTGGAACCGCCGATCAGCTGTTCGGTGGCTCCAAAATGGCCGCCGCAATACCCGATCTTCGCAATGCGGGTTTTCCCCATTGCAACGATCGGGGGAGTTTCCGTATAGCGATCCCGAAAAAGGGACCGCTATACGGAAACATCGCTATACGGTGCACTCGTTAAGCGAGGCACCACTGTAATCAGTATTCCATTGTATCTTGGGGAGATGGTTACCAAATCAAATCAAAAGCCTTTATGAACATGTACAAAGAAGTCACATATACAGATAACAAACTACTAATTAACTAAATCTACAAATTCATGATGTCTCAATCTACTCCTCCTCAATATCTGATTCAAAAAAGCTGCCCCGTTGTCCACTATATCTGACTCTCCTATTGACAGAATGTACCTCAATGTGTCACAATCCAAACATCCCCTCTTCCTTAATAAAAAGAGGTCTAAATATTTTCTATGGAGATTCATACAGAACGGTCAATACAAAAATCACATGAGAAACTCAATTCCACCTAGCTCTCTGGAGCAACACCTCTTGCTGCATGGAGTCCCTTTGAGTCTTCCATATAGCACTGCCAATGGATTGGTATTGCATCTAGCAAAGGTAAAGGTCATGCATTCCTGGGGGCATGTTAGCAGGTAAAGAGACCATGCTGGTTGGCCAACTTTAATGGGAATCTGCAGATTCAACGGTGAACAGCTATTATCCATAGCGCTCTGCAGTTCCTGTATTGGTTTGTCCAATAGCCCATATTTTATCACTTGATCTGCTCTCCAATTGGGACATCGAACCCAAGGTGTCTATCACAGTGCCCATCAATCTAATGTTCTTTACCAAGTTAGATGATCCTATGGTGGCAGCCACGTTCCCCTAGAAGTCGCTAAACCACACTATCCTGATCCAGGTTATAGTAGTCAGCCAAATTTTTATTGATCTCAACCATGGCATTGTCTCTGTCATGGGTTGACCTGCTTCTAAACACAAAGTGGCATAAGGGACACATGTTAGCATCTTTAAATTTTTTCATAAGATTGTTACCTGGTCCTGTGTAGTTCTGGATCGCCTATTTGCAGACCCAAAGTCTGCTCACTGTCCCTCCTCCTCCATGGCTGCTGCCATCTTGAAAGACCAAGGCTGAACTTCCCTTCCAGAAGCCAGGCCTGCTGCCTCTGTGCATGTGGCTGCCTATCAGCTGATAGTTGGGCGCATGCACAGAGAAAGCAAGCCCAACTCCTGGAACAGAAGCCAGGCTTGTAGTCTCTCAAAATGGTGGCGGAGGACAAAGAAGAAGAAGCAACAAGAACAGGTAGGGAGGTGGCGGGGGCAGTGGGAAAGTGTGGAGCTGGCGGGGCAGGCCCTGGGGCCTGAGGGAGACCAACCAGGAAGTTCATCAAATAATTAATTGTTTGTGGTTTGGGTCGCTTAAAGTTTGTCAGTTTTGATAAATCTGAATCAATGAACCAGCAATTTTTAACAAACCTCCTGGTTTGTTTGTTTTTTTATTACGTACTCTTCTCTATTCCTGATGATATCTATTTGAACTGCTGTAGTGACAGCAAAAACACATTCTGCCTTGCATGGGAAAAATTCCGTATGTAACGATCGATTTGATGTTGGTGAATGTTATTGTTTTCTTCATAGAATATTCCTGTTCTGACTTTCACTTGAAAATGCTTCATCTTTTTCAAACTAAGAAAGAGTTTCAAGTCATTTCTGGTTATACTCTTGTATCCACTGAGATAATAAGAACCACATTATTACCCCATGCAAAGGGAAGAACCATCAGAAGTCATGGCGCCGATGCCCAAGAAATAACTTAGAGACTCCCAGACAATAAATGAAACTGCATGTTTATTTGGTCTCATACAAAGTGCCTAGATTCTGGTAGCCCACCTCCCCTCTGCTCTCTGCAAGATGCCAACAGGAGATTTGGACTCTAGTTAACAATTGGAGTTCTTCCTTGCCCTTCTGTCAATGATGGCAAGATAGTTCCTGGTTGCTAACTAAGTAACAATTGGCCGTGTTTGCAAAGGCAGAAAGTCCATTTGGCAGCAGGAGCAAAAACCACTCAGTCTCTGCAGGATGCAGCCCTCAATGTTGGTAAGCCTTGGCAGGATCCCAGCAAACAACCAGATCAGCAGCAACTAGAGCAGGGCCAAAACCCATGTAAGACATCATATGCATCTGTATCTGAAATTTGCCTTCAAGTGTAGGTCCATCACTGGTTTAAAGGTTGTGCTTTTCTGAAGAAGTGTGCAATCTTTGTGAATTTTTTTTTTAAAAAAACAAACAAAATTAAAGTAAAATTTGCAAACATTTCAGTCTTTGACCATTGAAAGCCTAATGTATACTGAAGGGCATGCAAATCAGCTGTGCTTGGAATTTTTCTCAATAAATTAGTTTTTCAAAACTGGATAACAATTCCATCAAGTCTCACCAACATTTTGAGGACTGAATTACTGTTCAGGCATGAATTGATCCATAAAGGAAGTCCTCAAAATGGATTACTGGGGTGTTTTTGAACTGCAACTCCCAGAAACCCCAGCCAGCACAGCTGGTGGTGAAGGCTTCTGGGAGTTGCAGTCCAAAAATACCTGAGTAACCCAAGGTTAAGAACCACTGACCTAGTTCACACGGTAAGCACTACACTGCATGGGGCATCACGTTCAGTGAAAATCACTTCCAAATGAACTTTCCATTGGTGCATAACCGGGGAAAAATATTCCACCAACATTTCTGGAAATGCATGCAATGCCCTGATCAGAATCATGCAATTGGCTAGACCTAGTGATACTGCACAATTTCCAAAGACTATCTATTCACAAAGTGTTGAGAGGCTGAAGGCAGAGAATTCCCTGAAGTACAATGCATGCCTTAATGGTGCGCATGCTAATTTGTATTCACACTGGAGGATCCTTATCAAGAAGACCTGAAGACTGAAGACGGCGAAAGAACATGGACTATATGTATATAATGAAAACAAAAAGTTAAAATGTACCTGGTTTTAAATTGGTTTGTATTAATAAAGGTAAATTGATGTAATGTATGTGGTAAATGTTTAAATGCCTATTTGAAATGTTTAACTTAGAATGTAAGTAAGTATAATATGGTAGGTATAATTGGTGTTGTGTATTTTACCTAGGTTGTTTTTTGGTGAAAAGCACCTTAGCTTTCCCCCTACAAAACAACTTTTAAAGAGGGGAGGTGTTACATAACAGCACTGATGTTACCTGTCTGTCATGGGTTTGGAGGGAAAGTTCCATCCTATGGGGAGTGGAAGGCGGGACATCAGGAGGAGGGGCTGTACTGTATAAATATGTGATGCCTGTGTGGTGAAGGGAGATGCTGAGACAGACTGTGAGACACTGGGTTGGGACGAAGCAGCAGCTGGGGAAGAAGAAGCTGTTGTGGGAGTCTGGGTGTCTGACAGGGTACTACTGTGTGTCAGAGTACCAGCCTGAAAGGTTCAGGGGTCTGTTGGTTAGCCAGAACTGATGGGTTCAGGGTCTGTGCTTTAAGTTAAAGGTTCTAGGTGAACCAAACTGTATGCTTGTGTGTGTGAGAATAAGCCACGTTACTTTATTTTATTCACCTGATTGTTTTATTTACCCTGTTTGTATTTAAAATAAACCTTATTCTTTTATTGTTTAAAAATCCATCCCTGGTCTGTGTGACTTATTATAGGGAATGGTTGGTGGCAGCTTAGTAACTGTGTGATAGATCCCAGTAGGTCTGGGTTTGTCACACCTTGTTCTTTCTGTGTGCATCCAAAACATGTCAGAAGAAGATTTGCTAAAAACCGGAGAAATTTTCAAGAGCTCAGCATGATAGCTGGCTCGTAGAGCTCCACCACCTGTTCTCACCCATGTCCTCTGGGTCAGGAAGAAATAGGTTTTAAAGATCTATGCCTGGATTATCAACTGCTTTAAAAAGCCACATTTATTAACCAATATTCCTGCCTGCAGCAGGCCTGGGAAGCGATGGTATCTGTTTTTTTTTTTTCTTCTTTTTGTCAGGCACTGAGGCTATTGTTAGTTAATAGATTACTTCTGAAAAGCTGCTCGTAAGGGACCAAGGAGTTTCAGAGGTAATTAAAACTCTTTCTATGCAAGAAGCAAGATCTGATAATTTTTCTTGCGAGAAAGGTGTTTTGTTTTTTTAAGCGAAACTTATTTTATCACGTTGGGTTCAGGGCTGGGGGAATTAAATCCCATTTTAAAAATTAAATTCATTGATATTTTTTCCTTCGATTCAAGTGTTAGAGGTGTGTCTTTTCTGTGCACAAGCACAGACATGGATAGGTTCAAGCAAAAGACTCCTAATGTGTTGTATATAGTTTGTGCAAAGGTTTTCAAATGAAACCTGAAATAGCTAAATATCGCTAAATATGTTTAAGTGAGATCGTACTTATGTAAATGTATAATGAGATCTGACTGCATTTGTGTCTTTGTAAGAAGTTAACCTATAAACAGTGTTCCGTGTATAGCCACGCTGGCCACATGACCACGGAAGATTGTCTTCAGACAAACGCTGGCTCTACGGCTTGGAAACAGGGATGAGCGCTGCCCCCTAGAGTCGGACACAACTGACTAAAATGTCAAGGGGAACCTTTACCTTAACCTTAACCTATAAATCAGAGGTGACTGACAGTTGTCCCCATATTACTGTTGCTCCAGTACAAAACTAGTGACGGGAGCCACCACCGCTATAATCTGGTGATTTCCAATCCCTTTGCTCTTTCTTTTCTTTCAGAAAGGGGCAGTGGTTTTTAGGGAAGGACTTTTCATGTTTTAATGAAAGTCCCATAATGCTAAAGTGACTCTCTTTTTCACATTTGTGTTCTTTCATTTATAGACAAGAGAAAGCAACGTAATAATGAATCATGTGTGCTTATGTAAGAGGGTTACATAAAGGTTTTGTTTTTTCTTTTGTTTTCCCTCTTTTGTATAACCTTTCATTCATCTTCAATTTGTCAAATCGCCTGAGAACTTTTTCATCCAATAGCTTTGCAAGGGCTGTCGTCTGTAGCCAATCTGTGTCTGGGGTAGAGCAAGAGTTTGGAATCTGTAAAAGGGCCTTGTCTGGAATCCAGTAAAGAGTGCTCTTTGCTTCAGTAGTTCTTGTGGGATTACTAGGCATGGGATTTTTGAAATGTTTGGACTACAGCTCCCAGGTGTCTTTAGGAATATCTCCAACCATGGGCTCCGCTCCATGAGAGCTGTGAGAGAGGTATTTTTTTTGTTAAGGTCTCCATAATGTGTGCAAATTCTCTCTACAAGACTTTCTCTTTTGAGAAAGACTGCACAAAAACAGAATGCAAGCACCAAAAATGTAAATAACCGACACAATTAGACTCTTCAACTGTCCATGCCAAAAAAATAAAAAATCCTGGAACCATTGCCATTTTTTCATGATTTGTTTTGTGTTAAAGTCTTCTTCACACAATCTTGATTAATTTTTACAGATCATTGTCACTCTCCTGTCTTAACGGGGCCACAAAACTGCTTCACCATCCTGTGATACAAAGCAATTAATTTGGTGGTTCTCTATCCTCAAGCCCAAGGATGAGACCACTGAGGTTTTAGATCCCTGCCTCAGAGTGGCAGTTGTCACTTCCTGTCCCCTCCTTCAGTACTAAAGACACCTTTCTGGGTCATCCTATTACTAGATCCTCTAATAGCTGAACAGCTGAGATGGATGACAACCCATAGCCATCAGATCAGTCTAGATCTGTATGTTTTGGGAACCACCGTTTATCATAAATGGTCACTGACTTAATACCATTGTTTAACATTGTCTAATACAGTTTTGTATGCCTCCCTGAGATCTTGTGATATAGGATGGCTATCACTGTTTTAAATAAAGTAAATGAAGAAAATGTTAAATGTTCTACCCATTCCTGGCCCATCATGATCCAATAAAACTTATTAACAAGGCCTCTAACCCACTTGTTTCTTCTGCCCTGGCAATTGGTGCAAAGATTTCTGACAACCAGACCGATTTGCAACGGGAATTTATTTGTTTCTTTACTTGCCCCAGCAGGTGATCGACTCATCCTATGTCAAAAGTGGATTAGGTTGGTGTTGGAACTGGAAAACCTCTTGACTCGGGGCAAAGCTGGTTTATGTTACTCTCTAGGTTCTGCCTCATACTGATGCCAATGGGTTATGCATTCCACACCTGACTCATGCCCACTTTGCCCACACCCAGCAATTTGAAGGTCAGACTTTCTCTCTAAAACATTTTATTTGAACATTTAAAAAAAGAGAGGCAATTAGGCTAAATATTGGATATTGACGTTTTATTAAATGCAGAATTTAGGTGACTATGCCAAAATCTACAACACTTTCAGTAAATCTACTGAATATTCAACATACAGTGGTGCCTCGCATAGCGAGGTTAATCCGTTCCGGATTAACCTTCGCTATGCGAAAACATCGCTAAACGGGAATAAAAAAGCCATAGAAACGCATTGAACTTCGTTCAATGCGTTCCTATGGCTTTAAAACTCACCGTTAAGCGATGTTGTCCCATAGCGCCGCCATATTTTAATTGTAAACTGCACAGAGAGTGTTCTAAGCATGATGGGATGGTATATAAGCAGCATACTTTATTCTGCCCTCACTTATTCTCCAACTACTGGACCGTATATTCCAAATGGGCCACCAACTTGCACTTGGTGCATGTGTGGCCAGGCACATCCTTTAGCAAGAATACAGACATGCTGCAGCTGTTGCAGGTGACTGGAGCGACTCCGTCACTCTCCATATTGAACAACTAGGTCAGTCAATTTTTAAAAAAGAGAAGAAAAAGTATGATCCTCTTCCTAAAATTCCCCTGCTAAACACCATGTAAGCACCCCCCCCCCGTTTGCCTTGCCTGTTTGCCAAGCACTGAGAGCACACCGTCAGAAACAAACTCACTCACAGAAACTGAAAAAACCCACACCCAGTCAAGGATGGCCTCCCAGACACAGCTCTCCTTCTGCTCCCTATGCAGGGACATGAGTCTTAGAGAATTCCCCAGGTGTCCAGATGGGGATATAAATCTGAGTGCAGGCAGTATGGAAGGAAAAAGTTCAATTTTTTTTGCTTGTGAAGCTGTTTTAGAGCCTTGACAAATATTTCTACCAAGCGATCATTTTGGGGCCGGCGCCAAGGCTCACTGGTGCAGCATCGAGGTGCTTTTATCTGTAATATGCTTGTGCAATATCAACATTCTAAAAAGCTGGGAGCAAGGACAGGGTGCGTGGGAGACAATGTCATGGGGCGCATACACATGAATGCATTGTGCTATGTCAAACAAGGCACAGAGCGGAGCACATGGCACCTTTCCCCACAATCATTTAGCCTGGAAACAATGGCACCACATCTCAAGCCCTGCTTGCCTCAGCAATGTAGCATCCCAGAAACATCCCCCTTGTGATCATCATCTTGTGTCAGGTTTTGCTCCTGAATTTTCGGGGATGGAATGCTGTTGACTTGGAAATCTTAGTAAGTAAGGTCAAGCTCCTAAGGTCAAGCTCCTAAAGGAGCACATGGCCTTACTCCTTAGTAAGTAAGGCCATGTGCTCCTAAAGAGGCAGGGCCTCATAAGACAATTAGGTCCAGAATCCAACAATATCTATGTCCTAACTGGAGCTGATGAGCAAAGTATTAATGTTCCTTTCCCTTCTTTCATTCTTCATTTCTAATCAAATGGCTTGTGCATAAACATGGGAGTCTTAATGTCTTAGTGTACAAACATATCTATGCATATGAGCAGTAATATTTTATTACTGATCAGAGATGAAATCTCAAGATTAAAAACATTAATAAAGACATTAAAAGGTAACAGACTCTAATTTAAATTGTCTGCGACAGGAACCCAATTTTCAAGTGATAATTACAATAATTAAAAATTCTGTTATCAGCTGAGACAAATATATTGTTTATTAGCAGGCAGAGATGAAAGTGAAGGCAGTCTGCAGATTCCACTGTAATGAAAAATCAATTTCATGAAGTTCAAACAAGTTCCAGAGTAATCTAGCTATTTCTTCTCGGAAGGAGGAAGAGACCAGAATTGATTCTTTAAAAGAAAGAAGGAAAGAAAAATACAACTTTTTTTCTATCTTACTTAGAACAGCTGCCTACACAGTGATTCTTTTGGGTCATCTTGTACAGACAGATCCAAGACAGATGTCAGTGTACATTGCAAAACCAGTTGTCTGAAGACATTAATTCTGTTTAGATAGCCATTGAATACAAGTGTATGGGAGAAGCATCTTATAGTCCTCCTTTCTGACCTTTGTTTGTCTACCTGCTCTTCTGAAGATCAGATGAATATGTCACGGTCAAGAATGCAGAGAGCTGGAACCATCCCCCCCTGGACCATGGATTCCATGGGGATGGGAAAAGGCTGTCATTGATACTCAAAGTGAGTGTGCTGTTAGCTAATCAGTCTGTACAGACTAATGTTGTTCCACTTTATAGTACAGTGGTGCCTCGCTAGACAATTACCCCGCATGACAGTTTTTTTCGCTAGACATTGACTTTTTGCGATCGCTATAGCGATTCGCAAAACAGTGATTCCTATGGAGGAATTTTGCTGGACAATGTTTGGTCCCTGCTTCACAGCCGATTTTTGCAAGACAATGATTTTGACAGCTTCCTCTGTGCTTGGAACAGGTGTTTTTGGGATATAAGTTTCGCAAGAAAGCAATTTAAACAGCTGATCAGCAGTTCACAAAGCGGCTTTCCTATGGCTGATCTTTGCTAAACAACAACAATTCTTCTCCATTGGAACGCATTAAACAGGTTTCAATGCATTTCAATGGGGAAATGTGTTTCGCTAGACAATGATTTCTGTAAACAGCGATTTCAGTGGAATGGATTATCATCGTCTAGCGAGGCACCACCGTATTGTAGGCTTCAGAATTAACATTGCTGATATACAGGTGGTGATGTAATTGAAATGCAAGCTATCATTCAAAAAAAAAGGGGGGGAAGGAGGGATGTCCCATTCTGAACTGTGTCCAAGCCCAGTTCAAAATGACTTCCATTAAGCAGTTCTGGTGGTTCCAATCCAGCAAATGAACCTGGATGTAAATCTGCAGAAAAACAGATACAAAATATTCTGGATGCAAAAACTGAACAGGCCTACACACTTTACACATTACTATGTGTGTGCTTTTTTAAAACATAGAGGTTTACACAAGGATAGACTACAAGTTTGCTCCATCTGCTCCGAGACCTCAGGTAGGTCTTACGGTACATTTTTTAGAAAGGAAGTAAAGGTGGGAGGATATGATGAAGCTTACCAAAGCAGAAGTTGATTGAAGCTTATTTATGAAGCCATAAAGCTTATCAACAAAGTGGAGTGCCCAGAGGCTGCCCGAATAGGCAAATCTCTCCTGCTTCTGGACTTTTGATAAGAAGGTAGAATTTATCAGACTTGCTTTCTGTACAGCACATTTTTGACAGGGAACATGTCATTTTCATTGCCTCCAGAAGCTTACCCAGCTACAAGCACCTATGCATATGTGAAACTGTAGTGTTTGCCGGCTCAGCCATGCAGTCTGTATAGGCATGTAAAAGGTAAATTAAACTATAATCCTTCTTGATTCAAATTGCAAAGGTGCTAAAGTATATTGGAAGGAAGTCAGGTGGGTTATATGTTTAATAACTATAAACTTAAACAGATTTCATTTACAAAGTTGTTAATTTTGAATTTTGGGAGTATTAAATGTGTGTCATTGTCTGAGCAGTTCACTCTAAACTCTGGAAGTGAGGCCATTCCTCCCGCACCCCTGAGACTATGGACCATCTCTAGTGCTAAATATAGCTCCTTGGATCTGTTGGCAATAGAACTAGGGACACTGTGGCTATTTGTGCTGATTCCTTCCATGGCCTGCAACAGGAGCAGTCGGGGAAAGTGTCTTCTAAGTAGGGGAGAATTCCATGTCAGTTCATTTTTAGTTGTTGTTTATTTGTTTAGTCATGTCCAACTCTTTGTGACCCCATGGGTCACCAGGTCCTCCTGTCTTCCAATGCCTCCCGGAGTTGGGTCAAATTCATGTTGGTAGCTTTGGTGACACCGTCCAACCATCTCATCCTCTGTCGTCCCCTTCTCCTCCTGCCTTCATACTTTCCAAACATCAGGGTCTTTTCCAGGGAGTCTTCTCTTTTCACAAGATGTCCAAAGTACTGGAGCCTCAGCTTCAGGATCTGTCCTTCTAGCGAGCACTCAGGGTTGATTTCCTTCAGAACAGATAGGTTTGAACTCCTTGCAGTCCAGGGAACTCTCAAGAGTCTCCTCCAGCACCGCAATTCAAAAGCATCAATTCTTCAGCGGTCAGCTTTCTTTATGGTCCAGCTCTCACTTCCATGCATCACTACTGGAAAAACCATAGCTTTGACTATGCAGACTTTTGTTGGCAAGGTGATATCTCTTCCACCTATTTTTTTCATGAATGGACTCACAAAAGCTTGAAAGTTTCAAAGAAAAAGCGTGGGAGAAACTCCAACTGGAGACTCATGCATCCCAGTGTTGGGCTTTGAGTGCTTAACACTGTGGAGTCTGGGTTACAATCTCTGTCTACTCAAATACTCTGAAACTGAATCAGGGTTGTCATCTCCCTCTCCTTTTCCCATCTCCCTCAATCTTCCACCTGCCTCCTTCAACTGGCTCTTCATCTTTCGCACATATGTATAGCTATGGGAGACAGATACAACAACGGAATTTAGTCAGGGCAGATGGAATTAAATTTCACTTCAGTTTATTTTTAAAGAGTCTCCGATCTGATATTTGGGGCCAAAGGAACCCGAGGTTTAACAAATTAAAATGTAAGAGAAGGCTAAACTGACAGATTTTCCCATCCCTAACTCTAAGTAATAAAGCGTTCAAGCTCCAGAGTGACATTTCCTGCCTAGGTTTGCTCTGGCAGTTTTATTAGCTCTGGGCAACAACAATATCCATGGTGTTTTGGCTTCTTCTACCTTCATCCAAATATCAAGAAGGAATGAGATTTTCAGCTGGCTCAGATTTTTCCTTCTGTTATATCATGCCACTAATCTGCTGTATTCTGCTGCCAAGCAGATCTGCACGTCTGCGATTTGAGAATAAGGCAGAAACAACCTTCCAATGTGCTTTTAACTCTGAACTTTGCCAATTGGCGTAGCTTTCTCCCTTCTGCTCCATATCCCAACTCTTGTACTCCACACAGAAGCTGAATTCTCATTCCTAACAGCAGTTCAGGGTTTCAAAGTACTGTGTAGATGGTGCCGGTTGAAAGTGGAGTTGGAGAGCAAACGAGTCCAGCTCAAATGAGGCAGAGGTTAAAATGTTGTTGTACGAAAGAAGATCCTTTTTTGTCCCCATAAATTTGAAAAAACACATTAAATTTGACAGTGAAGGGGAATGGAGTCATATAGAGTTGAGAGAGAAGTGCTGGAAAGCTCAGTGATTTAAGAAAATAGTTGTAGAGGTTCAGAGTGTGATTCTCCACTGTGCATTTTTAAAAGGGGCTCGTCTTGATGATCCTTGGGACCCCTTCCAGCTCTGCAGTTCTAAGATGATGAGGATGACATAAAATAGACATGACCCACAAGTAACCCTACTTTCAGCCTTCCATCCCTGCATGCATGCAAATAAAGGAATTCTGTTTAAATATTGAAATTCTGGCTTTCCTGAAGGCGATTCAAAAAATATTTATTTTCCAATTCATCTCCTTTGCCTGTTTTATGTGGGCCACTTTCCCCTCTTGTTTACTTGTAGTGAGTCAGCCCCAAAAGAGGAATAAATAGGACAGAGTTCGCAGGGGTAACAGTAGAACAATACTGATTTGTCAAAGAGGGAAAAGACCAAGAAATATGGCACATTTCATCAGTGCCACATTCCACCAGTAATTTTGCAACATATTAAATTCTTCTGGAGGAGCATGTGCTTTTACAGCATTCAGTTCCTGCCATCTTAACTGCAATGGTGGCAAGAGTTGGGGTGGGTCTCTGCCAGAAATTGTGGAGAATTGTGTCAGCCAAAGTAAACAGCACTGGGCTAGAAAAACAAATGGTCTGAGCTGCTATATCGTAGCTTCTGCTGCTCTAAATATCTACATTATTTTTAAGCTAGTCTTTCAAGCAAAATTGTTTACCTTAATATTATTAAATGTCACTACATCATATGCAAGCTAAAGTGAAATGTATATAGAGATATAGATATAAATACTGATAGATAGATAGATAGATAGATAGATAGATAGATAGATAGATAGATAGATAGATAGATAGATAGATAGATAGATAGATAGATAGATAGATAGATAGATAGATAGATAGATAGATAGATAGATAGATAGATAGATAGATAGATAGATAGATAGATAGATAGATAGACAGATAGACAGATAGACAGATAGATGAACTTTGAGTTCCCTGTGCAGATAAGCAGCCACAAGCCTCTAACTATCCAGCAATACAGGCTAGCCTGGTGAAAACTAACACCACAATATCATACAATGAAACCCATTTCATCATATGATACATTTCTCTGTTTCTTGCTTCCCACCTGCATGGTTTCCTAACACAACTTGCAGATAACAAGGATGGAAGATCGAGCCTCCCCTGACTCAGACTTCTGGTTCCTTTTCCACAGCCAGCTTATAGTTGATATTCCACACAATGAAGGAATTGTATTCTCAAAAGCCTGCACAGGTATTTCTTGGCATGTTTTACATACCTTTTTTTTTCTTGTGTCTTTTTGGTTGACTTCATAAAAGTATCACCAGAGTATGGATTTTGTGTATGTATAGCAACTTGTGCTATCTAAGTGCCTAGAAATTTAATGATACAGGGGCTTAAATCCTGTTGTCTAGCATAGTAGTCATAGTAGACTGCACAGAGGAGGGGCATGGTCTGTTCTCAATCATCCTACAGTGCAGGACATGTAATAATGGCCTCAGGCTACAGGAAGCCCAATTTAGACTGAATATCAGAAAAACCTTCTTAACTGTTGTGAGGATTGCCCCCCCCGTCACTCCTGTCACTCATAGTCAGGATCTCATTTGCATGAGCCTATGAGAGGATTGGAGGGGCTGAGTCAGTGGATATAAAAAGGTTTGGCAAGATAAGATAGAATTTGCAGATAGAGAGTCAGAGAGACTGTGAGAGAAGAGAGAGAAGGAACAGATACTAATAGAGATAAGCTGGTCAAGATAAATAGATTGAGCAGGTGGTGATTGGTTATGTGGCAAGATATATGGTATTTTAATGATTTGATTGTGTACAATGAATATCTGAAGAACATCTGCGGTTATGATTAAATTTGACACCCTTCAATAAATAAGTTCTGTTGGCAGTTCCCAGACAAGTGTTTGACTAAAGTCTTTTATATTGTGGATAAAGGAAATCCACTGGTGCCAGTGAGGGAAAGAGAAGACTGAACCCTTTGTGAGGACACAACACCTAGGTGCATCAAAGGAGGGAATGTCACAATTGGTGTCAGCTGGCGGGATGACGTAGCGTGAGCTCTTTGTTTGGTGAAACAAGCAGGGGCCATGTGGTAAACATCACAACTGTTAGAGCAATGCAACAACAGAACCAATTCCCTCAGGAGGTGGTGAGCGCTCCAACTCCGGAGGCATTCAAGAGAAAACTGGCCAGCCATCTGTCAGATATGCTTTGATTTAGATTCCTGCAGTGAGCATGGGGTTAGAGTTGATGGTCTTATGGGCCCCTTCCAGTTCAATTATTCTGAGATTCTAGAGACATGCTGCTGTCTAGTATAGTAAAGTTGCACTAAGGTAATCCCATTTGAATCAATGGAATTTATGGAGGAGTTGACTTCCCACTGATCTAATGAGTCTACTGTAGAGTGGCTTACTAGTCTAAGCACCAGGGTTTCAGCCACTGCACCTTTGCGTGGCAACACATACAAGAAAACCTCTCTGACCTTTAAATTAAATTATGCAGTTGTGAAAATGAAAAGAATGGGGCACAACTGCAGCCAGTCAGAATTCAAGTAGGTAAACATGTCTTATGTAAATTTGATGCAACAGGTTTACAAAATAGTTTTGAAAGGGGAAAAAAATCCTTCCTGTTTCCACATCACTAGATGTTAAAGTATTCAGTGCCTCTGGATGACCAGTGATTACCTCTATGAGAAATCCATAGATGAAGATGAGCCTCTTATCTTCCACTTTGCCTTTGAAGTGTTCCTTGAAAAAAGCAGAAACTGTTGAGAAAAGGTACACTTAATCTTGGAGAGATTGTCCGTTGTCTGACTGATCCAATAGCCCTTGAGTGCCTGATTGTCAAAAGACTAAACTTCTCCCCAAATGGCTAGGATCTCTGCAGTCCATAATATTTACAGCAATTAAGCCATTCTAGCTTTTCCTTCTTATCTTTGTCAAATTTAAGTATGAGTTCTTAAGATCAGAAACCTCCCATGTCTTTTTGCAATTTTTTAAATGCACAGCTAAGGAGTCATGGATAGGAAACGATTCAAAGCAGTGTAGGCTTTATGTGGATAATAGTTACCCAACACAGCAGCAATTGCCAAAGTCATGGAAGCTTCAAAGTGCACAAATGTAGACGCCACGGTATTCATCCAGTTTCATGCACAAATGTTTTCAATTATGTTCCCTGGTATAGTACTAGAGGTAGAACTTGCAGGGTTGGAATACTATGATAGGCCAGAATGCCTTCCTTTTTCCGTTTTAGTTTAAATGTAATCTTTGCAATAACTGAGAACATTGGGTGCATCTCCCAGCAACAATAAATTTTGTGGTGGTTTAGTCTTGAATACTAAGCTGTCTAGATAGCCCAGTGGTTTAGATACTGTATTTGGCTGTAAAGCCCAAGGTTTGGAGTTGAATTCCCCACTGTGCCTCCTGGGAGGAAAAGCCAGCCTTTGTGATCTTGGGCAAGCTAAACAGTTCCAGGATACCCCCGAGAAGAAGAAAATGGTAAACCACTTCCATGTATTCTTTACCTAGAAACCCCTGGGAAACTACGGAAAGGGTCACCATGTGAGAACTGAGTTGATGGCACACTATTATTAGTATTATTATTATTATTATTATTATTATTATTATTATTATTAGTAGTAGTAGTAGTAGTAGTAGTAGTAGCAGCAGCAGCAGCAGCAGCAGCAGCAGCAGCAGCAGCAGCAGCAGCAGCAGCAGCAGCAGCAGCAGCAGCAGCAGCAGGAGGAGGAGTAATAGTAGTGGTGGTGGTGGTGGTGGTGGTGGTGGTGGTGGTAGTAGTAGTAGTAGTAGTAGTAGTAGTAGTAGTAGTAGTAGTAAATGGTTTAGGTCCTCAATACCGGGCGGAACGCCTACTCCCACCAAAATCTACCCATATCACCCGATCGAGTCAGGAGGTGAGGCTGAGGAGCCTGATGCTGAAGGAGGCCCAGAATTTAAAAACCAAGAAACCGGGCCTTCTTTGCGGTGGCTCCTCACCTCTGGAATAATCTTCCTCCAGAGATTCATGCGGCTTCTTCGTTGGGCATTTTAAAAAATCAATTGAAAACTTGGATGTTTACGCAGGCCTTCCCTCCAGTTAATACCTGATTCCCTTTTTCTTCTTCTTTTTTCTTGTATTTTTCCTTTCCTTTTCATCTTGAATAATCTGTATGTTGATGTATAAACATTTTATTATATTTTATATGTTGTGTTGTGTATGTTGAAAGCCGCATAGAGTGGTTGTTCGACTAGATAGGCGCTGTATAAATAAATAAATAAATAAATAAATAAATAAATAAATAAATAAATAAATAAATAAATAAATAAATAAATATAGTCGTAGTCGTAGTAGTAGTAAATGGACAACTAAGATAATTGAATTTCCAGAAGACCAGATCCTACTGTCATTGAGAATTTCTATAACTAGTCTGAAAATTTTGTGGGCTCTTACAAGCATGGCGATGAGACTTGGTATAACAAGCATCAGCCCTTCTGTATTTACCACTCACCACTGATGAGTGCATGAGTATAGTTTTTCAGTTAAGGGCTTAGCTGAGACCCATGTGTGATTACTGACGGATCCTAGTTAAGGATGTCAGCTGAGAGCAATGTAAAGGCATGGACTCCCCATATAAGGCACTGATTCCCATGATGAATCAGTGCAGGAAACAATTGTTGTCTTTACCTGCAACTCGCCTCGGTATTTCCTGGAGCTATCATGACCCTTGGACCAGATCTGGACTCATCGTTGTGATTCCTTGACTCTAGCATTGTTACTGCTAGTTCTGACTAATTCTCTGGCTTCTGACCTTGGACTGGGTTATCGGACTCTGCCTTTGGTTTATTAAAATAAATCACAACAATGAGTAGCAAACAACGAAATGGCCAATTGTAATGTGTTGACCCTGAATTATGGAAAAAAACTGATCTAACCAGAGATATGAAGGTGAAGAAGTTCCTACTAGGCACATATGGCAGCATGACATTTGGAGTAACACGCTTAACATTCAGCAAACAAAAAGCATTGGTTTGTTTACCATCTCAGCTGGGTGCTGGCATAAAGCCTACAAAACTGGGATCCATAAAGTATTCTGTTTTCCTAATCTTTTTTTGTTTCAATTGCCTCTTACTGCATCCTTTTTCAGATCCAAATGTCATGGGACCTTTATCTGAGCACAGGCCTAAGGCAACTATTAAAAGGCAAACAATATTAGTAAAATCATAACTTTCCCCTGCATTTAGCCGTTGTTCGGAAGACAGCAGGATAGGGCTGCGTTGACTTTGTTTTTGTGCTTGCTTGCTTTTCTTTAGGGCTGCAGCTCAGGATGTCTGTAGCCTATCAAATAATGCAGATATTTAAAAGTACATAACAAAGGTTAATAATGTAGTGACACTGAAAATGGCAAATACTGTAAATAATCAACATCTTCCCAATGAGCCGGTGAACGGTTTAAAGTGAACTAATTACAGAAATATGAAAGGGAAACGGTGCCATTGATTTAGCACACGACTGAATAGAAAAGTAATTTCGTATAAGACTTGGGGCAATATGATAAAATGCAAAGAAACACCACCTTACTTGAGAGACAGTGTGAGAACAACAAAAAAGAAAGAAAAGAGAAATACCCAGTCTTAACTTTGGTAGTGAAGTTTGAATATAGTGCGGTTCAAATATTGTTTTTGCAAGACTTGATTGTATTAAATGTTGGCCTCTCTTTCAGCTTTTGTGCCAGCAGTTGCTCTCCTGTCTCTTAATCCTATTAGATTATGTTACAGATTATCTTCCAAGACTCCTTAAATTCCCTGCCTTTTGAAGAACAGGAGGGTACAAGCAGAATTTCAGAAGTTATTTTTCAAAAAGCCATTCAATATTTAACTCATTAAAAAGCCCACCAAGGTAAGCAGTTGGTGGTAACATCACAAAATTTATTTTTGCAGCTCATTGTTGTACTTTCTGCATTATTCATCCCTCCCAGCACAAAAAGTTTGACAATTCTGTTGAAAATGAAGAGTGCAATTTAAAATAATTGCAAAATATTAGTAATTGAATACTGGATGCCTAGAATGTCAGCACTTCCACTTATCATGTTACTCTCTAATGTAACTTGGCTATGTCCACATAATCATTCATTACTTCCAAGTTCTGAATATAATTCAAACAAATAAGTAGGATGAATTCTATAAATCTCTCCTCCATTAAATTAGACCAGGGGCATAAGAATATGTATACTTGATAAGAAGAAAGGCTTACTTAACCCATAAACTTGGGTCTTCCCGTTTCTCTTACTTAAAGTCCTGTTTGTGGTCCAGCAAGATCTGGCCACCATGTTTCCCAAGATCCTTGGGAGTTTGGCTGAAGACTGATTGGCTGGGATAAATTCAAATCCATCCAATCAGAAACTGGTTATTTCAATCAATCAATCAAAAACCTTTACTGGCATTAAAAACTAGTAACCGTACAATCAAGATTATACTTTCCACTGCAATAAGATAAATATGGTCAAGTTACGTCAAGGCTCCTTGAAACAGTCAGACTACAGTGGTGCCTCGCATAAAGAGCGCACCATTTAAAGACTAATCTGCATAGCGACGCTTTTTTGCAATCGTTTTTACAATTGCATTGTGATGTTTTAATAGGCTAAACATCGCATTGCAATGATCGGTAAGTGTTTCACTTACCGATCTTCGCATTGCGATGTTAGGGAAACAGCTGATCGGTGGTTCCAAAATGGCCACCGGATCAAGAAAATGGCCGCCCGCAGCATTTTCGTGCCCTGCCCTCGCTTACCGAGGCAGTGAAAATGGCGGCCAGATGGGGAATCTTTGCTTACCGGTGAGTTTTCCCCCCATAGGAACGCATTAAACGGAGTTTAATGTGTTCCTATGGGTTTTTACGTTCCGTTTAGCGATGTTTCCGGATAGCGACATTTTTCCTGGAACGGATTAACGTTGCTATGCGGGGCACCACTGTACTTTATTACAATAGCAAGATATTCAGCTACATGCTCAGTCAAATCAGGTTGTTTATCTGCTAACACCATTCGGATTAAGCTCTCAGGGGAGCCAGAGAAATTTGATTTATCAGTGTTGATAGTTAGATCATTCTTGCAGCAGAAATCAGCAAAAGCTGAGAGTAATTGTTATTCTCAATTGGCTATTTGAAACTTCAGCCAATCAAAGGATGGAGGGGGCAGATTCTGCCTGGTAGAGTAGAATGAAGCTGTCTTCAATCTGGTCTGTTAGGGAGGTATAATATTACTCCTGGGCTTCTCTCCAGTCAGTTTTCCTTTAGCATACGAAGATGTATGCTAGATAAGAGGAAAGGCTTACTTATCTAGAATCTGCTTTCCCACAAGCTCTATTCTGGTCTAGAAAGGGTTTAATTTAGAAGCATGAGCAGAGAGAATGATCTTGTCCAATTCCAACCTTGATGCTTCTTCCATGTGAAGAAAGACAGTTTGAAGAAGGATGATCAGGTTGAGAACCTTGGGGGACAAAGTCCTTGTATATCAGCCAGTTTCCTTTTCAGACTATCCTGCAAATACAGCAATAAGCAGCACCAGATAGAAGCAGGGGGCAGAATGCTCTCCTTCTTTGTGCGTTCCATTTAACCTTTCATCTGGATAAGATTAAAGTGTCTAACTGCATCTCCTTAAGGAGATGTATAAAACCATTCTATCATTCAAAAGTCTGTTATTCCCTTTTTTCAATAGATTTTTTTTCCTTGAACAACTAAAGGAAGATTGCAATGTAACTTAAAAGACTGCATATTATGCTGGGAAATTAGATGGTCTTAATAAAGGCATTATTATAGTTTTAATGATATTGTGACTTGCCAACTGCCTCCACAAGCCACCCATTGCGTTAATTTCATCAGCCAGAGAAAGAACATTGATTGTGACACCCCACTATTCATCACCTTCATAACTCTTTCTGCACTCCATCCTATCTGACTGGTGCATAAAGCCTTTCCAAATTTACACCACTTTAACAGAGTGGAGAATCAGCATTTGCTACACAGCAGGAGGTCCTGAGGGGATGGCTAAGCAAATTCTTTGAGAAGCCATAAAAAAGTGAATAAAAGGATGAAAATAAACTTCCGTGCTGTGCGTGATTTTGTCAGACTCCGTTAATCCTCAGGAATGAAGTTGTAATGGTCCTTTTGGTGCAATGGTTCATTGTTTGCTTCATTTATATATGGAGAGTTTGCATTCAAAGTGATCTGAAAGCCATTGGAGGAAGCTTCTTTTCAGGCTATTCAGAGACAGGGAGGTGGAAACTGTCAATTCTTTGTGTGATTGTCTTTTCATTTTCTGCTAGTTGATGGTTTATTATTGTCAGGGGCATTGGTGCTATTGTTTGGAGGCTCGTAATACGCAATTGTGCATTTGCCTTCTCTTCTCAAGTCTACCACTCCCTTTTTAACTGGCGTTTTTTTTTTCTGAGTGAGGCTGTTTGGACTCCAGCTTCCTGTTTGCCTTGTTGCAGTTTTGTCTGCTAGCCCAAAGGGCTTCTGAGCTTTGGATTTTTAGTTATAATACAATATTGTCTGGAATCTTCTAGCTTAGCATAGTGAGTTGCACTACAGCAGGCCCATTGAATCCATTGAGATTTGGTGACTTCCTCTGATTCAAACAGGCTGCTTTTATTGAGACATGATGCTAAGGTACGTTGCAACTAGAGGCTCATTTGAATCAATAGAACTTTTGGAGGAGTTGACTCACCAGATCCCTACTGATTCAATGGGCTTGTTCTAGTGCAACTTACAATGCTAAACAACAGCATTTCAGCCATATTTGACTCCAAATTGATGGATGCTGATGACCCTAGCAGTGCTTTCTAAGTCATGTGAGGTAGTAGTGGTTTTATCTGTGCCACCACCATTCCCAATGGGTTTCCCATGGCCAAACACAGCTTTGAACCCAGGTCTTCTGAATTCTAGTCCAGTGTTCTACCCCTGCAATACAGTGGTTCTCACAATGCAATGTTATCTCTCCTCAGGACCCCTTCTTGCCCCCACTATCACCTCTACATCTATGTAATTCTTCAGGTATGAGTTGCACTGGCATTACCATTTTTCACAACCGTTACCCTAAAGATATTGTTGCACTTCTTGTTCCCTCTTGAGCCACAATTCAAAAGAATACTCTGGAAAAGATACAAATCCGTTATGTGCCAGAAACCATTTTGCTAGACTGCCTATTGATTTCACCTGACCCCCCTGGTATAAGTATAAGTGGTGCCAGTGCTCAGATTTCTGAACAATGGAAGTGTGTGCTCTTGACTCCGTGTTTTCTGGCCTGAACCCAATGGCAGACCCATTTCTAACAGAATGTGAACCTGATAACTCATTCCATCCATTCACTCATTCCATAGGCCCCTGAAATTGTACTGAGATTGTAACAGAGTTTTTGCTTTTAGACAAAAAATAATAATACATAAGCCTTAAGTAACAAAACGTAGCTACTGATAGCGGGATTTAGGATAAATAAAGATAGAGATTAAGTGCAAAACATCATCTTAGAATATTGGGTACAAATCACAAATAACACCTTTCTTTTCAATAGTTAAGGTTAAGACACTTTTGATCAGTTGTTCTGAGATATGTAATGGTTAAACTTGCCATTAATTGAAATATTGATACAGTGGTGCCTCGCATTACAACATTAATTAGTTCCAGCGAAATCGCTCTAGAAGGAAAACATCGTAATGCGAAGATAAAAAGCCCATTGAAATGCATTGAAACCCCTTCAATGCGATCCAATTGGCTGGAAACTCACCATCCAGCGAAGATCCTCCATAGGGCGGCCATTTTCGGTGCCTGTGCAGCGAGGAATCCGTCCCAGAAAACAGCGGGGAGCCATTTTATTTACCTGGTGGCCATTTTGAAACCGCTGATCAGCTGTTCTAAAATCGTCGTTTTGCGAAGAATTGGTTCCCAAAGCAGGGAACCGATCATCACAAAGCGAAAAACCCCTATTCAGACCATCGTTTTGTGTCGTAATGAGGTTTCATCGTAATGCGGGGCAATCGTAAAGTGGGGCATGACTGTATAGTGGGTAGAGACCTAATCCTAAAAAACTATCTGGATCAGCTGAAGACTCAAAGGGGAAAAGCAAAAAGAAGGATTAGACAGTAAAGCAGTGGTTTTGTAAGAATAGCCCCAGGCATGAGCTGTCCGATGATATTAGGGCAGCTGCTGAGAGTAAACAACTAACCATAGATTGAAAGACTCCCATTAATGGAAAATTTGGTCTCAGACTGAGATTACAGCCAATCACTAAGCAGGGTTACTGGTGGGGCCGGGGTTTAGAAGCAAATTTTCAAACTGCACAAATGCCCTGTCAGACCTCCCACGCCTGAAAACCCAAACACATATCTTCAGGCTGAGCAGTTGTTTCAGTGTCTGTTACACTGCAGCCAACAGTCTGAAGACTTTTCATACAGATTAAGCTGAAGAAGAGGAAGTTCTTCCCCGAAACAAGTTGTTGTTTAACGTGGGTTGGGTATTTCTGATTTAGATATGGAAATTAAATGCCTCCTAATCCTCATGGAATTAAGATTGCCGGAAGAAATATCAGCAACCTCCGATATGCAGATGATACCACACTGATGGCAGAAAGTGAGGAGGAATTAAGGAACCTTGTAATGAGGGTAAAAGAGGAGAATGCAAAAATGGTCTGAAGGTCAACATCAAAAGAAAAAAACCCTAAGATCATGGCCACTGGTCCCATCACCTCTTGGCAAGTAGAAGGGGAAGATATGGAGGCAGTGACAGATTTCACTTTCTTGGGCTCCATGATCATGCAGATGGTGACAGGAGCCACGAAATTAAAGGACGCCTGCTTCTTGGGAGGAAAGCAATGACAAACCTAGACAGCATCTTAAAAAGCAGAGACATCACCTTGCCAACAAAAGCCTGCATAGTCAAAGCTATGGTTTTTCCTGTAGTGATGTATGGAAGTGAGAGCTGGACCATAAAGAAAGCTGACCGCCGAAGAATTGATGCTTCTGAATTGTGGTGCTGGAGGAGACTCTTGAGAGTCCCCTGGACTGCAAGGAGAACAAACCGATCCATTTTGAAGGAAATCAACTCTGAGTGATCACTGGAAGGACAGATCCTGAAGCTGAGGCTCCAATACTTTGGCCATCTCATGAGAAGAGAAGACTCCCTGGAAAAGACCCTGATGTTAGGAAAGTGTGAAGGCAGGAGGAGAAGGGGACAACAGAGGACGAGATGGTTGGACAGTGTCTTCGAAGCGACCAATATGAATTTGACCCAACTCCGGGAGGCAGTGGAAGACAGGAGGGCCTGGTGTGCTCTTGTCCATGTGTCATGAAGAGTCAGACACAACTAAATGACTAAACAACAACAACAAACCCTCATGTAACTTGTGTTACATGACACTGCCTGATGTAAAAGTTCTTAATAAACACATAACCTGACTAAATTTTTCTATTTCTCCAACTGCACATTATCAATTTCCAACCACACATTTTTTCCAAGTGCACATTCTGAGTCCAACTGCTCACTAAAAAAAAAAAACTTGTCATTAGGTTGATTTTAAAAATAATTAGACTTAATTGGGTGATACCAATTTGGTCATGGAAGGAGGAGTTGAAAGGTGATAAAATCAAGGAACCAAGACATTTCAGGATGTTGCCTTCAGCACATTTCTCAGGACTAATAGTTTCACATTACTTTATCTTGTAAATGTCTTATCCTTCCTTGGTTCTAATGTTCAATCTTTAATACTTTTAATGCTTTATCTTACTTCTGTTGAAATTTTTGTTTTAAAAAATGCTTAAACTTAAGGGGATCCAAATTTGTGCCTGAAAACTTCTCCAGGGTTTTTCCCAGAGTGAGATTTCTCCTCTGGGTGTTCTGACCTCTGTGATTTTTCCAAACATGGAAAACTCAGCTGTATAATTTGTGATTCAAGCTCACAATAAGTGGAAGAAATGCACTAGGGCTAGCTTTCACTGATTCAGTGATTCAGGAAAGCCATAAGGTTGATCTAGAATTTTATTCCAAAAACATCTTCTTTAGATCTCTTACAATTCTAAGCATTGTACCCTTCAGCCAAAAAAAGAGCAACCTATGCAAGATTAATCTGAAACAAAATAACTTCTTCTCTGGAAGTTGACTCATGGAAATTGGACTTCTTATTAGGTTGAAATATTCACTACTCATCCAAGTAGTTTCTTCAGTTTGAGGGGTGTTAGTAGGAGATTCATGATATATCCTCCACCTCACTTCCCCCTGATCTGAATAGGCTAGTTAGATGGGCTCACTCAGCAGGGGTTAACAGCATGATAAATAAGAGGCCTTAGATACAAGGAGAATGTGAGGCAAGAGGAGAAGGGGAGGACAGAGGATGAGATGGCTGGACAGGGTCATAGAAGCAACCAACATGAATTTTACAGAACTCTGGGAGGCAGTGGAAGATAGGAGGGCCTGGCGTGCTCTGGTCCATGGGGTCACGAAGAGTCGGACACGACTAAACGACGACGACGAGCTACAACCTGCCTCCGGTTTATCATGCTGTCCTTTCATCATTCCCCAGAAAGATCAGGACCACCTGCACCAGAAAGACTACTGTTAATGACTGTTAATGACCCATGACGATGGGTGGAGAAGGACCGTACAATTGAGATTTTCATTCACACACACCTGTCTTTTGTCCGTCTCTTACCAACTGTCCTCAGACTGAAGAAGCTACTTGGATGAGTAGCGACATGTTTCGAGCTAATAAGAAAGAGGTCCAGTTGCCATGATTCAACTTCCAGATAATCTCACCTGGATGACTGAGAATCTTCACAAAGGTAACTTCTTGTTTCATAAAAGACACAACGTAGAATGGGGGAGGAGAGAGGAGGAAAACAAGCAAGCAGACTCTAATACTAAAAGTTATTATTAAACTTTGTAAAGACCAGCTATACTAGAAACAGCTCACAGAGGGGTTAATGAGAATCAGAATTAATGTGATGGCCCTACATCACATCTCCCCCTTTGCTACAACCGTCTAGAATAGCTGTCACCAGGGGATATAAGGACTCCACAGAGATGGTCCACTGAAAGATGACAGATGGATTAGCCTTGCAGCCCAATTTGCCCGCTGTTGTTGCTTGGTGGAATAGCTGCTATCATTTGCTAGGAAGAAATATTTACCACAGTATTATGAGGAGTACCCAACAGACTATCCAGAACAACGTGGGCCAGCCATTCATTTCCAAGCCAAAAGAACTTTGACATACCTACCCACCTGTGAACTTGGTGCCAGTTGTTCTCTACTGATAAGCTTGCTTGAGTGCCAAAGAGAATCAGTGCTGTATTGACTATCTTGTCCAGACAGCCTGTGTCAATGGGCTAAGCTTTTCTTTTGCCTGGTTTATGACGTCGGAGCTGTAAGATGCACCAGAAAAGGAAGAGAATGGGAAAGGCACTGCATTCATTTGTTCAGCTTATCCAGCGTCAACACTGAGCCTTGTACAAACATCCATATATCAAAATAACCCTAAGAAAGGCCACAAGAGGGAAGAAAGCCGGACCCACACAAATCTGCAGGGTTTGTTCAACCTTATCGGAAAGATGAAGGCATCTGTAGAAGGTGTTCTAAAAATGGAGAAAATAAGGCTACTTGGGCTTTGACTCTTCCACTCATCCCTGAAGCCAGCTTAAAATGTCAGATGAAGGAGTAAAGAAGACATTTTTGCTTCCCTGTTTCCTACTCTGGACAATTATTCTAATTTTTTAACCTTTGAGAACATCTATCTTTTAATGCTCTTACAATTATTTACCACCACCACCTCCTCCTTCTCCTCCTCTTCTTCTGATTTATTGTGATAATCACAATGATTACTATTACTATTACCAGTATTGCTATAAATATGCTTTTTAATAAAAACAAACTTAAAGCAGTTGGAAAAAAGTATTAAATATATATATAAAATAGAACAGATAGAACGATACAATTCAACCTGGAAAATAAAAGCTCAAATTACAGGGAAAAGATCTCAGGTTATTTTAAAAAAAAAATTCTGTCCATAAAAGCCAAAAGTACAACCAAAGAATTCAGTATAAAATTAGAGAAAGGGAAATTAAATAAAGTTGATAGTTACAAGATGCTGCTATTCCAGTAACCGGATGGTACGTGCTCTAGTCTTTTGTTTTCTGTTTCATTTCCTTTGGTTTAGTATGCCAGGGGAAGAAGTGTTAATTTTCTCAGCCTTTTTATTCCTGTGGTGGTCTTTTGTGGAACTGCTCAAAGGGGTTAGGAGTTGAATGCATCTTTGATAAATACAACAGCATTTGTATGGCAGGAAGTTGAAAATGGAGAATCCCTGATAGAGGATTGAACAATCAAAATCTGTAAACCCATTTTAAAAATAGGCCACAACTTTATTTTTTTTTCATTCATTTCATTTGTATCTCATCTTCTTCCCAAGGAAGACTTTAAAAAGACTGTATCAGCTTTTATGGATCAAATTCACTTCCTCAGTCATAAAAGTGATATTACACGGCAAATTTTTAATTTATTTATTTATTTATTTTATTTGTTCGATTTATATCCCGCCCAGCTGATATATTCCACCACTCTGGGCGGCTTACAGAATATCAAAAACCATTTTTAAAAAACCATTTAAACATTTATACATGGCCAAAATAGAGAGGCAGTGATTGGTTGGTTCAAAGATACTGGGTATTCATATCTTTTCCACTGAAGTTCTGTATTGCAAAGGCATGTAGGAACCCCTCACATAGAATAACAATACTAGAAATGCCACAATTATACATGACTAAAATAAAGAAAACTGGCATTTTATACCTATTAATGACTTTTAAGACCCCTGTTTGATATACAGTTCCTATCTAGGAGGTTTTGTAAATAGTGACAGTGGTGGGCGAATTACTCCAGACAATAGATTACAGCAAGAATAACATGGTAATGAATTAAGACTCTCTATTTTTGAAACTTGTAAGGTGAATCTGGTAGTTAGAAGAGAAATATAGATGAAAGATATGGCAGGTACAGTACAGTTATTGTAGTGTTTTATATTTGGCAGTGATCTAGGAACCTTAGCAAATACTGAGGCTCTTGGATGGGTGTCCAGCATGTGTATATATTTTATCTCAGCTCTCTCTCTCTCTCTCTCTCTCTCTCTCTCTCTCTCTCTCTCTCTCTCTCTCTCTCTCTCTCTCTCTCTCTCTGGATTCTTGTTCTGTAGTTTCTCTTTTCCAGAATGGCAACTTTCAGATCTTGTCCAGAGTAAATTAAAATGATGTGAAACAGGTTTCTATGTATTGCCATTCCCTATGTCCAGTTTGTGTCTATTAATTCTTTTGCATAGAGATTGTCCCATTTGTCCTATGTAGAGCCTTGTTGGTAAAAAAATGGCATACATGACATTAGCAGAGGAACAGGTTAAACTACCCTTATTCTGTGTATGATATTGGTAGGTCCTGTAATTGTTTTGCTGGAATAAATGTGGGGGCAGAGTTGGCATCTGGGTTAGTAGGAGGGTTTAAACTCCACATTCGTGTCACTATTGTGCAGTCTGTTGTGTGTCAGTAGTTGCTTGAGATTGGAGGGTTATCTGTAAGTAAGTATAGGTCTGCCATCAAGGGCTTGGAAGAGTGAAGTATTTTTTGTCAAGGATGGGTTGGAGATAATTTATGATGCATGTGAGTTGTGGACTGAAAGTAATAACTAGTGGTGTTTGGTCCTTTACTCTTCTAGATCTGTCCCTAAGTAGGTTCATTCTTGGTATCCATCTTGTTTTGTTAATTTGTTCCTTGGGATTGTAGTTAGAGAAATGTGTTTGTAGATCCTTGAGCTTAGAGTCTCTATCTTGTGTGGCCGAGCAGATGCAATTGTATCTGAGGGCTTGGCTGTAAACAATGGATTCTGTTGGGAACTCAGAATGGAACCTAGATGCAAGCAAGTAGGTATATTGATCAATAGGTGGTTCTAAGATGATCATGTTGCAGTTTTATAGTGGTGTCTAGAAAACACACCTGTTGTGTAGATTGTGCCAGGCTAAGGTTGATGTTCATATGGCCCCACAATATGCAAAACATGCATGGGTTGACCTAGAATGCTTTCTTAACTGTCTGAAATAAAGTAGCATGTCTAAACCTGTGGGGGCTTAGTTTGGGAAGAAGAACACCTCAACTCAATTGTAGTAGTTTCCACAATGGGAGCGAGGTAAGTCCACTGAAGCTCATACTGAATAAATGCATTGGAATCAAAGGAACCTCATTACTTCCCCTTTTTTCTTTTTTCAAATTATTTATTTATTTTGGTAAAATATATCTTACTTAAGCAATAAGAAAATTTGCCAGACATAAAAAGTATTTTGCAGGGAGAAAAAAAAATCAATGCACAAGAAAATACATACTTTGCTGTTGTTTAGTCCTTAAGTTGTGTCCGATTCTTCGTGACCCCATGGACCAGAGCACACCAGGCCCTTCTGTCTTCCACTGCCTCCAGGAGTTGAGTCAAATTCATGTTGGTCACTTCGGTGACACTGTCCAGCCATCTCATCCTCTGTCATCCCCTTCTCCTCTTGCCTTCACACTTTCCCAGCATCAGGGTCTTTACATACTTTACAAAATGTAAATAGGTAAAATATATCTTACTTAAGCAACAAGAAAATTTGCAAGACATAAAGAGTATTTTGCAGGGAGGGAAAAAAATCAATGCACAAGAAAATACATACTTTACAAAATGTAAACAGGTAAAATATGTACAATTGAGAAAAACATGCACAAACACATTTAAGTCAATGGCGGAAATGCATAATTTAGACAAACTGCATCAATAAATGTGTACATTCAGTAAAAGCATAAATAAATGCAAACATTAGGGAGATACGCAAAAAAAATGTGTATATTTCAAAACAGGAAGGAAAAATAGAAGCTCATAACTCAATAGAAAACATCAGAGAGGAAAAAATAGGAGAGGAATTGAAGACATGCAATAAAACTGATACATAAACATTTTGCATCTTTATGTTCCTTCAAACAGAGGGACCCACTATCAGTACACCCCTGTGCTAACAGAAGTAGAGAGGAGGCTCTGGAAAACATCAGTTTGAATAGAAATGAGTCAAAGAAATAGGGAACATAGTACCTCTGAGAAGTGCCCCAGGAGCCAATGCCACTGTAGAAATAAATCACCAAAAGCATAATTGAAGATGATGGATTTCTATAACCACTTACATCAGCCAAATATTTTTTGCTGAGAGCAGATGATTCCAGATGGCATTTTCTAAAGCATGGGAATTATTTAAGTGTGTGGCTATTAGCCTCACATTAATGTTCTACAAATAACTGCCGTAAGGAAGAGCCACGACGTCATGGGGACAAACTAGTTATTGACATTTGAAGGGTCAGCATTTTTTTTAAAAAAAAGCACTTTGGTCTTAACGAGCAAAGATGGCATCAACATATCCCCGGTGCCTAATTAGCACAGACTACTCAGTCTCTTTCTCAAATAGAGCAGGACAAGGGAGAGCAAACGAAACAGAGAGACGCAAGCACAAAATAAGCACCTGCTAGGGAAATGCGCAAGATGCATAATCAAGTGGTGTCCCTCTGGTTATAAAACCTCATGAAAACTGCAGCTCACAGAAGGAGTGCAACCTCAGTCACTGTGAGAGGAAGACAAAATGAATAAACATTTCTAAGCCCTTCACTTGTGGGCCCCATCTTCCTTGAACCACTAGGTAATATTCTTTAATTCAACATATTTAGTTTTTCTGTCACCTAATTTTAGTCTCCATCTTTTTTTCCTGTATTACCATGTCTCTGAGTGCCTCTTCTCCCAGCAGAGCAAGCATGGTAAGCGTCAACCCCAAGAAAGGGAGAAGGTACTAGAAACAACCTGTCTATAGAAATGGAGAAAGACAGTTCAACTTACATTGCCTGATGATGCAATAAGCTTAGTGACTCTACATTTTAACGTAGATCCCAATTGTCCAACATTTGGTGAAGATAATGTTTGGACTTTTCCTTCTCCCTCCAGCTCCTCCAGTTCTGCAATGTCCAGTCTGAAGAAAGGTCCTGATGGACTTGAAAGCTAAACTAGTTTTAATATTTTAGTACTTCATTCAAGAGATGCAATGAAATGCAGTGGATAAAGTATCAGATTTGGACTCTGGAAACCTGGGTACAAATACATGTTTAGCCATGAAAGCTCATTGGAGAGGGAGGCAATGGTAACCCACTTTCTGAACATCTTGCATACCATATATTGGAAGCAATGTGACAGCATAGAACAGCCCAATATACCCAATGTTGGTTTTGCATTTTATATAAAAAGTGTGCCTCTTTTTTTTTTCCTTTTTCCATTCTTGCTGAATATATGATGTTGCCAAACCCTGAGTCATATTATGGGTCCATCAACTCCACTGTTCTATTCTGAGTAGGAGTAGCTCTCCTCTATCGCCCATGTATATCTAGTCTCTGACATCTTGTGAAAATGCACCCACGTAAAACCTGGAGAGCTATTGCCTGTCATTGCAGAACAAGGAAAAGCAGCATATGTGGTCTCCCAGACAGTCCTCCATTCAGGCACTGACTAGACCCATGCCTACTGAAGTTCAGTAAATGTACAAAACAAGTAACTTCCATACCTAAACAACTTCAGGTCCTAGAATTAACCAAGTAGACTTCTAGGACTGGGAGAGGAAAAATAAAAAGCCAAAAGAAAGTTCTTCCTACTGCCATTGTCTCCTTTACTGCGCATGCTTTGGCTGGGAAGCAGAAAGGAACATCCTCACAGTTGCACAGCTTACTGAGAATCCCCTTACTACTCTATGGGAGAGTACTATGAGGAGCTTTCCCCATAGAATCCCCAGATGTTCTTGGACTACACCTCCGAGAAATTCTGGCCAACACAGCTAATGGTGAAGTCTTCCGGGAGTCTTGTTGTTGTTGTTTAGTTGTTTAGTCGTGTCCGACTCTTCGTGACCCCATGGACCAGAGCACGCCAGGCCCTCCTGTCTTCCACTGCCTCCCAGAGTTAGTCCAAGAAAATCTTGAGACCCACGGATGGAAACCATTGATCTAATGGGCAGTGAAATTAACCTTTCCGTGGGGCAGTAAGGTGACTCCTACAAAGCAGTGCACCTGAGGGGGGTGCATTCTCTTCTTCCCAGCCAAAGAAAATCCCAGTCCCAGAAGTCTCCCTGGGGTAATGATGGGTAGCTTCTGGGACTGAAAGTCTTACAATTATGAACATTCCATTCCTAATTGAGCCTCTTGCATGTGAAGCATGCATAATTGAGCTTATGTCCTAGTGTTTTCTGCACTTGCCTGTAATTGGTGGATCTCCAGATACAAGAGAAAATGAAACTAGATTCCTAGTCCCGAAGTGTATGTATCAATATTCCTAGAACAGATTCCTCCAAACAATGCTGGGAAATCTACTTTTAAAAAAAGGAATCACTATCATTATTCTCCATTTCATACTACCTATTATTTTCTTTGATATTTTTTCATTCCTTTTTTTGAAGGGAGGAAGGGAGGAAGGGAGGGAGGGAGGAAGGAAGGCTGGTTGTCATTTGGAAAACAAACAAACCCTTCAAAAGGTCCCTCCAAGGTTTGTTTGTTTTTTATCCCAAGAGATAAAGGAAAGGGCAGTGACAAGTAAACATTACTTATTACATGAGAGAAATAGTGACATTAGTGTATTATTACTGTATTTATTTGCAAAAAGAACATCATACCTTTGTTGCTTCCCCACCCCCAGTAACCCTGCTGATAACATCATTACTTGTAATATGTTATTTCTAAGCCTTCCTTCCACATATTAGAAAGGGGAAGAAAGTGCATTATATCATAAACATCAGATGGAAGGGACGAACAAGCACTGTAGGCAAACAATCCTTCAAGGAGAAAAAGGAGCGAGCAAGAAAGAGCAGGGTGAGTGCCGGGAGAACACACAGCAGCAACAGCCTGCCAGCTGAGGAATAAACCCTGATGACAAATGGAGGCAAAGGATCAACTGGTAACTATGACTGACACTGAATAAATAAAATGAATGAATGAATAACTGAATGAATAAATGCGAAAAAGAAATGCTCTTTTCCTGCAAAGAAAAATAAAGAAACTTGTAAAGTATTTTTCTTTTCTTTTTTGTATAAAAAACTGTAGATGAAAGGGAAAGGGTCTTGCAATTCCTGAGGGAGAAACACTGTCTGGAGAAAATTGTGAGTGGAGTATTAGAAATACAACAGAGCTAAAAGATAATCAAGGCATGAAGCAATAAGATGCACCTGGATATACTCTTCCCAATTTCCACTGCAGTTGTCTGCAGCAGTGAAGGCCGTTTCTTCTGATGTGGAAAGTACATAGCTTAGCCATGAACCTGACCCTACCATTAGGAAATGATTCAACCATCTCAGAGATAAGATGCTCAGTGGCAATCCTGAGATTTGATTCTCTGGAGGTTCTCTTCTCTTGCAAGACAAAGCAGTTTTGTCTGACAGACATCCTCCAGTTCATACAGCTTCCACGTGATGAAATGGTTTACTCATGAGTTGGGTAAGCCAAGGGAAGGAAAGATTAAGTGTTTAATTCTGACAGATCCTAAACTAGGGATCTCTCCTCTGCCTTGTGGACAATAAAGGAACAGGAGTAAAGAAAAACTAACAGATTTCTGCTGAGGACCTAAGTCGTTAATGTCTAGGCTTGAATTCTCTTGGCCAAAATCCTCTTGCTAAAGTTACACCAGCAGAAAGGTGAGGATTTTATGTAATTAAACACTTCCTCTTTCCATCCTGCAATTTCCTACAGCTTCAACATGATGAAATGAATTACTCATGAATTGGGTGAGCCAAGGGAGAGAAAGGTTAAGTGTTTAATAATCAAAAATCTCTTGCTGCTGGTGAAGTCATCACCTATGTGTGTTTGTATCTTATTCAAGAGGGATTCAGCTGGTGCATTTCATCCTGTTGCTGTGCTGAATTAAGGCTGCCACCACTTTGTTCCAACAGCCTTTCATATTTAGAAGCCCCACAACTTGCCAGCTTAGTACAATGTGATCCTCTCCAGATTGAGAATAACTGTTCCCATCAATACTGGTCAATGCAATTAGCTGAAATTTTCGTTATACTTTCATGATAATCTACCAAAATAATAATAAAAATCTGCATAAATAAGCCATTGCCCCAACCCCTGCTGTATGTTTATGGCCGCATAATGCAGCTGGTATAAATCTCAGTGACAAATTGTTGTAAATTGACAAGCTAGCCTGGGCATTTGCTATTGCAAGCTAGGTTGACTCAGCAATGCAACAAGATCGAAACAAATTGCATTATGCTAGTGAGCATAGCTAGTAGGATTTGACCATTAAAGACTTTACTCAGTTATTGGAGTAAGTGAAACTTTTAGCTCATATGTCCAAACTTACTTGGTTCATTTCTGATTAGGAGTAAGATCTTAATGGGGAAAATTAGGCAGAAGAAGAGGAGGGTTGATACATTCCTTATTAGACTGGCTGTATCCTGGAATTTTCTCTTCTAGATGGCTATACTGGGTCTTCATTACACATAGAAGTGAGTGGCTGTGAATATGGGACAGATGTCTTGTGGAGGCTTTGATTGGATGCTCAACTTACCACTAGGAGTTAACTTTATCTCACCTCGCTATTCTCTTTCCTTTTTTTTTAATGATAGCTGCTAGCCTTTGTTTACAGAACCATTTATTTGCTATGGATTCTGTGTGTGTTCCTGAATTAATGGGTGTCAAACGTACAGCATTCTGATTTGGCTAGGGAGTGAGTGAGAACTATCTCAGGCAAGCCAGGCTACTGATTAAGGACATTAAGAGTTATCTTTTCCAGATCCAACAAGTATTTCCCTGAGCATGGCTCCCAGTTGAGAAATGAACCATGGAAGGAAGCTGGTTGGTGCTTTGCCTAAAAACTGAAGGTTTACTACATTCTCAAAATTGAGGGGGCTGCATAACCATTTTCCAGGGCTCCCTCTCCCAATGTAGAAACACGCAAATACATACAGATACCTGCAAAAAGCTGAGAACAATTGGACATTGGTCAGAACTTAACTAGAATACCATGCCCACTCTGGACACAACAGTTTAAGAATCATATCGAGAAGCAGGAAGCTGTCTGGAATGATAAAAACGATTGGAAATCATGTCCTTCAAGGAACGGTTGCGGGAGATGATCATTTTTAATACTGGAGAACAGAAGATGGAAAAGTGAGGCAATTTATTTATGTTATTTATTTATTTGTGTCTATATATTTATCTCACCCAGAGTAGAGGCTCTGCCTCTACTCTGGGTGGCAAACAAATCATAATAATACAACACAAACAACTCCAATAACACCTACATAATCAGTAAACAAGAAACATAATAACACAACTTAATATAACTAGTAAAATATAGACTATAAATATTTAAAATATTAAAAACAGGAGAGGGACATAAATGGCCTTTGGGGGAGCCCCATTGATCAACAAGATTACTTTGGGGTAAGGCCATAGAAGGTTCGCTAGAAAAGCCAGATTTTAACTTGTCTCCTGAAAAAATAGCCATCTTACATGGAAGATAGAGTAACCTTGTTTTCTGCACTCCAGGGAGTAGAAATTGAAGCAAGAGATTTAAATTACATGAAAAGAGAGTTCAATTAACATTAGGAAGAACTTTTTTACAGGTGGTGGCAACCGATGCTATGGCCCTCCCCTGCTGGCCATTTGAACGGTGCTGACTATGCTTGCTGGGTTAATGATAAGTCGCCCACGGATCACTAAGGATGTGCCACAGACTCAAGTGCACCACAACCTGGCACCTCCATGTACTCACAGGGTCCCCTCCCAGATGAACCCCCTAGACTCCTCAGCCACGGCAGGCAGCTACCTCCCCATAAGGAAGGAAGGCTGAAGTTGCCTCCTGCTTCCCCTCCTTGCACAAACAGTGCCAACCAGCCTCAAGAGGACCACCACCGTGCCACAGTCACAACTCCTAGGCCCTGCAATGGGCCAAAAACATAGTGGTGGGGCTTCTATACCCCACTCTGGATGGTCTTCATTGCTGCCACTCTTCATCTCCGTCTGGCAGAAGCAAAAGAGGCTAGCTTTAGAGGAGGGCTGGCCTTTTAAAGTCTCCTGCCCCACCTTCAAATTCACAAGCAGTGATACCTTCGTTCTCACCCTCCAAATAATGGGAAGGGGAGAATTTGAATTCCTCCCCACCTTCTTACCTGCCCTGCAGCAAATATAGAGTAAACAATCTTCAAATAACTATTGGGAATGCTGTCCCGAGGGTATGTTAACCATTTGTAGGAGGGCTGTAACAGTGCAGAAGATTGAGATTATCTCTCAGCAAGTTTCTACCATTCCTGTCTTTGTTAAGGGGAAAAGAATTAATTTACAAAAAATGTTCTGAATTACTGTACTTCCAGTTGGTAGATGGCCTATCAAAGAGCAGGCACAGTCCTGTCCTGATTCCAGAATTACTGGAGCATGTAACTCTTTTAATCTAGTTACAGCATGATGGTGTTACTACTACTCCTCTTTGTCAAGCTATACAGTGGTGCCTCACTAGACGATGATAATCTGTTCCACTGAAATTGCTGTTTAGCGAAATCATTGTCTAGCAAAAAGCATTTCCCCATTGGAATCCATTGAAACCTGTTTAATGCGTTCCAATGGGGAAGAATTGTTGTTGTCTAGTGAAGATCGGCCATAGAAAAACCGCTTTGTGAACCGCCGATCAGCTGTTTAAATCACTGTCTTGTGAAGCTTAGATCCCGAAAACACCTGTTTTGCGAGCGTGGAGGGAGATGTCAAAATCGTTGTCTAGTGAAAATCGGTTTGCGAAGCAGGGACCAAACATTGCCCAGCGAAATTCCCCTATAGGAATCAATGTTTTGCGAATCGCTATAGCGATCACAAAAAGCCAATGTCTAGCAAAAAAACTGTCTAGTGAGGCACCACTGTATGCTGACATAGTGACTGTAGCAGGGCTTCAAGGTATATAAGATATTTAAGGAGTGGTTTCACCAGTGAATTTCCATAGCCAAGCAAGTATTTGAACCGAGTCTCCTGATTCCTAAACATTACTGACTCTTACTATTTTTTTATTAGTACTATTTTTAGTGGAAAACCAGAACAGAAATGTTAATGATAGCACAGTAGTAACTACTGTTAGTTCTACTACTACTCTCCTTGTTAGCTTTTCTGTTCTGCCTTTCCCCTATTAATACTCAAGGTGGTGCTGATTTTTAAAAGATATACCATGAAAATCTATAATAAATAAACTTCAGAACAGTTTAAAATTGTAGGGAATTTCACAATAAGTAATACAGTCTCCTGAAGAGTAAGCTTGTAATGCAGGCTGACGATCCATTAACTCAACAAGGATTTGTCAGCTACTCTAGCACTCCAAAACTGAAGCTCCTGATTATACCATTGGTTACAAATAAATCCTTCTTTCCCCCTTTCAATTGGACTTAACATGCATTGTTCACAGCGGGATTTGTTTTCAAGGAAGAAACTATTTTATGTCACCCTCTTAATCCAAAACCTTTTTTCTCCCAGTTCGACTTGATCAAAGAATGTCAAGAATATGTCAGCCTTAAAAATGAAATGTTTCAGAAAATTTGCATGTTGTTTCTTTTTTTTAAAAAAAGAGAGAGAGACACCCACACTTTAGCTCCATGTCAGAATATGAGTGCCTTTTCAAGTCAACAAAACTGTGAATTGAGAATGCAAATTTTAGAATGCCACAGCTTTGCTTAATGAATATGTGACAAACTCTCTACAGCTTGGCTTTTCCAGAAAATGCTTGTTGAAAAAGATATTTTTATTAGTGCTAAATTAAGATTTCTACCTACGGGGGGGGGGGAGAGACCCACACCTCACCACATCTCTAGATGGTGAATTTGGAAGTAGCCATTTTCCCAGTGTGCTGTAGTGGATAGAGTGATAGACTAGGACTCTGGAGAACAGGGTTCTGATCCGCACTTGGCCATGGAAATCCACCGGGGAGTGGAACTGGTAAAACCACTCCTTAAATATCTCAGCTACCTTGCAACCCTACTAGGGCTGCCAGACTTTAAGTCAGTTCTGATTTGATGGCACAGAACACACACACATATTAGTGCTGAATTAAGATTTCTCCCTACCAGCCAAAAAATTCACCACTGCATTTCTAGGTGGTGAATTTGGATGCAGGTATTCTGGTGGTTTGGTGGTAGGTGTTTTGTTCCTGTTGTCTCTTTGTGTTGTATTATTAAGTTTGAACAAGTTGAAAGTGAGAACTAGAAATGTAAATTCTGAATTAATGTGGTGACTTGGGGAATCCTCGTTAAGGTGTGTTGCCATGCCAAGACAACTTATCGTGACTAAAATCATAGCAACAGGAGGAATTTTTTTATCCTCTTGGGAACATGTGAGATACATAACTTTTATTTTAACCAAGGGATGGGAGATGGAATATAATTCCAGAAATTGTGATCAGAAGAATGATAGCCACTAGTATGCTATTCAGAATTTTCTAAACATATTTCTTAACGTATGAAACATATATTAAAAAGTAAATTAATTTCCCAAACTGGAAGCTAGCAACATTGTACCTTGAAAGAAGGAAATAAATTAGTGAAAAAAAGCCAGATTTGGCTAATGTTGCACAAGCAAGCATGATTAAATTATATTTACATGTGCAAGTACCATCCTGTCCAATATGTATCTGAGTACAGTGGTGCATCGCAAGATGATGTTAATTCGTTCCGCGAAAATCGCTGTCTTACGAAAACATTGTCTTGCGAAAAGAAAAAGCCCATTGAAATGCATTGAAACCAGTTCAACGCATTCCAATGGGCGGAAAACTCACTGTCCAGCAAAGATCCTCCATAGGGGCGGCCATTTTCGCCGCCTGTAAAGTGGGGAATCCGTCCTGAAAACACAGTGGGGAGCCATTTTGCACAGCGGGTGGCCATTTTGCAACTGCCAATCAGCTGTTTCTGAATCATCATTTAGCAAAAAATTGGTTCCCGAAGCAGGGAACCGGTCATCGTTAAGCGAATTTTCCCCATAGGAACATCATTTTGCGATCGCAAAAGCGATTGCAAAAACTTCATCGTAAAGCAGTTTCGTCATTTAATGAGGCAATCGTTAAGTGAGGCACCACTGTAATTACTGCACAGTTTAGGACTGACAACCACCCCCTGCCCAAGATTGGTTTAAAAGTGGCCTGAAACAGTTTTGTATATTTCTGGAGTGAACCTGGGAATTGTGAACAGGGGAAACAAAGGTTTGTGACTACCCACAGTCCCACTGATTTGGGAATTTGGTGGACATTCAGTTTGTGGGGAAAGTGGCTATCAGCTCCCCTTCTTCCCTCCTTTCCCTTCCCTAGGGAGCTGTCCAGCATCTTCAGGAGTCCATGCATATGAGAGAGGCAATTAGATCCCCTCTTTTCAGATCTTCTGCAAACCAGTCTGGCAATGCCTGCTTCTCAGGTATGACATGCTTGAAGCAACAAGGGAGTATTTCTCTATTTACATAGCTAGTTTGTTTTTATTGTTGATTAATTGCCACTCAGCAAAAATCTCCAACTGTGCTGCAGAACTTCATATAGATGTGGTGCAAAAGACAGCGTTTTCTGTATGTGGCAGATTCTATACAATGAAGGCAAGACAGTTAAAGTGCTATCAGACTGCGATAACTGTATAGTATACACACTTCAAGTCTATATGGACCACTCTGTGTATATGGACCACAGTCAAGTGAAGCTCATTTGGTGGAAGGGCAAAGAAAGGCCTTCTGGTTTGTGGTTCCCAACCTATGGAACATATGGAACAACCTGCCCTCTGAGATTAACCTGGCTTTTAATGTAGGGTGTTTCTGCTACCAGCTGAAAAATTATATGTAATAAGTTATGTATTATTCATGAGTTATATGCTAATGTGGTTAAGAGGTGGGGCTGAAAGAGATGTTAAAAGGTGGGGCCAGAGAGAGGAGGAGCCAGTCAGTCAGAGTCTGTGTTAGGAATCACAGAGAGAAGGATAGTTTGGGGTCTGGGGAGTGATTAGCCTGAGTGTAAACTGTGATAATCACTATCGAAGGTTAATATTGAAGCTTGATAAAACTTGAAGAATTTGCTTATGAATTGTTCCAGAAACCAACTGTAATCAATAAACCTGTTCTATTAAAAAGTCAGTACTGAATGTATCATCATCTTTTTCTAAGCAAAGTAAGTTGATAAGGAGATCAACTGGTGGCAGCGTGTCAAGAGGTGTTTTGGTTTGCCTTTGTAAGCTCTGTGTTTAGTGAGACAAACAGGAGCCACAAGGGTGAATGCCACAATACCGCTCTAACAGTTGAGAAGTTTTTTTTTCTTTTAATAAAAAACACATACTAAAAAAAGTGACATGTTAAAGAGTAGCTGTTATATTCTGAATTTGTTCCAGTTTGTCAGCATCCTTCTTAAAGTGCAGCATCCAAAACTGGACACTGTACTGCAGATAAAGCCTAACCAATGCCAAATAGAGGAGAATTAGTACAATACTTCACATGATTTCGAGATTATACTTCTGTTAATACAACCCGAAGAAGCATTGGCCTTTTCTGCTATTGCATTGCACTGTTGGCTCATATTCAGCTTGTGATCCAAACGATTCCAAGACCCTTCTCCCTCGTAGTATTACTTAGCCAAGTGTTCCCCCATCTTGTAACAGTTTTTTCCCTAGATAAAGGACTTCACATTTATCCATGTTCAATTTTATTCTGTTGTTTTCAGTACATTCCTCAAGTCTATCAAGATCTTTCTAAAATTTGGGCAAGCCTTTCACTACCCCACTTGTTACCTCCTCCCAGTCTGAAACACTGAAAAGCACCCTCTGAGTACAATTCTGAAAGCATTTGTGTATATACCTGATGATTGTTCCATCCAGCCCACATCTGTTACCTCGCTAATCAGAATATAGTGGGGCACATTAGTCTTGCTTCTAGTTATTATGCCATTGATTTTCAAGGAGCTTGCAGAGTGAACACTTCATAATGTGCTCCAGAATTTTCCCTGGGATTGAAGTCAGACTGACAGGGCTGTAGTTCTTTTTGCCCTTTTCCAGCATAGGGACAACATTAGCCCTATTCCAATCATTTGAAGGTTCACTCATCCTCCATAGTTTCAAGATAATCATAGACAATGCTTCTGAGCATTCTTTGGCCAGCTCCTTCAATACCCTTGGATACAGTTCATCAGACCCTGGTGACAGTTCAAAGTAATAAGGTATTGGTTGTTGTGGGTTTTTCAGGCTCTTTGGCTGTGTTCTTAAGGTTGTTCTTCCTGACGTTTTGCCAGTCTCTGTGGGTAGCATCTTCAGAGGACTGGAGTAGGAACTCTGTCCATGCTACTCCAGTGCTCTGAAGATGCCGGCCACAGAGACTGGCAAAACGTCAGGAAGAACAACCTTCAGAACACAGCCAAAGAGCCCGAAAAACCCGCAACAACCATCAGATCCTGGCCGTGAAAGCCTTCAAGAATACATTAATAAGGTATTATTTGACTATTAGTTTATCAATCTCAAGCTGCAGTCCACTTGTGCTTCACATTTTCTTGGATGGTCATGGACTGTCTTTGGAGAAAAGGTCAAACTAAAGTAGGAAGGGTATACTTCTCTATTTTCTTTTCACTTGCTATTTTTCTTTCAAAAAACTCCCACCCATATGGGACTCCTTTTCCTCTTAGGATCTCCTGCCATGGGACCTTACTTATCATTGTTCTAGATTTCTTTAAATTGGCTTTCCTAAAATTCAGCCTACACATTTGGCTACACTCTGCTTTTGTTTCCTTTGAAATCAAGAATTCAAGTTGAACAAGGGCACTTTCCCCTAGAGTTATTGCCACTTCTTCCACCAACCCATGTTTTTTTGTTTTATCACCAAGTTAAAAAAATATAATAATTATTACTTGAGTTTAATATATTTTGTTTGCTTTGATATTGTAAACAGGGAGTTCTAGAGTGAAAAGCTGTGTAGAAAAGTTTTCTTTAAACAAAAAATGAATACATTATAGAACTAGCAACTAAATCTGACTTTAACTTCTCTTTTTCCTTCTACTTCTACAGAAGATTAATAACTGAAGACTTTTCCTGCAAGAGCTAATGAAATATTTGGAGGATAAAACACCACCACCCCTTCCCCCTTCCCTTTTCTTACCATATTTCTCTTAAACGTTCTGTTTCACTGTCAGAAAACAGTGTCAATTCCATTGCCATCACCCTTTGGCCTCATACTAATAATAGTGAATGCGTGTAAGTGAAAGTCAATTAACAGCTATGGTTAAAGACTGATGTATATTCATGAAGAAGCTCACTGTATCAATTTATCTCATAATGTTCTCCTGTGAACTCTTAACTCCTACGTTAAACCCATATCCTGACTCTCTCGTCTCACTTCACCCACCTACTCTCTCCAAATAGTTTTACAAATATTGTATTCTCGAAGGCTTTCACAGCCAGGATCCGATGGTTGTTGTAGGTTTTTCGGACTGTTTGGCTGTGTTCTGGAGGTTTTTCTTCCTAAAGTTTTACCAGTCTCTGTGGCCAGCATCTTCAGAGGACAGGCATTAAAACTCTGTGTTCTGGTGTAGTGTGTGGGATCCCACACACTACACCAGAACTAGAATCCCATCAGATTAATGTGGCAGCTTTCGGAAGTGGAGTTCCATGCATGCCTAAATAATGAGCAAGGTAATTGGTAGTAATCCAGAGCAGACAAGTAGGATTCTGCTGTCCATACTAGTACCATAGCACATTTGGGGAATATGAAAACTCAGGAAAAAAGAAGGAGCAAATAACACACACAGACACATGCACAAAAAGCTTAGGGCACAAATGAAACAAATTAGTAGCACAAGTAAAAGTCATAAAAAAGTATAATTGTGCACATAGCCACAGGAACCTGGATGATTTAAAATAATGTCAGAGTCCACTCTGGACACTGCAAAACCCTGCAAGTCATGTCAGGGCTACAAATCGTCCTTGCCTAAGCAAGCAGCAGAACAATCGTAATCAGGGGATTATCTGCAATTATCTGCCATAGCACTAGCATAGTGAAGCATTGATACTTTAGTAGTTTAAAGCCCCACTCTTATTCCTATTTCCCCATTTTCCTGGGACTGAGCACCAAAGTATACAAGCAGACCTACTCCCAAGGAGACAGACAGATGATTGGATTGAAACCTGAATAAAAAAGAAAGAATGTGCCTTATTATTTTCATTTCTGCAGTTAAGACTCGGAGATGATAGGTGCTGCGGGAGGCCACAGTCCCTCAAAGTGTCAAGCTGAACTTCTGGGTGTGTGTGGAAATGGGGAGATTCCTGGGGGTGATGTCCCCTATTTAGTAGCAGAGCATACCTAAAACAAACAATTGTACATGCCACAACCTGTGCAAATTAAATTTCTACCCCAAAAAAGAAAAAAAACACCACTTGCCAACGAAGCAAAACACAAATAGACATGTGAGAAGACCGGGATCGTTCGCACTGAGCTGTACGTCATGTAGTCATTGGACATTGAACAACGTACCTGTTCTGGCAAAATACGGTGTTATTTACCAAAGTGGTCACCCTGAAAAAAAGAAATAATTTTCCCTGCTTTGTATTGATTTTTAAAATTTCTTATTACTTGGACCTTTTAAAGTGTTAACAACTAATACTGCTTTTCAATCATTATTTCTGCATTCTAATTCGAGGGAGGGACAGAAGAAATTGCTCTTTGTGGAACTACTGTAGGTTTTGGTGGGCTTTCAGAAAAGAAAATTGTCATCGTCGGTGTTGTCTAACATCCTCTCCTGCTGCGGACCTTGAAGAGCAATGTAGTTTGCATTTGACACTTTGAACACAAAGATGGTGGGGAGGAAAATTATGCAGATTCTTTCCAAAAATGGGGTTAGATTCCAATGCCTGGAAGTCTGCAGTATCTGTTATTAAATATCCTTTGCTTTAGAAAAGGAGAAAAGAAAATAAAAGCAGGGGCTGGATTTGAGAACTGGTGAGAGGGATCTATGTGTCATTGCTAAAAGACATCAAAGATGGTCAAAAACTAAGTGTTTCCCAATTCCATCACTTTGGGGGCCCCAAAGTTCAGATTATACATTACTCTCAGCAATGAATGATTTCACTTTAGAATCATGAATTTAGAAGCATGCTAAATGCACAAAATACAAATGAGGAAAATGCTATTTTGGATTTTTGTGGATCTGAACAAGGTAATCTATTCTGTTATCCCTGCCCATCAAGAAACCACTCCAGTGTTAACAGTTTAACCGGTTATTGAAAATAAATGGTGGATAGATAATAGATTGCTAGATTAGTAGATGGAAGCTTTGATAGCTAACAGCAGAATAGCAACAAGGAGCAGATCTTTGCATGAAGCATATCCTTGCATCAAGTGACCTGCCTGCCAGCTGATGCCCGCCTTTCTAGGCCCTTGCTGGATAACCAAGGACTGGCATTCTCTGTCCATGGTACTCTGGGGTGGGAAGAGGGTCTGGGCATATATCACCATGTACTAGTTGAAAAGGTCTTTGGTGTTACTGTGATGGGGAAGGGGATTAAAAGAAAAAAAATAGGCCTGCACCATTTCCACACATTGACATGAACACCGCCGATATCATTCCCACATCACCCTAACTGCTTTCAAATGGGTGTTCCAGTAGGACAGCACAGCATTAAGGGAAATGCATTTTGTGAGAGGTTTAGTTACAAATATAATCAAGGGCATGTTGTTTAGTGTTGTTGTAATAAACCTACTCAAGCTGAGTCAAGTTCATAATATGTTTGTGTACCATTTTGTTGTGAGTGAACATTTTTCTTCCACCAGCAATGTGCACCTGGGGAAAGGTTCTGTTATCTCTTCCAGTTATATGTACATACTTCTATAGCAGGTCATGGGAAACGTTGGCGCTTTCCAGTAAAACTAGATTTAGCTTAATGAAAAGGAACCTGCCAATGGACAAAGGTCATTTAATAAATGCAGTTTGATAACCAGAGAAGAAAACTTCTGCAGCTGAGCTTCAGTGCAAACTAAACTAGTTAATAAAGCCCCAAGGCTGGAAGAGACAGAGAGAAAAGTGTTAGAAAAGAACATCACAGAAAAAGTTCAAAAGGGTGTAATAAAAATGGTTCAAGTGGAAAAAAAAAAAACCAGAAACGCGTGGGTTATCAATGCTAGATTTTGTCCTGGATCTATGAAAAGTCAGCAGGCAAAGGAGATATGGCTATAATGCTTTTTTGCTCAGACAATGACCACATCAATTCTCAATGACATTATTGTCTGTAGTTGCACCAATACAAACGCTGGCCATCATTTTAAGAGCAATCTGAACTGCCTGCCTTTATCTCTCCTGTTTTGGTAACATGTCACTATCTTCTTCTTGTTTGTACAGTTGCTTTAATAGGCAATGTTCCCCTTTGTGACTCATCGGCTTTGTCTTTATGATGGATACCACCAGCTCTTTGCTAGTTTGCTTGCCCTTTTTCAACTATGGCATAGATTTAAGGCAAATAATTTTAGTACATCTTGCTTTCAGGAGGATAGGTTTCAAAATGATTGATGTGTTTCTCTCACTTTTCTCAGAGACAGAGAAATAAATGCTGGGGTGGGCTGGGGGCAGCAAGAGAGTGTGTTCATTCAAAATCAGGAGTGTGGGGGCATAATTTATTATTTGCACATTATATGCATAAACTTCTTTTTCTAGTCCAAGCACTCATGGTGGTTTATATTTCTTAAAACCATTTATGGTTTAAGAAACACGACCAAAAGAAGTGAAACTCCAGCATGGAGTTGCTGAATTGCAGTTTACCAAAAAGTACCATTCTATCATATGGGACTGAATAGCAAGAAGGGTTTCCTTTCCTGCTTCTGGTATTAAATTCACTTAGCCATCATCAGTTACTGCAATTGGGGCAGGGTACATACCTTTCAGGTCTTTAAATTGTCAGTGACAGTACATTTTTATGATCCGTTACATGTTAACCTGAAACATTGCCCCAACCCCCGCCTTGCACCACTCTTCAACAAAGCCTGGCTGGCGCTTCTCTACTTTCCTGCTCTTCTGGCCACTCCAGGCAGGGGGTGGGATGACGAGTCTCACCACTCAGCAGTTGGGTGGCCAGAAGAGCAGGAAGGCAGAGAAGCACAACTGGGCGTCATCAGAGTTTGGTGCAAGGAGCAGGATACCAGCCGTGTGTGCTGTACAGTGACCCATAAGTAGATGGGTCAGTTCGGGGAGGTGGGAGTGGGGATCACAGCCATCTAGGTCTGGGCTATTCATATTTATGAATATGAATATCCCATTTCTATTAGCAATAAATGAAGGAATTAGGCAGAGCCAGAGTGATGCCAGAGTTTTCCCAGCTGTCTATGCTGGTGAACCTCAAGATTTATGGGATGGGCTGTAATCTTTGTGACAAACATAGATCTGTCCTTGTTGGTATCTGTTACAATTCATTTTTAATGCTTTGGATTTTGCTTTCCATCTTAGATGAGATGATGGTGATCTGAAGATAGAGGAACTTTTTATAGTACTATAGAAGGAATGGCAATTCAGAAATTGCTCTTCTCTACACCAGTGAGCATGTAATGGTGCACATCCTTCACTGGCATCTATAACATGCTTGTTTGCTCGCTGTATACACTGTAGGCTTGTTATATATATTTTTAAGTGAGATGATGACACATAAGGGGCAAGACTAGACATCATGTTGGCAGTCCAATTATGATTTTTTTAAAACAACCAATGGCAGCTCTGAACTTAATTGCCCTCTCTGGAAATGATGCTCCTTCACTGGCAGAATATGGGCTAGATCCCTTCCCTGTGAGCCACATTCCCAAACTCTCTCTGCCCCCCACCCCCACCCCTCTCAAATTTGGCAGATCCATGTCTTGTTAAGTTCACATAGAAATAAATAAATAAATAAATAAATAAATAAATAAATAAATAAATAATAAAGCAAGTTTCCAAACACATAATTTTGTGAGTAAATATTGTTTTCTCGAAGGCTTTCGTGGCCGGGATCTAATGGTTGAGGTGGGTTTTTCAGGCTCTTTGGCCGTGTTCTGAAGGTTGCTCTTCCTTAGGAAGAACAATCTTCAGAACATGGCCAAAGAGCCCGAAAAACCCACAACAACCATAATTTTTTTTTACTATTGTCCGACAGACTGTATTTGCCAGTCTACTTAGATAAGGGGAATTCTTGGGAATAGATAGATAGATAGAGTAGACATGGTCTAGAGGGGCGGGGTAAAAATCAAATAAATAAATAAATAAATAAATAAATAGACAGACAGACAGACAGACAGACAGACAGATAGATAGATAGATAGATAGATAGATAGATAGATAGATAGATAGATAGATAGATAGATAGATAGATAGATAGATAGATAGATAGATAGATAGATAGATAGATAGATAAGACTGTGAGTTTTTCCTATTGATGATGTGAAGACTGATGGATGTTGTAAGGAAAACATCACAGATAGGGGCTAATCACATTTTTCTTATATAGTGTCTAGTTAGGGCCCCAGTTGAGATGGATCCACAGGACTTAATTCAGATATCAAGGCATGAATAACCATCAGCATTAGAGTAAAGAGGAGTTGCACTATAGCAATAAAGCAAGATTTGTTAAGAATGTTTCTTTAGAATCCCTTTTTTTAGGTTCTTCGCATAAATTCATTTTTATGTCCCTCCCTTCTGATTTCTCAGAGTACCACATTGTGTGTGTTTGTGCTCATTTTTTTTTTAAAAATGAAACCTTGCTTACCACTTAAGCTGACAAAAGGCATCCTCATGAAAAATTAAAGACTATTATCCCATCTGCAACTTCCCTACTTCATATTCAGAACATATGGCAGAGGCTGACCACCCACTGTTCTGCAACTCTAGACCGTGAGGGTGAAAAACTGAATTGATAATGTGGCAGCTGGAAGCCTGAAGTTGGAGGCTCCTAACATGGTTCTGGGAGAGCCTCATGGAGTTGACATCACATAAAACGCACTGGGTTATTTCCTTGAATTAGATAACAGCCAATAACTAGGTGACTAGGTGATCTAATCTCCCTATGATTGGTTCAAGCCTAGCGCTAGAAGCCCCTGGTGTATGTTGCTGTTTCAATGCTTTTCACCAATGGCGGTCAGCATTCAGATGATGCCAAGATTACTACAGATAGTAATGGGGGACTTCCTTCACCTGAAAAGTGAAGGAAGGGAGACATTCACATCTTTGAAGATCCAAGCATCAGAGACACAAAGAGAAACCACTGCAGGAGGAAAATAAAAATGCAGATGCTAATTGACATAGTGAAACATTTCGGTCCATTTTGTAGGGGTAAATGGAATGCATTTCCATGTTCCTTCAGAAAGGTGGCAGATTTAGTGATGCAGAAAGGGACGTAGCTCCAGGGCCAGCTGTGCCATAAATGACGCCAACTGTATGGCCAGTTATCTCCATATTTGGTTGCAAGGCAGCTGGAAAGGAGGGGCAGCATGCAGGTGGACAAAACAAAGGTATTGCTGTTTATTAGCATGAAGATGGGACAGGAACCCTTGAAAGGAAACCTTTCACTTTTTGCTGCTCACCCACCTGCCCTGTAACCCACAGTGAGGATCCGGTCTCCTTATCGGGCTAGAAGAAATTTTCAGCTTTGGTTCCCTGAATAACGTAATGAACAAACTTTTTGCTTCTCCCATTCTGATTCTTATGGGGCTCAAGGGGCAGATCAGGGGAGATAACTGTGATAAATAGGTAACATTTATCTGGCATGCATAACCGAAACATGGATGGACAGGGTTTTTCCAAGTCAGTCTGAAGGGCACTTTCCTGAGGGGACTCAATTTGTGGATGTATAACTTGGATGTCTGAAACCCAATCCTCCCCAAACTTGGAGAGTTTGTTGAGGAAAAGCTTCTCTGCGATTTTGGTGTCTTTAGTGCCTGAGGGGAGATTTCCTAGGGCACCCTCTTTGTGGTTGTATAACTTGGATGCCTGAGACCCAGTCTTCACCAAACCAGGAAGGTTTACAGAGGAGAATCTGAGAAATCTTCCTTGCAATTTTGGTGACTCTAGGTGCTTGGGGGAAATTTCCTAATGGTCCTATTAGTGAGTATATAACTCAGCTGTCTGAAACCCAAACTTCACCAAGCATGGAAGGGTTGTAAAAGAGAGTCAAGGGAAGCAGTTTTGGTGTCTCTAAGGGTTTTGGGTGGCTTTTTATAAGGTTTTAAAGGCAAAAAAAAAAAAATGAATTGACAAATCAATTTGTCACTTCATCAGAAAAAAATCATAAATTCATTATTCATGATTCATCAACCTTGGTGAATCTCAAATGAAAGAAAATCACTATTTTTTTTTCCAATTCATGGCCATCTCTATTGAGGACCACTGTCCCCAGAATAAAGCGTATTTATTTTTTGATTTTACTAGTGAATATTTGCCAGTTTTTGTTTATTTTTCTTGCAAAACACCTAGCAAATGCATTATTTTAAACCCCCGTGCGTTCAGCTCATGTGTTAGGAGATCATATTCATGGCAGTGCCAGTCACAGTCCAAGAACCCAAACCGTTCCTACCTTTGCAGCCAGTTGTCCTGGTATTCATGTTTTTCATCCTGGACTACAACCTTTAAGAGGAAGATGTAATTTGTACCCCCAGGTCCTTCAGCTTCCTATCCAGAACCTTATGCAGTATATTCAGACTGTGCCTGACAACATAAATTGTCCCCATGTGGTTCAGAAGAAAAGGATCCCTTCCCGGTGTGAGGCTTGTGTCTTGGCAAGCTTCTGTCAGATCCTGGATCCTCACACTGGGGATGCAGGATGCTCCCTGAAACAAGTTCATGAAGTGCTGACTCCATCTCCTCTGTACAGAGTTGTCTACTACAGTGGTGCCTCGCACAGCGAGGTTAATCCGGAACGCTGTACGGAAAGAAAAAAGCCACTGGAATGCATTAAACTTAGATGTTTAATGCGATGTTCCTCTATGGCCGGCAGCCATTTTCGCGCCCTCCCCTTGCTTAACGAGGGTGCGAAAACGCTGCGCACAGCCATTTTGGGGCTTCCGGCGGCCATTTTGAAGCCACGGAACAGCTGATCGGCGGGTCACAAAGCAAAGGTCAGTAAGTGAACCACTTACCGCCCTTCGCTCTGTGATTTTCGCCCATTGGGGCCGTTGCTCTGCGATCGCATTAGCGATCGAAAAAACATCCCCGTAGAGCGAATTCATCGCTCTACGGGGTGCTCGTTGTGCGAGGCACCACTGTACTATCATACAGCTCCTCTTACTCTGGAAAGTGGCAGGAATCTTTCCAATGAAAAGCAAAGCAAAGTGTAGTGCTTATATACCACCACATAGTGCTTAAAGCATTCTCTGGGCAATCTACAGTTTAATTATACAGTCAGCCACCTGCCCCACACAAGCTGGGTACTCAATTTACCAATCTCAGAAGGATGGAAGGTGGAGTGAACTCTGAGCCACCTACCTAGGATTGAACCTGGGTCATGAGCAGAGGTTTTGCTGCAGTACTGCAGTTTAACCGCTGCTCCACAGATTCCTCACTGTGCCATGAGGCTTCTCACAAAATATCCAGTACTTGCTGAAGCATGTGAACGTTAGTCTTTCCCAGTGGCCCAGAATCACCACAAAAATACAACAAATATTACAATCAGCAAAGGACAAAAGGGACCTCCTCACCACTGCAGGAGTATACCAGATACCTTGCCGTTGTGGACAGGTATATATTGGAACCACAAAACGCAGCATTCACACAAAGAACATGAGAGACACTGCAGACTAAAACAACCAAAAAAATGAGCAGTAACTGAACATGCCCTAAAACAAGCTGGACATGAAATTCTATTTCAAATACTGAAGTACTGGACAACACCAACAATCATTATGTTAGTCTGCACAGGGAAGCCATTGAAATCCATAAACACCAACAGAGCTTCAACAAGAAAGAAGAAAGTCTAAAACTTAACAAGGCCTGGCTCCCAGCACTGAAAAATACAGCCTTCGAAAGGTCAATGAACTTTACTCAGCCACAAAGACCAGGGATCACTGCACAAAAAAAGACCAGCTAAAGACACCCATCAATCACAGTGACATATAATCTCTCCCCCTTATCCCAACAATACATCCACAACAAAAACACGCTGATCACCATCATCACTCGATCTCCTAAAAAGGACAAAAGCTGTTCCCACAGCTATAAATACTCAACTATCCAAACAAACTGCACCAGAGCACAGACAGAGTTCTGACTCCTGTCCTCTGAAGACGCCGGCCACAGAGACTGGTGAAACATAAGGAAGAAAAACCTTCAGAACATGGCCAAAGAGCCCGAAAAACCCACAACAACCATGAGTAAATATTGTTTCTTCTTTTTCTATTGTCTGACAGACTGTATTTGCCAGTCTACTTGGATAAGGGGAATTCTTGGGAATCCTTGATTATAATTCTAAGCTGATAGATAGATAGATAGATAGATAGATAGATAGATAGATAGATAGATAGATAGATAGATAGATAGATAGATAGATAGATAGATAGATAGATAGATAGATAGATAGATAGATAGATAGATAGATAGATAGATAGATAGATAGATAGATAGATAGATAGATGATAAGACTTTGTAATACTTTGTGAGTTTTTCCAATCAATGATAGATTACGTTCTGTAGGTAGATAAATAATCACCTGTCTCACTTTTTGTTGTGTAACCACATAAAACTCAACAAAAATACTCACAGATTTCCTTATCCTCAGCAGAAACCAGTATCTCAACACTTGCTTCTTCAGGAGAATAAAAAGAACAGGGGAGGAACATAATTTTTAGGGAAGGCAGAATTAAATATACACATACACACACACACAAAGCCAAAGTACTCAGCATGGGGAAGAAAGGCCTTTCTTGTTTAATCTGATGCAAAAGAAATATGTGAAGATATACATCCCTACTCCAACTGATAGAGCTCGACTGTTTCCTGTGCGTGTGGATGGATGCATGAGAATATATTTTTATAGAACCACTTGTTCCTGCTGGCAGATAATGGCTAGTTTACCAGCCCCAGTGGGAAATGATGCATATTCATCTTGTATGTCATAAGGCAGGAAGATGGAGACAACTAATCAGGGAGAAATGCCCGGGGCTCATTCTTACAATTTCATTGTCGGCAGCAATCCTGAAAATGGAGAATAACTTAATTACCACATATCATAGGGTCTCTTTTATTTGCTCTTTGTGCCTGTCCCTTGACACCATAGCCCGCATTCTGACACATACATGGCAGGAAGCAAAATCATTGTTTGATTAAAAAGCCCGGTGGAATACTGATCTCTGACCCATTTTGAACTTGCACGAAGCGCAACCGTACTACAGAAGCGCCTGATATCAAAGGCTATAAAAATATGCCTGGCCTCGCAAAGATAAAGGAATGAAATCCATTATCTTGCCTGGCATGTTGATTTAGCAGAGAGATTATCCAGTCTGAAGAGTGGTTGCCCAGCTGGAGGGTAGATCCAGCTCATGAAAAAGGTCATGCCAGAGCAAGTTCTTTGTAAAAGGGCAGGGGGTATTCTTAAAAGGATCACCCGTCTGTGTAAAGACAGGATCCTTGAACATTCCTGAAGAGACACATGATTCAGTTCTTTAAAAAAAACACCACTCCATTTTATGAATGTGGGATTTTGTGCTTCTGTACCCATGATTTAAAACCCCAGGAAATGTTCCTGTATTGCTGCACAATATCATGCCCACATTGCCAGCAGGAAAGGGTCAGTATTTCACCCCCTGCAGCATGGATTCCTCCCGAATTTTAAAAGAAGTGGCTGGCACTAGCCATTTCCTTTCAAGATCAGCTCAGTTCATTTTATTTGATGTGTTTTAAATCCGCAGATGAAAATGGTCATGTTTCCGCATGGGTTTGTAATTAAATTAGTTTTACATTTTAAAAAAATCATAACTTGACTAAATGTTTTGCCCCAATTTCCCCAAATTTGGCACAGGGAAAGAGCAGAATGTCTGCTACACCTGGGCCAAATTTAGTGATGATACCAAGCCCAGTTTCAAAGTTATATTTTTTTTTTGTTTGGGGTGCCTACATTTTTAGAATTATCTTCTAGAATGTTGATTTCCTCTGCTGCACGATATCTATTGCTGCACTCCTGTGCAGCAACAATGCAACATGTTCATACTAGATACATTTCTCACAGTGGCCCTTGAGAGATGGCCCTCAGGACATCATAAGAAAAGAGCTTGGAAAGTGAGTTGTGTTTTTTTATATCTGCTCCCCAAATCACTCTCTTAACATTATCATTATTTATTAGTTGTATTTATATCCCTCCTCTCCTCCAGGGAGGTTAAGGCAGTGCACAAAGCTCTCATCCTCACCACTTTATCATCACAACAGCCTTCTGAGGTGGGTCAGGCTGAAAGACTATGCTGGGCCAAGATAATTCCATCACTTTCATGGGGGAGTGAGGATGTGAACCCAGCTCTCCTGAATGGTAACCCAACATGGATTCCAGTCTCTGGTAGCTGCTGAGAGCAGTAACTCCAGCGCCCTTCTCCTTTATCTACACACTGTTTCATTTTAATTTTACTTATTCATCTTGAACAGAACAAAACAACTTCTCAGCCGGCCTTATCTTCTTCTGCTTTTGCTCTCTGTTAATGGAATGGATTTGTTGGATGTTTTATTATCACTTGTTTCTGCCACACAAAAGAACCACTTTTCAGCCTTTCCACAGGAGGTCTGCTTGCTACTAACAGACTAGCTTCTGCTGAATGCTGGAGCTCTCCTATTTGACATAGCTTGGAGCTCTGGAAACTTGGGAAGGTGTGCTGGAAGGAGACAACCACATAAGACAAGGAAAACCAAATGCACTTTCACAAGATGGTGGATACTTGTCTCAGGAATACTACCCTGTTTCTCCAAAAATAAGACAGGGTCTTACATTAATTTTTGCTCCGAAAACCCTATTAGGGTTTATTTTTTTCATGTAAAACAATCTAAATTTATTCAAATACAGCCATGTCATCTTCTGGTTGCTGCACAAAGGTGGAGGGTGGGCTTTCCCTTAACTAGGGCTTATTTTTGGGGTAGGGCTTATATTATGAGCATCCTGAAAAATCATGCTAGGGCTTATTTTCAGGTTAGGTCTTATTTTCATGGAAACAGGATAGTATGATTTACTTGAAACACAAGCTGATGAGGAAGATTTAAATCTGGCAACTGAGATTGCTCAAGATGAAAGCTTGGAACATTCTGTCTTTGGGAATGGAATAAGATTTTACCCAGCAACTCAATAAGGGGATTCAAGTCAGGAATTGGAATCCAAAACCCCTATTATGGAAATACGGATGTGTTAACTTCTGGGGTAAATCAAGACACATGGATTAACCCTATGGCCTTGAGAAATGAATATCAAGAGTCTATGCATTTTGGCTGTACCTCCATTCCAATTAAGGATGTTGGGACTTCCACAGAGGGGATGCAAACCGACACTTGAGAAAAGCACTTCCTTAATATCAAAGGAATTGGAGGCAATAGAACAATTCCTGTCAGGGTGTCATGGACTGCTAACTAGGATGGAAGAGATATGCACAAGAACTGGAGGACCACTGTGCTTAAATAAGAATGAAGACATGGAGAGTGAGAATCATATTAAAGTGAGTCAAACTAAGATAATCAGCTCATAAAAATGTAGCAAGGGAAAAGGAATTAGTGGTGAGAAATAGCCACAGAAAATAAGTAAGAAGAGTAAAAATATTATGCAGACAGGAAAAGTTAAAAACAGTTACAGTCAGGAAGTCCAAGAAAATGATGTTTCAGATACTCTTCAGATTTCTTCAGATTAAAAAAAGACATCAAGATCACCACAGAAGAAGCACTCCTGCTTCACAATGTCAGTCCCACAGCTCTTGATAATTCAGAGCTAATTGTGCCCTCAAATGGCATGAATAAACCAGCAGTTATTGCAGATACAAGCTCCGTGGCAACATGTCCTCAGTGAGGGACTGAGATTAATATCTGAGAACCCCTACTTAAGCCAAGAAGGAAAAGATATGGCTTGGCAACACATCTTGACCTAAATTTTGAGTTTCCGAAGTACGCTGGGTATCTAGATAAACTCACTGTCCCTAAATATTGGCACGCTTTCTGCAGGGCTGGATCCCACTGTCTTCCTTCAGCAGTATTGGAAGTGTGCCACTGCAGCATCTCCTACGAAGATCGGCTTTGTGCCTGTGGAGATGAAATAGTCAAATCTTTGACCCATGTATTGTTTGAATACAGCCCCCACCGAGAAGAACATAACAGACTTATCTGTCCCAATATGAGGAAATGCTATTCACATGGAATCTGGAACACTTGACGGCAGGTAAAAACCAAGCCATTACAGAATCTGTGCCTACGTTTTGTTTTCTGTTGTAAGATCTCAAAACAAAAACAAAAACAAAAAATAAAACAAAAAGAAGGCTCTTTCAGTGTAACTGATTGCTTTTCCTAAACATGTGTATGTTTTAATACTTGTTTTATTATTTGTTCTTATCGTTGTACTGTTTTAAGCTGGGTCTGTGACCACATATTGAAGAGAGAGTGGTAACCCAACGCAGTACACTACACTGGAAACAAACTATAATTGCAGGAAATGTACTTTAAAAGAAGCAAAAAGTATAAAGCAAAGTGTTCTATTTATATATCGCCCTGTAGTACTTAAAGCACTCTCTAGACAATTTACAATTTAATTACACAGGCTACAAATCACTTCCTCCATCCCACCCCCATGAGCTAGATATTTAAATTAATGACCTTGGAAGAATGGAAGGCTGAGTCAAACTCAAGCCAGCTACCTGAGCCAGTTGGAGTCAAACTCAGGTCTTAAGCCGGGTCTTGACGACCGTACTGCAGTCCGACCACTGAGCCACAAGGATCCTCCAAAACCAAATTTTGCAAGCTGTGATTCAGAATTAGCTGAACATCTATGACACTTTCATACTCATACTCATACTCATACTCATACTCATATTCATATTCATATTCATATTCATATTATTATTATTACTATTGTTATTGTTGTTGTTGTTGTTGTTGTTGTTATTATTATTATTAATGATTTCAATAATATATATCGCATCTCTGTCTGGCACAAAATAGATGTAAATACATCCCAGAAATAAATAAATAAATAAATAAATAAATAAATAAATAAATAAATAAATAAATAAATAAATAAATAAATAAATAAATAAATAAATAAATTTATTTATTTATTTATTTATTTATTTATTTATTTATTTATTTATTTATTTATTTATTTATTTTGCTTATATGCCACCCACTCTACCCAAAGGTCTCTGGGCGGCTTACAACAATTAAAATATAATAAAAATACAATAAATATAAAACAATTAAAATACAATTAAAATACTCTAAAAATTGCTATCAGGACCCATGCACACAGCGTTACAAATCAACAAATACCTCTTTTAAAAAAACATCTTGTGTGCTTTTTTTTAAAAAAAAAAATTCTGGTGACATTTGTCACCACCATCTCAATTCTGGAAAGAAAAAAATGTTTACCTATCATTTTTCTAAAGCATGTAATGATGTTAATATAGAGAGATAGCATGCATAGTGGTTACAGTCTTGGATGGGGACTTGGGAAATCCAAGAAGAATCTCACCTGGACTCATCTCGGGCCAGTTCTGTCCTAGCTTCACCTGCCTCACACAGGCGTTTTTGTGATGATAAAAGAGGGAAGAACGAGGAGCCACGCGTACACAGTCTTGAGCTCCCTTAGAGAATGAAGGGATTATAACATAAAATGTAACCAATAAATAACTTATCAGTATAATTGAAAAGAGAGCCAAGGGAATCCTTCCCTCGCTGGCGATCAGGGAAACAGGGAGCAATTAAAGGAAGACCACTTGGGAAGTCATAGACGTGAATTATTCTCGGAGAGTTAAGACATCTCATTCAAGCAAACGGAAGTGTGGATCCCAACTGCAGTTGGAAGGACAGAGAGGAAAGTGATACAAACAAGACTGACAATAAAATATTCACTGAGGGTCCCCCAGATGGATATTATTTTTAAGTAGCAAAGTTCCTTTTGAGCAGCTTGTAGCAACATTATTAACAACCCCATCAAGAACTGACAGGTTAATATGGTGGCAGTTAAAAAGAAAGGTTAAATATGTTTGCTTTGCAGCCTCGTTGTTGGCTTAAAATAATAAATCAACTTGGAAGACCTTTTTCACCCTGAGACCCAGGGAGTATGTCACCTTTTATTGGAATAAAGATTCTCCAAAGCTGCTTCATTGTTAACCATAGAAATTTACACACTTATAAATTATGTCAGTATCCTCATTCCTTGAGAATTTTAAGTTTCCAATGAAGGAACAGGAACTGGCATTTTATGAGATCTTCTGCTCATTTCCAAGTCTCTTTTTTTTAGCAGGAATGTTGGGTTTTTTTCTTTATATACATGATTTGTATTCAAATGCATGCAACATTTATTTATGTTCTTGGGGTAGTCAATAAGAGTGTATTGAACAATAAAAATGCACTTAAAATAAGAAGAAAATAGTAAAACAAAGCATATAAAATGGCAGCATTTCATTCAAATAGATAGTGAAACTCAAAACTGCTCTAATTTAAACATGCTAACATAAGCTATTCTTAAAGAGTAGGAAACAAAACAACAAACAAGCTATAGTCTGGAAACATGTAGAGAATTTAAACATGATAATAACAATTGTCTACTGTCAAGTCAATTCCGACTAATGGCAACCCTTTCTAGGGTTTTCTAGGTAGCAGATAGTCAGAAGTGATTTACTCTTCCCTTCTTCTGGGCACATCCTGGGTCTCTGTAGCTTGCCCATGACTACACAGGCTGGGAAGCACAGTGGGGAATGCAACTCCCAACCTCTTACTCTTCACCCAGACACCTAAATGACTGAGCTATCCAGCCAGCTATAAATATGATATATATATTATAAACATTATATCTAGCTAGCTAGCTAGCACAATCTTAGACATCGTGTATGTAGACAGATATAAGTGTTCCTGTGTATATATTCCATATATACACAAATGCACTTGTTAATTTCCTATACAAAGGAAGATTTAGAGCAAAGATGTTTATCATATATGGAACAAGAAATGCCAGATGTGCAAGCTAGATTTAAGAGAGGAAGAGGCAATAGAGATCATACTGCAAATATATGTTGGCTACTGGTAGATTACAGCAAAGCTTTTGATTGAGTGGATCATTAAAGGTTGTGGGTTTTTAAATAAAAATCAGTGTGCCACCCCATTTGATAGAAGTCATGTGTAATTCTGGACAGATAATACTTTTAGGACAAAGTATGGAGTAACCAAATAGTTCTTACTGGCAGAAATGTCAGTCAAGGGTGTAATGTATTTGCCCACCAGTTCAATTTATATGCAGAATACATGGAAAGCTGGATTAGATTTAGGTGAAAATTGGAAACGTAAGTAATTTAAAATATGTACGTAACACCATATTTTATTTTGGCAGAAAAAAGCCAACGATGTGAAATGACTCCTAATGAACATGAAAAAATAAAGCATAATAGGATGATTACACTTGAATACTTAGAAGACAAAATTATGACTATGGAAGATTATTATGAGAGGTGGTAAAAGATTTGTTATACTTTAGTCCAATCCTTCACCAAAATGGAGACTGCAACTACAGTATCAAAATGACATTCAAACATGAAAGGGCAGCCATAAAGGAACTAGAAAATATATTTAGGATGTCACTAGAGGCAAAAGTCGAGGTCATTCTTTAACTTCAAAAGTCCTAACATCAACATTCCATCAACATTTGTGACTATGTTGTGTAAGTTGTTTTGTTTCAGTTGTTGCTTAAGATTGTGGAGTTGTCTTTGAACAAGTACAGTTTTACCACCAATGGCTTGGGAGAGTGAGGTATTTATGTCAAGGATTGGCTGGAGATCATTGATGATGTGTGTGAGTGTTGTGTTGTGGCTGAAAGTAACTAGTTGTGCTCTGTTGTTTTCTGTTCTGGAGAAAACAGTAGGTTGCTTCTGGATATTCATCTTGCCCGTTCCTTTGTTCCATAACTATATTGGATATTGAGTATTGTAGTCTGAGAAATGCTTTTTGTAGATCATTGAGTCTGGAATCCCTATCTGAGGGATGGGCATTATTGAGAATCTATAGCCTTCTTTAGTTATACTAAAGTCAGCATACTTCTGTGTCCAGAAACTGCTGAATGGGAAGGTAACATCTGCTCTTGCTTGGCCAACTTGCAGGGCTGACCATATTCTTTTCCATCACGCAAGGGCGAACATTTTGCTTGTTTGTTTTAAAAAAATACTTTCCAAAATCTTCAGATTTTGTCATCAAATCAAGAGAAATAACTTCAGATAAAACCAATTCTACATCACTGTGATCATAATGAAGTGTGTAAGAGAGCAAAACTGAGAGAGTTGTCCATCAGGCAGAAGAAACGGTTAAATATTCAAAGTTTGCCTTATAACCTCGTTTATTCTACCCTGAAATAATTTATTGTGAAATTTGTTTTCTCCCCTGAGAAACTCACATTTTTAAGCCTTATATGGCTGATGATATAACATGGACATCTCTATTATGGAAATGCAGTCCACTGAGAATTTCATGCTGGTTTGTTTGGCCGTGTGGAAGTGGATAAGCATGTACCGGTACTTCACAAATGTCAAATTCGACAAAGCAAATCTAAAGTCAAAAAGTGAGATAAAACAAAAATGACTGATTTCAACCTCCTTCAACTACACAAAAGAACGAAGACTAAAGTACCTCTCCTTCATACATGGAACATACCTCCTTACAAGGCTTGGTTTTGTTGTTACATTTTATTGTATTTTTCAAGTGACTTCCCAAGCAGCCTTTAAGAACCAGTAAAATGCTTCCGCTTTCATCTAACATGGTGCTGGGGACATTGCTTTCTGCTCTTGGCATTATGCTTACAGCCTGACAATAGCTCATATTTATGTTTGCCAACAGTGGGCCTTGGGGTGCTAAAGAGGAAGGAGAATATTTTGGAAACTGAAAAATCCAGCTGCCACTCCTGTTGTTACAACCAGGATTCAATTATTTGAGCAGCACCATAGCCAGCTAATTGATCCAAAGTAAAACAGAGGCTGGTGATTCCCTTAACTCGGAGGTTCACTTAATTGTGCAAAAACTTGGATCTTACTTCCTCCATCTGCCAACGCCAGCCCTGCAACATGAACCATACAGTGTAATGTTTCCTTCCTTGAGTACTCTCTTTTAGGACAGCTTCTGTAGATGCACTTCCTCCTTCCTCCAGCCACCCACCTTCCATGAACAATTACGGAATGTGATATGTAGGAATTGCAATTGTAATAAAACTGGCCCATTACATCTTCCTAAGCTTAATGAGCACCAGGGCTGTGGAATGCTGCCCAGTTCCCCTCAGAGCCAGATGTGCACAGGAAATATTTCATTGCATCATATAATTAAATTCTTAGAGTAGTGAAAGGGACAGTGAAGCTAAATGGTTGGTAAAATTCTGCAGCAAGAACCAGGATACGGGTATTTCCCCACATATTGCAATTTATTCAGCTGATCATGTGGCAGATCCCTTCAGCTTCAATTGTAATGTGATTACAAATTGCACCAGCCATCAAAACATTGGATAGATTTTTCTTAAAAATGATTCAGCTATTGCCTTGTAATTTTTTTGTGCAGGAATCTTCTGGATGCATTGCTTAAAGAATGTAAGGAATGTGAGAAAGTGGAGAAAGAACAGAACTTTCTATTCCTAGTCTCTTTTTTCTTTTCCTTCATGTTATGCCATCTTGGCAACATCTTGGTTGGAAATCCACTGCTTAAATTGTAATTGTAATTGTAATTATAATTGTAAATACTGAAAAAAATATATGATTTTATATGTATATATTAATGTGTTTTAATTGTAAGCTGGCCTGAGTAGACATTGTCTAGAGGGGCGGGGTAAAAATCCAATAAATAAATAAATAAATAAATAAATAAATAAATAAATAAATAAATGAATGAATGAATGAATGAATGAATGAAAACAAGCTTGGGCCATGTGGTGTAATGCTTTGCTTTGCATGATAGCTTCGAGACTTCCCAGCACATTTACCATATATGTAGGTTTAAACAGTAACATTTTTCAAGCTCAGGATTTAACCTATTACGTGGAGCAATATTAAAGGCAAAGGTTCCCCTTGGCATTTTTTTTTAATCCAGTCGTGTCTGACTCTAGGGGGTGGTGCTTATCCCGTTTTCAAGCTGCAGAGCCAGCGTTTTGTCCGAAGACAGTTTTCTGTTGTCATATGGCCAGCGTGACTAGGGAATGCTGTTTTACCTTCCCACCGTGGTGGTACCTATTTATCTACTCGCATTTACATGCTTTCGAACCGCTAGGTTGGCAGGAGCTGGGACAATGGGGCATGCAGGGTTCTGAGTTCTTATCTATAAACTACCCATAGTAATATGTTTACTAAATGGGTGGTATAACATTCAAATAAATAAATCATATAATTTTGCAGTGGCACACACTGGTAAAAGAGAGATTTTTAGCACTGCAAGACAAGATACTTACCTTGTTCTGCTTCTACCATGTTTTCTCCTTACATGCATCCAAGCTGGATGAGATCTGACACCCCTGTCCATATACCCCATAGCACTGATTCACAACAGCAATGTTTTTAATTCCGCAGTGCAATTTTATAAATGGTAGCATTAGCTGCAAGTGTGCAATGCACACAGGATTAGTATTACGCTCCTGGATTAGTATTACCACTTCCCACCCCAAGTAACACAGGTCATAGCATAATTCTGACTTTGTCTTTTTAAAGGATCTAAGCTTGTCTGGTGGGACTTTTTATGTCTCATTAGTTTCTAAGGGTTTACCCATGTTACTTCGTTGCATTAAATGTAACGGCACCTTGTCACACCTTAAGATGAACAAGGTAAGATTTCACGGACGGCATCCTCATTCATCATGCAAATGCCATTAGTTACAGTGTGAATGCCCTGGCCTACAAGATCCTCAGTTTCTCAGATTCATCATCATGCAGCCTTTCTTTGGCTTCTGTCTCACTGATGAACCGGAAACACAAAATTGACAGAACAGTTAACTTGTAAATAATTAAGAGTTCGGTTTGTCTTTTCAGAGAAAGGACAGCCCATCTGAGCCATTGATGATTGATCAATAAAGATTTGAAAAACAGCAGACTCTTTTGAGTGAATAGTCAGATGTTTTAACCCCTTTACTGTCTTTTCTTTTTTTAAAAACTGGTAAAATTATGGATTTCCAGGAAAGACATTTAAAAGTTTCCTATGGCTTCTAAACAGTAACCTTTTTCTGTGTTGTCTAGAAAAGACATCTGAAAGGCTGTAATGCAGAACCCGGCTGCAATTCTGTGATTCAGTGATAGGTGCGGTACAATGGACAGCACCGTGGAGATCAGCAGTGAGGGGAAAATGACATAAAATCTGGTTACGTCACAACTTCTCTGAGAATGGCAGCTAATGGTTGGAATTCTGCACCTATCCATGCACACAAAGGCCTGACTAAATTTCAATTTCATCCACAAGGCTCGTTTCCATGCTGATCTTTGTGAGTAACATTGTCTCAGGGAATCTGAAGAAAGAGAATCCGTAGAGGAGTGATCAGAAGGAAGGACGGAACGTATCATTTTAATTTTAAAGGGTTGCCCCTTGTTAATAGGCTTCTGTGCTGATTGTCACAGCTTGACCATGTGGCCTTTGAATTTTGGTCCACTCACACAATGGACCTCATTTCAATTAGCTTGAACAGAACTCAGATTTAGAGTCTGAAAGGGTAAAACTAGACTATATGAATGGGAAAGCCCATAATTCAGTATGGGCTGCTCTAGTGTACAGAGATTTGTACTAGGACTTGTACACATCCTAGTACAAATCAGGGACATGGTGGTGCTGCGGGCTAAACCGCAGAAACCTCTATGCTGCAGGGTCAGAAGACCAGCAGTCATAAGATCAAATCCACAAGACAGAGTGAGCTCCCATCGCTTGTCCCAGCTCCTGCCAACCTAGCCATTCGAAAGCATGCAATTGCAAGTAGATAAATAGGTACCACCTCGGTGGGAAGGTAAAATGGTGTTCCCTAGTCACTGTCTTCCAACAAGTGCTGGCTCTATGGCTTGAAAACGGGGATGAGCACCGCCCCCTAGAGTCGGACACGACCAGACTAAAAATGTCAAGGGGAACCTTTAACTTTACCTAGTAAAGTTCCCACCTTTCAGCCTGTCCCACTTTAACAGGCTTGTGGTGAGGATAAAATAGAGAAGGAGAAACCCATGCCTTCCGCATTTAACTCACTGGAGAAAAAAGGAGGCCACCAATCAACCCATAATAAAAATCAACTTCCTGAGCATCACTGACTATATATCCATCCTTTTAACTTCCCACAAATGCTTCTGCCCTAGTGTCATTCTGTGGTATTATGGAAAGTTACAAGTGTGTCTACACACAGCAAGCACTCACTGGTATGCTAACGGGTATTGTGCATCCTGGAATACAGCCACCTAAGCCCCACAGGGCCTCTGACATCAGCCAGGATCCACCCGAAGATATTTGGAGCAGATTCTCAAGTCCAAAGCCACCACAAGTGCCTTCAGAGCTTGGAGATGTTCCTTTTTTGGACTACAACATTCAGAGTCCCCTTCCAGCATGGCCAATGGATCTTCATTGTTCTCATTGTTTTGCCTTGCTTGTGAATTTTTAAAATATAACCTTCTTTTCCAAACAGGGCCTTTTTTTGTCTTTAAGATTTTAGACCCCTTGGAGGTAGAGTCTGAAGGCAAAACAACAGAAGGTTTAATTCTAGTAGGAAGAAGCTGGCGATCTGATACAAAGTGAATTGTTTGTGAGCTCCAAGACCTTTTCCTGTCTAACCGAATACAATGCTGAATCATTCTTGTACAGCAGCCGGGGATTGTTAATTAAGAAACAAACTGAAGTCTGTAAATGTGAATTTCTCCTTGGCACAGAACTGTAAGTTTCCACTACTAGCTGTTCTCAGAGAGATTTTGAGTTAGCAGCTTTGTTTACAGCAGGGATGAGTTACTGTTTGCTTATTTATTATATTGGATGTCTGCCCTGCCATTCCGCCAGGTGAAAAGATGGTTTTCAGAATTAAAATAATGTCTTACGATTGAAACAATGTGATAGAGAAGCAAGGGGGAAGAGAAATAGTCAATTAAAATGAAAACAAGTAAAATGAAGTTTCAAGCTGTCCACACTGGTATCTAATAAAGTTGCATCATGACCAGATAGCAAGATCGCTGCAGGACCTAACTTGGAAAAGATACTTTTTTGATACCACTCCTATCTGCCCTCCCAGTACAGTGGTGCCTCGCATTACAATTGCTTCGTTTAACGACGAAATCGCATTACAATGAACTTTTTGCAATTGCTTTTTCGATCGCAAAACGATGTTTCCTATGGGGGAATTTTGCTTTGCGATGATCGGTTCCCTGCTTCGGGAACCAATTCTTCGCAAAACAATGATTTTCCAACAGCTGATCAGCAGTTTCAAAATGGCCACCGGGTAAATAAAATGGCTCCCCTCTGTGTTTAGGGACGGATTCCTCGCAAGACAGGCAGCGAAAATGGCCACCCTATGGAGGATCTTCACTGGACTGTGAGTTTTAAGCCCATCGGAATGCATTAAACAGGTTTTTATGTGTTTCTATGGGCTTTTTAATTTCGCTTTACGATGTTTTCATTCTACAGCAATTTCGCTGGAACGAATTAACATCGCAATGCAAGGCACCACTGTATATCCAGTTAAAATTTGGACGGGTGGAAAATTTGGACGGGTGGATTCTGGGCTTTGCAGATCAAGCAAGCAATGTTTTCAGCTTTTCTGAAGCAGAGATTTCTGGACATTCATTCCTGGCTGAGCTAATTCCAGGGCCCTAAGTAATTTTGTCTTCACTAGTAGCCAAAGAAAATGGGATGGAATATTCTCAGAAGTATTCAGAAGAGGACAGCAGAGGGGCCTGACCTCCTGCTGCTCAAGGCAGGAAGAGATGAGAGCTGCCCGCTCACTTTCCGTTGCTGTCACTGTCCCATCCTCTCAGCCAATAGTCTAACGAAACAGGCAGGAAAAGGAGGAGCAGGATCATATAGTGGCTGTGACTTCTTCCTAGGCACCACCTCCTCTGGAAGAATATCGTAGAAACCTCTCCTCCATAGCAAAGCTACTTCTCAGCTGGCTGTGTGAATAATACATTGTCCTGGGGGACCTCAAATTGGCCAAGAAACAGCTATGCTTTGAACACTGGAAGGCAAAGGTACCATGTTTCCCCGAAAATAAGACAGGGTCTTATATTAATTTTTGCTCCAAAAAACGCAGTAGGGCTTATTTTCAGGGGATGTTTTTTTTTTTCATGTGCATTTACATTTATTCAAATACAGTCATGTTATCTTATTTATTTTATTTTATTTTATTTTATTTATATCCCGCCTATCTAGTCACGGTGGACTACTCTTCTTCTGGTTGCAAGGGTGGAGGGTGGGCTTTTGCTTAACTAGGGCTTATTTTTGGAATAGGGCTTACATTCTGAAAAATTGTTCAAGAGCTTATTTTCAGTTTGGGTCTTATTTTTGGGGAAACGGGGTAGATACAGGAAGAGTTTGGCAGTGATGTATTTGTCAAGCAATATAAAGTGGGTAGTGGCAACACCAGGGCAGCCCAACACTCTGCTTTCCTGAGGCAAGCATCTTACCCTGGTTAATAGCCAAGCTTGCTCTGGAGGAGGACGATAAAAAAAAAGGTAGACACTGAAGAACTGAGCATTCAGGACCTATTACATGAAATTTGTCCAGGAAGGCAACATGGCTGAGGGTGTCAAAAGCTGCTGACAGCCATAGCAGCAATTTCATAGTGCTCCTTCCAACTTTCCTGAGAAAAATCATCCATCTGGTTGCTCAAGGCTGATAAAGCCAAGTTGAGTGCAAGAACTGGAACAGGTCTAGAGAAACCTTCAAGAAAGTTTGCAGGCTTCTCATGTTGGAGGTGAAGTCCCTTTCCCTCAGATACACATTCTGACACACACAAAAATCCCAATCAACCCTGAATTTACAAGGAGCCCTTGTGAGACTTGGCACTACTAGCCAAGACATCTGCTCAGAAGTAGCTCTACCGAATTCAGTTCGGTTTATTCACATGTAAGCAGCAGTACAATTGAAGATAGAATCACCATTAACAAGTAAGTTGCTTACTTTAAAGGCACTGTAGGAATTTGCCATCAAATTTCAGGGGTGAACCATTAGATTTTTTCCCTATTTACTGGGGAATTTCAGTACCAAAGTTCTACAGAGCAGTTAAAACAAACAAAATGCTATCTTGAATTTTGGGATTTTTCCCAACTTACAGCCCAGATTTGATATCATGATTTGCTACTAAAATTCAGTGGCACACTTTTCAGGGGGGCTAGGCAGGTCCCTTGGGTGGCCACAATATCCCCACTGTAGCCTCTCGTGCTCTTAGCAACTGCATCATCTCGGCTGAGGCCACACATGTGGAAAATGTAGCTCAGAAGCTTCTGCTTGAATTGCATGCACAGATCTTTCAAATGCTTTCCATTTTTCTCCCGTCCCTTTCCTGTCATTGTTAAGTCAGTGCCCTGGCATATGCAACGTGCCTCTGATCTCTCAGTCATCAGATGCTTGTATCTCCAAGCTATCTTCTTACAGAGAAGCTGTGAAGGTGCTAAATTATTAACTCTGCTATTTGCATCAAATGTCCGTTCCCCAGCTGCAGTTCTGGCATGCTGTGGATCAAGGAGAGGGACTTGGGGACCCTCCAGGGACTCGGGCGTAACATCCTCTTGCTTCATCTCACTCTCTTCCGAACTAAATGGTTCTGTCAGACTTGCCTTTTAAAGCAAAGTGCCCTAACAATGATAGACAGCTTTACGTTGTCGTCAGGAAAATCCCTGCCCCATGAGCTCTAACTAATGTCTCACAGCAAGCTTTCCAGGCCAATGAGATGATGAGGTACATACAGCAGAATAATTGGCAGGTGATCTCCTGGGATACATCCCAGTCATTCAAGATGGAAAGGACCAAGAATAATCTAAGAGGTGCATAGTGTAAATTGTATTGGAACAGCATTGCAGAAATAATGCCGGGAGTGGGAGAGAAGAAAGCACGTTCATGCCAAAGATACCCAATATATTGTTTGCATTTAAACCCGTTTTATGACTTCCCTAGAGTTTGTATCATTTGCCTATATAACATTCTGTGTACTGCAGACAAGCGTGTGGATCCAAACAATAATAAACTCAATGTATTCGTGAAGGCTTTCATGGCCGGGATCTAATGGTTGTTGTGGGTTTTTTGGGCTCTTTGGACATGTTCTGCAGGTTGTTCTTCCTGATGTTTCACCAGTCTCTGTGGCTGGCATCTTCAGAGGACAGCACTCTGTGCTCTGGTGCAGTTTGTTTGGGAGCTGAGTATTTATGGCTGTGAGATCAGCTTTTGTCCTTTTCAGGAAATGGGTGATTAGTGTGTCTTGTTGTGGGTGTATTGTTGTGATAAGACACACTAATCACCCATCTCCTGAAAAAGACAAAAGCTGATCTCACAGCCATAAATACTCAGCTCCCAAACAAACTGCACCAGAGAACAGAGTGCTGTCCTCTGAAGATGCCGGCCACAGAGACTGGCAAAACGTTAGGAAGAACAACCTTCAGAACATGGCCAAAGAGCCCAAAAAACCCACAACAACCAATAATAAACTCAGCTGTAAGGAGCAGATGTGAGCATAATTTTGCAAGCAAGAGTCCACAGGTTCAGTTCCCCAAATCTCTAGATAAAAAGGGACAGTAAGAGAACCTAGTCTAAATTTTGAAAGCTGCTACAGTCAGGATACAGCGATTGCCAGACTCATTACAGTCTACAACATTCCACAGTTTCTGGCTGTGTCATTAGATACAAGGAGGCAACCAATTAGGGAGCAGATGTGTCATGGATACAGTTGCTATATTAGTCAGATTTTATGAGGTTTTAGACATATCTCCTAATGCCCATTTAACCCATTAGCTGGCAAGGATTCTAGTATCTTATCATGAAAAAGATCACATGGAGAATAGATTGCAATTCAGGCCATTTGGAATCTATTTCTCAGTGATCACAGAACACACAGGGTATTGAAATCGAGACTGACCCCAATCTATGCCCAAACTGGACCTTTTTTGCCTAACTTTAAAGGTTCAACTTATTGGGGATCGGCTGGAGTGATTCTCTGGCAAATGGAAGGGTCACTTTAAGAAAGATTGCTCCTGTTTAGACATAGGAGCTTTGTATTCATATCCCAGGGGATATGAATGTGAAACCCAACACTACAGGTGCCACAGCAGTCCATTTCTGGCCCCCAGAACCAGCCCAGCCTATTCACTGGGCTCCTTCCAGCACACATGTCCAACGGCAGTGACATCATACCAAGCATGGATGTCCCACCAGCACTGACCCACCTCTCCTCTCAGCCGACCACTCAGCAGCTAAGCAAGGAGACTCATCTTCCTGCCTCCTCACTGGAGTGGTCAGCTGTGGGGAGAAGTGGGGAAGAACCAGCTGGTCCACTTCCATGATTGGCATGACACTGATGCTGATGGACACGGGTGAAACACAGAGACCAATAAGTGGACCAGGCTGATTCTGGGGAAAGGGAATGGACTGCTGTGGCACTTATGGTGCCAAGCTTCATATCTGTCTCCCCCAGGGCATACTTCTGTTAAAGTGATCTTTTCTGGTGTGATCAGCCTTGCATCTTTGCAGCTGTCTGATCTCTTTACAGACCCAAAGATTTAAGGCAAAATATTGAGCCAACTGTTTTGTGAGAAATAAACCTTTCCATGGGATTAGCCAATGAGTTGAAGCCATGTATAATATAATAAAATTAAAGACTCTAGGTAACCATTACAGTTGACAAAAGGTTTGGTCCTTGCAAAACCGTCTGCAAACAATGCAATTAACCCTTGGTAATGCAAGTTGATTATGAGAGCAGTATCCCAGAAAAGGAGGGGCCCTTATGAGATGTTGCATCTATTAAATCAAATAAATGTGTTTTTAATACAGTATTATGTACGTACTATATTTTGATAGTATTTTATTTATTTTTTTGCTTCATCAGGACTGTCACAAAAAGTATGTCACCTCAGTATTATTAGAGCTGGAGGGGAAATCCGATCTGGACCAGGTCCGTTTTAGGTTATCACTGGAAGTGGTTGACATTATGGAACAAGCAGCTATTTTTCTTGGGTCAAGTGTTAGGACCCGAAGCCCTGACCTCGAACAAGTGTATTTGTTTCACACTCCCTTTGAATCCAGAAATCTAACAAACCAGCCTGACTTTGTTTATTTTATATGCCAATAAAGGTTTATTATTATATTGTATTATAATTTTTAATTGTGTTATGTAATTTTAATTGCTTGTGAGCCACCTTAGCTATCCCATGGCAAGAAACATGATGAAACAAATCAATAATTAAGGAACATATTGCAGCCCTGATTCAGTGCTTTTCTTGCTCTGGTAAGAAGGATTAACTCAATAATTCTCAAGGCTCTACAGTTCTACCATTTCACGAGTCCATAACACTATGGCCTTCCAGAAATATCAATTCCATTTAAACTTCTGTAGGCTTCTGTCACCTTAGCTGGGAGTTTAGGAAGGTGGGGGGAAAGATGGGAAGTATAAATCATTGGACAAGGGACGTGGTGGCGCTGTGGGCTAAACCGCAGAAGCCTGTGCTGCAGGGTCAGAAGACCAAGCAGTCGTAAGATCGAATCCACGCGACGGAGTGATCTCCCGTCGCCTGTCCCAGTTCCCGCCAACCTAGCGGTTCGAAAGCATGCAAATGCGAGTAGATAAATAGGTACCATCTCGGTGGGAAGGTAAACAGCATTCCGTGTCTAAATCACACTGGCCATGTGACCACGGAAAGATTGTCTTCGGAAAAACGCTGGCTCTATGGCTTGAAGAGCGGGATGAGCACCGCCCCCTAGAGTCGGACACGACTGGACAAAAATTGTCAAGGGGAACCTTTACCTTTACTTTTTATAAATCATTGGAAACTTCTGCTTCTTGTTAATGTTGCGTAAGGACTCCCCCCCCCCTTCCTGGCCAAACAGCCTGTTTGGGATTGTATTTTTGGAAGGGGATTCTGTCTCTGCTTGTAAAAATACAGACAAATATTTTTAAGAAGAATGTTCGCTCCACCAGGCACGGAGCTGACGTGGTGGGGATGCTTTGCCCGCCCGCCTGAAGAAGAGCATCACAGGGTGATGACTCCACTCTCTGGGAGAGGCAAGGAGGGGCAGAGCCTTTAAGGGCCAGCGTCCCTCTTGCCTGACCTCTCTTCTGACCAGCCAAGCAACCCTCTCACCCACCCTAAGAGAGTAAGAATTAGGTTAGCTGGTTGCCTAGGAGCCGGATGGGAATTTTTTTGGCCTGCATTACCCGAGTGGCTTGGAGGGAAGCAGGTGTGTTTTCACTCATCCCATTCTTACTACTTGGGTGTGGTTTCTTAAATTTTTAAAATAAATAAAATGAATTATAATTGATAGTTAATGCCACGTTTGTCGGCCACAGCAGCGGGTAGTGTGAGGGGAAGAGTTTGGTGAGTTCCAGGAGGACACGCGGTCCAGCAAAAACATCCCATTTCCTTGTTTGATGAAGCCAGTAGGGCCTCTGAGGGGAAACGGGTTTCATCAGGGGACCTCTCTTGCAAGCAGTTCACCTAGGCTCAGTGGGCTGAGGCTGTAGGGGGGTATTCCTATAACAGAGCAGCTGAAGACCTGCTGTACAGAAGACAGCATGATTCAGAGACAGGAACTCGCCCTGCTTTAGCATGGTTTGGAGGTAAAGGGTACACCGGATTTGGATAAATCTCGCACTATGGTAGGCCCCCTAGCAAAAGGGGAATTTAGGTTTAAATAGTTAATAAAGTTGTGGCCCACGTTTTGACTCAACAACTTGTGTATTGCCTCTTTACTTCGGCCTGGGTGGGCAACAGAGAACAAATATTCAGAAGCTGACTCAGCTCCGGATAGCCTGGAGCTGAGCAGTTACCACATGTTCTAGTATCTTATTCAAAAGCAGAATAGGGGAGAATGTTAGTAGATATCCAATATGGTGGTATTCCAGGATGGCTTTTCAAAAATGGTGTTACTTTAGGCATGCTGGAACCCTAGCACATGCAATGAGACATTAACTCTTTCCTTATCTACTCAGTGCATCTGCTCCTCAGGCCACCTTTATGAGCCAGGAAGGGCAAGAATACATATGGTGGCGCTCACCTCTCTAAGGATCCTGTCCAGATCTTTGGGCTCTACAGTATTGTCCATGACTGCAATCAAAGACCCCATGAATGATGAATCATTTGGATAATTCATAAAATAACATTATGGCAGAACTTCCTAACTGAATGTGAGCATGTTTTGCTGTTGCCTGTTATTGTGCAGCTTCTGGGTGTCTCATCTTAGCCGTTTGCTGCTCTGTAAAATCCAAGCTGAAACTTTTGTTCTCTAAATCCCATGCTCTATCAAAACTACTGAAATCTCTACAGGAGCTCTCCCCTTTTTTAGATTTTATGAGAAGACCTCAGTTTGGGTGCATATGCAACCTACCTTTCATAACAATCAATTTTGGTGCTTTTGCAACAGCCGTTTTGTAGATGGTCATAATTAGTAGAGGTTTATCACACTCAGTTGCAATATCCTGGGTTGCACATTTCCTCCATCTGCAAATATAAATGAAAACAAGCCTATCCAGTCTCAGTGAAACCCCTTCATATGAGGCACCTGAAGCAAGATCATCCAGCTGATTTTTATCACCCAGTGGCAGAAATCCAGGCAGCTTTAAATTGCAAAGTGGAAAATTATACCAGCTACATTGATTAGTGTTGTTTATTTCAAGCAAGATGCAAGTGACCTTTGCAAGCCATTTGGTCTGGGATGGCTTTTTACCAATTAAGCTATGCAATTAACAGCTCAGTCCAGAGTTGTTTGTGATCATCATTCAGGGGAGCCTTTTGCTGGAGTGTGCCACATTATCTTGGCAATCCATGCCACTATTATTCCTTCAAGAGTCATTTCCAGCATCATCATCATATACTGCACTTGTCCCCTTTGATTAGGTATAGCCCTTATTTTCTCTCCTTTTACCCTAGTGAATTGTTGCCCTTATTTTTACGCCTTTCGTAGTACTAGCCTAAAATGTGACATCACCTCTCTAAAACTGACTGGGCTGGTTTGGTGTTGAGGAAGGATCATAACCGTCATAAATAGCTGTCCTCAGTGGCTTTCTCCTCCATGAATCTCCCTTTAAAGCCATCCTATAGCACTGTATTGGATTCCCAGTGTGGTGTAATGGACGGAGTGAGGGACTAGGACTCTGGAGAATAGGGTTTGAATTCCCACTTGGCCAGGGAAACTCACTGGGGAGTGGAATTGGTACATCCACTCCTTAAATATCTCAATTACCTTGAAAGTCCTGTTAGTCAGTTCTAACCTGCTTGGTAGGATGGCAATAAAGGATTAGAAATGGATTCATTCTCCCATGCTTAATATTGAGTCACACTTGTTTTTCCTCTAATCTTCAGTTTACGCTCATTAGCAGTGGTGCTCAAAGATTCTAAGCAAAGATCTTTGTCATGAAATGCTTCCTTTTAAACTAAATGCCTTTAGTTATTGTGCCCTTATTTGTTTTTTTTTTCTTTTCATCTGGGAAAAGAGGGGAGCAGTAGGAAGACAGGAAGTCCTAACATAAGACAGATTGAATCAATAAAGGAATCCACAGCTGTTATTTTGTAAGACATGAGCAGAACTTACTGGAAAAGACAATATTGCTAGAAAGGGTGGGTGGGTAGGAAGAGAGAACAACCTAATATGTGATGTTGATTTCAAAAAGCTGAGCAGAGCTGTTAATGATATATCATTTTGGAAGTCACTAATTCAAATAATCACCACAAATGACTAGATTTTTGGAGGTTTTTTCCCTTAATAACCAGACAATTGTATAGTGATAAGATGGGTGGAATGGTTGAAACTATAACAGGATGTAAGCACCAAAGCTTTACTAACAGAAAGTTAAACCATGCCCAGCCATAGAACAAAAAACAGTGATTTCACAGCTTAAACAAACTTCTGAATATTTATTCTCTATTCTTTTAAAAATGATATGCTTATTCCCTGAAGATACATGGATTTTTTTTCCTTTCTGGAGGTCTGTCACTTCATGACTTTCTTTAAAGCAAGTCTGGTTGTTTTTGTTTTTCTTTACTCTTTAAAGAAAATCTGTCTTTTCGCTCTATCTCCATGGCCATGCATTGCTCTGCAGCCTTGCCCAGAGATAGTTGCAACAATGCATCTACTTTAGAATACTCTTGCTGGTTAGCATGTGTAACAAAATCATCATTTTTCCCTTTTGGGGGGATCAGTATTTCAGCCTCTACAGTCTGGATTCTTTTCAAATATATATAAAACCAGGTGGGACCAATCATTCTCTTTCAAGGAAAGCAACATTGGTATTTTCAATTTATTCAATCTGTTTTAAATCTGGGGACACTTGTTTCTTTATGGGGAAATGTGCAAACCAGTTTTATCTTAAAAATCATAATTCAAAAACCCATTGCACAAACATCACTGAATTTGTTATGGATCGAGAGTAGACTATCTGCTGCATATGAGACAAATGTATTGCTTGTCTGAAGTTGAGTTTCAAAGTTTTGTTATGTTTTGTTTCATTTTGTTTTGTTTTGGGCTGCCCCCCACTTTTGTGGAATGTTGCTTGGCTCTGCTGCACAATCCCTCTTGTGCAGCAATAATATATGAAATCACCGGGAGTGGCTATCTGGTGTTGCGGAGATTGGTGCTATAACTATGCAGATGGCACATAACATAATTTCTCCTCAAACAATAAATTTTATCAGAGATATTACTTTAAATACTTCTGTTTGGATGATAAGTGGTTACCCGATGGGAAGGAGGAATTATTTTCAGGGATTTTCTCTTGCTTGACGTCTCTCTGTGAATGGTCGTGAACACAAGAGTATATCCTGTGTAGACCATATTGACTGCTGTCATTGGTTTTGTCAGTATTCAGATTAGACTCTGCTATATCATATTTGCCATCTTTTTTCCTACTGAGACTACAATGTTATAAGACAATGTCAGAAAATGTCCCAGGGTTTTGAGCTGCAATATCCCACATTCATAAACCAGAGATTTTTTGAAGGATTAACTTTCTTGTCTTTTTTTAACACAGGAGAAACAGTACACCGAGCTTTCCAAGGAAAGAAATTATCTGGAGATCTACTAGGGTTGCTATAAGTCATGACAGAACAAACACAGAGAGAGACTATGCTACTGTACTGTAGATACACAGTTCATGAAAGACCACAGTAGATAAATCTACCTGGAAATAAGTTCCACTGAATTCAGTGAGACAACTTTTTATATAGAATCACAAATAATTAGAGTAAAAGTGTTTCTGGCATTTATGCATGGTCAACGCAAAAAGACAGTTTTTCTGGATTCTGTACCTACAGCTGATCCTGCCTGCCAGCATACTCGGAAGGAAGTACAACCAAGTTCAGTAACACTTATTCCTCTAGTAAAACTGGAGTCTTAACATACCCCCTTGTCAGAAATAAGCACTGCTCACCTGGATGAGACAGTAGTACTTAGTTTCCTCAAGTACTGGCAAGACATTTGTGCAGCTGTTACAGAATACTTTAATAAACATTCACATCCAGAGTTTATGGAATATTTCCTATATAAACATTTTTTTCTTGACAATATTGAATTGTGGCTAGAAAAATCTCTAACTATGCAGCAGAAAGTGGAGGGATCTACAAAGCAGAGTTACTTCAAGTATCCCTAGAGTAGACCACCCCTTTTAGCTTCTCATTAGCTGGCACATACAATCTCAATGACTCACTCTGATATGTTAATAAGAAAATGAATTAAAAGGTTTCCATTTATTCACAGTTCTGAACAGATCAAAAACAGCATACTGTACAAAAATGACAGGTTACACAAAGAGTCTGGTTCCAGCAGGCTCCTGCAAACTACATTTTCTACTGCATAAACTCCTAACTGCATACAATGATTACATACAGTAGCTATCACTAACTATGCTAACTGCCAGCAGATTGAAGAAAGGAAAGGAAAGATTCTTATGCAGAGGTGTGGCTCTCTTCAAAATCAGATGCAGGGAAGGAACAATTGGTTCCTACTGGACTGATTGAAAATCACCCCAGTCCAGAAATTTCCCTCTCAACCAAACCCCTTCAAAGAAGAATACGAAGGTTGGTAAAATGCCAACATTTTTAAGGGAACATGTCTTCCAAACAAGAGAATGGACCAGCTTTAAAGGGCATAGAATGAATCACTTTCTTTTCAGAAAGCAGCATTTCAAAGATAACTACTGTGTAGTATTGCCACATGCCATCAAAAAATGGCAGCAGAAAGAATTCATGGGAATGGGAGGGAACTCTTTTTAGACCTGTAAAAGTATTTGTCCAAACTTCTCTGAATTTGGGTATAGGGTGAGGCCGTATAGTCTACTACAACTCTGCCAAAAAATGGTCCCAATTCAAGAACTGTTCAAAAGTTGGAACTCTTTTTTTTTACAGCCCCCTCCTTTCAGAATGGCCCACCAACTGTTGATGCAGAAGTGTTCCTCCTCAGCTGAAAGGCAGATCATGGAATGGGAATTCAGCCTGTGATGAAGGATGTTAAATTCCCCCTGAAAACATAGGTTCAGAGCTTACATGTACTCCTGGATTCAGCCTGGACTCTGGATGTGCTGATGTTGCTGGTGGTCAGGACTGTAACTGCTGTAAATGTGGGGGTTTTTGTTTGTTTATTTTCAAACCAAGTGCTGTATCTAAATCTGCTCTCTGCTTGGTTGACATCAACCAAGTGTTTTTTCTGCTCTAAGTTTACACAGAGGCCCGAGTGCCTGGCCTATGGAAACGTACAGAGACACAGAATTCCAAGTCAGGCTTTGTCAGATGAGAAAGAAAATGCTGCAAAATGATACCTTTGACACATCTGCCTCATCTCCAACTCGCCCTGTTGGCACTCAAAAACAATTCGCATTGCTTCTGGCCCAGTTTTGTGGGCAGATTTAGAAGGGGTCCCAAAGGACATTAAGTCCAATCTCTCCCACCCCACTCAATGCAGGAATCCAAATCAAAGCAGATCTGACAGATGGCTGTCCCATTTTCTCTTGAATGCCTCCAGTGTTGGAGCGCTTGTCATATCATGTGGTTGGTTCCTTTGTCATACTGCTCTAACAGTTGAGAAGTTTTAAATCATGGTTGCCTGCTAAACAGGACTGGAGCATTCCAAAGCTCACTTTATTTGCAATTTTTTATTGACAAAATTTTATTACCACCTGGAGCTTTAATTTCACCTAGTAGCCTTCTTCACTGGACGAAGCATGATACTAATAAAAAGTGACTATATTCATTCCTTTGTGAGTGCGCTTGCAAACATGTACTGCATGTTTTTGTGTTTTAGAAAGATTTTTCCCTTATATGCAAGGGAAATTTAACTTGAACATTTAACTTGAAAATGTTCTTCTTAAAGAGGGCATATTCACAATTCAAATAAGTATATCTCCAGTTCTACTGCAGAGATTAAAACAGGACAGGATGATTATAACCTGTCACATTTACGAGCTAATGAAATTCTATCAATGGGCCATGACAGGCCAGCATTTCTCTGAGACAAGTTTAAGGCCTTTCATCTGAACTCCCAACTTTGATCATCTGCTGATGAGTTTCTCTTCAGCTGCTGCCAAGCTAAAGGCAGGCTTATTTCCATTCTCAGAGGCTTCACCTACTCAACAGACTGGAGATATCAGTAAGTGAATTGCAAGTTTATCAAAAGCTATTCGGAGTCAGCTGGTCCTTCAGGATGCAATGGAACTGATATCACACATCAAGGAGGTGACATTTCTATATTTTGCTGCTCTCTTTTCTCCTCATCTGCATGTATAAAGTATCGCTCCAGCAGTCTCCCAGAAATTTGCATTTACAAGCGATATTTCCATGGAAATGCAGAATTTTGAGGCTGATTTCCCAAATCAGAGGCCATACTTCCTGTTGGTGAGAACATTTTGGTCCTTAAAAGCTTTTGTTACTTTCTGAACAGGTCTAAACCTCGACAGATTTGAGCAATGGCGACTATTTCATGATAGTCATCTGTTACCTCCACTTTCAGAGCTACTTTGCCTTGCAGTGCTGGGAAATACGAACCAGAAAAATGGTGTTGTATTCTAACATCTGCTTTCTCCCTAAGATCATTAGTCTTTCATGCACTAATTTTCCCATCTATATTAACTAGAAGGATCACCTGTAAAAATCTGGACTTTTTCTTTCTCAATCCATGGCCACGGTATTTTGATTTTTGAATTATGTTTTATAATATCTTGGTCTTTACTCATCTGCCTCAGTACTTCCTTATTGATGATCAAGAAACCCATGTTTCAAATGCTTCTTTTTTTGTAGTAGTAGTGAGTTGTGTTAAAAGTCCACAATTCCTTGACATACCATACAACTGAGAATATATAGTACCAGATTTTGTTGCATTATTCATCAGAGAGAAGGTGCTATGGGCTACCCCTTTTATTGCACTGCTATGACCGTACTGTTCATTCAAGCAGATTTGAAGGTACTATCATGCTGCGCCCGGCTGAGTCATCTTTAGAAAGCAAAGATGATCCCTGCAGCCAGGAGAGACCAATGCACAAGACCCAGCTGGTGGAACCCTATCGGAAGCTCAGGAGGGGAGGGCAGTGGCCAATCCTTCCAGGGAGGACACAGAGGATGAAGGGAGCCTGCTAATGAATCAGAGTAATGAAGCTGTAAAGGGCCTATAAGGCCATTGAGTCCCGATTAGACATTGTCTACGGGGGCGGGGTAAAAGTCAAATAAATAAATAAATAAATAACCCCACACTACCCCTGCTCAATGCAAGAATCCAAATCAATGCAGATCTGACAGATGGTTGTCCCATTTTCTTTTGAATGCCTCCAGCACTGGGGCATGGGCTGTTTGCTCAAAGGACAGTTTTGTTTGGAGTAGTTACAAATACGGTATCTCAAAGAAAAACTAGCTCCTCATAAGTACCTAGAAACAACTGACCATCTGAGAGAGAGACACTGAAGGCTATAAATTCTGCTCTGGCACCATTTCTCCCTGCCCACACCTCCTGGAGCTTCCTGCTCCCCAGACTGACTGACAACTGTAGTTCTGCCTGCTCCCCGTCTGACGACGTAAATCCATTTTTGACTTTCAGCTTGACTGCAGACTGTATGAAAGACTGCAGCATACTCGGAAATTGATTGGCCCCAACACTTACAGCCTATCAACATTACAGTTTATCTTTCCCCTTTGCTTGGTGACATAGAAGCACTTGTGCAGCAGAACCAAACACTCCAGGATTAGGTTGCCCAGCTCACTCCTGCAGTAGCCGAGTCTTCAACACCAGGTAGATGCCCTGTAGTAGTCAAGCCTGCAATACCATCTCCTCTGCCTCTTCCTGAAAGGTAAAAATGCCCTGTGTCTCCTTCAATGAGGTTTGGTCGTTTGCAGCCAGGGATGGGGTCTTACAGCTTGAGACTCGCTGTCGAATCGCAGTTAAGTCTCTCCAGTGACAGTTCAGATGAAAGGCAGTGGGACGTGGCAATGAGGTGGTGGAGGCGTGGCAGTGGCAGTGCCAGGTAGGCATTGGGAGATGGTAGGGGTGGCTGATGGGGGACATGACATGGCAGTGGCAGGAGCAGTTAGGCAGTAAGGGGGCAGAGGCCACGCCCACTGTTTCTGAGCATGCGCAGAGGCAAGGGCCTGTTCTGAGAAGGAAAGCCAAAACTGCTGCTTCTGCACATACACATGTATCCTCTTGGCCTCCATCTGAGACCTGGGACTCAGACTCAAGACCTGGGACTTGGGACTTAGGACCAAAGACTTGGGACTTGACTGAAGCCCGTTACCAAAGACTCAGATTTGGACTTGGGACTAGGACAGGGGAGGGCAATTAATTTCTATAGGGGGGGCACATGAAAAATCTGAACTGTGTTCAGGGGCCGAACCAACTTTACTTAAAAATAAAATGAAACAGTGATGTTATGATTGTTTTTAATGTTAAACTTGTTAATCTTCACAAATACTAAATAGGGTTTTTTGGTGGTATGTTAGAGATAAGTTCAGACAAAAAGCTATAAATGGTTTTGATGTTCAAAACTGTCCGCAGGCCAGACAGGAACTGCTCGTGGGCCGTATGGGGCCCTCGGGCCACACTTTGCCGGGGTCTGGACTAGGATCTAAAGACGTTCCAACATCCCTTCTTGCAGCTCAACTCAAACAACTTTTCAGAGGACTAGTCTAAAATAGGCTTTGTCATCAGTCCGCTATCAGGCTCTGTGCCAAGAAGGCCAAGCCCTACCTTTTGCAGGCCAGCCCTGTATTAAGTGACTACCCCAGCTTTGGATCCCAAATGAAGGCCACTTATGAGGATCTCAGAAAGCAAAGACAGAAAACTTCAAGATCCACCCTGATGGGCCAGTTCCAGGAAGGGTTGGCCAACAAGGTGCCGGATGAGCTGCCTTGGGTGGTGCGGTCTGGAATCCTCAAGGTCTGATCCAGTTCTGCCTTAGGACTGATAGTCAACTATCAGAGCAACCAGATAGGGCCATTCTACAACTCCCAGAACTCCCAAATCATGCAAACCATGATGTGTATGAATCACTGACACAGATCATAGTTCAGCATTTTGTTTCATTTGGGGCATTTCCCCAAAGCATCCCAAAACAAACCATGAAATATCCCAATGTGGGGCTTGAGGATGTTTCATGGTTCATTTCATGGCCATCTCTACTCATGATCTTGGCTTTGAACATCCGGGGCTACCATACTCTGCAAACTATCACTTTGAAATACTCATGGGCCTTAAATAACTTCATAGACCTTGATTTCTTATGGTAATACTATATCTCTAGTCCTTGAAGATGCTCCTCACCATATAAAGCACTGGTTCTTAACCATTGTTACTCAGATGTTTTTGGACTACAACCCCCAGAAGCCTTCACCATCAGCTCTGCTGGCTGGGGTTTCTGGGAGTTGCAGTTCAAAAACACCTGAGTAACAAAGGTTAAGAACCACTGATATAAAGGATTGATGGGTTGTTTTTGACTTCAGCTTTGAACTCTTCAGATTGGAGACCCAGAGGCAGACAGTGATGCTCTTTTTTTACTTGGTGACCATATCCTGCTGCTGCTTAGAATAGCTTGGCTCACTCTCCATGATCCTCACATATCATGGCCACAGAGTTAGCTGGTTTTTTTGCTTCCCATTATCACCCAGTCTCTGTACATTGAAATAGTTCTGTTGGCAGCAATTGTGTAGCTATTAAGAAACGTGATAGACCTTAATGAATCTTAATAGACACCACATCAAAGTCTCTAGCATGAACTTCTTAAAATGTTTCTCCAAAAAAGTCCAGAATCAGTGGAAAGTTGTTCCTCCACTGCCCAACAATGTGTTGGAGTTTTTGCATCCTCACATGCAGCTTCTACTCAGGTGTGGCTGGAAAATACTGTTCTAGTGGCTTTTGGTCTGTCCAGCTCTGGCCAGTTGTTTCTTCCCTGCTTCTGGGTTTAGCGAGGGCTCTGCCTCTTTCCTGAGAGCTTCTTTATCTCTCCTTTGTCTGTTGGAAGCAGTCCGTCCATCCGTTGAGTTACTGAGACTATAAGTGCCAGTTAATGAGAAAGAAAAAGGCAGGCTGCTCTGGGGAACTTTAAGCTACTTCTGATCTGTGGTACCTGCAATTTCTGCTCCACACCTAAAGAAATTTAATCAGAGTTCAAAACTCTGAAACACAGTGGACCATTAGCACATTGTTCATTGTTGATAGCACAAAACGCTACTGATGGCACCAGCAGAATCAAAAGGGACACATTGTCCTTGCCTGGTCCTTGACGAAGTCTGCTTCAATTCTATCAGCAGGTTGAAAATATATAGAGAATACAATCCTAGAATCATAGAGCTGGAAGGGGGCTATACGGTCCTTGAGTCCGATCCCCTGCTCAATGCAGGAAGATTAAGTACATTTAGGAAGACCTGATGGTGTGATCCTCTAATCCAGTGGTCCCCAACCTTGGGCCTCCAGATGTTCCTGGACTACAACTCCCAGAAGCCTTCACCACCACCTCTGCTGGCCAGGATTTCTGGGAGTTGAAGTCCAAGAACATCTGGAGGCCCAAGGTTGGGGACCACTGCTCTAACCCACATCAACACTGCACACCAGAAAGACTATTTTAGACTGATTCATTAATTATCTTACACCTCTGGCCTGGTAAAAGCTTATTAAAAGAGGCTCCAACACATGGCTTTTTGAACAGAGACACGAGATTACACAACCCACTTCAGCCAGTCCCTTTCTGAGACCTTGGACAGAGGTTGTGAGCCAATGCTGCTGAGCCTCATCTCTCCAAGAATCCTAACCTTCTCCTTGAGCAACACAAGATGGAGAGAGAATTTCTCCTCTTCTACAAGTAAAGGGCATGCATTACTCATGTTTTAATAACCACAGCCTTGCCTTTTTAACCTGATAAATGTACTTGTTTTTTTTTACAGCAAAATTAGATGAGGTCATCTGTAACGCTCGTCAGTTTTACCCTCAAGCCAAGTTCAGCCTTCATCCGGCTTCTGGTTTTTTGGACCCCAGGGTAGAAAGTGAGGAAAATCTTATTTTGTACTGACATGTGCCATAAAAATGGTACAGAATTTTACCTAGTTTGCATTTTGTTATGAATTGACCTAACTCAAAGTTAAATGAATATGCACAACAACAGAATCTCTCCTCGGTTTCTGTGCTTTTCCAAATTTCTCGACATTGTTCTCCAGTCAAAACACATGTAAAAAGAAGAAGAAGAAAGGAAGAAATATATTTGAGAAGAGTGCTGACAAAAATGTATTCATTATGGGAAATAGCATTTAAAAAGCCTAAGTTGTACAAAGTGCTTCCAAAAGTGCATATATTATAGAAAAACGTGTACAGTTGTGCAAAGACGTTTTATTGAGCATGAATATGCATATGCATTTTCATTTCAGCCTCATTTAAAAGCTGAAAGTGGTGCGGAAACAAGGCAGAATGAACTTGTGCTTGGGAAAAAAAAATGTCCCTGCTAGGAAGTAAAGACAGATCTGCCCATTCCTAATGGTCTCAGTCTCCATTGTTAGAAAAATAAATAAATTCATTGTTGTTACTGTGCTTTAGCACATCTCACTGTGCCTTTCTGTGCTTTTTCTGTACTGAGTGTACTTTTGAGTTTGCCTTTCTGTGCAGATCCTAAATGGGAGTGCCACATCCGTGGTTACCAGTGGATAGAGATGGGACAATTTGCATTCAATTTCGTTTAGGCCTCAAGTTCTTTTCGTAGATGACTTCAAAAGGAATGTTCACTCGTTTACAGTAACCACACTGAAGAGGTGTGCAGAAATGCTGTGACCCATTCTTAACCCAAATAAAAAGCACACCGATTGGGACAGCTCCACCCCGTACACTTTAGGAAACATTCTGATCCCGCTGGTCTGTGACATGATCTTTGCATTGCCAGAAAACAAACAACACATTCCTGAAATTGGTAGGAGGAGTGCAAACTCAATTTCCCCCTCGGTTTCTGTTCTCTGCCCACTCATAACCACTGATGTGGGACCTCCCTTTAGGATGTGCATTTCAGAATGAATGAAATGCATGCATTTCATTTCACAATGAAAGGGGCTTTCAGTGTATTTGATATAGAATAGAGGTGGTTGAAAATTTTGGCCTTGGCTACTCAGGTTGATTGGAGCAGGCATATATGGGCTAAATAGGACCACTAGGAGGTTTGGCATGTCATTTGGTGTGATCCTCACATCTGAATGGTATATGGCTCTCAAGCAATGTTTCACTGCTGCATTAGGCGTGCACAGCCAAACAAATCTATCTGCCCATTTGCTTCCATTTGCAGCTGGAACTCCGAGGACAAGGTGCAGAGCCTCCAGGCAGAACTTTAGAGAATTAGAGGCAACATTAACCTCAAGCACCCCTATTTGGTCCATTTCAGCCCACTACCAATTTGCCAGTATTGTGAAGAAGAGAGCTGCATCAGGATATTAGCAAATTAAATACTTCCTGGGCTCTGTGGAGTGGCCAAAGAAGTGGGGAAGCTTACGGGTAGCATAGATATGCTGCACCACTCTAAAAACATGAAAAGATTAATAGAAAGCTTCCTCCTGGAATTCACTTCCTCATTATATGTTCATTATATGTTCCCTAGGATGAGATTTGTTTTTCTTTAGGAAGCAGAGGGAAGCATCAGAGTTCTTGAGAAGCTCCACCTTTTATTTAGCACTTATTAGCACATGTCCATTCTTTCCTTGAAGCTGACCTCCTCCTGCTTCCTTGTTATTCTTGGAGCATAGCTGCAAAAGCCTTTTTGTTATTTTTAAAAAAACTTATCTTGCAAATCTGAGCTCATTCTGAGCTTTAGCTCTCCTGACCTTTTCTCTTTACATATTGGTTACTTGTCCTTACTCTTTCCTGGTGACTTGCCATTCCTTCCATTTCCTATATATCTCCCCTTTAAATCTCAGCTCATTTTAAAGATACAGTGGTGCCTCGCTTTACGACGTTAATTCGTTCCAGCGAAATTGCTGTAGAGCAAAAACGTCGTAAAGCGAAATAAAAAAGCCCATTGAAATGCGCTGAAAACCTTTCAGTGTGTTCCAATGGGCTGAAAACTCACCATCCAGTGAAGATCCTCCATACGGCGGCCATTTTCGGTGCCTGTGCAGCGAGGAATCCATCCCTAAGCACAGTGGGGGTCCATTTTCTTCAGCCGGTGGCCATTTTGAAACCCGATGATCAGCTGTTTTTGATCATTGTAAAGCGAAAATCGGTTCCCGAAGCAGGGAACCGATCATCGCAATGTGGAAAAACCCCATTCAGACCATTGTTTTGCAATCGCAAAAGCGATTGCAAAAACCTCACCATCAAGCGGATTCATCATTAAATGGGGTAATCGTAAAGTGGGGCACGACTGTAATAATAAATAATTTAGATACATAAATAAGCTCCCTATGCAGTCACCCAGGCTTTCCTCAGTATAATGAACCCCCAAACGGTGTGGCCACTTCACATTACTTTCATCTCTCTAAAGAGTTCTTCCCTCTTGGTGTGAAACAGGTCCAGAGTAGGTAGTTTAAGAGTCTGAACCTTTCCCGGCAACCTTTCTGAGCAGCTAGTTGTTCAGTATTTCAACATCTCTTCCTGAGCCATGACCTTCAAGTCAAAGGAGTGGCGGAAGAAAAACATGTGCCCTGAAGGTCCCTTCCTTTCCTACCCAGAGCCTCCCTGCAAAATACATTGAAGGCTATATCAGCCAGAATCAAGAGCAGATAGAAGGTATAACAATTGCTGTGTCTGATGACTTGTCAAACTCTCTACCGTATCTTGAATCTTTGGGAAACAGCACACCTTCAGAGAGAGAGAGCGAAAGAGAGAGAGATTGCAGGTTACTTTCTGTACTTCACATATGAGCAAAAATATGAAAAATCACAGAACAACAAAAAAAGATTCATTCTAAATTGTTGTTTTCAGTTTCATGGAGCAATTTTCATTTGTGATTCTCTGGGTTAGTTTGAAGGCTGTGTCATTTTATTTCAAACCTATTGGTCTAAATCTGATGGTTGATTTCGATTAGGATAGACTTATTAAATGAACGAGACTTATGCACATCCCTCTAGTTCAATAGATTGACCCTAGCTATGATGAAAATATATATATATTGTTAGATTGATTTCTCCTGGTATTTCCGTATAACATTCCTTCATAGTAAACTGGTTGTTACTCTTCCAATTTCATGGAAATACAGTGGTCCCTCGACTTACAAACATCCCGACTTACAACCATTTTGAGTTACGACCAGCTCCGGCTGCAAAATTTTGCTTTGACTTGCGGCCGGAGCTTTCAGTTACTAACAGAAAAAGGCAGGTGGGAAAAGGCAGGATATTCAAATTGCTAAATGTTGGACACATTTGTGTTAGACAATTTCTTTTGTGTTAGACAATTTCATAGGCAGTTATATGCAATCATTAACAATTGAAGCAAAGAAGTACTCCACAGGATTGCTTTTTCTCCTCTTCCCCCTTTCCTGTCTATTTTCATTTTCCATCATGTCTTTTTGTAATCCTGAAGGCATCACCAATGCTTGCAGGCTATTCTGGAAGCCATTTTTGGGAATCTGGAAAAACATGGAAAAATCCTTAAACCGGATATGTAATGTTTATTTATTCATGTTAAGCTGATCCAAGCATTAATTGCAATGCTTTAGCCAACATTTGAGTAGAGAAATGCCTACGCCAGCCCCCTCTGTCATAACTTTCCTCACAGTACACAGCAAGATGTCTGAAGAGAAGTTTACATTCATATGGAGGGTTTCCTCATGAGCAAGAAATGTAGTTCATTTTCACACCATTACAATTCAGTACCCAGTCACAGGTACATTGCCTACGTGTTCTCTCTTCACATGACACTCATTTCATATACTACTATCTGTCATGGAAAAATTTAGTATAATACAGGACATTTCCTATCATTTAGCAAACTAAGGCAGACTGCTTCAGTCAGCAGATTTTCTTTGTGCACCATTAAAGACCATTATGTCTTCTGTTATCTGTATCTATTTAACTTTTCCCCTCTTGGGCCTGGGGTTCTCCTTTTCATGGAGTCAAAGTGTCTTGACTCACCCACTGGATTTCTCCAAATAATGTATCCTACATTTTTTTCCCTTTAAAAATTACAATAAACTCATCCTCATAGCAGAAATAATTTATATTCAGCATGCCAGAATTAATTAGGACCCCAACACACACACACACACTTTGCTTTCGGGAGGGTGGGTGAAAAATATACAAATAACATTCCAACAAAATGGGGTCAGCACAGATTAAACTCTCTTCCTTTTTGTCTTTAATCTTTAGCATTAAATTTACCATGCATATTAGGAGCAAATTTTAATTTTCCACAGCATTGGGCAATATCTTTTCCTTAAAGCCCGAAAGAGCATTCATTAACATTCTCATCTTCTAGTTCGGCATGTGATGGCCTTCTCATTTGCAATTAAATGTGAAACCTCCTGCTGTAGGAGAATCGGGTGGATGACAATAATATATATCTGGTTGTGTGAATTCATATGATCCTACCTTGTTTCAAAATGCATCATTTAACCATGTTTTAGATTAGCACATTTCAGAGACCCAGGGAAGGGTGGATCGAAATAATTTCAGAGACCCAGGAAGGGTAGATCAAAAGTAGCTACACATCCCCCAGGGGCACATTGCACTCAGTCACATCCCCTTACATGTCTCTTTTCTGCCATGATCCGGCAATGGAGGAAGGCACTCAGTGTTTGCGTTCCTTTCTTCTTCCCCTTTGTGCACAAAGGTGGCAATGAAATGGTTCCTTTATTTGCCATGCACTTAACACTACCTTTCCTGCAAGGAGCTGAGGACAACGTTTTTTTCTGTCACAACAATCCTGTGAGGTAAATTGGTTTAAACCAGTGATTCCCAACCCTGGGTCCCCAGATGTTCTTGGACTAAAACTCCCAGAAGCCATCACCACTAGCTGTGCTGGTCAGGATATCTGGGAGTTATAGTCAAGATTGGGAATTCAAGATTGGGAACCACTGGTTTAAATGACTGAGATTTCCCTAAGATTACTCAGGCTTTGTGGTCATCTGCAAGATTGAAAATGCAGCATGACAGTGGTCCGTACGCTGTCTGTCTTAGGATAGATGGGTAAGATCTTCTCTTCGGAGTGAATGGACTATGACTGTTATCATCTGCCTGTTGTCAATGGAAGCTGATGGAAATTCCAGAGCTGGTTGTTGTTGATGGAGACAACATCAGGAGGGGGAACCCGCCCAGTTTAGTTGCTGTCCTTTTGTTGTTGTTATTGTTGTTTTAATATTGTAGTTTTAATAAACATATCATGGCAAGAGTGGTTGGTCTGTTTTCATCAGAACAGATTTCCAACCAGCTGAGTTGACCATAAACTGCCTGATTTACCTCTCATATTTCAAAATTCAAAGGACAACAGTGACTTCAAATCTTGGCTTGGAAAGAACCATGAGGTAATGTGTTAAATATGAGTGATGTCTCATTCTTTCTCGTTCTGAACATTTCAGCGTGCTGGCACAACATTTTTGCAACACCCCTCTGCTATCATAAAAGGACAGGGATTGATGGGCTAACCATATTCCAGCTGACAGTTGACCTCGATCTGCAGAGAAGAAGCAAAGCACACTCTGCCCTCATCCATCAACCAGATGACCAAAAGCCGCTGCCAGGCTGGACACCCTGCCTTGCAGGAAGAACATCATGGCAGGGGGGAGGCTAACTTGTCCCTATCCATTGGACAGAGACAATGCAGCTGCAGGGATCCCACTTTGCCCTTAACTGCCACAAAGGACACTTACAAGAACTTTGTAACTGAAAAGTACTCCCCTGTTTTTGGTCTCCCCTCTCCTTCCTTCCTGTACCTTTTCTTTCAATATCATGTCTTTTACATTAGAAATTCAAGGACAGACACTAAATTTTTCAATGTCATGTCTTTTACATTAGAAATTCAAGGACAGACACTAAATTTTTACCTATCTTTGCAAGTCTTCCAGGAAATTTTCTGAAGAGTGAGGGGAAAATGCTTTGTATGAGTTAATGAATGAACTGTACAGAAGGAAAGCAGTTTGATTACATTTACCAGTCATTATATTGGCCATATTCTCATACTGATTGAGATTGAAGGATATTGGAGACCAGGCACACGTTTTCAATCTCAGACTATGTATTTATGTATTTAATATCCTTAGGTATCTGAGGTTAATTTGGGACCAGTAAAGATCATGGGATATCTGACTTTGGAGGGAGAGAGAGAGAGACCCGTCATCAGCCACAAAACGTTCTTCCCTCAGTAGCCTTGTACCTCACATGCCTCAGAACATCACTCTCTCTTTACATAACTGGGACATGGTGGTGCTGTGGGTTAAACCGCAGAAGCCTCTGTGCTGCACGTTCGGAAGACCAGCAGTCATAAGATTGAATCCACGTGACAGAGTGAGCTCCCATCACTCCTGCCAAGATAGCAGATTGAAAGCATGTAAAAATACAAGTAGATAAATAGGCACCACCTCGGTGGAAAGGTCACAGCGTTTTGTGTCCAGTCGCACTGGCCACGTGACCATGGAAATTGTCTTTGGACAAACGCTGGCTCTATGGCTTGGAAACGGGGATGAGCACCGCCCCCTAGAGTCGAACACGGCTGGACAAAAAATTGTCAAGGGGAACCTTTACCTTTACCTTACCTATGAAAAATTTAGTGTCTGTCCTTGAATTTCTAATGTAAAAGACATGACATTGAAAGAAAAGGTACAGGAAGGAAGGAGAGGGGAGACCAAAAACAGGGGAGTACTTTTCAGTTACAAAGTTCTTGTAAGTGTCCTTTGTGGCAGTTAAGGGCAAAGTGGGATCCCTGCAGCTGCGTTGTCTCTGTCCAATGGATAGGGACAAGTTAGCCTCCCCCCTGCCATGATGTTCTTCCTGCAAGGCAGGGTGTCCAGCCTGGCAGCGGCTTTTGGTCATCTGGTTGATGGATGAGGGCAGAGTGTGATTTGCTTCTTCTCTGATTTTGTTTCCTCAAATGATACCTGCTTTATTATACATATAAGGTACCAAAGGTCCCACCCTGAATACACCTGTCCTTGTCTAATTACAAAAGCTAAAATGGGTAAAAGCTGGTTAGTATTTGGATGGGAGACCACTTGGCAATACCAATGATCTGCTAGTCAGAATTGACAGTACTGGGCCAGACAAACCAATAGTCCCTTTCAGTTCAAGACAGTTTCTATGTTTCCATGGTATGCATAGCTTCTTTTTTGTCTTACGGGACAAGCCCATAAAGGAAAGGGATGTAACATACACTTACACACTTTCTATCTGAGAAGTCACTGAAGGCATATGCATAGTGGAAATATTGTTCAGCAAAGAAGCCTATGGTACAAGATATATATGGTACAAGATTGAGCAGCAATATGAAGGGGTGCTGATAAGTATTGAGCCTTTCTCTCAGAACTGTTTCTCCTAGACTAGCCGCAATCTAGCAGATTTGTTTGCGTGTGAAAGAAATTCTTTTGATTTTTTTTCTTTTTCTTAATCTTCTTTTTTTTAATGTCACTTTGCAGAATTTTCTCCACCATGTTTGTGGAGAAAAGCCATCATCATTTTTTTTTAATTTATTGAAATGTTTTATCAATTGCTTCTCTGAATACCTAGTCCTCCAAAGCAATATAAAAATATATGTAAAACTATTCTTTAGAAATTGATTTACAGCAGTAGTAAAAGCCAACTTTAAAAACCAAGGAATAGATATAATAATATAAATTTAAGTACCTGCCAGATACTCAACAGGATGGAACCAGTCTGAATTCCTCTTGGGACAGAGTACCACAACTAAGACATTGTGACCTGTCTTGTGTGCTCACAATCCTACCTTCTTACTGTGGCAGGACACGCAACAAGTCCTCCACTGAAGATCTCAAATCTGAAGCAGTTCCATGTTCTTTTATTCTCAAGTGCCACTCCACACCTACAAACATAATGCCCAGGAAGGAGCAACAAAAGGCCTGGGGTATTGTGGAAAATGCATAATAGTGGCCAAGTTGGCAATATAGCTGAAAATAGAAGCAGCAGTAGAAACAATTACAGTTTTAAAAGAAAGATATGTTGTAATATGCAGAGTAAAGCGAAATTGCGCTAGGGTAAAATAAAGGTCATTGACTACTTATGAGAGTTCTACTTCTAAAGTCATAGTATGACTGCTAAATGGGTTTGCAGCAAATGATAATGTAAAAAGGTAAAGGTAAAGGTTCCCCTTGACAATTTTTGTCCAGTCGTGTTCGACTCTAGGGGGCGGTGTTCATCCCCGTTTCCAAGCCATAGAGCCAGCGTTTTGACCGAAGACAATCTTCCGTGGTCACATGGCCAGTGCGACTTAGACACGGAACGCTGTTACCTTCCCACCGAGGTGGTCCCTATTGATCTACAGTACTCGCATTTACATGCTTTCGAACCGCTAGGTTGGCGGGAGCTGGGACAAGAGACAGGCGCTCACTCCGTCGCGTGGATTTGATCTTACGACTGCTTGGTCTCCTGACCCTGCAGCACAGGTTTCTGCGGTTTAGCCCACAGCACCACCACGTCCCCATAATAATGATACTGTGAAGGACAGTAAATCAACATTCTATAAGGCAATTCTAAAAATGGTGGCACCCCAAACAATATATATATATAACTTTGGGCTTTGAGTCAGCACCAAATTTGACACAGTTGGATTAGGGAATCTGATGTTGCTCTGTTCCAAATGTGGTTACATTTTGTCAAATAGCTTTAACGCTATGATTTCTGAAGTATAGATGTGGTTACCACGACCCCCATGCAGACATCAGTGACTTTTTTTTCCTCCAGCAAATAAGAGTAAACATTGTGTTTGATTTTAAAAGTATATTAATTACCCTGGCTTCTTTATTCTTATTATTATTTAAAGCAAATCTATCTAGCAGTTATAGAAAAACTGATCACTCAAAATGGAAAAGCAGTCATTTAATAACTGTTGAGCATGCTCAGAAAAAGCAAGGGTTCACAAGCATTTGCTTGCCCTTACTTTCAATACAGGCCCTCACCAATTGAAAGAGACCTGGGCTTGGGCGACTTTTTGATTTTAAAGGGTCCGACAGTTTTTAACAGTTTCCAAAGCCTCCTCTCTTTGTCCACTTTGAACAGGCAGAAATTCAACCCGGGCAGTTTTTGCATTAACTAGCAGAAAGGCTGGCTTTTCCTCCTGTCTCCTCTGGTTGGCTTTTGATTTTTAAAATGCCTTCGCTGAAAAGGTTCCCCTAACCACTTATTTTCTTATCACTCCCACCCCCCTCATGATCACATACTTTTAGATTCTCTGATTCTCAATGGCATTTTAGCATGTTAACATTAATGATTCCATATTTCTCGGTGAGCTTCCTAAAATGTGACTGGATGCCAAAGAATCTAGCATGTGGGGAAGGGTAACACTTCTGCCCCAAGTGATAAGATTGACTGAATTCTGGCAATGGAGATCCATGCATGTCTCCAAAGAAATAAACCACAACACAATAGTTTGAAACTATATTTGCATTTTCCCGGCTACTCCCTAATTTTCATGATACTGTATATACATTAAAAAGAATAGTCCCGAATCCTTCACCTGGCTACTGGGGTGGCGGAGACATAGAGCAAAGTGGTGACAGGCCGGTCACTCTTTCTGCTGTTCCTATGGGCTTTTTAAAATTGCTTAGCGATTAAATCGTTTAGCGACGTTTTTTTCTGCACGGATTAACATCGCTAAGTGAGGCACCACTGTATTGTAGATTGAACTAGGCATGGCAAATGTTGTAGTAGTTATAGCTTCCTAGCTCAAATTTTTTCTGGTAAAGGCTCAGTACTTGTCAGCACCCCTGCATATTGCTGCTCAATCTTGTACCTTTGTTGCCAACAGGGAAAAGGATTCTAAGCTTTACGTAGCAAACATCCATCTGAATGTTGACAACATTGATGGCAGCAGTCAAGATGGTCTACAAGACACTGTGTCATGCTAATTACCATTCACAAAGTGACACCAAACAAGAGAAAGTCTCAGAAGGTGACTCCTTTTTCTATCAATTAACCAGTTCTCACCCAAATACAAAGCAATTGTCAACAAGTGTGAATGGTACTGAGTGCAAGAAGGTGTCCTGTAGACCATCTTGACTGCCCTCTCTTGAGCTGTCACTAACTGTGCTTGTGGAAGTGGTGGGAACAAGAGAAGGTACTCCCTGCTGATCTTCATGCTTGGGGGGCTTGTGACAAGGAGATACAGACTCTGAAATAGTCTGGAGCCAAGCTGTAAAGTTCTTGAATGAGGCCTGGAATAAAGAAGTTATACTATGACATTGGGTTTCTGCTGAGAGCAGAGACATATTCTTCACTTAATCTTCTTTGTAGATCAAATGTCTTTCACCCCAGTTCTTTGATAAGCATTCGCGAGACCTTCTAAGCAAAGATTTGATTTGAGGGATTTGGGAGTTTCTGAGAAGGGTTGTGGGGGAGGAAGACACTCATTGATAGCTTCCCATCTCAAATTGCTGACAGCAGTGACAGAATCATTTCTGCTGCCAAGAGAAAAAGCTTCTGCCTGAACTTCAGTGCTTGCTGTTGTTTTTTTCTGTGGTATGGGCTCTCGTGATCTTCTTGCTGTGACTACCAGCATATGTTCCAGAGGGAACAGGTGTTAAACATGTACCACTCTGATTTGGGATAAGGCACTGAGTGGGCACATTGGGACAAATGGGACTGCTGACTGGGACACTAAGTGGACATCTTCCATACTCCCAACACATATTTACCCTGAGCACAGCTCCTGTGAGATAAACTAACTAACTAATTAACTAACTACAGTAACTAAGTAACTAAGTAACTAAGCAAGTAAGTAAGTAACTAACTAACTAACTAACTAACTAACAAGCTGGCAGGAGCTTTGCTTACATCCTGAAGATCTCCCATATTCCCACAGCCAATGGTTTGTTGTTGCTTAGTCGTTAAGTCATGTCTGACTCTTCGTGACCCCATGGACCAGAGCATGCCAGGCCCTCCTGTCTTCCACTGCCTCCCGGAGTTGGGTCAAATTCATGTTGGTAACTTCAATGACACTGTCCAGCTATCTTGTCCTCTGTCATCCCCTTCTCCTCCTGCCTTCACACTTTCCTAACATCAGGGTTTTTCCAGGGAGTCTTCTCTTCTCATGAGATGGCCAAAGTATTGGAGCCTCAGCTTCAGGATCTGTCCTTCCAATGAGCACTCGGGGTTGATTTCCTTCAGAAGGACACAGGAGACCTGCATTCAAATCTCCGCTCAGCCATGGAAACTGACGGGGAGGGGGGAGACACTGGTAAAACCATTTCTTCAATATCTCACATACCTTGAAAATGTGATTAGGATCACCATAAAAGTTGTTTCTGATGGCGCATAACAACAGCTTGGACTGAAGATTTCTTTTTTTAATATAACAGCTTTCATTTGCCACTGAGAGTTTCTCCTGGGGTCTGTTCCGGGTCCTGCTTTGATCCAGTTAGCTACCTGAATGCTTCTGAACCTCATCCTTCCTTATTATAATCAACATGTCAGGGGATTGTGGAAGTTGTACCCCAATACATCTTGTTGCTAGGGAACAATGTCCTAAATAATATAGTTATGCAACCTAACAAACTAAAGTCCTTCTCTCTAGATCCAAGGGATCTTGCCATTCGTAATGTCAAAGGGTAAAACAGGTGTGGGTGTCCAGGTATGAGATTTCCCTTTGAATAGTACTGCTGTAGTGAGTTTTTTAAAAAGTGCCCAGCCAAGAAGCATGTCACAAGTCACTCGTACTGTAAATAAATGTTCCTGCTGCTCTCTGAATTGACTTCCCTCCATTGTTCTGGAAATGATTCTCTGAATTCAAATGCTTTCATATCTTGGGAGGGAGGGGAGAGAGAAATGTTCCCTGAAGATAAAAAGCATAATAGTCTATTTTATTTTCCACTTTCCACATCAATAATGAAAAGTTATCCTCCAGGGACAGCTGGCAACTTTTGCTGCTTTTACCTCAGCAGTACAAAGTCTCGCTTCTCTGCCTGTGATACATAGCCAGGAAATACAAGAACTGCACAGGCCTGATTAAAGTTGGTTTTAAAATCAGTATGTCAAAGGCCACAGCAACCCTGAGGTGGTTTGATTCCTGAGCCCCCAAGAGGTGTCTCCTTGAAAGTTGCTCTCTGAAGCACCATCTTATAAGAGAGAGAGAGAGAGAGAAGAGTGAAATGAATTTGTGAACTACCTCAGCTGGGGATATGGGATGGAGCAGCTGTGGAATAAGAACTAAGGTGCTGAATCAAATGCCAAATGCAGCCTTTTAGAAAGGTCAAAAAGATTATTTGGGGTGGAAACTCTGAAAGCAGGAGTCAAACACAAGGGCTTCGTTCTACCGACACGGCTCCCCTGCAAACTGTACTGAAGGTCCAAACACAGTTATGTACAAAGAAACGTTATCCTTGTTTCACACACAGACTCAGAAATTCAGCAAGCAGTTGGAGAAACACAATGTTCTCAGGAAAAACTGTTCTTTTCAGTCTTCTGTTAAAATAAATAATTGCAGGTAATAGTGATTCAGTTCACATGCTACCTGTTCATTTAAAAAATAATAAATAAAATTTAGATATTTGTAGATAGTCGTCCATGCCGTGAGGGAGCAGGCCAGGTAGGTGGGACTTGTCAGATTTGGGAGGCAGCCCATCTAGGAGAAGGAAAACTCTGATTTCAAACCTCCACTGTCTTGTGGCTCTGTCCACTGATGGAAAAGGCTTCAGGAGTTAGGTAAAGGTAAAGGTTCCCCTTGACAATTTTTGTCCAGTCGTGTTCGACTCTAGGGGGCGGTGCTCATCCCCGTTTCCAAGCCGTAGAGCCAGCGTTTGTCCAAAGACAATCTTCCGTGGTCACATGGCCAGTGCGACTTAGACATGGAACGCTGTTACCTTCCCACCGAAGCGGTCCTTATTTATCTACTCACATTTTTACATGCTTTTGAACCGCTAGGTTGGCGGGAGCTGGGACAAGCGACGGGGGCTCACTCCGTCATGTGGATTCGATCTTATGACTGCTTGGTCTTCTGACCCTGCAGCACAGGCTTCTGCGGTTTAGCCCGCAGCGCCACCACGAGTTAACCTCGAGGCAAAAGCCAGAGTCCCAGAAGGCAGTTCATGTCGTTCTGTCAACTCCTGCGACATCACTAGAACCAGTTGTATTGGCTCTTGCCTTTCCATTGGACTATTTCAGCGATGTGGAGAGGGGGGATTTGCTGGCTGGGTAACAGCCTATCCTCCATATTATTTTACCCAGGCTTCGTGCTCTGGAGAGAACACTCCAGCTTCGCATACAGCATCGAAACACTAGACGCTGTTCCAAGTCCTCCATGCAGAGCACGTTACCATAGTCTCTTGAGACTGAAGGATGCGTATGTAGATATTCTATCTCGAATCTTCTGTCTGTATAAACAGTTTGTACTGTAGCTAACACAACAGTCCCCCTCAGCACTTTCAGGAGAAAGTGGGTGGGAGTATCATTCTGTATCAGCAAAGAGAAACAACGTGTGCTTTGACTATTACACATACAATTCATATATCTTGCATGGGAAAGAGCCACATAGAACACCTGTTTGACATACAAAAATGCCAGGATCCCACTCAAGAAAGTTTACCACCTGCTTTCCCCCATTTCTCCTGAATGGAGGACACACTATTTAGCAATGAACAGGCAGTCTACCCTGGTATAAGGTTCCTGTCTATTCCAATAGGGTGACACATGATGATGATAAGAATGCCTTTGACAAGTGCACTTCCTTGGACTTAAACCAGAAGATTAGGCCCTCTTTTAGAGTACCATACTTTCCCCCAGCCTCACAGGCTCTGGAGGGAGATGGAGTTTAGGTACAGACTGAGAGGAAGGGAGAACTGCATCCGGTATGTGTTGCCATATTTCTAAGGCCACTTTCAAGCATCCTCAGCCCTCCAGTTTCCAAAGGCATTTATCCCTTCCTCTCTTCTAAGCCATGCACATTTATCTGACTACAGAAAATTTTGTTCATCCTTTTTTACAGATAATTCCTTCTGCACAGGTTTTTGTGCAGTGAAGACAATTTTGTTAACTTGGTCATTTTGGCTTTTTGGTTCAACAGAATTATGAATCCTGTTTACCTCCTTAAGAGGCATCTTCACTGGTTATTAGCTATGCCAGAGGCTTGCATTTAAGGGCATTGTGATCTGTGGACGAGCTATGAATGGTGTTTTGCAGCTAACCTGGGTTCAGACCACTACCCAGCCTGTGGGGCTATGGGAGGGAGTGGCCAGGGAGTGGCTGTGGGTGGACCTCATCCTACTTTAAGCTTAGAAGTTGGGTAGGTATCACAGCATGCCAGTTTCCCTTTGCTAATCAGAACGAACAAAGATAACAATAGTTCAATACAAATGCCGGTTTCTTTCCTTTCCATTCCCATCTTTGTTGGTAGGGGGAGATGATAATTGCATCATTAGCTAAACCTTAGTGTATAAACCATTGCACCAGCTCTGTTTGGGATCTTATTTGCTGTCACGCTGAAGCATGCTTTTGGATCTGCAACAGAAGGCATCTTCCTCCAGACTAGATCAGATGGAAAGCTCTTTAATCTCTCTAGATTGAGAGTGAAGACCAAAGTCCTGCTGAAATGCATGCAGGACTTCCTGTTTGCCGATGATGCAGCTGTTGTTGCCCATTCTGCCGAAGACCTCCAACAGTTTATGTATCACTTGAGCAAGGCCTGCCAAGATTTTGGATTAACCATCAGCCTGAAGAAAACACGTGGGCAGGGCGTGGACTCACCTCCCTCTATTACCATCTCTTCACAAGAATTGGAGGTTGCTCATGATTTCGTGTACCTTGCCTCAATGATCTCTGACACATTCTCTCTAGATGTCGAGCTGGATAAATGCATTGGCAAAGCAGCTACCATGTTCTCTAGACTCACAAATTGGGTATGGCTTAAGAAGCTGATGGCATATGTCAAGATCCCGGTCTATAAAGCCTGTGTCTTGAGTACACTCCTGTACTGCAATGAGTCCTGGACCCTTTGTGCATGGCATGAGAGGAAGCTGAACATGTTCCATATGCGTTGTCTCCAACACATTTTTGGTATTACCTGACAACGTTCCAAATAGAATAGTCCTAGAACAAGCTGGACTTTTTAGCATATATACATTACTGAAACAGCGACATCTACGTTGGCTTGGGCATGTCGTGAGAATGGCTCAGATTCCAAAAGATCTGCTGCATAGAGAATTAGTGCGGGGGAAGCACCCCAGAGGGAGACCACAGCTGCGATACAAGGACATGTGCAAGTGGGGTCTGAAGGCCTTAGGAATGGATCTCAACAGATGGGAAACCCTGACATCTGAGCGTTCAGCCTGGAGGAAGGTGGTGCATCATGGCCTCTCCCAATTTGAAGATACACTTGTCCAGCAGGCCGAGGCAAAGAGGAAGTCAAAAAGCAGCAAAATCAGGGAGCTGGACAGGGGACAGATCGTATCTGTCTTCAGTGTGGAAGGGATGGTCACTCTCGAATTGGCCTTCTCAGCCACACTAGACGCTGTTCCAAGTCCTCCATACAGAGCACGTTACCATCGGCTCTTGACACTGAAGGATGCCTACAAAACCATTGCTGACTTTTCAGCAAACACTCAAAAAATACACTGATACCTCTCAGATTACAATTTCTAGCATTTCCCCTTTCTAGCCTTTTTCCTCCTCTTTCTATGGTGATAGAAATATGGCTTTAAAAAAGAGTGGAGAAGGCAGCCAGGAAGAAATTAAAAGCTTATAAACCTGACATGAACTCTTTTTCAGTTTACTGGTATGCGGAAAACTGAAATTCAATCGTTTAGCTAGCACAGCTAGCAGCTCTTCTCCATGAATTGGTCTCATTATCTTTAAAGCTACCTAAACTAGTGCTCAACATCATATCTGGTGGTAGTACATCTCATACATCAATTGTGCTTTGCTTGTAGAAGCAGTTCTGCTGAATCTAGCATCTAGTGATATTTTATTCTGTGGCCACACATCCTTGGTGGAAAGCAAGATGGCCTATAAAACAATGTTGTTCTTCAGAGGTGTCTCTGAGAAGATGAAGGAAAACAGTGGAAAAGAGAAACGAGGCAAAAGTGAATTGCCATTCCAGGGTTATTATTTCTTCCCTTCAATTATCATCCTGTTAATGCTTTGCTCACTCCTGTGGATTACAAGACTACAGCTAGGGAACCAACATTCTACGCTGCAGACACTGTTTCGCTCTTGATTTCTCAGGTAATAGATGTTTCATCATCCCTAGAGAACAGCTTGACGTCTAATGCAATTTCTTCAACATCAATGGCTGTCTAACAATACACTGCCACGTAATGCATACTGCTCCCTAAACTGCAACCTAATACAGCTTTTTTTTTCAGCAGCTACACCTGGGGAAACATAGAAGAGCAAAGCCAATGAGACTTTGTCTCAAGAGACAGGGAGCACATACAAGAAAATGAAACGGTGGCATCAGAATAATATTTAGCCTGGCCTTTTTCTTCAGATGAGTGAGGAGAGACGGTTTCCCAAGCTCTTTCTCTCCTGCCACTCTCAACTTTCCCAGTATGTTTTCCTGAAGGAAAAACCGGGGCAATCCAAAGTCAATGCTGATATATTTTTAAACAAAAATTAAAGAAATGTAGAAAGATGTTTCCATTTTGAATTAAGATTAGAAATAGGCTGATCCTGAATAGTATTTGACCCCTTTCTGAAATGCATTTTAAAAGTGGGTTGCCGGGGGGGGGTGGAGAGAGGGAGAAAAGGGAAGAAAGAGGGAAAAGGGGAAGTGAGGGGTGGGGAGAATGACATAGAATATTGGCTTGGAACATTGTCTGTAGAACTTATATTCATGCCTAGATAAAGCAGGTAAATCTTCTCACCATTGAACAAGTGGGCAGTCATAAATATTTGCAGGCTTGGGATATGAATATTTTTACCTGCAGTAAGAGCACAGAAGATCTAGCCATGCTGACTGTTAATTAAGTTTTAACTCACAGGCATATAAAGTATTGGAATGATTACAGAGGTTTTTCTAGGAATAGGACAACTGATTATATCCAGTGCTGAATTTCCACTCACACAAAAGCAGAATCCAGTAGGGGTGGGAGAACCTCGCTCTCCTCCAGCACCCCAACAAGAGTTCTATGAGAAAGTTCTCGTTGAAAGTTAGACCCCCCTGTGGCATGCTTTGAGAGACCTGCAAGAGGTAAGACTGAAAATCCTAACCCTTTCCATGAGTGTCACATTGAATTTAGCCATGAAGAACAAATTGCGGAGTGCTGCTTGTTGCAGAGTTTTGAATTTTTGTCACATTCTTCTAGTTGTACAGCAGAATTCATTGAGCTGAATTAGCTTGAAGTTTCCTAGATTAGTCCATCACTTTTTTTCATTGACTGGCACTTACAGCCTCAATAACTCATTCTGAGACATGAATTGGAAAAAGAAAGAAAAACATTCTCTTTACTTACAGATCAAATAGCAAACTGACAAAATATGATTGTTTCGATCAACAGGCCACAACAGAATCACTGACTGCTTCCAACAAATTACAGCGAGAGAGAGAAAAGAAAGAGGCAAGGAAAGGAACTATTGGCCAGTGCTGTTAGTGATTGACAGTCACCCCAGCCAGAAAGGTCCCTCCCAGCAATGCCTAATAGAGGCAGCATGCGAGGCTGCAATAACTCAAATGCTGCTTGTTTATGCACACACTTTGTATAGAGAATACAAAAGACAATCCATGTTCTTTTCCAGTTCTATGAGCATCAGTCCTTTTTGGGACATCATAGGGCATGTAGCCCAGGACTGTAATTCCCTAGTAGAAAAAACATACCAAGGGGGTGGGGTAAGATGTGGAAAATAATCCCTGTAGACAAAATAACTGGTTATTTTATTAAAATTATGGGAAGGGAAAAGTAATTCGACAGAGACAGGTCAGAGAAACTGAAAAATGCATTTCTCCAATACCTGTTGCTCAACTAGGATAATATTTTTATTCCTCTTTCTTTGACCTTTTCCCATTCTATCTAGGTCTGATCAGAAGGTCAGCACATCTGGATGCATTACAAAGGTTTTTTTTTAAAAAAAGAATGATCTAAATTATTATTATTATAATGTATATTTTGACAATGGCATATATACGAGCTATTATTTCCCAGGGCCATATAAAAACGTTGTGAATGGTAATCTAATTTGATTGCGCACCTTTTATTCCATCATCTAAACAAAGGATAAGAAAACAACTTTACATATCTCCCAGAATCGATAAGGCATCCCAGAGGAATGTTGCAAGGTCAAGACATTCATTAAGGCCAACAAAGACCTGTGTTTTTCAGAAAGCAGCTACCTTTCCTTTCCAATAATGGAAAAAAATAGAGATCTTTTAATCTAGCAGGGCTCCTACATTTCAATGTTTGGCACTGGTCTTGTGTTCTAGTATTCTGTTTTAAATAATTTTGTGGTGCTTTTGGTTATATATACCCTGTTTCCCTGAAAATAAGACCTAACCTGAAAATAAGCCCTAGTATGATTTTTCAGGATGCTTGTGATATAAGCCCTACCCCAAAAATAAACCCCAGTTAAGTGAAATCCCACCCTCCACCCTTGTGCAGCAAGCAGAAGATGACATGACTGTATTTGAATAAATGTAGATGGTTGTACATGAAAAAAATAAAAACATCCCCTGAAAATGAGCCCTGCTGCTTATTTTGGAGCAAAAATTAATATAAGACCCTGTCTTATTTTCAGGAAAACATGGTAGTTTATTACAAGGACAAAGTAAGACACATGCTACAAATTTAGCATTGCATGCTGTAAAGTCTGGGGCTCAGAAATGTCGTCGTGAAAGCTGATGTATTAGTAATTAATTGCTCATTTCTTGCTGCCTCCTAATAATATGCTACTAACATACTGCTATTAAATAGTGTTTGATTATTTAATTTTTTTAAGGTTACTTTTCAATTGAATTGCTTTTTTTAAATACCCAGAAATTCCCCCAATCGGGCTGAAAGTAAAACAACGAAGTACTATATGACTGCAGTATCTACAAAACAATTACAAGCCACCCCACATGGATGCCAAAAAATGTGGAAGTATCAAGCGCTATGCATGGTCTCTGGCTAAATGCACTCTCGAAATACAAATACGTATTTCTGGGTGTTTTTCTTTTTAATTTAATATTTTCAGGCAGCAGACAAATGAAACAGTGGATATTGATCCCGTGGATAAGGGGTTCCATTGTAATAAGTAAAGCTCAGATTACACTGGAAAACATCAACATGTTGAGGGTTGAAAAATGTTTTTCACAGGATGTTCCGAAAGTACAGAAAGGAACAATGCTGCATAAAACAGATCCTGAACTCTCACCTGATGGCAAAAGTGGAGAAGGAGATTGACACCTTCAATGCCCATGAAGACCAAGGAGTTGACCTGCAGTCGTCAACTGCTCAGAGTGAGGAGGGTGCCAGAGGGAGATCAATTGGGTTTATGTTCCCTTGCATGCAGTGTTTTCCAGCAGGTAGCCTAGCATAGGACTTTCTCCCCTGGTTTGCTTTTAGAATGAAAAGAGGGCACGTGCATATTGGGTGTTTTTCCTCATCTGTGGACTAATAAGTGCAGTTGTAGCAAAGTAAGGTCCTCCTGTGGTTTCTCTTCTCCTTTACTGTTGGTATTAGTAATCACAGTTTTGCACAAATATAATATCTCCTGAGAAACCTATACATGGGACAGGAAGCAACAGTTAGAACTGGATACGGAACAACTGATTGGTTCAAAACTGGGAAAGGAGTACAACAAGGCTGTACATTGTCCCCCGGCTTATTTAACTTATATGCAGAATACATCATGCGGAAGGCTGGACTGGAGGAATCCCAAGCCGGAATTAAGACTGCCGGAAGAAATATCAACAACCTCCAATATGCAGATGATACCACTCTGATGGCAGAAAGTGAGGAGGAATTAAGGAACCGTGTAATGAGGGTGAAAGAGGAGAGTGCAAAAAATGGCCTGAAACTCAGCATCAAAAAATTTAAGATCATGGCAACTGGTCCCATCACCTCCTGGGATATTGAAGGGGAAGATATGGAGGCAGTGACAGACTTTACTTTCTTGGGTTCCATGATCACTGCAGATGGAGACAGCAGCCCCAAAATTAAAAGACACCTGCTTCTTGGGAAGAAAGTGATGACAAACCTTGACAGCATCTTAAAAAGCAGAGACATCACCTTGCCAACAAAAGTCTGAATAGTCAAAGCTATGGTTTTTCCTGTCGTGATGTATGGAAGTGAGAGCTGGACCATAAAGAAAGCAAACTGCCAAAGAATTGATGCCTTTGAATTGTGGTGCTGGAGGAGGCTCTTGAGAGTCACCTGGACTGCAAGAACAAACCTATCAATTTTAAAGGAAATCAACCCTGAGTGCTCACTTGAAGGACAGATCCTGAAGCTGAGGCTCCAAGACTTTGGCCATCTCATGAGAAGAGAAGACTCCCTGGAAAAGACTCTGATGCTAGGAAAGTGTGATGGCAAGAGGAGAAGGGGACGCAGAGGATGAGATGGCTGGACAGTGTCTGTGAAGCAACCAACATGAAATTGACACAACTCCGGGAGGCAGTGGAAGATAGGAGGGCCTGGCGTGCTCTGGTCCATAGGGTCACAAAGAGTCGGACATGACTGAATGACTAGACGAGATGAGACAGATCATAAACAGACACATACATGGGCACATCTGAAGTTCACAATCTTACCAGAAGTTATGGTCATTCTAAAATTAGACACCCAGAGTAGCACATTCCACTAGTAATCAGCTTCCTTCCATGTGTATCATGAAATTCTGTATGTCATTCCCAAATTATTTCCATGGCTCAGGCCACTAGCCAGCAAACTATGCTCGTCTCTGGAACGATTTACCCCCTGAGATTCGCGCGGCTCCCTCGCTGGGTATTTTTGATATTCCATGATATTCCATGATATTCCTAAATATCATGCTTGCCTTGAAAGTCCTATTAGGGTCACTAAATCAGTTCTGACTTGATGGCACGTGATGTCATAGGGTCACTATAAGTTGGCTCTGACTTGATGGCACATAATAACAATAAATGTTTCAAAGCATGGTGTGTTGCTTTACTTAAGCCAACAGCTTGCCAACTGCTGGTGCATGAAGATACTCCCCTACTGATCTAACTTCCATTAGAATGGATGTTCATTTCTGCATTGAACAGCAAAAAATAGCCACTAAAAACCAGCAAGAGAAAACTAAGATGTTTTGAGACTGTCATTTAGCATGGAGAACCCGTTCCTTTCAGATCTACTACACTGTAACGTTTCATGATTTCACATGCAAACCTCCAAAGTTATAGCTCTTTCCCTCAAGCAAATGGGTGTGTTCCAGATATTTGGAAATCTGAATAGCACAATGAATCTAGGCCTGGCCTGGGGCTGCAGAGTCATGGACAGCATCAGGTCAAATGAGGCCAAATCTGAGTCTGCTTGATTAGCACCTGAACTGGATTTGGGGAGTTGTGCATAAAGTTAGTCATTCTGTGGTTTTATAAAGGAACACATTTTTTTTCCTGCTCGGCACTTCAAAACAATGCAGTACAAGTAAAGTTGGGAACAGCAGGTGCGCAAAAGGACAACCTCTTGGTCTGCCCCTCATCCTAGATCTTTTTATTAATAATAGTTTGGACTGATTTTAAATTAACCAGCTGTCAAACTGGGGACATTCCTGATGCTGGTCTTCTAAACTAAAAACTTAAACCCTCAGTTATTGATGGTCCCCCTCCCACCTCAATTGATCCCTTCCCCCCCCCCCCCATTTTCCTGGGTTCTTTGGTGATTGCTCTGAATATCCTCCAAGCCCATCCTTTGTACAGGATCCGTTTTGCCAAACCACTTTCCTTATACTCTGACTTTGGTCACCAGTAACAGCCAAAGATTATCATTTATGAGGTCCCACCTCATGTGGCTGCTGTGAGAGGCTCTATTTTATAAAGTCTTCGTCATTTGCAATGGCTGCGGCATCCACTGCTGATGACCTTTCGTGGAGCATCTTACTCAAATGGTTGGCAAGGTGCCGCCTCTTTCAGGATAAGCAACCTCAACCACTTCCATGAACACAGTGTACCCCACCAATCAATTTGGGAAAGGCTGTCATCTTCTTCCTGCTTCTCATTTATATCCCAACAGCCTTCCCCCCCCCCCCCCCGGCTCAGGCTTTCATAAAATAAAAACATTTACTCATCCCCCATACAATATTTGCTCTCTGAATTTTTAGGTGGGTTGATATCTAGAAGATCCTCATGATCCTTAATTGTGGCTACCCAAGGGGATGTTAGAGTGGCTGCATCTTCAGTTCAGACTGCTCTCAGGCCCTGAGTAGCTAAAAATCAGCCCTTTTTAAACCCTCCAGACTGAGCCATGCCTCAGTCAGCCAACCCAACTGGTCAGCTTTAGAAGTGTGAGAAGCTCCTTCTCCCATGCAGTGTACAGTGGGACAAAAAAGGCATTTCCAACATGGCGGCCACCATGCTACCCCTGCCCTCCAGAGCCCTGCTGGTACCAAAAAAGCCCCCAGTTAGGTTGGGGACTGCTACTTAGATTTATTACATGTTCTAATGGTTTGATTAATTATACTGTATAATGTTATGGATATTTTCCAATAGAAGGTATATTTTTAAAAGTGCATAAATGCATAATGTTCTTTGGATTCTGGGGTGTGCTCAATCTGGTCTATGCCCAAGGGCGCAAACAGAACCTAATGAATGAATGGCACTTTGCCACCAAGACTTAAGTGATTTCCCTTTCTCAAGCATGAATTGGCCATAAGATTTTGGCCCTTATCTTTTTGATAATGTACGTAGTCATATGTAGGCTGCATGCACTTTTGGAATTCGGTTAGAGTACGAGACTCATCATTTAATTTTATATCCTTATCCAATAAAATCCAGCCATGGTCGCTTACTCTGGACTTCCGTCAATTATCCAAAGGAAAAGGTTTTGGAGGAGAGTGTCTAAAGCCGAACTAGTTCTGCTTTCCTTCCCCATTTAGAGTCTTAACACACTGAGATGTTCAGTACCATCCTAGCCAGTGCAATAAGAATTGGGCACCGGCCAAGGTAAACTTGTACCATGACTCTGCCACACTCTTGTGGGATTCAAGTGTTAATGGGAATTAATGTTTATCCAACAAATTGATGAAAAGAGCTGGCATTGGTGATAAGAATTAATCAGGTTCACAGAATTTTTTTAAAAAATACTCATAATAATAAGGCTAACTGAGCAACTGTTCTCACCAGTGGAAATTGTATTTCATGAGAGGGAAATGTTAAGCTAAGGAAAATTGCCAGAATTCAGACTTGAAAGATACCCTGTTCTCCCTTTAGTGCACAGTCTTCTCCTGTTAACTGTTCATGAGCAGGACAAATCCAAACGCATGTGTAATCCTGTCCTAGTACACTTGAATCACATAAGCAAAGAAAGGTGGACATGCTGAAAAAGACACTAAAGTAAATAGAAAACAGACAACTACACTGTAGCACATTTAGGCTGGCAGGTATGATAGTGAACAAGCATATTTTAAAAAGTGTGGCATTTCAGTTCATGCTCAAAACTTTACCGGCTTGCTTTATCTTAAACACAGCTTTCCTCACATTATTATAATCCATTGAGTTGGAAGGAACCACTTTCTTAGCAACATTTCTTAAGACTCAAGAGTGCTGCTTTTCACATATCCACTCAAAAGTTAGTTTCGTTTGGGTTATTGAGACTTACTCCTCAGTAAATATGGTCACCACTGCTGAGGAGACTGAAATTGAACAGTTTTATGAAGATTTACAACACCTTCTAGAACTGACACCAAAGAAAGATGTTCTTCTCATTCTAGGGGACTGGAATGCTAAAGTAGGGAGCCAAGAGATAAAGGGTATAACAGGGAAGTTTGGCCTTGGAGTTCAGAACGAGGCAGGACAAAGGCTAATAGAGTTTTGTCAAGAGAATAAGCTGGTCATCACAAACACTCTTTTCCAACAACACAAGAGGCGACTCTATACATGGAAATCACCAGATGGGCAATATCGAAATCAAATTGATTATATTCTCTGCAGCCAAAGATGGAGAAGCTCTATACAGTCAGCAAAAACAAGACCTGGAGCTGACTGCGGCTCTGATCATCAGCTTTTCATAGCAAAATTCAAGCTTAGACTGAAGAGAGTAGGAAAAACCACTGGGCCACTCAGGTATAATCTAAACCAAATCCCCTATGAGTACACAGTGGAAGTAAAGAACAGTTTTAAGGAACTAGATTTGGTGGACAGAGTGCCTGAAGAACTTTGGATAGAGGCTCGTAACATTGTCCAGGAGGCAGCAACAAAAACCATCCCAAAGAAAAGGAAATGCAAGAAAGCAAAATGGCTATCCAACGAGGTCTTAGAAATAGCAGAGAGGAGAAGGGAAGCAAAATGCAAGGGAGATAGAGAAAGTTACAGAAAATTGAATGCAGACTTCCAAAGAATAGCAAGGAGAGACAAGAGGGCCTTCTTAAATGAACAATGCAAAGAAATAGAGGAAAATAACAGAAAAGGAAAAACCAGAGATCTGTTCAGGAAAATTGGAGATATTAGAGGAACATTTCGCGCAAAGATGGACATGATAAAGGACAAAAATGGGAGGGACCTAACAGAAGCAGAAGACATCAAGAAGAGGTGGCAAGAATACACAGAGGAATTATATCAGAAAGATGTGGATACCCCGGACAACCCAGACAATGTAGTTGCTGACCTTGAGCCAGACATCCTGGAGAGCGAAGTCAAGTGGGCCTTAGAAAGCCTGGCTAACAACAAGGCCAGTGGAGGTGATGGCATTCCAGTTGAATTATTTAAAATCTAGAAAGATGATGCTGTTAAAGTGCTACATTCAATATGCCAGCAAGTTTGGAAAACCCAACAGTGGCCAGAGGATTGGAAAAGATCAGTCTACATCCCAATCTCAAAGAAAGGCAGTGCCAAAGAATGCTCCAACTACCGCACAATTGCACTCATTTCGCACGCTAGCAAGGTTATGCTCAAAATCCTCCAAGGTAGGCTTCAGCAGTATGTGGACCGAGAACTCCCAGAAGTACAAGCTGGATTCCGAAGAGGCAGAGGCACTCGAGACCAAATTGCTAACTTGCGCTGGATTATGGAGAAAGCCAGAGAGTTCCAGAAAAACATCTACTTCTGCTTCATTGACTATGCAAAAGCCTTTGACTGTGTGGACCACAACAAACTATGGCAAGTTCTTAAAGAAATGGGAGTGCCTGACCACCTTATCTATCTCCTGAGAAACCTATATGTGGCACAGGAAGCAACAGTTAGAACTGGATATGGAACAACTGATTGGTTCAAAATTGGGAAAGGAGTACAACAAGGCTGTATATTGTCTCCCAGCTTATTCAATTTATATACAGAATACATCATGCGGAAGGCTGGACTGGAGGAATCCCAAGCCGGAATTAAGATTGCCGGAAGAAATATCAACAACCTCCGATATGCAGATGACACCACTCTGATGGCGGAAAGTGAGGAGGAATTACAGAACCTTGTAATGAGGGTGAAAGAAGAGAGTGCAAAAAATGGTCTGAAACTCAACATCAAAAAAACTAAGATCATGGCCACTGGTCCCATCACCTCCTGGGAAATAGAAGGGGAAGATATGGAGGCAGTGACAAATTTTATTTTCCTGGGCTCCATGATCACTGCAGATGGAGACAGCAGCCACGAAATTAAAAGACGCCTGCTTCTTGGGAGGAAAGCGATGACATATCTTGACAGCATGTTAAAAAGCAGAGACATCACCTTGCCAACAAAAGTCCGAATAGTCAAAGCTATGGTTTTTGCTGTCGTGATGTATGGAAGTGAGAGCTGGACCATAAAGAAAGCAGACCGCCAAAGAATTGATGCCTTTGAATTGTGGTGCTGGAGGAGACTCTTGAGAATCCCCTGGACTGCAAGGAGAACAAACCTATCAATTCTAAAGGAAATCAATCCTGAGTGCTCACTTGAAGGACAGATCCTGAAGCTGAGGCTCCAGTACTTTGGCCATCTCATGAGAAGAAAAGACTCCCTGGAAAAGACTTTGATGTTGGGAAAGTGTGATGGCAAGAGGAGAAGGGGACGACCAAGTATGAGATGGCTGGACAGTGTCTGCGAAGCAACCAACATGAATTTGACACAACTCCGGGAGGCAGTAGAAGATAGGAGGGCCTGGCGTGCTCTGGTCCATGGGGTGACGAAGAGTCGGACACAACTAAACGACTAAACGAACGAACGAAAATATGGTCAGGGTTACAGCCTGCATCTTGACTTCAGAACAATGCTTAGAATAGGAGTGTTACAGGGGGAAAAACAGTGCTACCCCACAATCTCTTTACAGCAGATGTCAAGCAACACATGAAAAGGGTTTCCTATGCAACGACAACAGCAGAAGCAGAAACACTTGTGAATAGACCCATAAAAAGCTATCAGATTGACTTCAACATCTTTGCAACAAAGCTTTCACCATCATCAACAAGAAACAAGGGACGATTCAGGTTTTTCCTCTATGATCTTTTCTCAGTCACTGATCGAGAAAACTGTCATCCATCAACCTCTGATCAAATAAAATACAGTAATCCTTTAAGAAATGTGGTCTGATCTACATATACACATCACTGTATCAGATGTGCAGCCCATTAAGTCACAGGCAAAAATTGTTTTCAGATAAAATATAGTATGCCGTATTACCATATTATTATCAAGAGGATCTTGTCTGTTTAAAAAAAATGCCATTTCTTAAACATAATTTTCATGAAGTCAGGATCTATTAGTACAGTCTTAGCTGCTGTGACAAAATAGCAGAACTCCCGTATTAAATAGAGTTTCCTCTATTATATGCTATCCTGTCTCTGTATTAACATCATAAATGCATCTGTCAAATAAGATAAAATGTGAATTCTAATCTGACAATGCACATGTTAGTTGAGATCAGTTAATATTAAGGAGGGGGGGGGAAACCTTGAACATAAGAGAAAATAAAGTGGGAAAGGTAAAACTAAATTCTAATCAAGAAATAGGCCAAAGCATTTTAACATTTTCTCTGCAGTTTTATAGGTGGGCTGGAAAACACAAGCGAAGCCATGCTGGGGAGGTAATTTCAGGCTTCCACATCTAGTAGGCTGCCAGCGTCAGAAGGAGGTATTTGCTAAGTATGATCACTTTTCTTCTGAAGACACTTTCATGTCTAGTAATGTTTTTTTTTCCCCTGGACATTGTCTCTGTTGTTCCATCATATTTCCCTGCCAAGGAAGCAGTCAGCGAATGAAACTGTTTTTGACTTATTTTCATTTCAGGTTTTTTTTGTGATGTTGATTTTCTTCCTTTCACATCCCTATTTGCTGCTGTTTGTAGTGACAAGAATAGAACGAATTTCAGTAGACACTCGCAAGAAGCCACTGCCAGATTTTCCCAGAATGCCCTTCATGTGACGAGTGCTGGAGTTATATACAAGTGAGCTACCTTTTAGGGTTACAGATTATAAAAGGTCTCTAATTTTTTTAAAAAAAGAAAAAAGACTGGTTAGAATAACATGTTTTTTTATTACTGCCAGATAAACCTAACATAATTCACAACTTCAGAAAGTCTTGATCTGGCTATTATCATGGCATTCTGGGGGGAACAGCAGTCCCTACCCCTCCTGCTTAGCTGAGAATGAGATGGTGTATAGGGACATTCTGGGAAAATAGCAGAAATTGAAAACAACTGTGTTCCACCCCCCTGGCAAAAAGTATTCCCCACCAAACAGGTACAAATAGAATGAATTAAAATAAAAAAACATACCCATTCATATTCAAAATACTGTTTTTCCTTCTTCCAAAAGCTAGACCTTATCACAAAATTATCTACAACTTTGATACACAGGAACCCGCCAGGAAACATTTTTTCCTATCATTAGCTAACTGATCCTTTCAAGGGGAGGTACAAGGAGTTGACCCTAAATCCTTTTGCATGCAAAAAGAAGCGCTAAATGCTCTCTCACTTGGCTGCAATCTATCTCCATTTTTCTATAAGCTCCCTCTTTGTCCATGGCACAAAAAATGCAGATAATAAAAAAATGCACTCTTTCTCATTGTGAATGAGAGGACTCACAGAGTGTGCTTATTATGTCAATCTATCCAAACAAGAGAGTTAAATGCACAACGACATCCCGTGCACAAAGAGCTGTCATAAAGTATTCTTAGCAACCCAAGTGGTATAAATGTTCCTTCGATTAAGTGCCTCATTGAAGTAAGTGGATGATGCTCCATTAAGCTGATAATAATAATAATCTCAGAACTGCAGACCTGGAAGGGACCCTATGGATCATTGAGCCTGGCCCCTCTCAGGGAGACACAGTGGGGAATCTAACTCCCAACCTCTGGCTCCCCAGAGACCTAACTGATGTGATAGACTTCTAGTTCTCAGCAGTACCAGAGAGGAGAATGATTAATTGTTGGAGGAAGGTGGCAGTATGCTTGAAAGTTTTAGACTTGCTTGGAGTAACCTATACAGTGGTGCCTCGCATGACAACATTAATTCATTGCGCAAAAATCGCTGTAAAACAAAAACATCATCATGCGATTTTAAAAAGCCCATAGAAATGCATTAAAACCTGATTAATGCATTCCTAGGGGCTTCAAACTCACCGTCCAGCGAAGATCCTCCATAGCGCGGCCATTTTCACTGCTCGTGCAGTGAGGAATCCGTGCCAGAAAACAGCGGGCGGCCATTTTTTTTAACCAGCAGCCATTTTGAAACCGCCGATCAGCTGTGCGAAAATCATCGCTTTGCAATGATCGGTTACCGAAACAGGGGACCGATCATCGCAAAGCGATATTCCCCCATAGGGAACATCGTTTTGCGCTCGCAAAAACATCGACATAAAGCGATTTCGTCATCAAACAGAGCACTCGTAATGCGAGGCACCACTGTACACTGAGATGTTAGGTTATGCCACCTAACCAATCCATGGTGCAAAGGGTTTTCAAGATGGCTTTACGAGTTTGTAGAAAAATTGCCAGCACCAAGAACAACAAACTAAAATAGCCATGTCGTCCCATAGAACTGTTCCAACATACACCTCCTATGGTAATGGGTCTCTTCCTTCAGTGTTCCATATGTTTCAGGCTTCATCTCTCAGGTAAAACCACTCCTTAAATATCTCACTTACCTTAGAAGCCCTGTTAGAGTTGCTATACTGTACATTGATGCCAGCTTGGTGACACATATAAAATATTTTTGCACTCCAGATTTTTTAAATTTAAAAACCTATACTTTAAAAATTATGCACTCATACACCTGGGCCTTTAAGGACTGATCCACCAGACTGAGTTTCTAAGTTCCTTTCCTCCTTAAAATATAGGGGGAAAAACTGAACATTGTTGATTTTTTTTATTTTAAAAAATTCATTCCATTCATAAGTTTAGAAGTGCTGAACAATGTGCATATTAAGGGACATCATGTGCAAAAAGTTCCACAAAAATTCATGAAGATATTGTACTGAAAAACTGCCAAAACATGTGGAAATGGCAGAGAAATAATATGAATTCACAAGGTTCAGCCATCCCCATTCCCTCTCCTATAGAGGCCAACACTATTGTGAATTCTGTGGTTTCATGGCTCAAATTAGCTCTAGTTTGAACTGAAGAGTTCCAGCTCATAACTCATGGTTTTAAGAGATATGTTACATCCATGTCTTTCCCCAGTATTTAATATCTCACTGTTGTTAATCATCAACTCTGGATGTACCACTAAAGCTTGCCAAAGACCTATTGATATTGGTGGCAGTGGTCCCATTCTGAGTTACTTTCAAAGCTGCCCTATGACCAACCACATTTCATTATCTGTCATGGACAAAGGGAGGCACTGAAATGGTCTTTGCAGTGGCACCTCACTACATTATGGGAGAAATGTGGTGACAAGAGAACCCAGAAGGTTCATTAAGAGGATTCTTTAAATGTGAGTGATGATCAGATGTGCCCAATAGGATGTTAAGAGAGCAGATGGGGGTCAGGAGGCATTGGTAATATATGGGAAGCCCAAGGAACAGCTGGAAAAGGCAGATAAAACAGAGAACAGGATGAACAAACAAGCAACATGTCTTGCCTTGGGTTATCCCACTCATTTCACCCTGGGCACTTGCAAGCATGAAAATGTCCATATTTCTTTCTATTCCAGGAAATGTTGATACTGTTCAATTTGCTGTTATGGGAGAGGGAGGTTGTTTCTGGAATCTAATTGAAGGGGGATGTCCCACAGACCACTACATTTCTGAACACGGAAACCATAGAATCATAGAAAAGTGAAGTTGGAAGGGGCCTACAAGGCCATCAAGTCCAACCCCCTGCTCAACGCAGGAATAAAATCAAAGCACATCTGCCAGGTGATTATCTAGGTTTTTCTTGAATGCCTCCAGTGTTGGAGCACTCACCACCTCTCAAGGTAACTGGTTCCACTGTCATACTGCTCTAACAGTTATGAAGTTTTTCCTGATATTCTACTGAAATCTGGCTTCTTGTAACTTGAGCCCATTGTTGCACGTCCTTCACTCTGGGATGGCTGAGAACAGATCTTGCCTTTCCTCTGTATGACAGCTTTTCAAATATTTGAGAAGTGCGATCATATCACCCCTCAGCCTTATTTTCCCAAGGCTAAACATGCCCAGTTCTTTCAGCCTTTCCTCATAAGGCTTGGTTTCCAGCCCTCGATCATACCTGTCTTCATGCATTCCCTGTGTAATGATAGACAAACAAATGTCTAAATACAAAGTTGGTCGATTGGTTTGGACAGAGAAAAATAATTTAAGCATATCCATTGTTATATCTCTCGGTATGTCTCGGTTTTAATCCTTCTCTCCACAGTGCCCTCCTTCAATATCATCCTCTCACTATTACTGGTCTTGTGTTGCAATTAAGATATTGACACCTCCCTGCAACTCTTAATGGTGCCCCCCCCTGCAAAAAAAAACAACAAAGAAACAAAAAAATAGCTCCAGAAAGTTTTGCTGCCTATTGGATTAAGATTTTGGAATGTTTCCAGAAGAAACAGTGGGGAAGGAGGATTGTCACCCACCCATCACTGGAATACTTACAGGTTTCTTTCAACCTGTGATGGTGGCCTAAGAAAGCAACAACCCAAATTTCCTATGACCTCTTCCCAGGTCTTCTGTTCTATGGACCAAAAACTGTTGCAATAAGATTAAACCAACAATTACATTATTTCTAGCTTGGACGTTGAGATCATTTTCTTGAGGTGCTTTCCAATCTCATGTCCAATCTGTCATGGTGAGGGGGCGAAAAACAAGGGGAAAAAGCACTCTGTTGTTTTTTCGGTGCCACAATTCATTTATTCATGTTAGCTGTCAAGATATTTATCTTCCACCTGCTCACTTCAATGCTAGAAGAAAGACATGACAGCCAAGATTGGATAAGTCAAAGCCAAAACTTTATTGAATACAAAGATTAGTGATGTGTTTGACTATCCTATTTATTAATCTGTTGCAGAGTTGGGGGAAGTGTAGCCCTCAAGATGTAGGTGGACAGCAATTTACAGCATACCTTACTATTCAGTGTGTTGTCAAGGCTAACAGTATTTGCGTTCAATTCTAAAGTTCCACATCCTCACCACCACACAAATTAATTATGTGGGTCATTATTTCTTCTTTGAATGTGACAAGGTACAGAGTCAGGGCAAACCCAATCTAACTCAGAAGTTAAAAGCATTTTTGGATGTAATGCTCCCCTCCCCCTTCCAAATTAACACAAAGTAAAATTAACACAGCAGGATTCCCTGGTGTCTCTACAAATTAATGATAAATTCAGAGGACCTGTACAGAAGAAGGCACTCCACAACATGGTGATGCCTCAGGGTTCTTATCCATACTACCTTTTGGAAGTTTCTTAAATACAGGAACTCAAGGGTTGAAGAGATTCCTTTTGCCAGGTATCTATAAAGGTAGATGGCTCTTGAAATGTGGCCCAAGTCCTTGCCTGCTATATTCTGTGGGCATATTGTATCTTTATATGAGCAAGGCTTTTGACAACATCCTTCGTTATATTCTACCAGCTGGTAAAATTGGGTTAGGCGATGCTACTGTTTGGAAACCATGTAGGTGGCTGACAGGCCATACCCAAAGAGGGCTACTAACCCATCGTTCCTTCTCATCCTGGAGACAAGTGATGAGCACCACAGTTCTGTCCTAGTCTCAGTGTTGCTCAACATCTTCATCAATGATTTCAGTGTGGGCATGGAAGAGACATTCATCAGATTTGCAGATGGCCCCAAACCGGGACAAACAGGGACATGGTGGCGCTGCGGGCTAAACCACAGAAGCCTGTGCTGTAGGGTCAGAAGACCAAGCAGTCGTAAGATCGAATCCACGCGACAGAGTGAGCGCCCATCGCTTGTCCCAGCTCCCGCCAACCTAGCAGTTTGAAAGCATGCAAATGCAAGTAGATAAATAGGGACCACCTTGGTGGGAAGGTAACAGCGTTCCGTGTCTAGGTCACACTGGCCATGTGACCACGGAAGATTGTCTTCGGACAAACGCTGGCTCTATGGCTTGGAAACGGGGATGAGCACCGCCCCCTAGAGTCGAACACGACTGGACAAAAATTGTCAAGGGGAACCTTTACCTTTACCTTTACCCAGACCGGGTGAATCAGAATTCATAATGACTGAAACAGATTGAATACTGGGGCAAAACTAATAAATGTAATTTCAAAGAGAAAAGGTTCTGCATTTGGGCAGAGAAAGACATATGACTAAATATAAGCTGGATCAGCAGTAGTATATGAGAAAGGGATCCATGTGTCTTATTAGACCACAAGCTAAGCATGAGTCAACAGTATAATGTGGCAGCAAAAAATTCCACTGCATGGTGGAAAAAATTCCACTGCATGGTGTCCAGATCAAGAGAAGCAACAGTTCTATCCTGCTCTGGTTTGGTCAGATCTCACAAGGGATTCTGTGTCCAGTTCTGGGTACCAGCGTTTAAGAAGGATAATGAGAAGCTGAAGAATTTGGCCCAAAGGAGGCCAACCAGGATAGTATGTATGTATGTATGTATGTATGTATGTATGTATGTATGTATGTATGTATGTATGTATGTATGGATGGATGGATGGATGGATGGATGGATGGATGGATGGATGGATGGATGGATGGATGGATGGATGGATGGATGGATGGATGGATGGATGGATGGATGGATGGATAGGTGGGTGAGTGGGTGGGTGAAACGACCCCTATCTGGTGAAACAACCCCTCTAGGCAGCTACCAACATATAAACCACACATAAAATACAACAAAATCTCCAAACATCAAAGGACAAGTTAATCAAGATGAAAAAAGGGAAAAAGAGAAAATATATAAAGAAAAAGAAAAAAGAAAAAGAAATCAAGCATTAGCTGGAGGGAAGGCCTACACAAACATCCAAGTTTTCAGTTAGTAAAGGTCTGGAAACCAAGTCCTGTGAGAATTAGTTGAGGGAGCTGAGTGTGTTTAAGCTGGAAAGACAGAGACTGAGAGGCATATGATGTCCCTCTTCAAATATTTGAAGGGATGCCATGTGGAAGATAGAACAAGCCTTCCCCCCCCCCCTCCAGCTCCAAAGGATAGGACATGCTGGATCCAAATTACAAAAGAGGTTAGTTTAACTGAACATTAGGAAGACCTTCTTGGCTGTTTGAGTTGTGTGACAGTGGAAAGAACTGCCTTAGAAAGTGATGGACTCCACTGGAGGTTTTCAAACAGAGATTAGGTGTCAGGGATGTTTAGCTGTAGATTTTCTGCTTCAGCAGGTGACTGGACTCAGTTACCCTTGGGTCCCTTTCAGCTCCCAAGTTCTCTGATTTTATGATTCTAAGACTTTATAGCAAAAGGTTGAGCTACCTGGCAACTTAATTGTCATATGGGCCACACTGCAGATCTACTCAAATCCTACTTTACCGATCGATTTCTGAGAAAAAGAGAAAGAGGGGAAACATCAGAGATTATATCACTCTCCAAACAGCTCAAGGACTGTTGCAACGATGAGGCCAAACATTTGTTCTCTGCAGACAACAGGAGTTAAAGTTGCTGAAGTGTTTATTTTGGCTGAATTTGAGGTGACACATCTAGAGAGTAAGAACAGTTTGTCCATAAAACCAATTATGAAAAGGAATTGCAGGCTGTCTTTCACAGGCGTACTCCAATATGATCTGATGGTCCATTCAGGATATTCTAGTTGGGGGTTTCCTGAATCAAAGAGAAGTTTTAACGAGGTCAGTAGTTCTCAGGCAGTGGGGCATGTATCAGTGCTGGGATACAGAAATATACTAGGAAGGACACCAGGGTTTGATAATTTTTCTAAGAATGTACTCTCTTCATTCCCATGCTCTGCATTTATGATGAACCAACTCCTACCAACTTTTGTTGGTACACATTATGTATCTGTGACCTTCTGACATGCTAGAAGTAACTTTGGACAACCAGTCCTTCTGCTAATCCCATTCTCCTTCCCCTCCAAAGGAGCTATAAATGATAAAGGGAATAATAGAATGCCTGGAAACAGATAAATGTCTTTCTTGGGGAAAGTGAGCTTGTCCCCATCACGAATGGAATTAAATCTTTGATAGAACCACTGAAGTTCATGAAGCCACATCTAAGAGTAGGGTCCTGTGCAGTTTGACCGGACAAAGTGCACCACTTGAGAGATGCTTTACTGACTGCTGACAGAACACAATGGGAACTGTGAAAGCCCTCTTGACGTCTGCCAACTCAATAGGCTCAGTCTCCTTTCTGACTACAACAAGGTGTTCCATGGCATCATAAAGGCTTATTTCCCGCCCTCATTGTTTATTAGAGCCACGATGCATGATGTGAGGTGGCAGGGCATGATTTTACTACACGGCATGAGTCCCACATATCACAGAGTTCCCCTGATATATTTCCTTCCATCACCTACACTCTTTTTTGGGGCGACAGGGAGAACTTTGGCAATGACTTACAGCACCACAAGATAGGACAGAGAGATGATGAAGTGGGCTAATACTTCAAAACAGCTCAAAAACTGTCAGGACTCTATTTGTGTCACTTTAACACAGCATTGCACGGGGTCTGCTTTGGGATGACAGCTAGTATTCTGGGGCCTTTCACTTTGGTATGCTGGTCTGGTGGGGGTAATGTAAAGGGAGCATGTCCATCTCTTGGAGACAGGCTTTATTTAATGGACATTAGCGGTCCTCATGCTCTCCAGCAGTTCTCCCTCACTTTTTTCTGCAAAACAGAACTTGCTTGTGGCTGAGATGCAGAATGGAAAGCCAGGAGTTCTGCAGAACCTGTGCAGGTCCCACATCTGCCAATTATTTCAAAAAAGTATATTGCTCAGGTTTTGGATATCTGGGGAGACACCGGAGGATACAATGATAAATAGCAACAGATTTTCTTTGTTGTCTCCTTTCGGATTGTAGGAGAAATGAGAACTCTTTTGAAAAAGTTTTAGGCCGTGTGAAGTCCTCACATAATTGCTTGTGGAGCTATGCAAGATGCTTTAGCAAACTGTCTCCCCTGTGCAGATATTCATGCGTCTTGTACAGGTATGTGCATCTGCCCGTGGTATACTGCATAAGCTGGTATACTGGTCTCAGATGGTTATTGCAAGGATAAAAGGAGGAAAGGAGTAAAAACTTTGCATGGAGAGTTGCCATTTCTCAGGAAATGGGCTGAGGTCCCAGGGAATTGTTATACTTCCCCAGCTTTCAGGTGTGTGAGTATATGTAGAGCAAATGATAATGGGATAATTAAAAGTTTATTCCATATAATGTGTCTATACATGTGGGCATCCATCTCCACCAATTGTCAGCTGTTGTTAGGATTCAATGGATTGGAATAAAGTGGTTTCCTTTCATTTTCTTCCAACCCTTGCCCGCCCTATGTCTGTGACAGCACAAGGTAATACCCATAGGCCATAACAAGGACCTGCCCTTAATCTTAATTTTCAATCCTGAATTATCAGGGAATTACATGCTGATGACTTGGCTGATTGCTAACTTGAGGTTCTTCTACAGGAAGGAAATGAGGTAGTTATGGGATGGTACTTGCAAAGAGATAAACAAATATCCCCATTGCTCCTAGTGAGGCTATTGCTGCTTTCTGATATTGAAGATGACTTGGAAATTGCCTTTTGCTCACATTTTCAAATGAACCAACTTAATAAGCATTTACTGGATAAATATGTGTGTTGGGGCAAAGCTGTTCTTCAGATTCTTTACTTAATTTTGTGACAACGTTGTCGGAACAAAAGTTCCATGCAAAATTGGGAGGGGGGGAGAGACAGAATGCTATTGTTGTTTTTAAAAACTGCAAGCTGATGCAGAAACTGAGCAGAAAGGAGTTATGACTAAACAGATGTGAAGCTGACATCAACTACAAATAGATTGATTCTTCCATCCCTAATTCTGGATAGACAAGTCCATTTTGCCACTTAATCTGTCTCTTTGTATAATTACACTACTGTGAGTTGAGAAGCATTTTCCAATTTCCCCACTTCATTCTTTCCTGTTCCTTATGTTGACTGCTGAAACAGAAAGTTCCATTCTTTTCTGCAAGTAAACAGTTAGTGGATTTCATAGTATTAATATGTGGAAAAGGTGCTCTTTTTTTCATTGCCACATGAAAGTCCTTTGTGCATAATTTCAAGATCTAAATCTGCTTTAAGATAATCCCTTATAATTTCTGTCTGGCATGCAGATATTAGCAATAATAATAACAACGGCATCAACCATAATCTTAGAACTGCAGAGTTGGAAGGGACCTGATGGATCTTCGAGTCCAGCCCCTGTCAAGGCAGCACAGTGGGGAATCAAACTGTTGGAGGTGTGTTCTCCTCTACACAGGCTAGAATTAATGTGTCTTGGTTAGGCATACCCTGTACATCTCCCACTCGGTGCCTCTGAATTCCAACTGAAGGGTGCCAAAGAGTATCCGGGCTACCAGAACAGTTTGTGCTACTAACACTGACAATCGCAACAAAAGCTTGGGGGGTGGAGATAAAGGAGCTGCTAACGGCGAACCACACAGCCATAAAAAATCATGTGAGAATTCCTGTTTCTGCTGGGGAAAACAGTGACATTGTTTCCCCAATGAGTGGAAATAGGGATGGACTTTTGGAGGGCAGCTAAGCATCGCCCAGCATCAAGCGTTAACTCAGAGCTGTGCATCATGCTGAAATTCAAGCCTGCTCTCTTAGACTCAGGGTGCAAATCCTTGGTTGTCTCATCCTCACATGTGAGGATCTCAAAATTATTCTCCTAACCAAGCAAGAAGGTGAGATATTTAATTGTCTCCTCAGCAAAAGAAAAGAACGATGACAATTTTTAGCATTTGTAAGCAAATAACACATCAATGCACAGAATGTTTTAAATTGATTACTACAAATTAATGGTGGCTGCTTTTTCAATGCAGAGACCATCAAAGATTAAAACTATCAGACAAGTTATTTGCATCTTTTTTAATGACCAACCAGTCCTTTTTGTATTTGTTGTATGCATATGTTTTGCTTCTGAAAGTAAAATGACACACATCTTTTACAGACAATTTGAGCAAATTACAGAAGGTGGGCAAAAAGAAAAAAATAGAAGCCCTAGTCTCAATTTTGTTTGATGCAAGGAATCTTGTTTGACTTGAAAATTCTATATTATGGTGTCAAAACTATGCAAATTGATGAGAAAGAATAACATAATGAGTGTCCTTATTTTGGATTGACCATTTTGAGGTGCTCCATTATGTTCTATGGGTTTCCATTTGTGCCAGGATGGGACATTGCATCAAGAAGAAAATCACCCTGCCAGTGCTTTCCCCCACTTTGTCCTTCTCTTTTCATGGCAGTACTCTACCACACTGGGTCTGGCATGCTGTACAGTATTCTCTGTCCTGTATCCACCTCCACATTCAGAGAAGTATGGAACAGAGGAAAAACAGCAAGGGAGAAACCAGTCAAGCTCTAGCAGAAGCAGTGGGAGAGGCCCAGATGGCGGGTTGTGATTAATCTGAGCTCTATTTCTCATCTATCATCAAGCCATTAACCCAAGAATGTTGGGGATTAATTGATTAATGCTTTCAAGAGTTTGTAATATGCAGTAGCTGATGATGGAGGAAAAAAAGCACTAACAAAGCATCACTAATGGTGAATCCTTTGTTGTTTGAAAATGAAAGAATATAGAGATTGCCAGAGGTAAGCTTTCTTCAAATGGCTACTACAAATGCAATTAGACTTGTTTAAAAAAAAAAATCCAGTTTGTTGCCTATGCTAAATCTTGGTAGTTTTTGTTGTTGTTATTGTTTAGTCATTAAGTCGTGTCCGACTCTTCATGACCCCATGGACCAGAGCACGCCAGGCCCTCCTGTCTTCCACTGCCTCCCGAAGTTGGGTCAAATTCATGTTGGTCGCTTTGATGACACTGCCCAGCCATCTCGTCCTCTGTCGTCCCTTTCTCCTTCTGCCTTCACACTTTCCCAACATCAGCGTCTTTTCCAGGGAGTCTTCTCTTCTCATGAGATGGCCAAAGTAGTTTTTAGTGACATCAAAAACAGTTGAAGACCACTGTTATGATATGATATGTTGTGGGGAGTGCTTTTCTCAACTGGGATGCTTCCAAAGATCTCCCCTGTTCTCCGAAATGTGAAACTCTGACTTGCTAAGGCCTTGCTTCCACACTAAACAAACCAGAAATCTTTTATTATCCCATTTTTAAAAACAACAACTCATACTCTTTCTTGAATGCTACACATACTCAGTTTGCCGCAGTATTCAAAACCTTCAGTACACCCATGCTTCTTGCCCCCATTCCACCCATTGCCATCACCCCTGCACAACTTAACACAAAGAAAGTGAATGAGAGGATGTTTGTCTCCTTGTCTCATAATGCCAGAACCCAATCAAGTCTTGGGAGAAACGGAATTACTTCTTTCCACAACATAGGAGTGGCCGGCATGTCAATGCAAAGTTTTTGAATGTATGCAATGCTTATGCATATGGCTTCTTGCCATCATGAGTTTGTTTTTTATTTTTATTTTTATTTTTCTAAACAGTACTCTGCCAAAAGTTTTGGATGAGGGAGGGATAAGAGGAGTTATGGGGAAGGACTGGTCTCGGCACTGTACATTGTTAGGCTGACCATGAGATGTAGCGATGGTTGCCAAACTGGAAGTCTGACTAGCCAGATTCATGGAAGATAAGGGTGTTGATGGTTACTTCTCATGAAATATAGACTTTCTCTATCAGAGGCAGGACAACTTTGAGCACCAGTTGCCAGGGAACATGACTAGAAGTATGCTATTGCATATTCTGCTTCCATCTACATATTGTCATTTGGCTGCCCACTTTGGAAGCAGAATCCTAAACTACATAGGCTTTTGTTTTGATCCTGTGTGGCTGTAATCTGTTCTTGTATGCTGATAGGAAGGACTACAGCTCAGTGACAGGGTACATGTCTTGTTTCAAGTTCGGTATCTTACTACAACCCTTTATAATAATCTTCTTAAGATCAGTAACCTTTTTTGTTTGTTTTTCTGTTTGTTTCAGAAGCAACGATTACCTTGAAGAAGATCCTTATTCCACTCTCTAGAATTTCTACTTTAAACTGAATCCAAGTGAAGAGAAAGTCCATTACATGACACATAGGAGAGCTGCCAGCCAGAATACTCAATAATGGGACTAGATTTGGGGGGGGGGGGAATCAGCCAACATAGAGTAAGGTTGCTATACATTTTCTTATGAAGCCAGTTCCAATTTCAAGAAAAAAAGATTTAGATGAAAAATAAGGAAAAATATCTCAACAGCATGAAGCAACTGAAAGTGGAATAGTCTACCTTGAGAAATAATGCCTTCTTATTAGAGATATCTAATCAAAGGGTGGGTGGCCACCTAGCATGGATGCTGTAGGAGTGTAGAAAGAGTATGGGTGTATTTTTAGGTTTTCACCAGGTTGTCTTTGAGGTCCCTTTCAGTTCTTTAGTCCTATGCTTTGTGTGCAGAAAGTCCGGCTTTCAGCACTCAATGCTTAACTTTCTATGGAGGATGGAAGGATGGGCTCCCCTCTTCAGTTCAAGCAGTCAATATTAGGCTAGATGGGCAAAGAGATTAACTTAATATAAGGCTTATTCCTGTTTTAAGCTTAAGAAACAATAGCAGGAAATCCATGCTCCCATCTCCCACATCATATGGAGTTTTATCCCGAGCTTACATTATTTATAAATCTTCCAGCATATTAAAATGTTGGGCAGGGATGTGGATTTACAGAGTAGCAACGTGGGTCAAGCCAAAGCTGGTTTTAAAAAAAAGAAAGGCAGAAAGTAGGACATGACACAAATAAAACTCAAGCATTTATTAAAAATCTTTGCCAATGACATTTCGAAGGAGGAAGTGCTATCATACATAAGAAGCAAACAAAATGCATTTGTAATTTGAAATACTATTTTTGTTTGCTGGGTGGGCTCTCCAAGACAGAAGCTCCCACATGCGATCATGTTTGTCCTCACTTCCCTCTTTATTTCATCGCCAGCCATTGCAGGGAAGGTTAAGCTGACAAGTCCCTTTTCACACAGAGGACAATCGGCTTTTCTCTGGAATAACCTCTGCTTTTAAAATGAAAGGTGGCCCCCCAACTCCTTTCTAATTATCTGAGTATATAATTTTTATAGAGGGGATAGGAGAGAGAGAGTAGGGGAAGAAAAGAAGTGCAGCCTTTAATTCTGTTCAGATAAGGCAGCCACACTAAATCACTTACAATGGGGGACCAAAGGTTAAGATAAGACCTTATTCTGTATTTTAAAAGTATCTCAATAATTCCATTAGCAGGACAGAATGAGAAAGAAAGAAAGAAACGCTAGTGGCTGAGAAGATAGTACCAAATATATTTTCTTGCTAGTTTAACATAAATTTTGTCTCAATAGAATTTTAAAAAAAAGCATTCTGAACAAATGGGCTTTCAAGTTCTTTTTTTAAAAAATGGAAAATACAGGAGCAGTCAAAGCTGAAGACTTACAACTTGTGAAAAACCTCTTAAAAGGTTTGCCCATAAACTCTCTGCAGTCGGCTCTGACATTTCTCCCTTTGGCCTTCTGCAAAGCTCCAGCACATGCAACATCTCTTGTCTTTCCCCCTGTATTCTGTTTCAGTTAGCTCTTCGCCTGAAAACAAAGTCCTGAGGAATCGAAAGGAGGGGAAGAGGTCACCTTTGAAGCTATAGAGTGGTATCCATCTGGCATATGGTTTGAAAAATGGGCCATGCCAAGTGCAATACCTCGTGCGAGGACTCAAATCTAGAGTTGTAGAAGAAGCTAAGTTTACTCTAGGGCCCACTCCAAATTTCAGCAAGACCATGGCAGATCTCCTTACAACAAGTCATATGCCAATTGATTCCCTTAGGAAAAAATAGGATTTGGCCATTATTAAAAATAAGTCAGACTACAGTGGTGCCTCGCTAGACGATGATAATCCATTCCACTGAAATAGCTGTTTAGCAAAATCATTGTCTAGCGAAAAGCATTTCCCCCATTGGAATGCATTGAAACCTGTTTAATGCGTTCCAATGGGGAAGAATCGTCGTTGTCTAGCGAAGATCGGCCATAGGAAAGCCGCTTTGCGAACTGCCGATCAGTTGTTTAAATTGCTGTCTTGCAAAGCTTAGGTCCCAAAAACACCTGTTTTGCAAGCGCGGAGGGAGCTGTCAAAATCGTCAACTAGCGAAAATCGGTTTGCGAAGCAGGGACCAAACATTGTCCAGTGAAATTCCCCCATAGGAATCACTGTTTTGCGAATCACTATAGCGATCGCAAAAAGTCAATGTCTAGCAAAAAAAAAAATAAAAAAATGTCTAGCGAGGCACCACTGTATTTGTCCATCAGGCCCAAATGTTGCCTATCTATCTGACTAGCAGCAACTCTGTAGGATTGCACGTAGTGGCCTTTCTTAATTCGTGGTAACTGCTTTTTTGTTTTGTATTTAAAGCAAAACAAAAAAAATGATGCAGAGACTTAACCTTAGGATTGCAACATCCCAAGCCAATGAGCTGCAGAGTCATGGCTCACCTGATGCTAAAAGCACCATCATCCACCCATTCTGCCTTGAGACGTGTGCATGAGCCATCATCAAGGGGGAAAAAGGTCTATGTAGTGCTCTAACAAAAAGAAAGACAAAATGTATGGTTTCAAAAAGGAGAAGACTGGTTGTTCTTCTTGTTTTCCTAACATTCCCCAACATTTTCATGTAATTTGGCACCCTGGGAAAAAACCCACATTGCCCTGCCTTAGTTACACCCCTGACTGCCTGTGGTTCCTTCTCCGCTACAACCCTCAAAGAGTGTAAACAAGGGAGCAGTGGCAAAAGTTGGTGGTGGCTGTTGAGTCCTTAGAGTCTTCCCAAGGTTATCAACTTTTGATACTGGGCTTCCTCTTTCTCCCTGCCATTCTGTGGTTCTGATGGATTGGAGACCTTGTGCCCAAAGATGAGGGCAGCAAACTTTATTAATGTTTCAGGAATAATGTATGTGAACATGTTCAACACACAACACAAGTCCCGATGATGGTGTTAGGGCTACAAGGAACACACAAACATTCTACCTATAAGAAGTTTGAGATGCTGAACATCCACTGCCAGTTAAATACTTAGAACTGAATAGAAACTCCAGTGGTTGAAATAGAAACTCCAGCAGGTTCCGATGCTATCTCCAAACCAGTGGAGCAGCATGGGTCAACAGCAGCCAGGGGCAAGGCAAGTATTGCAGGGCATGGGTCATGTGCTGGCTCTGTGATGCAATGCATGGGTGGGGTGGAGTGCAGGGGGTGTGGTGGGCCATGAAGAGTGTGGACCAACTTGGGGTCTGTGCAGGCAGCAGCCCTCGTGCCCCATGTGGATCAGACTCAGACTGCTAGGAGGGGAAAGATAAACATGAGGAGCAGCTGAGAGAACATGCCAGGCAGGGCAGATCACACACTCCCAAAAAGTTTGCACCCGGGGCAACTGCCCCTGTAGTCCCCCCCCCCCCCATGCTACGCCATTGTCTCCAAAGATATCATGAAATCAGCTACACAAAAACCCACTGTAGTTTCTTTACTCTGATGAACAGACTCCATTAGGGTGGAATGCTGTCATCTCTCATGCTGATGATCTGGGACCAATTAATTGAGGTGGAAGTTTGCATGCCCTCCTTCCCACTGAGCCCCCAGAAGGTGGCAAGATATGCAGTCTTGTGACACAGAGTGTCCTGGTGCCGGCAATAACATTGGTGGTGCATTTAAACCTGCTTTTAGCCTCCCATTGGCTTCTTCCCTATTAAAATACCTGATGTCCCTTTCCTGACCAGTTCTAAGTGGTCACTTCAGGTTCAGGTAGGGCTTTTTGGCAGCCACTTCTTCACTGGCTATGTTAGAAGAAGGAAGACATTGGCTTTTTCTTACCTTGCATGGATACAAAGCAGGAGCAAGGAGATGATTAGTTGGAGTCTGGTAGCCATAAAGGCAGCCCATCTAGGAGAAGGAAAACTCCAATTTCAAACCTCCACTACCTTGTGGCTATATCCACTGATGGAAAAGGCTTCAGGAGTTAACCTAGAGGCAAAATCCGGAGCTGGAGTCCCCGAGGCAGTTCGTGTCCTGCCAACTCCTGTGATGTTGCTGGAACCAGTTGTATTGGCTCTTGCCTTTCCATTGGACCATTTCAGCAACGTGGAGAGGGGGGATTTGCTGCTTGGGTAACAGCCTATCCTCCATATTACTTTACCCAGGCTTCATGCTCTGGAGAGGACACTTCTCGATACAGAGCATTGTTACCATAGTCTCTCGAGACCGAAGGATGCCTATGATGATGGTAGCCGTAAATAGGTGGCCACTGTAGGTGGATAAAAAGACGCAAACAGGCAGACTGTGAAGGAAACAAAACACACGGATAAAATAGGCACACATCCAGAGCAACCTTGCTGGTGTAACAGGTAAGCTGTAGAACTCGTTTTGGGTTCTGGTGCCCAGTTGTGGTGGAGCAGAGTGTCTTTGGAGATGGACCTGACCTTCACCTACTTTGGGTCCTGAAGTTCAGAGGGATTGGGCCAGATGCAGGATCCTCAAAGGGAGCGCTGATGAGATACATAAATAACATTGTCAATAACATTGTGGCCCCACTATCTTTCAACTCTTTTTTTTTCCTAGTTGGGTGGATTGATTGAACCATGGCGTGGAAACAGACAATAGGAGGGGGGATTCTCCTCCTTGTATTACCCCTCCAGGACTAACTTCGAATGCCCTCATTTGTTTTTTCCTCCTTCTTGATCTCTATAACTAATTACAAATCTGCTTGTTTTATGGTGAATGAATGAATAATTGTACTACAGCATTAATGTTTCACACTGGTTGATTCTGATGGATTGATTACTTGTATGTTTTGTTGAAGTATATATGCATGCCTTCTCTTGAGGTTTATTTTTCATTTGAGTTTTATTTAAATTAATTTACTGTGAGATACAGGCAGGAAGACTGACAGAGGGGGGGTTGGGGAGATGCAGCCATTACTCATTTGATGGAACAACACAAGTCCAAAGGAACTCCAAAGGTGCACTTTTAGCCCATCTCCCAGTGTCACATACAGTTTCCCATTTGCTCATGGCCAGGGTGAAAGTTTGCAGCAGAAAAGCTATTTTAGGGTGCAATCCTAACAAGCCAAGATGGCAAAGGTCCAATTGAGCTCAGACTAGGCCAGTTGAACCTGATTTCAAACCCTCCTTGCTAAGGAGTGTTGGAAATTACTTAGGACTATCCTCATCTTAGCCTGGCACCTCTGTTCCCGGGCAGGAGAAGGTGTAGGTATGGCATCACTCAGTTTCTATCACCTCTAGCCCCTTCTCCACCCCTTTTTTGGCCCTTCTTCTGGCAAGCCATCAGAGTAACTGTGCCATCAGATCCTTCTGCTAGCAAATTTCTGGGATTAGCCAACACAGAGGCATTCTAATACAAGGACAGCTGCAAACAACAACAACAACAAAACCCAGCTTCTGTCCATTCTACATCTATTCCAGTTGGCATGTCTTTGAATTAGGCTTGCATTGTTACCCTCCTGATTTCTTGTGCAAATTAAGACCTGGCAAAATCTAACTTCCAAATCAGGGAAGGAGCATTGCAGATGTTTCCCCTGAATGAAAACCTTGTGAAAAGCTGGGAAACTGATACTAACAGATTAGAATGCTCAAAATGAATAAAGAGTTTGTACCATCTAAATTAAACCGCATTCATTCAAATAGATCTATTCTAGATAGGACTGACATTGGATGTAGCTCATTATCATAAAGTTTAACAAGAAAATGTACCCAGTTTGCTTATCAGAGCTGTGATTCTGGTATTTTAGAAGAGAAATCTGTTCTATGTATTCGCGAAGGCTTTCACGGCCGGGATCTAATGGTTGTTGTGGGTTTTTCGGGCTTCTTGGCCGTGTTCTGAAGGTGGTTTTGCCAGTCTCTGTGGCTGGCATCTTCAGAGGACAGCAAACTGTGCTCTGGAGTAGTTTGGCTAGGGCATGGAGTATTTATGGCTGTGAGTTGGGATGATCATACTCCACGCCCTAGCCAAACTACACCAGAGCACAGTTTGCTGTCCTCTGAAGATGCCGGCCACAGAGACTGGCAAAACGTTAGGAAAAACCACCTTCAGAACACGGCCAAGAAGCCTGAAAAACCCACAACAATCATTAAATCTATTCTACCTTGCCTAGGAGAAACTGTGACTCTATACGAAGAAAACAACAGAGTCCTGTAACCTCTTCAAGACAAAACATTTTTATTTAAGACAAGGAAAATGATCAGATCTGATTCCATGGGAAAACAACATGGTCTCTGGTGATTCAGACTGATTCAGCAATTCAGTCATTGAAAATGAGTGCGGGAGGGGTCAGACTATGGAGGGGGATTATGCTTGTGGCTAAGAAGGGGAAGGAGGTGAGCTAGTCTTTGCTCGTTGGTAGATCTAACAAGCAATCTGAGGCAACAATGTCACCTCTTGTGAAGACAAGGGCCCCACCCTCACATTCCCTTAATGTGTGGCCCCTGCTTTCCATGCATATACACACAGAAATATGTTTTATAACTGCTGAAACTTGTAACAAAGCAGCATATGAAAGACCACAGTTTCTGTCATCTGTGTGATGGATCCTGGCTCTTGTATTCCTACCAGGAGTTGCTTGGAATTGAGTATGGGATCTTCTGCGCACAAAATAAATGTTCTACTACTGGGCTATCATAGATAAAGGGTGGAGAACTTCTTTATGCCCCATATCCAAATTCAAGTTCAGAAATGTTCTTAGGACCACATTACTATACTGGGAGGAGCGAAAGAGAAAAGGGAGGTGGTGGGGAAAATAGCAGCACATTGGAGCTTAACTCTCTTAATGCTAGGAACAGTCTTAAAAGAAACATGTAGGCTTCTCAGCATGAGTAAAAGTCCATACAAAAGCTATGGATGGGAAACCACTGAACAATGGGACCTCACCGCTTGGGGAAGCCCAAATTGGAAGTCCAGGATGGCCAGACGAGCCCATGGTTCTCGTCTCATCACAGAACTGTATCGTCTACCCTTTGGGGGCAATAAATAATGGACAAATTGATTTGTGTTAAAACGTCTCCTTTGCTTCCAATGCAATTGCTTTCTTAATGCTTTTTCAATAGACGAGAGATTGAGAGTTTCAGAAAGAAAATCATAGACTATTGTCTTTTTTGCTTAATACTCTAGTGCTTTTTTAGATCCTTGAAGCAAGCACCCACCAACAGCCCTGTGATTTGAATTGAATTATGACAGCTCAGCTTGGCAGAAATATATTGTCAGTGCTCCATTATTCATTAATCATAGCTTTTCCTGTCAGGATCAACATGTACATCTTGACTTGTGACTGCAAGGCATAAATACTTTAGAAAACAGTTTGTGTGTGTGTGTGTGTGCGTGTGTGCACATATGTACATGGAGGAGTTGCTTCTTAATTGTTCAGATATTTCAAATCCAGCTTTTAAAATGTCAGCAATGTTTCCCAAAGCGGAGGAGAGTTCGGAGGGAGGGATGGGTTAATAGGAGTTTCAAATTGCCAAAAGCAGCTAACAAACCCCAATTTCACCTTCACTATATTATGGAAGCATATATAAAACTTAGTGATTAAAGCTGTTTATTCATTAATCAATGGTTCTCAGATTTCATAATTATACACTCAGTCTAAACCTTGCAAATGGGAGGGGAAGGGACCGCCAATAAGCTATACTCAGCCTGCCAGGTTTTTTTCCTAAGCTTTTCAAGCTGCATGACAGGAAGAAAATCAAAGCATGAATATTTTCCATCCTGCATGCCCATGCCAGCAAAAGCTCTACCTGTTGGATTTTGGTTTACTGGGCAGCTATTCTCAGTGCAGGATGTCTACCAAGAATAAAAATACAGTAACCATGTGAAAAATACCTTATACTATATAAACAAGACTAAGAGCAAAGAAGCAAAACTGCTCCCTTGCATTGTATTTAACCATTGGTGATTTCCCCCCCAACCATATTAGAAAGAATACTGGTGAAATGCGTACATGACATCGCAATCATACCTTGTGGTTGGCAGGGAATTAAACTAGGATTCTGCTACTCCTGGGAATCACTAATAACATACCACAGATGGAGAACCTCCAGCTCATGGACCTAATCCTGCCTACAGAGGTTCTCCATGGAGTCACTGGAGTGTCATCTTCCCTTATCCTGTGTGGATATAAAATGTTCTTTAAAACCTAGGAAGTTTCTTCCTTGAAATGAAAGTTTCTTCACTGAAATGAAAGTTTCTTCATTGAAATGAACTTGGCCCCACAAGGTTCTGTATGGAACAGCAGCTCTGATTTGCTGATTGGCAAAGGTTTGCACGAAAACAAGCTCTGGTTTGAAGACTTGGAAGGTCTCGCATGGAACATCTGCCAGCTCGGCTCAGCAAATGCTTTCAACCCTTCAGATGACACATCAGTTGCTGCAATATATTTCAATTGGTACAAGCTGTTCATTCCTTAATTTCATTGATTTAGATCTTAATTGGGTTTTTTGTCCATTTTGTTCATAGTTTTAAACATTTCTATCCATCTTGAACTCAAATTGTGGTAGACAGGTGGGATAAATAAATGATTCAATAGTCTGACTCAAGATAAAGCAGATTGAAATGCCCATAAAGGACTTAGATATTTCTCACTTGGGGAAAGCATTTGGAGAGATAGGTAAGGACAAGACTTTGCTGGCTGTATAATATAGTGAGTTAGGTAACTGGCTACAGAACTCTATCGCTTCTTGCTTAATTTTGTTTCATCAAGTCAGAACCGACTTACTGTGATCCTAATAGGCCTTGCAAGGTAAGCGAGATGTTTAAGGAGTGGTTTTACCAGTTCCACACCCCTAGTGAATTTCGATTGCCAAGTGGGGATTTGAACTATGGTCTCTAGACTCCTAGTCCATCACTCTGTCAACTACATCATACTGCATACAGTATCACTTTTTACAATTGTGCATGACTTTACACAAGTTATCCTTGACATAGACATGTGGTCACTATTGCAAGGTTTGCATAAAATGAGAATGTCAGAGGTTGAGGACAGGTTTGGTGAGCTCTTTATTTCTAAAGCATGCCCTTCTCCTATCCTCAAGCTCTCTGGCACAGGCAGAAGAATCCAGATGAGCCTCTCCAGAGCCAGAGCAGGCAAAAAAAGAGATGGACAGCACCCATCTCTCCTAGCTACATAGCCAGTTAAGCCTTCAGTCCAAAACCATGGCAGTAATCCATACATTTCTTGAAGGACACATCAGACTCATAGGGAGCACCACAAACTCCAAGTAAACGATTAAGATATACTGAAATCCTAAGTAGAGATGGGGATGAAGTGCCAAAACAGTGCTTCGTCTTGGTTCATGGGTCGTCAAACTTGATGACCCACAAACCACTGGTTGCCCCTCAGTGACCCAATGTTCCATAAATCAATTTGTAGGTTTGTCATGTCATTTCTTTTTTATATATATACAGCCCATGGGGCTATCTAAAGAAGAAGAAGAAGCCCTGGGCCCCACAGCCTTTGTATGCCACACAGCATAGGAAGACGAGGAAAGGGGGACCCAAGCCATCCCCCAGCCCTAGGGGTGGGATTTCCTTCAAGCAGGCTTTAGCAAGCCACCCAAAGGGAAAATCTCTCTCTGCGTATGCCTCCAAGGAACAGCTGATCCGCAGGGCATAAGCAGACAGGGATAAATGAAGGGACGAATATAAAAGAGTTATATTCTAGATCTCTAGACCCCAAGAATACGAAGCAACAAATTTCTGATGAATCAGGGATATTCATTGAATATCCTGATTCGTTTTTATATTTGCCCCCAAGTCTAATCATAAGCCTTGCCAGGTTTAAGGGGCCCTGTAGCATTAGCAAAAAGGCATGTTTGGGTTTTTGTTTTGCTTGCTTTTGGATTTTGTTTGTTGTTACTGCTTTATGTACAGAGATTTGAGAACCTAAGCTGTATTTTATTTATCTTAAGTCTCCCACTGTGACTGTCCCATCACTCTGAGGACCAAGCAGCTTTTTCCCACTCCGCATCATTGAGGCTTTCTGTAGCTGACATCCCCGTGGTTGTGGCCACTAGAATTGTGCAGTCATCTCTCCTATCCTAGCATAAGAAGAACTCATCAACAGTAGAAAAGGCTGCCTCAGAGTCACTGGGCTGTTCTTCACATCAAGTTTACAACAAACAATTATTCAGCAGATAGACTATCACCTAGCAAGGAATATTATAAGGACAGGCTTCCTGCATCATCAGAGCAAAAGTGGCTGGATTTTCCTTGATGCCTTTCTACTTCTGCAGTTCTTGGACTCTAATAATTTTGAGGGACTCCTCATAAGTTCAAATAGGGTGCTTGTCTGCTCTGATTTCAGGCATCAATAGGACCTTCTTGCCTAAAAGACTTTCTCTCTCAGATACGTGGACATGGGCATGTCCTCCCTTTGCCTTATTCTCTAAGCGCTCTTCCAGGAAGCTAGACGTTTTCACCCATGTTTCATCCCCGTTCTGTTATAGATATAGCACATCCTGAATATTCTGCTAGATGTGATTTTACTCCTTTGATGGGCGAGTCAATGTACATGCCAGGGCAGTGACAGCCACTTCTTCCTTGGCTTGTTTTTCAGCTTAATAAGGTGCAGACATAAATCACAGATCTGCTATTACAGCACATGGGTCTGAAGCATACATTTTTTATAAAGAACATTTGCTATGATTTATAATGCACGGGGCTTTGAATTAGTCTAGCTTGAAAATGAAATCAAATCTTTCCATCAAATTTCCTCTCCCCCCCCCCCACTTGCCTTATGAATGGTTGAGCAGGATCATAATGGAATGCCAATCAGCCCTTGCACTCGTCTACAGAGATCGCCTCAGAGTGTAGGCTCTTTGATTAACTGAAATGAACTGTAAAGCTATATTTTGTTTAAGCTGTTTCCTCTGTCCAATATTTACAATAGATCTCACTTTGACTAAAATCCTGTTGCTTAGTGTAGCGAGTCGCACTGGAGTTGGCCCACTGAATCAATGGGGATTGAATGAATCATCTCCTCCACTAGTGCAGGCCCATTTGAATGAATGGAACTTATGGTGGAATGAGCTCACCAAATCCCCATTGATTCCATGGGCCTTGTGAATTTACTATGGTAAGCATCAGAATTTGGGGCATTGTTTTCAGTGATATTATTGCTGTCTTCTCTTGCCCCGAACTAGCTGTTTTTTCTTTTCTTTTTTGGATTCATGAACTCCTCTTCATTTGTGAACTCCACAGTACATTCCCATTGACAACATGAACAGTTGAAGAACATCTATAGCAGTGGTTCTTAACCTTGGGTTACTCAGCTGTTTTTGGACTGCAGCTCCCAGAAGCCTTCACCACCAGCTGTGGTGGCTGGGGTTTCTGGGAGTTGCAGTTCAAAAACACCTGAGCAACCCAAGGTTAAGAACCACTGATCTATAGCACTGGTTCTTAACCTTTGTTACTCAGATGTTTTTGGACTGCAACTCCCAGAAGCCTTCACCATCAGCTCTGCTGGCTGGAGTTTCTGGGAGTTGCAGTCCAAAAACACCTGAGTAACAAAGGTTAAGAACCACTGATCTATAGGAACACAGACCCCTGCCTTACCCTGATCCAGGTCATTGGTATGTCAAGTCAGAAGGTCTGACACTTGAATATCTTCCCAAAGAGCCCTATAGATCTTTATTGGCCTGTCAGAACAATCAAATAACGAAATTGTTGGTCCATCTAGTCTGAATTGTCAGCTCTAGCTAAGCAGTTGCTTAGGATTTCAGGAAGGATTGTTTCCTAACCCTACCAAGATTCTCTGGCATTCCTTACAGGTCTTCCTCAGAAGTACTAAACAAGTCCAGCTTTGCTTCTGAAATCAGAGAAGACTGGGTATGTTCAGAAGGTCTGGTGGTATCACAAGGTCTAGTATCACATCCTACTCCACGCAAGAGCCAACAAGATGCCATAAAGGAGTTCACAAACAGGAAATGAGAGCATTAGTCCCCCACAGCCACACGTATTGTTGCCTACGGTTCACATTCAGTGCCCAGCTGACTTTTAGTCTGAAGATGCTATAGAGCTGGAATGGGGCCACATGCCAGTGGTAGGTAGGGCTGAAGCAATTAGGGGATTGAGAAGACCACCCCTTTGTTTTCTTATGTTTCTGACATCTTCATTCTCTTCTTCTTCCCTTCTGTGAACCTGGCCCCGGTCCTCTCGCTGGGGCAAACAGGCTTTCCAACTCCTCAGGAGCAGGCACTCATTTCCTCACATGAAGCGCACCTGTAGATTGGGGTGAGGCATTGGAAGCATCCGGACTAAGCCTGATGGCTTGGGAGTTTAAGCAGGACCAGGAGAAGAGTAAGGAGAGTGAGACCCATAAGGATACTCATGACCGGAAAGCCCTGGCTGCGCAGGAGGAACCACCGCCCCAAACACAGTTCACCGAAGGCTGGGAGAAGATCTACCAGCAGGATGGAAACGGGACAGTAGGAGATGTTCCTGGTGCCTCCAGAAGAAGCGATGTGAGTTCACAAGGTGGAAGTGAGACACAGAGAGGAGAAGTACTGGGCAAGGTGCTGCTGGGACTATTGCCAGCAGAAGCCCCCAGGATCCCCTGTCCCGCCTCTCATGGAGTGCCACTCCAAAATTAAGATGGACTTGAGACACATCACCCAACAGCCTTGTTATGCTGCCCAAAATAGGGCTCGCCCTGGAGTAGCTGAAGAAAGGCTGCAGGCTGCTTGGTTGCAAGGACCTCTCCAAGTAGCAACCAAGCAGCCTGCAGCCTTTCTTCAGCTGTGCTGGACTAAGCCCTATTTAGGGCAGTATAACCAGGCTGTTGGAGGTGTGTACCCAGCATCCCATTGGGACATGGTGGCACTGTGGGCTAAACCGCAGAAGCCTGTGCTGCAGGGTCAGAAGACCAGCAGTAAGATCGAATCCACGTGACGGAGTGAGCTCCCATTGCTTTGTCCCAGCTCCTTGCCAACCTAGCAGTTTGAAAGCATGCAAATGTGAGTAGATAAATAGGGACCACCTCGATGGGAAGATAAAACGGCATTCCCTAGTCATGCTGGCCACGTGACAACAGAAACTGTCTTCGGACAAGCGCTGGCTCTACGGCTTGGAAACGGGATGAGCACCGCCCCCTAGAGTCGGACATGACTGGACTAAAAATTGTCAAGGGGAACTTTTACCTTTTATGCAGCATCCCTGTTGTGGGACGCCTTGCCTCAACTATTTGTGAGCAGTACTGGAAACTATAGAAGGGGCGAGGCTCCATCCCAACTCATACTAGTGACTAGAAAGGCTCCCTCAGAGAGCAAGTGTTGTTTGGGAGAACATAAAACACCCTGACACCCACTGAGAGCAATTAAAGTTTGCTAACTGCCTGGAGTGGCTACATTTGAGTTGAACAATAAAAAAAATAACTTCTGAAGAAAAGTCCTATCTGATGCTGCCATGGAAGGGGGGGCCTGGGCAGGTCACACCTTCCTTCTCCCATTCTACCCCTCGGACACCCAAAATGCGGGCAGAGTGCACTTGATAGAAATCTGAACTCATGACCTGCAGGAGCAATTAAAACTAAGTTGAGGGCTTTCAAGTTCAGAAAGAAAGACCAATGGTCATTGATGATCTTTTCCTGCTCTTGCTCCATAGGCATGCATATTCCTATTCAGCAGTCCACTGCCTTCTGCCTTAGAGGCCATAATGATAAATTATCAGTTAAAAAAGAAAAGGAAAGTAGAGTTTCATCCTTTTTTGAAACAAGGGCATCATTTAGTTAGTGCATTCCACAGATGAATAACATCTTCTGTGAGAAAGCACTTCTTTCATCTATCTTTAATTTATTGCCAATCAATTGAATAGTCTTAGTGTGAATTCTAGAATTTGCTGTGGATGAGGGGAGGCGGTGGTAGTAGGAAAGCCTGTCCGTACCAGACATAATTTTCTAAATATCTTTTGTGTTTCTATACCCTCAATTGTTTCTCCCCATAAACGAAACATCTGGAAATCTGAAATAATTTAAGTTTGCTTTTTGGAATAGTCCTTCTCCAGTCTCATTACCATTGCTCTTTTCCCCACCCATTCCACGAGCACAATTTCAGGAAACTAAAATGAATGCCTTATTGGCCTCTGTACAATAATATGGAAATCTCCTGTGCAATGTATATATATTCAGGGGAAATTACATGTGCAATGATCATGCCTGTTTGACTTGAAATAGCAGCACCGTAAAGAGGGTCGGATTGTGTCTCCCCCTCTGTGTCTGACACTCCAGAGTCACCACCAGTAACAATTTAATAATTCATGCCATCAAGTCTATTCTAACTTGATGACATGAATTATCCTGGGATTCCTAAGTATAGTGCGAGATGGTTTCAACCATTTTGAGCCTCTATGAACAGTTTTATGGATGACTACCTATATCAGTACAGTATTCGCTTTATGTATAACTACCTGTATGCACGCAGTTTTGAATGCCTGTGTTGCAGATAGACAGAGTTGTGATTGGTTAGTATGATAGGAGTGTTCAGGATGTATGGTCTAGAAGGCTGGTATAAGTCAACTCAAATATGATTGATTAGAGTGAAAGATCAGAAAAGCTGGAGCAGAGAGTTAGAAGTCTGAGAGTGGTAGTCTGTGACAGAGGTTTTGAAGAGATCTGTGTATAGTACAGGTAACAGGTAAAGGTTCCCCTTGACATTTTTAGTCCAGTCGTGTCCAACTCTAGGGGGCGGTGCTCATCCTGTTTTCAAGCCGTAGAGCCAGCGCTTGTCCAAAGACAGTTTCCATTGTCACGTGGCCAACATGACTAGGGAACGCCGTTTTACCTTCCCACCAAGATGGTACCTATTTATCTACTCGCATTTGCGTGCTTTCAAACTGCTAGGTTGGTGAGGAGCTGGGACAAAGCGATGGGAGTTCACTCCATCACGTGGATCCGATCTTACGACTGCTGGTCTCCTGACCCTGCAGCACAGAGGCTTCTGCGGTTTAGCCCGCAGTGGCACCATGTCCCACTTCTGTGTATAGTAATTACAAGTGTGTAATAAAGATTGAGAATCTAGAATTATTTTGAACTTTAAATACTGAAAAAATATATTCAGACTTTACTGTTGTGCTAATCCTTCTTGTTCATATCCAAGAAGCTAATTTCCCTTCATATTTATTACTTATGGTTCCCTAATTTAAAACAACTTCCTGTTTGATAGTTTAAATGATTGTTTATCATTATTTTTTTAATCTGGAACAAAGAATAAGTAATGCAGACAACTAACAAATGAAAAATACACCACATCACATAAAGCTATGTTTGGCTAACAGGGACACCAAATTTTGTGGAGATTAAGAAACCCTTTCACAGAACAATTGACTTATCTAAGTCATCAGACTGAGGTGAAAGAGGTTCCAGTTGAAACAGTATAACGGTAAAAAATCCAAAATGCTTGGAAGCGGCTTTGAGGGTGTTTGTTTTTGCAGCTGAATGCCTTCCCTACTGACACTAAGGAGTGGTGACTAGGATTTTAGGTCTTTAAAGGTATAAAAAAGGTGCATGAGAGGCGCCTGCCCCCATCCAAGAAGTGTGAGACCCAGCTGGTGTAAGAATTATCAGTAAGGTCGGTGCCTCCCTGGGTCAGAATGTTGCATGGCGTTCTTAGACATGACTTACCATCTTTTTCCCTGGGGTGCTGTGGGATTGTGCAATTTACCCAAGGCTATATAGGCTGGCTCTTCACCAAAGATGGCTAATTCAATTAGCTATCCAGCCAACTTTGCATCTCAGTGAAAAAAAAGACTCCTGCTTAAAGCTTCTGTGCACAAGTTTAGAGATTTTTATGTGCCCAGGCAATAGTGAAGATGGGGATTTTGTGGAAAGATGTTTGGCTCCATTATATCGGACAACTATTTCATTTGGAGTGCAAAAGAATTTACAGTTTTAGGACATTTTGATATGGGTGGTGGGGTAAGCTAACTTGTCTCAAGCAAATCAACTGCATACCAAAGTTTTCAGATTCTCTTCACAAAGAGTTGTCCCATTATATATCTCTGTCTCTGTTGGGAATGACATGAACTTTGGCACATACTGGTGAAAAGACATTCCACACAGAGATGCCTTAGTTGGTGGGGAAACAATGTACTGAATGGGTGTGTTTGTGTGTGTGTGTATCATTTTGGACAAAAACATGTATAAAAACAAGCAACATTTCCTTATTGGAAGGAGCCTGATACACAACCAAAACAGAATGAAAATGCTGGGAAAATACGAAGGAATCAGTCCAAATCAGTCTGACAGGTTTTCAAACCCTTATTCCACATTATAAAGTTTTCTAATCCATCTTCAACACTCTTTGCATTCCTCTGGACCTTACTCTGTGGATCAAGAAGACTGCCGATCCATTTCCAGGCACAATTCAAACGGCTGGTTTTAACTTGGAAAGCCCTAAATGGCTCGGTCCAAGCTTCCCAAAAGACTCTGTTTCCCTTTATGAGCCTACCAGGTTATAACAACACCAGCGGAGGACTTTCTCTCAGTCCCACCACCTTCACAGGTGTGTCTGGTGGGGGATACAAGAGGGAGCCTTCTCTGTGGCTGCCCCCAGACTCTGAAATTCCCTCCCACGGGAGGCCAAGCTGGCCCCATCTTTGCTCTCCTTCCACAAGCACAGAAAGTCTTGTCTCTTCAGGCAGCCTTTCCTTGAAATGACTGGTTGACTAAGGGGATTTTTTAAAGGGAGTATTTTATTCTATTTTACTCATGTTTTTAATATTGTGCTTATCATAAGTCTTAGTATGACATGGGTGGTGCGTGTTTTTTTAAAATGGATTGTTGTGCTCTGTTGTTTTTAAATGTGTTTTTAGTATTGATTTTATGAAGCATTTTAATGTAATACTTTAATGCTTTTTAAATAGTGTAATAATTTATTATTTGGCTCTTAATTGTGTTCTTTTAACATTGTAAGCTGCCTTGGATCCTTTAGGAGAAAGGTGGCATTTGAACATTTTAAATAAATAAATAGTAAATAGATGATGATGATGATGATGTACTGAAATTACCCCCATGTCCCAGATCATCAGACAGCAACAAGTCCAGAGCACTCATTTAATGTAATCTATTGTTTGTTTGTTTTCACAGGCCACCTTTCTCCTTATAAGGGAACCCACAAAAGGTGGCTCACAGGATTAAAAGAATAGAATTAAAAGCATAACAAGTTAAACAATTTTAAAAACAATTAAACTATACACTAATTAAAATACAATTGAATAATTAAAAGCCCGTAAACATTTTTTAAAAAAACTATCTTAGCTTAAAAATGGCATTCAGGGATTCAAACATGTTTATTAAAAGCCTGCCTAAAAAGATGAGTCTTCAGCTGTGGACAAAAGGGTGGGGGGTTCCCTGATTTCCCAAGAGAGAGCATTCCATCACCTGGGAGCTACCACAGAGAAGGCTTTTTCTCTCATAGCCCCATCAGCCATGCCTGCATTGGCAATGGATCCAAGGGAATGTTCTCCTCTGACAATTTTTAATGCTAAGAAGGCTCATAAGGGGAGATTTGTTCCTTCAGGTAGATTTTTTTAAAAGGCAGCCTCTAGCTGTCCAACCCTCCCCCCCCCCCCAATGAAACCATGAATAAATTTGGATTTCTTTGGTTCATGGGGAGGAGATTCGTGCTTCGTCAACTTTGACGAATCACGAAGCAAGACGACTCGCCAAAAATAGTGATTCGTCCCCATCTCTAGTCAATATTTTGGTGTGTTTTTTTGGTAGGGCATGTATTAATTCTGCTGCTGCACAGAGAATTCAGGTGGACGGAGCCGAGAAAGATTAACTTCTCAGCTTTCTCCAATGAGATCTCTGTAATACAGGCCAGGTCAGCATGTTCATCCAGGATCAGTGAGCTGGTATTCAGCAGCAGCATTTTTAACCCAGAGGGACTACTGCCAAGGTTACCCAGGCTGTCTGAACTGGGATACAATTTGGGGCATATCGGGATCCTATTCCTTCCCCCCTCTCCTATAACAATACAATTGTCTTCTCTCTCTGTAGCTCCCTCTGCCCACCATAGTACCAATGGCACCTCCCTGCTCCCCCTCACCACTCTCCCTATTTGAGAAACACGTCCCTCCCACAACAGTGACCCTTATCAACACACAAACAACAACAGGCAGGCAAATTAAAAGTATATCCCTTTCTTGAAAAAGTCTAGCCCTCACCCTCATGTAACAGCTCCTCCAAAGGGGCCACCCTCCTTTGGTGACACCTCCATAGAAGCTCTGCTTATAAAGGCTCCTTCCTCCCTTTGAGCCAGGTGGCATATGTCAATGAGAGGGGCAGGTGGAGGCAGCCAGTTACAAGGCGGCCTCAGTCCTGCAAGAAAGTCCAAGGTCCTGGGCCAGAGTCCCACAGGGAGAGCAGCCAACAGGCGGCGGCAGTCCCTGTCTCTCACCCAGTGTTCCTGTGGGGGCCAGCACTGCAGCATTTACATCTGCCAGACCTGCTTCCAACAGCGTGCATTTGTTTCATGCAGGTTGGAGGAGTTTACCTCCTGTAAGGACACTTCTCAGAGAAGCCACAGGAACCAGTTTCCCAGGGAAGTGCAGCGGCACTGAACGCAGTTGTCGTTTTGTGCCTGGAGCATTTTACGGCCTGTGCCAATCAGTGGGCTATTTCTCTCTTTTTAAAACAACTTCATAAGCTTTTATCACAGCAGTGTCATATTGACAACTAATGAACTATCTCTTTACCCAGCAGTAAAAGACGGATTGGTGTCAAAATCCTTCTCTGTTCCTTTCATCTACCTCACCTATGGAAATGCAACTAGATACGTAACCCAAAGCCGAAGAAAGCAACGGTATGGGATGGAGCAAATACCTCAGTCACTGCCAGATCACCTCTACGTACAGTAGTTCTAAAATCCTATTCTTTCTCCTAATCCTTAACTAGGCTGCCGTTGAGCACTGTTTAATTTTACTTTTCTTTTGTAGCTGCTCCGTGTTCTACCATTTTATACTGTGAACATTTCTACTGATGTTTTCTACATCCTGCACTTGCATTTGGGTACTTTAATGGTCTCTAAGGTCTCTGACATTAAAACAGAACAATGTTTTCATAAACTAACTAATAAGTAAGTTTCTAAAACAGCCGTTACATCAGTTCAATTAAACTAATTAATACATAGATCAGGAATCAAATAAATTAGTAAATAAAACATAACGTATTAAACCAGTGTAATTAAACTAATGAATCAATAAATGTATAAATAAAATAGAAGCAAATGTCTGATGAGAATTCAGAACCATTTTTTTAAGCTTCTACAGTCCTGGGGACTGTGTTTGCTCCAAAGCAATTTATATCAATCCATAAACTCAATGTACCGCTGCTAGTAGGTAGATGTTGTAAATAAATGAAAATCGAGCACAAACCATGCTTTCCAATTCACAAACTAAAAGGCACAGGTTCCACTAAGGAAGAAGAGTTGTCACAAAAGGTAGATGAAGAAATTCAGTTTGAAAAAGCCAGAAACAAGTGTCAGGATGTAAACAGAAAATCAGCAGTTGTGAAAATAGTATGCATTTCCGTCTAGAATTGCTGTTTTACTAAATAATTTTTAGCACTTGCTGGACAGTTTGCATATTCCTGGGGATCAGCTGTGCTGCCATTTTACATTGATTCCAATCCCAACTTTTTCTAAGTCGCTGTAAAGTCAAATAATATATAACTCTGTAGCTGCATTCACTTAGGGTTAAATTACTTTGATATACAGTATTGCTGGTAATTTCAGCAGTATGTGGACTGAGAACTCCCAGAAGTACAAGCTGGATTTCGAAGGGGCAGAGGAACTAGAGAACAAATTGCTAACATGTGCTGGATTATGGAGAATGCCAGAGAGTTCCACAAAAACATCTACTTCTGCTTCATTGATTATGCAAAAGCCTTTCACTGTGTCGACCACAACAAACTATGACAAGTTCTTAAAGAAATGGGAGTGCCTGACCACCTTATCTATCTCCTGAGAAATCTATATGTGGGACAGGAAGCAACAGTTAGAACTGGATATGGAACAACTGATTGGTTCAAAATTGGGAAAGGAGTACGACAAGGCTGTATATTGTCTCCCTGCTTATTTAAATTATATGCAGAATACGTCATGAGAAAGGCAGGACTGGAGGAATCCCAAGCTGGAATTAAGATTGTCAGAAGAAATATCAACAACCTCCGATATGCAGATGATACCACTCTGATGACAGAAAGTGAGGAGGAATTAAAGAACCTCTTAATGAGGGTGAAAGAGGAGAGAGCAAAAATTGGTCTGAAGCTCAACACCAAAAAAACTAAGATCCTGGCCACTGATCCCATCACCTCTTGGCAAACAGAAGGGGAAGATATGGAGGCAGTGACAGATTTTACCTTCTTGGGCTCCATGATCACTGCAGATGGTGACAGCAGCCACGAAATTAAAAGACACCTGCTTCTTGGGAGGAACGCAATGACAAACCTAGACAGCATCTTAAAAAGGAGAGACCTCACCTAGCCAACAAAGGTCCGCATAGTCAAAGGCATGGTTTTTCCAGTAGCGATGTATGGAAGTGAGAGCTGGACCATAAAGAAGGCTGACTGCCAACGAACTGATGCTTTTGAATTGTGGCGCTGGAGGAGACTCTTGAGAGTCCCCTGGACTGCAAGGAGAACCTATCAATTCTAAAGGAAATCAACCCTGAGTGCTCACTGGAAGGACAGATCCTGAAGCTGAGGTTCCAATACTTTGGCCATCTCATGAGAAGAGAAGACTCCCTGGAAAAGCCCCTGATGTTGGGAAAGTGTGAAGGCAAGAGGAGAAGAGGACAGCAGAGCATGAGATGGTTGGACAGTGTCATTGAAGCGACCAACAAAAATCTGACCCAACTCCGGGAGGCAGTGGAAGACAGGAGGGCCTGGTGTGCTCTGGTCCATGGGGTCATGAAGAGTTGGACATGACTTAAGGACTAAACAACAACAAATTTCTGGTAATTAATTTCAGTTTTGGAAGCTACATTGGAATCAACTCAATTTCCCTTCTGTTTGCAGAGTACATTTTTTGTGTTTTTTCAGTAAGTGGTTCTAAATCGAGTGTCTATAAGGTGCCACCTGGTGTCATAATAATCACTAAAATCCATCAGGGGAACACCAGAGAGGTGACACTCCACTGAGTAATGACAAGAAAATGTGATTTCTTTGGCCAAGTGGAGAGAACAGGATAGGTGGTTGTAATGTCAAATATATTGGTCAAGTGATGCAACAGTAAACCCATGGCTACACAAAAAATTATATGTGGTCATACTGCACTAAGCAATACATCACTCTGTATGGGGAAGCTTCTTGTGTTTCCATATTCGTTAGAAACTTCAGAAGGCAACTGGAAACCTAGTTCTGCCTTGTGGGAGTGGCAGGAGGTTATGAGAATATACAGGACAGCCATGCTGTGACCTTACTGGAGAGTAGCATAGAACACACAGAATGCTGATGAAGCAGTTAAGAAAACGAGCCAGGCTGGCACAGAGAGATGATTGCTGCTCCAGCCTGCAGGGGCCCCAATTTTTGCAAGTTGAGTGTTAATAATTGAAAACTATTGCCTACTGTTCTGTCTACAGGACTCAAAAGAAACATTTCACCGACTTGACCTTTCCGCTTTTCCAGTTTATAATATTAGTGAGATTTACAGGCAGGAAGGTAATGTACTCCTTCAAATCAGAGGGGGGTTTCCACCACTTATACAGTTTCTGACAGAATAGTGTCTTCATTTCCCCCCTCTCACTTGGGAAATTGACATAGACTAAGAGAGAATGAGGGGGGTGAGGAGAGAGAGAGAGAGAGTTCTGTCTCTACACTACAGGAGCTGTCGGCCCTCACCTACTGTTCTAAAACAATTGAGGACAAGGCTAGAATTAAAATGCAGTTTCCAAAAAGAGCTTCTCCTTGAAAATCCTTCCCTGACAACAGATATCAGCAACTCTTACAAAGACTCAAAAAAAGCATACACTTTGACCTGTAATATGCCCAAGTCCTAATCTTAATCAAATGTATTTGGAGGCAGGGAAAAAGAGTGGAATGAAATTCTTCCCCATTTACACTGCTATAGTTCAACAGTGACAACAATGCAACCATCAAGGACAGGGCTGTTTCATAACTGCCAGTTACATGATAGCATCTCAGAAATAAGGATGCGGCAACTCCAATTCAGAACTGATATTTTGAATTAGAAATAAAGGGGAAATGTATTCTTATTTTAAAAAAGATTAGCTGAAATTTGTGTCTGCCCCTAAAAGAGTTTGAAATTCTCTATGCATACTCAGAGGTAAAACAAGGCATACGTAGTTGTTGTTACTTCCTCTCAAAATGGCTCGGACCCATGGCAACCCTATGAATGAGTGATCCCCAAAATGTCCTAGATTCCATGGGAGAGCTCAGATTGAACATATAAAAAGCTTTTACGCACTTAAGCCTGTGCCTTCCAAATGGAAACAATCAATGTCATATTTGGTCTCCCTCTTTTATTTCTGCCTTCAACTTTTTCTAGCATTATTGTCTTTTCCATCAAGTTCAATGTTTTCCTGATATGCCCAAAACACAATAGCCATTTTCACTTCTGAAGAAAGTTTAGGATTGATTTGCTCTAGGACACACTTGTTCGTCTTTCTGGCAGTCCATTGCATCCACAAAGCTCTCCTCCAGCATGCCATTTTGAGTGAATAATTTTTGTCCTATTTTTTTCCACTTTTACAGCTTTCACATGTGTACACTTGGGCACGTTGTGAGAATGGCTGATGGTCGGATTCCAAAGGATCTCCTATATGGAGAATTAGTGCAGGGACATCGCCCCAGAGGGAGACCACAGCTGCGATACAAGGATATCTGCAAGCGGGATCTGAAGGCCTTAGGAATAGACCTCAACAGATGGGAAACCCTGAGATCTGAGCATTCAGCCTGGAGGCATGCATTGCATCACGGCCTCTCCCAATTTGAAGAGACCCTTGTCCAGCAGGCTGAGGCAAAGAGGAAGTCACAAAGGAAGCAAAACCAGGGAGCTGGACAGGGGACAGATTGGATTTGTCTTCAGTGTGGAAGAGATTGTAACTCTTGAATTGGCCTCCTCAGCCACACTAGACGCTGTTCCAAGTCCTCCATACAGAGCACGCTACCATAGTCTTTCGAGACTGAAGGATGCCTACTACTTATATTGATCTGAAATAGTATAGTGTGGGTTATCTTGGCTTTGATCCAGTAACACATCGTTACACATGATGATCTTTTCTTGTTGCTTCAAAGCTGACCTTACAAGTCTTCCTCTGATTTTTTTTTTTGCTACATCCATTTGAATTGATGATAAAAAACAAGGTATGTAAAATCTTTAACCATTTCAATTTCTGTGTTGTCAACATTATAATTATGTAATTCTTTGTTCAGAATTTTTGTCTTTTACATGTTCAACTGCAGTCCTGATTTTGCACTTCCTTCTTTCACCTTCATTAAGAACTGTTGCAAATCAGTGCTGCTTTCCGTCAGTATAGGGTGTCATATGTATATCTTAAATCGCTGATATTTCCAAATACAGAATGTGGAACATGAAAAGTATGCCTAATTACTGACATGCATATTACATATTTAAAAATAAGGTCTAGGACGTAACTGATATTGACATGTGGATTTCCAGAGTAGGTGGAAAATACCTGGAAAATATCAACCATTAATCAGTGCTATTAGGTAAAGCTGATAACTTTTTTAAAATTGTGCCATTCCAAAAGGGAAGTAACTCACATGAATATATTATTGCAGAAACATCTAGCACATGTGGGAGTTCAACCAAGAGTTTGTGATTTGTAGATATTCCCTCGGGAGTACAAAAGAATCATTTCTTAAAGGTTAGTAATTTGTCGGCATGTCCCAAGACAGATGGAGATGCTTCTGGACTATAATTTCCATCAGCCTACCATGCACAATCAAAGGTTAGGAGTAGTAGGAGTTGTAATTCAGTAACATATGGAGAGAACAATATTGGAGAAGGTTGACTTAAGGTCACATGTATCTATAGGATCAGAATTAGGGCTTGGAATTGTTACTATTTGGTCTATAATTCCCAACATGCTTGGAAGATTCTTGAAGTTGTAGTCTAAGCAAGGAATTTCTCCAAGCTCTCAGAAGAAGATGGAGCCCTGACTCTAATACGTACAGTCGTGAAAAAGAAAGTACAGTGGTGCCTCGCTTAACAAGTGCCTCATTTAACGATGAATCCACATAGCAATGGATTTTTTGCGATCATTTTTGCGATCGCATAACAATGTTTCTAATGGTAAAACATCGCTTTGCGATGATCGGTAAGCTGTTTCGCTTACCAAATTTCACATAGCGATGTTTTAAAAACAGCTGATCGGTGGTTCCAAAATGGCCGCTGGAAAAAAAATGGCCACCCACTGTGTTTTCGTGCCCATTCCTCGCATACCGGGCAGCAAAAATGGTGGCCGTATGGAGGATTTTCGCTTAAAGGTGAGTTTTAAGCCGATAGGAACACATTAAACGGGGTTTAATGCATTCCTATGGGCTTTTTCTTTTCGCATAGTGATGAATCTGGATAGCGACTATTTTTCCGGAACGGATTATCGTCGCTATGCGGGGCACCACTGTACACTCTCTTTGAATTCTATGGTTTTATGTATCAGGATGTAATAAAAATCATCTGGTCCTTAGCAGGTGTGAAAACTAGATAAACACAATCTTGGACAAACAATAACACATGCATATTACACCATGTCATGATTGATTTTATAAAAATAAAGCCAAAATTAAAAAGGCATATGTGAAAAAATGGAGTACACCCTTATTGCTTCCATAGGAATTAAGGGGCTAAGTTAGCAGCCAGGTGCCGCTAACCAAATGCCCTTGAGTAATTGATCATCAGCAAGTGTGACCACCCCTATAAAAGCTGAAGTTTTAGGAGTTTGCTGGTCTGGAGCATTCAGTATTGAGGAAGATTATTCACAAGTGGGAAACATTCAAGACAGCTGCCAATCTTCCCAGGAGTGGACATCCAAGGAAATTCACCACGAGGTCAGATCATGCAATGCTCAGAGAAATTGCAAAAAAAAAAAAAAAAAAAAAAAAAAAGTTACATCTCAAACTCTACAGGCCTCAGCATGTGCAATGATAAAGTTTGAGATGGTACAATTAGAAAAAGACTGAACAAGCATTGTTTGTTTGGAAAGGCTGCAAGGAGAAAGCCTCTTCTCTCTAAAAAGCAGCATGGCAACACATCTCAGGTTTGCAAAGTTGCATCTAAACAAAACACAAGAGCAATGTCCTTTGGAAGACGAGACTCAAGCAGAGATGTTGAATCATAATGCACAGCGTCATATTTGGCAAAAAAACAAACACAGAATATCAATCAGCACAAACCTGTGCTGGAAGGGTGATGATTCATGCTTGTTTTGCAGCCAATGACTGGGCATATTACAGTCATTGAGCTGACCATGAACTTCCCTGTATAACAAAGTATTCTAGAGTCGAATGTGATGCCATCTGTCCAGCAGCTAAAGCTTGGCTGAAACTGAGTCATGTAACAGGGCAATGATTCCCAGCACACCAGCAAATCTACAACAGAACGGCTGCAAAAGCAAAGGATCAAGGTGCCGCAATGGCGCTATCAAAGTCCAGACATGAACCTGATTGAAATGCTGGGATGGGACTTTAAGAGAGCTGTGCATAAATAAATGCCCACAAACCTCAATGAACCGGAGCAATGTTGTAAAGAAGAGTAGGCTAAAATTCCTCCACAATGATGTGAGAGACAGATAAAGTCATACAGAAAACAATTAATTCAAGTTATTGCTGCTAATGGTGGTTCTACAACCTATTGAATCATAAAGTACACTTTGTTTTTCACACATGGCTTCTCCAGTTTGGCTTTATTTTTGTTAAATAAATCATGAAATGTTGCAATATGTCATGTGTTGTTGTTCATCTGAGGCTGTGTTTATCAAATTTTCACACCTGCTAAAGACCAGATGATTTTTATTATGTCCTGATAGGTAAAACCATAGAATTCAAAGACAGCGTATTTTCTTTTTCACATGACTATAGATAATGGTGGACCTGAACTACCAGGGATGCAAGAGTGGGACAAGGGCTGTACAGCATGACTGTCCCATACGATTGTGATCACAATACACATAATCCACAAAGGAGACTCCTGGTTAGAGATGGGCATGAATTGAAAAAATTCATTGTGATTCATGATTCATCAAGGTCGACGAATCCCAAATTTGCTATTTTTTTCTGACAAATTGATGAATTAATTTGTCATTACTTTAAAATGCTATAAAAGGCCCCCCAGGCACTTAGAGACACCAAATTCACGGAGAAGCCTCCTCTGGCTTTCCTGTACAAGCCCTGTACGTTTGGTGATGTTTGGATTTCAGTTGTCTGAATTAGAAACCCACAAAGTGGGATCCCCCCAGGAAAGTGACAGGAACAGCTGGGATAGTTTGCCACCAGGCACAGAAGTATTTGGAAGGGACGTTCTTTAGTTTGCCAAGAGGCATAGAGGCGGATGGCGTTAAGGTAGCTTGGTTTACCACCGGGTTCAGAGGTAGCAGGCATTGAGGTGTGGATGGATTGAAGTACTTTAGTTTGCCATTAGGCACAGAGGTGTTTGGGATAAATGGGGCCTTGGTAGTGTTTGAGGGGCTGCTGACTGGTGGGCAGGCAGGTTTCTTCTTCTTCCCCCTGGGATAGCAAGGTGGGACATTGAGGTATGCAGGCTTCTTTCTTCCATTGGTGGCAGAGTGACAGAACTCACCCACATGGAACCAAGATGTAGGAGAGAGTGGGAATCAGGCGCCCAAAGTACCGGTGTGATTCCCCTGGATTGGCAGGGTGGGACACCAGAGGAATGAATAACAGGGACATTAAGGCGGGCTGGCATAGACGGAATTTGGTTTTGCACCCAGGTTCAGAGGCATATAGCAGTGAGTTCAGCTTGTGCCCTGAGTGGGCTGTGGTGCTGGCATTGAGTTCAGTTTCTGGACAGAAGGAGGCAGGCAGATGGTGTAGTGGACCTGGGGGACTCAGGCGGGCAGGCAAAGAAGCAGGTGGTGTGGCTGCAGACAGACTGTCATTGAGACCCTCTTTGGGTTCAACGAGGGGAAGCCCAACACAAGAAGGTTCACCTTGATGAACAACAGTCTCTCCACAATTACTGGATCCAAACATGAGTGGTGTGGTCAAAGCATTTTTCTAAGATGGGAGGAGACACACTCATTCTGGACACTGGGGGGGGGATGGAAAGGAGGTCTATGGTCACAGTGGATAGCTCTGGCCATATGACCATTTTGCAGGTCCAGAAATGGAGGAGATCTGATCAGGGGGCTGGAAGGGCTCAGCAGGTACCCCTGCGCCATGGACTCTGCCAGGTCCTTATCTACCACCTGGGTGACCGCCGTGACAACCACCCAGCTCACCATAGAGCTCCAGTAATGGGGGCTGGGACCCTCACCTGCCTGCAAGGACACTGGAGGAGGAACAGTGGTGGTGGCTGGTCTAGTCAGAAGCTTTTCCCCCATAGAGACCCCACCTCCCTTCATTTCCACCTTCTTTTGTACTTTGCTGCCTCCTAAACCACACTTCAAATAAAGGGGAGAAGAAAGATAATTAAGTGGGATAATATGAGAGGGTGTAACAAGTTTTGTTTTTTAAAAGAAATAGGATACAGTCGTGCCCCGCTTAACGATTACCCCGTATAACGACGAATCCACTTCACGACGATGTTTTTGCAATCGCAATTGTGATCGCAAAATGATGTTTAATGGGTTTTTTTCGCTTTGTGACGATCGGTTCCCTACTTCAGGAACCGATTGTTCGCATTACGATGATCAAAACAGCTGATTGTCAGTTTTCAAAATGGCCAACAACTGCTCAAAATGGCTCCCCGCTGTTTTTAGGAGGCATTTTTTGCTTAACAGGCACCCAAAAATGGCCACCGTATGGAGGATCTTCGCTGGACAACCAGGTATTCAGCCCATTGGATCGCATTGAACTGCTTTCAATGCATTTCAATGGGGGGTTTATTTTGCTTTACGATGTTTTCACCCTACAGTGATTTCACTGGAATGAATTAACGTCGTCAAGTGAGGCACCACTGTAGATGGGGAGGAATTAAATGTTTTTTTTTTAAAAAAGAGTAATGGGGAGTAAGGGGCAGGAAAACTAATACCCCTAAATAATTAAATAGACAGCCCCCACAAACACTCTGGAATTCAAGGAGGAGGAAGGATAAAGTACACATACATACATACCAGAGATCACCCACCCTGCTTGAATGCACACCTCAGATAACTAAATTTAAAAAAAAAACTAAATCTTCAACTAAAATGCACCGGGTTAAAGAAAAAGCCCTGCCCATTGTCCAACTAATGAAAATAATAAAGAAATAAAGTATTTTAAATGGAACACGTGTTTTGACTTGAGCACACTGGCTAGAACACACAAGCACCATAAAGCAAGCAACCAGCCAGTATATCCCACACAAAGACAGATAGTAACACTCTTGAATTTAAGTGGGGAGAAGGGTAAAATGCACAGAGAGAGAGAGAGAGAGAGAGAGAGAGAGAGAGAGAGAGAGAGAGAGAGAGAGATTCTGCACCTACCCCAACCCTAAACATCAAAAAAAACTAGCCTCTACTAGAACTAAAATGTGCCTAGACAAAGAAAACCCTTCTGTAATTCCCAGTATTTCATATAAATGCAAAATAGAGAAATAAAGGCTGTAAACTGTAAAGTAAAATGTATACTTTGCTACTACAATGATGAAAAGAAAGAATAACAGCAAAGTACAGCAGCACAGCGCCAACTGCCTGAGCCAAGACTTGGTATAGATGTGGGAAATGGCAGCAGGGAAAATGCTTATAAAGCCTCTGAAAAGGACCTCCCCCACAGCCTTTCCACAACATGATTGGCTGCCTGCCATGTCATTCCAGAAGTTTCTAGGTCCTTCCCAAGGTTGCCTAGAGCTTCTGATTGGCGGCAGCGGGCTGCAGACGGCACAAGAGACCCAAAAGGGGGTAGACGAATTGACAAATCAAAAATAAGTAAAACATTGCTTCATATTCGTCGGGCTCTCCATGCTGAACGAATACAAAGTAATTAAGTTTTGACAAATCAGCAATTATCGTAATTCGCTTTTTTTGATTCAGTCCCATCTCTACCCATGATAGACACTTTGATCTTAGGTATACACACCACCTCTGTTTTAAAGGAAAGAGCACCAAACCCTGAATTCCACTGCATCCACAGTCTTTCTCTCCCCACCCACCAAAAAAGGAGGTTGTCTGTTCCTACAGATGGAGCAAATGGCTCCATTTGAGTATATTCTTCCTATTTATTTTTTTATTGTTTTGTTTCCTCCAGCACATGGTTTGCACTTACGTATACAGAAGCATGGTTGCTGGTGTTGAAAGAAGATTAATAGTTTAAGATTTAACTTTAGACGCATTTATAAAGGAAAGCCAGCAAGTTAAAAATATTACCCCCTGCAAAGAATTTATCAATTTCATAAAAAAGAGAAGAAAGGAATAACTTAGATTTTTTAAATCTTAAAACCTCTTAAGCCAACAAATTTATATGGGTTTGCAAGGTTTTAGATCGGTAAGAGTATATGATGGTGACCAATGATAAGACTGACAAGAATAAATGAATTCCTTGAGTTTTGCGTGTACCAGTGAGAATTTACCATCCAATAAGAATTCATGGGTGGCCTTTCAATGTTATGAGGATCCCATTGGCACAGCACAGAGAACTGAGATTTACAACACCAAACTTTGGAAGCTGCTGGGAAACTCTGTTTAGGGAGAAAAAAATGAAGCAGGAAGAGGTATGGCTGGTGTGTGTGTGTGTGTGTGTGTGTGTGTGTGTGTGTGTGTGTGTGTGTGTGTGTGTGTGTGTGTGTATGTGTGTGTGTGTGTGTGTGTGTGTGTGTGTGTGTGTGTGTGTGTGTGTGTGTGTGAGAGAGAGAGAGAGAGAGAGAGAGAGAGAGAGAGAGAGAGAGAAAGGGGAGGGCGGTGGCTTCCAAGCAATCAGACAGGGATCTAGAAAACAGTACAGAAATAAATAAATAATCTCAGCTTTTTTAAAATTTAAGGATGTAGCAATCTATACCACCTTCAGTTCTTTTTAAGGAGAAAGGTGGAATAAAAATACATACATACATGCATACCCTGTTTCCCCAAAAATAATTTCTGATTGCTCCACCCTTGTGCAGCAATCAGAAAAAGATGACATGACTGTATTTGAATAAATGTAGATTGCTGTACATGAAAAAAATAAAATATCCCCTGAAAATAAACCCTAATGCTTTTTTTTTGGAGCAAAAATTAATATAAGACCTTGTCTTATTTTCAGGGAAATACACACACACACACACACACACACACACAGTCCATGTCACCCATTATGTCCTGATTTATTTCTATTTGCAATGTTTTAAACGAATTGTCCTAAAATACATATTTCAATGTTAATTTTCTTTCAAAATGCATCCATTTGTACTAAAATATTTATTTTGCTATGTTTAAATCATTGGAGAGTATTGTTGCAATATTCAGAGAAGTATCAGTTAGAAGGTTAGGTACATTTCAATCCCTACCTTTGTCTATAAAATCTGGATCAGATTCTTTTTTTATATAGTAATTTGCAACATTCTGATGGCAGTACAACTGGTTAGTCAGCTGATTTGTTTGAGGTGTGGCTCAGGGGATTTTGTGTATGCAGCAGAAAAAAGTCTAATTAGTCTCTTACCCTCATCATAGACAGACAGCCAAGAACCATCAAGTAGAAGCTGTGATAGGATAGATGTTTACCTGAGATGGGCAGGAATCGAAGTATGAAAAACTGATAAACCGGACTAGTTTATGATTCAGTTTATGACCCAGTTCAGCAATCCCATTTTGATGTAGCAAAATGAGGCACCAAATATATTTTTTTCTGCTTAGCGCTTCATCTTGGCTTTGGTAAAACAGGATGGCCTGCACCCCACATTCCCGCTGCTCCGGTCACCTCCATCCTGCCGCTTGGTCCTGCTGCCTCTGTGTCATTGTCAGAGGTAGCAGACCCAGCTTGCCTGCCAGGATCCTGCCACTGGCTTAAACATGGGGCTGGTGCCCCACAGAGAAGGCAGAGGAGCCAGGACCAGACAGGCCCCTGAACCCAAAAAATGAACCATCATGAACCATCATGAACCACTGGTTTTCTGGTTTGTCCCTGTCTCCAATGTTTACTGAGACATGATACACCTTCATACAATCTATCTGTTCATTGCAAATATGGTTCTTTGCTTTTCTCCCCTCTTCTCTGTTGAGCTGAGTAGCAGGTGTACGGGACTAGTTTAGTTCAAACACTCCTTTCAAGATTCACAACAGTGAAAGGTTGAGCTGCTTCTTTGAAGCTGGATTTTTTTTTTCATTTCCATCATCCTGGTTTGGATCTCTTTGGGGTCATGGCTTTCCACTTTTGTAGGGATCAGAGTTTTGGCAAGCTTGAAAAAAAGCTTCCAAGAGTTAGTCAACACACACACATTCAGGCTGTCACTTACTCTACATAATATTTCCTCAAAAGAAGAGCAGCTCACAATAGTAACTGATTTTCTTAGTCAATTCCAACCAAAACTTTACCAGGATTCAATGGGAAAATAAGAAAAATACTGTAATTTAATAGCTCCAAAAATACTTTTTGAAGTGGAGATTTTATACATTTCTGTACAGTGCAATGGATTTCATTCTCTAGTCTCTGAATCTTAAAGCAGATTGCAGTCTTTTGAAAAAGAGAGGGATGTACCAGCCAAACTGTCTATTTCAGGCATGTAAAGAAATGCCAGCAACCATTGAGATTTTAGTGGAGACCCGACCGTCTCAGCATAGGAAGACAGCACTTTAAGGATTCTCTAACATCCTTGAGAGCTCTCAAGGTTTCCTTCATTGTAGCTTTCGTGGTTTGCAAAATGCTATTTGTGTATAACTCCTTTGCCTACACAAAATGTCTTTTCTCTTTTTGAAAGTAAGCACACACATGCACATGTACACGCACACACACGGACACACACACACAGAGAGAGAGAGAGAGAGAGATCAAACACAACAGAACACATGAATTAATAACAAAGATACAGGAACGCTATCCTCTGCTGCTACTTTTACCATTAAAACATGCAATATAACAAAAGAAACCACATTTTCAGTGCTTCAGTACAGAAGTGAACAAAACCACAAACAAAAATGCACTATTTTTAAGTCTTCAAAGTGCTACAATATTCTGCCCTTTTTGCCTATCTTTTTTCTTGTTAATTTTGCCGCACACTCTTTGCTGAGACCAATACACATAGATACCAAAAGCTTGCCATCTCACAGTTGTTCACACTGAGGTGATTTTTACGATGCAAATCAGGACCTAACCCCCCTTCCTTCCTTCCTTCCTTCCTTCCTTCCTTCCTTCCTTCCTTCCTTCCTTCCTTCCTTCCTTCCTTCCTTCCTTCCTTCCTTCCTCTCTCTCTCTCTCTCTCTCTCTCTCTCTCTCTCTCTATCTCTCTATCTGTCTATCTTTTTCTGATTTTCCTCCACTGAACTCAATGCAAAGTCCACAACCTCCCTCCTGTCTAGTCTATCTTCACAGCACGTCTTTGCGGTAGGTCTGGTTGTGATAAAATGGTAGGCCCAAGGTCACTTGGAGAGCTTCTTGATTCAGCATGGACTGAAATCTAAGGATATACAAGTGGGAAAATATCTATATTGCATTCAATTCAGGTTCATTTGAGGGGCTCCTCTTTTATTTTCAGATTCTTAAGGGTACTGGTCCGTTTGATAGACACAGAAGGGCCTGAATCTTTTGGACCTTTTTATTTGAGTTTTCCCATTTGGGTTTCTAACACCAGAACAAATTAAGCCCTACAGAACCCAAAGATCTATTTCTTAAAAATACAAAACAAGCAGTCAGTTACTCCGGAAGTGAGCAACAAGAACAGAACATGAGTAATAACATTGCAGTAATAACTAGAAGCCAACATGGATTTGTCAAGAACACATCCTGCCAAGCTAATTTGATCTCATTTTTTGATCATGTCACCTCCCTGATAGAAAGGGGGAATGCTGCAGACATAACATATTTTGATATCAGCAAAGCTTTTGATAAAGTGCCCCATGTTATCCTGATTAGCAAGCTAACTAGGTGTGGGCTGGATAGATCAAGGGTCACATGGATACACAATTGGCTACAGAATTGTATTCAGAGGGTGATGATTAATGGGTCCTTCTCTAACTGGGAGGAGGTAACAAGTGGGGTCCTGTCTTCAATATTTTTATTAATGACTTGGATGAGAGAATGCAAGGAATGCTTGTCAAATCTGCAGATGATATCAAATTGGGCAGAATAGCTAATACCTTAGAAGACAAAAACAAAATTCAAAATGACCTCGATAGGATGGAGCACTGGGCCAAAGACGACAGAATGAAATTCAGCAGGGATTAGTACAAAGTACTGCACATCAGAAAAAGAAACCAATTGCACAGTTACAAGATGGGTGATACCTGGCTCAGCAAAACTATGAGCAAGAAGGATCTTGGAATTGTCATAGATCTCAAGCTAAATATGAGCCAACAGTGTGATGTGGCTACAAAAAAGGCTAATGCTATCTTAGGCTGCATTAATAGAAGTATAGTTTCCAAATCCCGTGAGGTGCTAGTACACCTCTATTCATTACTGGTTAGGCCTCACCTTGATTATTGTGTCCAGTTCTGGACACCACACTTCAAGAAGGATGTTACCAAATTGGAACAAATTCAGAGGAGGGTGACAAGGATGATCAGGGGGCTGGAAACCAAGCCTTATGAGGAAAGGCTGAAAGAATTGGGCTTGTTTAGCCTTGAGAAAATAAGACTGATGGGTGATATGACAGCACTTTACAAATATTTGGAAGGCTGTCATACAGAAGAAGGGGAGGATCTGTTCTTGAGCATTCCAGAGTGCAGGACACACAACAAGGGGGTTAAGTTAAAAGAAGCCAGATTTCAGTTGAATATCAGGAAAAACCTTCTAACTGTTAGAGCAGTACGACAGTGGAACCAGTTACCTCAGGAGTTGGTGAGTGCTCCAACACTGGAGGCATTCAAGAAAAACCTAGATAATCACCTGGCAGATATGCTTTGATTGTATTCCTGCTTTGAGCATTGGGTTGGACTTGATGGCCTTGTAGGCCCCTTCCAACTTCACTTTTCTATGATTTTATGAGGAAGGAAAAAATCAATCATCGAGAGACCAATGCAGGCACCAAAAGTATTTTAAAGTTCACAATTATCATCCTCATCAATTACCAGGAAACTATACTGATGAGAAAGAGAAATCACCTTCATGATTATGATCAAAATGTGAATAAACTCATACTCACTATGGGCAATATAATCAAACCCACCAAACAGAAACTCTGAGATAGAATACGAGGAATTTAGGAATCAGCTCTTCCTCCAAACACTTTGTTCAGTCCAGCAGCACCAACATTTGCCCATTAGACTGAAGGGTGAGCAGGCGACCTGACAGACACTCCAGGCAAAAGTAAAGGAAATGAGGGGAAATCACTTTAAAAAATCAGTAAAATAAAGAGGCAAAAAAGTAAACCAGAAAGTAATACAAAAGTGGAGAAACAAGATAATAATAATAAAAAAGTAATCTGAGTTAGAGGAACAGCAGTAGGAAGTCCAAAAGGTGTAAGTCCAATACAAAATGGAGGTCAGAGGAGTTCTCTCAGGAACAGCAATGGACATGTTGAGCTGAAATCCCTCCATTCCAGAAAGTGTGTTCTACATTTTAGTGATTTCTTACCAACTGGTAAGATTAAAGATGCAAATAATAATTACTAACAAAATTAGCCCACACTTACTGGGATGTAAGAGGTTAACTTATTTTGTTTTGTCTTCACATCATGCCAAAGTTATGCTTTCTGAAAGGAATTACACTCTGTCTTTTTGTTTACAGTTGTCATTTCCTGTTGAAGGAAATAAAATGATGGGCAATGAATTGGCTCATTGTTGCACTTTTAGCCCCAAACTCCTCATCACTGTCTTCCTTATTTTCTACCCATCACTCTCTGAAACTAGCTTCACAGGAAAATATGAATGAAACAAATTATAACAGCCATGCTTGTGTGATGGTAAGGACAACTGTGAGGCTGAACATTTGAATGGAATGATAAAGCCTGACATTTAAACCGCGTAATGAATTTTTCCTGGAGATTTGTCTCAGTTTAAGGAAAGAAGGAAGTATGTAATTCTGGAGCATAGTTTTTGCTGCACTCGCATGAACTGTTTAAGATCACCACCACCCTGCCACCACCCTTTAAACATTACAGGAGCCAAGTATGCAGATTTCTGTGGGTTTGTCCTATGGCACTTGGTAGTGTAGTGATGAATTTTTTAAATGCTAGTGTTCATATCCAGGGTGAGTCCAAAAATGCTGGCAGTCATGCTGGTTCATATCAATAAACATTTCCTAGCAATTTTCATCTCCATCAGCAGCAAATCTTCCGTATAGCTAATAGGCCTGAACTGCCCATTCAAAAGCAAGCTAGCACCCAATAAATAAAATTGCACTAGAGTTGGCTCACAAAAACGTATTAATGCTGGGGATATTCACTTCTCATCCCTTCCCAAATACTGTAAGCAGAATAGGAAACTCAGAGTTCTTATAATGTTTAAATGCTTGCATGAACATAATATTTGTCTGTGTGTGACTAAGCATGTGCATATGGGAGAGGGATAGAGAGAAGCCATCTACTAGGGTCTCCAAGACATGTGAGAAATTTAAGGAATGGATTTACTTTTACACCCCTCCCCATGAGTTTCCAGGACCAAGCAGAAATTTGTACCCAGATCTCCCAATATACTATCGAACGTCTTAGTCTACCACTTGCAAAGGAACAATATTGTGTGATCTGTGTGAATATCAATTACTCCTGTGCACATCTTTATGATGGGGCCATGGGCTGCACCAGGAGACATGGAACAAAAGCCAAAAGCCACAAGTAGGGATGAAGCGCCATTGGTTCATGGGTGGGGGATCACTTGGTTCCCACTTCCCTCCTCTTCCTATGCCCAGGTGGGGATAAGAAGAGGAGCAAAGCCAGATCTGAGCGATCTCTCACTGCTGCTGTCTTTGAAAAGACAAAGGGGCGGGGGATTGTTTGGGTCCCTCTTTGCTCCTCTTTCTATTCTCAGGAGGGCATAGAAATATGGGAGAAGTTGGATCAAAGCAGGATCAAAGCTACCCCCCATCAATTCCTTTGGTCAGGCACCCCCTTTGTATGCCACAGGGGCATAGAAAGGCAGGGCAAGCCTGAGCAAAGAGCTCCCCCTAGTTTTTAAACAGGGGGCGAAGATTCCCTTTGGGCAGGCTTTAGCAAGCTGCCCAAAGGGAAAACCCCTTTCTGCTTATGCCCCCCAGGAACAGCTGATCTGTGGGGGCATAAGCATATAGGGATAGACAAAGGGACAAATATCAAAGGGTTATATTCATTGTTCTGTATTCGTTGGAGTCTGTCTGAACCCCAAGAATATGAAGCAATGAATATCTTATTAATCGGGGATATTAGTAGTTGAATATCCCAATTCTTTTTTATATTTGTCCCCATGTCTAGCCACAAGCAAAGAGTTTCAGAACCAAGATACACAGGGATGGGAAGCAAGCTTTGTATCCATGTCAAAACCTAAGAGCAACTTAAACATGAGGGACAAGACATGAGACAGCATCAAGAAGCAAGTAAGAAATAAGGACCCAAAACTGATCAAGGATATAACAAAGTGTCACAGCCAAGGTTCCCTCTAAGGTGTGCACCTGTGTCTCTACGCACTCTGCCCCCCCTCCATGCAGGGCTCCTTCTCCTCCATGCACTCATGGTGATCGTTTTCACCCCCTTTACTTCTCATTGTGACAGAGCCCCACTTGGGGAGGTGGAGTCATGCACATGTAGGGGAGAGCCCTGCCCAGCAAGGCTGAAAATTAAGAGGAAATGTTGATCACAGCTATGTGAGACCTTGTTGCTCTAGAGCAGTGGTTTCCATGTGCTATTTGGCTGCAAATACCAAAAACACCAGCTGGAACAGCTAGCAGTGAAGGCTTCTGGGAGTTGCAGAATGCCTGAGTTACGCAAGGTTGGGAACCAACCAATAATATTCACTATTATATGGTTGAGCTTAGAATTATCATCCTGAATAGAAACAATTTAGGGAGGAGAAGAACAGTGGAACTATCATCTGAACTGATGGAGGGGTTATTACTGCCTCATCATCCTCATAGCTTCAGCAAAGTACAATGACAAACAATGGCTTACAGCACCAGGGAAGGAAAAGTCCAAAGGCAACTGGACTCTGAACTAAGGTGGTGGAACTGACTCTGCTGTTTCATCCCTCTCTCAACTCGAGCAGATGGAAAAGAGAGTCAAAAGAGTAAGCGACACTTTCCACCCTTCCTTTTGGTGCAGCCAGGTGTGGAAGCAACCAACTACTGACAGCAAAAGATGTAATGAATACTTAGAAATATTCCACCCCAGGAGTGAAAAGGGCATCTCAACACATAAGACATTCTGTGCAAAAGAAAAATAATAATTAGCTTCTGTAAGATTGAAGACAGGAGGGCCTGCCGTGCTCTGGTCCATGGGGTCACGAAGAGTCTGACAAGACTAAACGACTAAACAACTGCAAGATTTATTATTCCTGCTTAAGAGCAAAAGGACTGGATCTCTTTTTTTCACTACAGAAGCAACGTTAGCAAACAGACGTTTTGCACAAAATTTGATGCTTTTTGTGCAAAATGCACACTTTTGTGCAACAAACATTCCTGCAAACTTTCCCCAAAAATGTCCTGAAATGCAGAGTGGGGAAAAAGTCTCAAAAAGCTTTTTAAAATCTCATCCAGTGGGCAAAAACCCTTTGAATTGTTTTATTCTCATCTGTGAACATGAAATAAGTGAAGAGTCACATCTCTACTGACATTGTCAGAAAGAAGAAGACCAATAGCAACCTGTCTTAAAAATTAGTTGATGGAGTAAAACCTGCTCTCTAGCCTTTCCCTCAGCAGCCACATTAAATAGTTGCTGACAGATGACAAAGAATAGAAAAAAAGAGCCATATAACAGATGTTCTCTCAACTGAGTTGCTGCCCCATCTCACCTTCTATGGCAAGCAAGCGCACACTAGAGGCCTTATACTATGAACTCTTCCACCATGTTACTAAAGCTCTAATCTCACCTGAATGCAGAAACACAGTGAATACATTGTCTTATATAGTAAGAGCACTTATAGTAAGATCATTATCTTTCAACATTTGAAAATGCGTATTGTTTTCTATAAATGTATTCTCAGGTCAGACAAGATTTTCTCAAACTTGTCCAGTAACTTGAAAATGTAGGGAATAAAAGGGAATAAAATTACACAGTGTCATCTTCATTGTTGCTCAGGCCCATAGAAAACTTTATTTCTCTTTTCCCCAGTTCTGAGAGAAATCCTGCTGAAGCCCACTTTAAGAGCTTCATCAAAGAGCTGGATGTAGCCTTCCTAATAAACCTGTTTATCTGCTAACACATGTGTTGAGCCTGAATTGATAGTCAAGGTTGAAAAGGTAGCACAGAATGTACCTAGCCAGGGAGAAAATTACTTACTAATATGGATAGACATGGGGGAAAGTGCTAGTTTGGGAAATATTGATACTTTTCACCTCCCTTCTATTTATGGATATTAAGTCTAAAATCCTAAAGTCAAATGAAGGAATAAGAAAAGGAGGAAGGAACTACCTGGGTCACATGATTGGAAATGGGTAGAGTAAATGGGTTCACAATCCAAAATCTAGTTAACTGGGTAATATAAAGGTAAAGGTTCCCCTTGACAATTTTTGTCCAGTCGTGTTCAACTCTAGGGGGCGGTGCTCATCCCCGTTTCCAAGCCACAGAGCCAGCGTTTTTGTCCGAAGACAATCTTCCATGGTCACATGGCCAGTGAGACTTAGACACGGAACGCTGTTACCTTCCCACCGAGGTGGTCCCTATTTATCTACTCGCATTTACATGCTTTCAAACCGCTAGGTTGGCGGGAGCTGGGACAAGCGACGGGCACTCACTCCGTCGCGTGGATTCGATCTTATGACTGCTTGGTCTTCTGACCCTGCAGCACAGGCTTCTGCGGTTTAGCCCGCAGTGCCACCACGTTCCTTGCTTCCTTCCTTCCTTCCTTTTTGGTGGTCAGGTAGACAGCAAAATAGAATAATGGAGGAAGGGACCTACAAGGCCATCAAGTCCAACCCTCTGCTCGAGGCAGGAATCCAAATCAAAGCAGATCTGACCAAAAATATTGGGCAATCTGTCAGATCACCTTTGATTTGGATTCCTGCCTCGAGCAGGAGGCTGGACTTGATGGCCTTATAAGTCTCTTCCAACTCAATTATTCTATGATTCTATGAAAATGAGACCAGAATATAATTGCTAACGTTATTCATGTTAGCAGTCCCTCTTGATTGATGTCTAAAGTCCATCAGGTATCACCTCGTCTACATTTGGATTGTGTAAAGGGCCACATGGGTATCTCTATTGTTAGGGATTGGGGTTTTTTTTGGAACTTTTGAGAACACCTAGAAAAGCTATCCAAGCAACACTGAGGATATTACATGGACTAATTGACTTAAGAAATCAATTAAGCTGGACTGCAATGGAGAATAACATCTACTTGCAAAACTCACCAAGCAACATAATAATTTGGAATTGATGTAGGTTTCATTGGCTATTCACAACCTGCTGAGTTGACCAACATTTATACCAGCTTTAGGGCGAGGATGGCGGAGTTTCTGTGTGGCCTTTCTCCCTGCCCCCAACCAACCCACACCATACACCGATGTTCGTTGAAAAGGGTTGATAAAGTAATGGCCACAGTTCTTTTGGTTTAAAGCAGAAATAGTTTTGGTGCAGCAGAAAGTATCACATCCTGAGCATCGGGTGACCCATTTACCATTCACTGTGACACTCCTTGGAATGACAGGAAATATGAATACATTCTAGATAGAAGAAGACTTAGTAGCCTCTCTGACATTTTCTATGAAAACCCAAAGCTGGGCACATTCTTGGTGGTCTCCACTATGGGATGTGTAACAGGGTGGTTGACTCCAAATTTCCAGAACTCTCCATTCTGGGGGTTCTACCTGAGTCAGACACTCAAATTTTGCTCACCGGCATGAAGGCTGGGCTGGAGTCCAACAGACAAACAAATACCAAATGTATATGCCTAGTGTCCACCACAAGATCTCCCGTTGGATCTCCAACTAGGAATTAAAGCCTGCCTGCCTGCCTTCTCCAGATGTGACCTCCTCCTGGGCACATAACCACTAGCTAAACAAGTAAAGCTGTGATGAGAAAAGATAGTCTACAACAGTGCTTCCCAATCTTGGGTAACCTAGGTGTTCCTGGACTGCAATTCCAGAAGCCTTCACCACCAGCTCTGCTGCCTGATCTGAGATCATAGAACCATAGAATAGTGAAGGTGGAAGGGGCCTGTGAGGCCATTAAGTCCAGCCCCCTGCTCGATGCAGGAATACAAATCAAAGGATATCTGCCAGGTGGTTGTCTAAGTTTCTCTTGAATGCCTCCAGTGTTGGAGCACTCATCACCTCTCAAGGTAATTGGTTCCACTGTCTTGCTGCTCTAACAGTTAGGAAGTTTTTCCTGATATTCTACTGAAATCTGGCTTCTTGTAACTTGAGCCCATTGTTGCATCTCCTGCACTCTGGGATGATCAAGAACAGATCCTCCCCCTCCTCTGTATGATAGCCTTTCAAGCATTTGGAAAGTATTATCATATCACTCCTCCGTCTTCCTTTCTCAAGGCTAAACATGCCCATTTCTTTCGGTTTTTGCTCATAGGGAATTGCAGTCCAAGAACACCTAGATTACCTAAGGTTGGGAACCACTGATCTACAAAATTCTATGAAATTTAGCCCCTCACTTAATCCTGTATTCCCCAGTTCAGCTCTTTTAGTCCAATGCTAGTCATTCAAACTTTCAATTGCAGGGAAGGCTGACGTCCAAACTACATCTGAGCTTGAAAGCATCAAGGAGGACTTTTTATTTCTCCACTCCAGTCCATCTCTCAAAGTCCCACCACCCAGCTGGTCACGCTCTATTTGATAAGCTGAATAAAACAGGGGTGCAGAATCAGCCACAGTGGCAGCCAGTGGAAAATCCTGGTGGCCAGCACATCACCACATGTCAAGCCATTGAGCCCCAAACCTCTGTGTTGGGAAGACCAGGTTACTTGCGAAGCTTTGGAAAATACATTTGTTCACCTTGTTGATTTTTTTAAAAGGGTATTTTGGAAGCGGGATGATGAATTAGATTATCACCTAGTCTGATTTTAGCAAAGTTCTTTTATGATTTTATGTGCATGTTCCATAAGATAACCAATGCATCATGCATAATTTTATATATTTGGCCATACTTAGATTTATATTTTTGGCAGTAGAAAAAACCCTTTGGAAAACCATGTCTAGGTAACAACTCCCACACTGTTGATAAAGGATCTTCTCTGGTTCTTTTCAGGGTTTGATTCCCATTTTAAAGCTCAAGTCCCTGCAGGATATGGAGCACAAAAAGAATATAAGGCCAAGTCTTCATGTACTTTAGAAATGGGCTGCTTGAAAATATCACAGCAACAGAAATAATTTATAGTTCAGATTCTGGCTTGAAGCAACAAATGGAGTCCCAATGGACAACTGAGACTCAGCAAAGCACAGATTCAGCTTACAGAATGCATAGAAACACTTGTTCTATCCCTTTATGCTCTTCTATCAAATTTTAAACCCAGCACCACTTGGGGGTAGGTTTCATCCGAGGCTAAAGAGGATGGAGTCCTCTTGTTTTTGGCTCAAAGCCAATGTATCTCAGTCATCTTTTATGTTTGGTGGGCAACCCGAAACCAAACCATACTGGGGAGGATAATTCAGAGCTCTGAAAAAAAGGTTAAGTACTCTTTCTTTAGCTGAAATGCTGTTAATTTAGGGCTGCCCTTAGGGCTTTAAAAGGAAATGAAGACTCATGAAACATGTAGTTTAGCTAGTGATGTACAGTAAGTATGCAGCAAGGAAGGATTTCTCATCATAGCTAACATTATTGCCAGGCATGAGAACAGCAACTGCCTTAATGCATGCACTTTTAACAATGGGTTGTTGTTTTCTTATTGAGCAATCAACCATTTGTCTCTATGTTTCTTTGCTGCATTTTCTTTCCTTTACACAGGGGAAAGGCTAGCTTTATGCAGAGTCATGGAAGAAAAGTGCTCCTTGTCCCATTCTCATGCCAGAGGCCAGAAATTAGCACTTCCTTGATAGTTTACCCTAGCATGTTGAGTCACATTGTCTTGCTAAGAATAAGTCATTTTGAGAGTCCAGCTTTAGCAGGAGCTAACACACTCTTCCTCTTCTGGGACTTAATACAAATAACATTTAAGTCTTATTTCGTCATTGCGTGTATTGTTGTTGTCATCCAGGGGTTCCTGGATGAGACAAACTATCTAGATCCATTTCAATCTGGCTTTAGGTCTGGTTATGGGATGGAGATTGCTTGGGTCACCTTGGTAGATGACCTACACTGGGAACTGGACAAGGGGAGGGTGTCTCTGTTGGTTCTGCTGGCCCTTTCTGTCAGTTTATATATATATATAAACACCATCAACCATGGCAGCCTCCTGGCCCATCTCTATGGGATGGGAATTGGAATCACTGTTTTACAGTGACTCTAGTCCTTCCTGGACGACAGAATGTAGTGCTTGGAGATGTCTGTTCAACATGTCAGCTGGCCTGCGGAGTCCCTCAGGATTCTATTTTGTCTTCTATGTTATTTAACATCTACATGAAAGCACTGGGAGAAGTTGTCTGGAGTTTTGGGGTCCAGTATCACCAGTGTGACTAGATGACACCCAACTCTATCTCTTCATCCCATCTAATTCCAAGGAAGCTGTCTTGGTTCAAAACCGGTGCCTGATGTCAGTAATGGATCGAATGAGGGCGAAAAAACTGAAACTTAATCCAGACAAGACAGAGGTGCTCCTGGTCAGTCAAAAGGCAGATCAGGGAATAGGGACGCAGCCTGTGCTGGTTGGGGTTACGCTCCCTCTGAAAACTAAGGTGTGGGGATAATCCTGGACTTCTCTCTGAGTCTGGATGCCCAGGTTTCATCGGTGGCCAGGAGTGCATTTGCACAAACAAAACTAGTACACCGTCTGTGCCTATTCCTAGAGAGATCTGAGCTGGTCACAGTGATGCATGTTTTAGTTATATCTCAGCTGGGTTACTGAACACACACTATATGGGGCTGCTTATGGAAAATGTCAGGAAACTTCAGCTGGTCCAAGTACTGTAGTCATATTGCTAACTGGGGCTGGTCACAGGGATCACACAACTCAGCTGTTCGGCAGTTCAACTGGATGTTGATCTACTTCTGGGCAGAACAATAACAACAATACATGCATGGGGGTGAGGGGATGAAGCTGTGTGAAAACCTGCCTGTGCTTTCAAGTTTTGCCATCTTGCCCTTGTTGGCAAGATTTGCCCATTACCATCTCCCTGCGTTTCCATGTCCTGCCTCAAGATGTAATATCCTGCACAAAGTGGAACTCAGAGCACAAATTGCACATTCTCTTTATTTAGTCTTCAGATTATGGCATCAAAATTAAATTTAAAACTCTTCATGGGGAGGTAATTTTTCCTAATCACTCACACTGCTGAACAGATCTCTACAACTTGATTACATTCTAATTAGATTAATTGGATGGAGAATAATTTCTTTCTCCAGGAAGATCAACGGCAGAAGGCAAGCAGCTCTATAAATTCAAGGAAATAAAAAAAAGAAAGGAGGGAGGATGAACGAATCTCATCCACGGCTTTAAACTCAACCACAAAATGCACAATAATTAAATTGTTAAAGAATTTACAAGGCTGGCTGGCTGAATTTGGATCTTTCCTCCCCTCCCACCAGCCCACTACTGCTATATAGTCAATTCTCTCTCCTCCTCTCCCTCCGATTCTCTGTCTTTGTCCATAAAATGAAAGGTGGAATTCCAATTTCTTCATTGATTTTTGCAATAAAAATTTAAGAAACTCCAGTAACAAAAGGTCAGGTGCCTCCAGAATGTGTGGGAAATAGATTGCTTCTGTTACAGAGCCAAAAACATAGTGACTCATATAATCTTTCAAAGTCTTTGGCTTGAATACTAATGGTTATTAGTCGTTTCTTTCACAATCAAATGTATGTCAGGCCAGGTCATCTTTCCATTCACTCGGGCAGAGAGGCTAGTATTTAATATTCTCATGTACTTTCTTGAATGGCCCATATACACCTATTCAACTACAATATGTCATAGATGTAAGATCTTTTTATTCTTGTACTACAGATTACTTTCCAAAAAGCTTGACCTTATGTCTATGTGGTCAAAGGCTCAGATTTTGGGGGTCATGAAAGGGAAACCAAGGGTGAGTGAGAAAGGAGCATTTCCCATACACCTCTTCGGGGGTCAAGCAGCTCCCGCTGGAATGTGGCCGATCCAGTGCTAATGATTTATCTTGTCACAATTGTATTTCCTTGGTTTGGTGGATTTTTCTCTTCCTGTGGCCAGTATTTTGGCTGGCTTTGGTTAATACGCAACCGGAATGTAGTGAGTGCCCACTTTGGGCACCTTTAAAAGGCAACTAAAAACATGGCTATACAGTGGTGCCTTGCTTAACGAGTGCACTGTTTAACGACGAATCCACATAGCGACACGTTTTTTGCGATTGCTAATGCGATTGCATTGCAATGTTTTAATAGGCAAAACATCGCATTGTAATGATCAGTAAGCGTTTCGCTTACCGATTTTCGCACTGCGATGTTTTGGGAACAGTTGATCGGCAGTTCCAAAATGGCCACCCGCAGCGTTTTCGCGCCCTGCCCTCGCTTACTGGGAGGCGAAAATGGCAGCCGGATGGAGGATTCCCCGCATAGCAGTGAGTTTTCCCCCAATAGGAACGCATTAAACAGAGTTTAATGCATTCCTATGGGTTCCCCCCCCCCGCATAGCGACGAATCTAGATAGTGACGTTAATCCTGGAATGGATTAACGTAGCTATGTGGGGCACCACTGTATATTCAGGCCTTCCCTCCAGCTAACACTTGATTTTCTCTTGTTCTCCTTTATTTATTTTAGTTCTATTTTTGTATTGTGTATGTTATAATTATGATTTATGTAACTCTTTGTATTATTTTACTGTTTGTATTCACTGGAAGCCGCCTAGAGTGGCCTTTTAGGCCAGATGGGTGGGGTATAAATCAATCAATCAATCAATCAATCAATCAATCAATCAATCAATCAATCAATCAATGTGCTGTTTGCTGCTCTGTCTCAGGCAGCAGAATATTTTGCACTGTTCCTGGCTCTTCCCCACAAAAATCCCAAATCACCTCTCTTGTTTCCTCATGCCAACAAAATAATTTAGGCCAGCTTGGGGGGTGGGGGGTGGGGAGAAAATCATTTTGTGTCACCACTACTGCTAAAAAAGTTGGGAATCACAAAGAGGGACGTTCATTGTGATTTCCTTTCAAGTGTTTCTTACATTTTCAGTTCTTTCAAGAGTGCCTCTTCTGATTTTTCTTATGTCTTTATGTTTTCATGTGCCAGTCTTTTCATTTAATACAAATGGGAAAGTCTTTTTAAAGGTTCTTTCTGTATAGGCACTCCAAAAGCCCCATGGAAGCCAAAGCTGAAGCAAAGAGGAAAGGCAACAACAGAGTCTCAGTCTATTCCAAAAGCAAGCAACAGTACATGAGAAAAAACAATCATCATCATCCTCAGATATATACAGGCACTAGTTTACAGATAAACTCTCTGGCAGTGCCGATCCAATCCAGGGCATACCCCTACCAGAGGCCGCAAAGATGCTCTCCTCCAGCCAAGATACTCTGCCGCCTCCAGTCCTACAAATACAAAAGAAAAACCTACAATCAAATCAAACGTCAATAAAACACACAAAAACTAGAAAAGAGAATAACACTATGAGTCAGTGGCAGATCCAGCTACATGGCTCAAAAGATCTTCTGGGCCCAGCAGCACAATAGAAAAAGGGCAAGGAAGTGCCTGATGGCTAGGCACGGGCTGGCTGCCTGGCATGCACCAAATAAAACAACAATACAAAAAGATCCCCAATAAACCCACCAAGATATACGGTATACCTTTTTTAACAGAATAAACCATGTGAGTTAACAAAACAACAACTTGAAAACTAATCAAACAGGAAAAGCACTCACCAACACACACATACACAGAGGAGAAACTAATAACAAAATGAAAAATACACAGCACAGATTCCTGTCTCAAAAATCAAGAAAAGCAAGCAACACATAAAGGCTTAAAAAAAAAAAAATGAAAAAGGAGTGAAATATTCCCCATCACCATCACTAATTGATGCTTTCTCTTCTTCTTTGATTCTAGTAGGTAGTAGCAACAGGCAGCACAAACCAAGATGAAGGGCACCAGGACCTCGACAGCATGTAAAAATCCCATCCACAAGAAAGGACTTGTGAGGCAAAGAACACTCTTTACAGAGTTCCAACCAATCTGGGTCCTTGTACAGATTCAAAATTCCCACTCCTGAACATCCTGGGTAAAAGCAAAATAGAAATACAAAGTTTTTTTAAAAAAAACAAAAATGTAGTGGAAACTTAAAGGTTAATTTTTATAGTTTTTTTAAGTGAGCTTTCATGGACAAATCCACTTCATCAGACATAAGCTCTAAGGTGTATGATTGGGTTCGTTTTGTGGTGATAGCCATTCCCCTTTTTCCATGTGAGTAACGACAGGAGACAGATTTTTTTTAACTAAACTGTTTATATTGTGAGGAGGGGAGGGATGAACGACAACTTCAGTAGGTCCAACAGGGCTGTTAAACAATAGTAAATCATTCCATACAACATCAGCATTGTTAGCAACAACAGTTTCCCTTAATGCAGCGCCATCCCAAATTTCTCCTGATTGGTTGGTTTTCGCATAGGTGTGCTCCGTACCACTCATATGGTCCCACAGCAAGGATGCCTGGCCCAATCCCCTTTGTGTGGGTTCACGCTAGTGGGGATAGGATCCAGGCACACCACCTTCCTCCAAGGACCCTTCCCCCATGGGTAAATGTATACCGTCCATTCTAGTGGATCTAGTTCTCCTAACTGCACTTCTATTCCTGTAGGGATTGGTCCTAAAAGGGACTTCCCACTTCTCTCAAAACCTCTCTCTCTACTCCGGGGCACTTCAAAAACATAAGGTTTATATTCATTTCTTAGATCTGGCTTTAACTCAGTCTTATGCTCTCCTCACTCTCTTTCTCCCTCTGGCCTCCTTTTCTCCTCCTCCTCCACTCCTGCCAAGCTTGCTAAAGAACCCTAACTCCTTGCTATTCCCGCTTTCTCCTCCCACTTTTCCATTACCCAAAGACCTTCTGTTATTGCTTGTCCTATTTCCCTCTGTTTTCTCTCTTCTTCTCCTGTGGTTTGAACCAGCTCCAAAGTCAGATCAATAACTACTGTATGTAATGTGTTTGCTTCTCTGTTGATCTCTCCCACCTGAGCAGGAGAAGGGACTGCTCAGTTTCTCATTTAATTTCTTTAAACGGTCCTTCTTCACAAGGTGCCACCATCTTTTTATCTTTTTTTTGATTTTTTTTTAAATTTCTATTTTGCTTTTACCTATAATGCTTGCACAGACAAACATGGCTACCTCTGCTTTCCTGGCTACTGACTTCACAATGCTATTAGGAGGAAATGGGTGATTTAAAAGACAACGGGTGAAAGAATGATTAAATGGAAGAGGGAAATGTGAAAAACATGAAATGTTGTGTTTTCCTCTTTTGTTGATACAAATCATTCATGTTTTAGAAGTGCTTTTTTGGGACTCAAGGAAAGAATACGAAAACAACAACAGATCTTCTATATATATTTTTCCTTTTTAAAAACATAAAAGGCCCATCTTTAATCACAAATCCTTCTCAAGCCAACAGTATACAGTTTAATCGTCGCTATGCAGAAACATCACTAAACGGATCGGAAAAATCCATAGGAACGCATTAAACTTGGTTTAATGCATTCCTATGGGGCCCAAACTCACCGTTCAGCGAAGTTCCTCCATAGCGCCGCCATTTTCGCGCCCTTGGTAAGCAAGGGCAGGGCACGAAAACACTTGCGGCGACCATTTTGGGCACTCGGCGGCCATTTTGGAACCACCGATCAGCTGTTAAAAAAACATCCCAATGCAAGTTTTTGCCTATGTAACATCGCAATGCGATTGCTTTTGCAATTGCAAAAGCGACATCGCTATGCGGATTCATCATTAAATGGTGCGCTTGTTAAGTGAGGCACCACTGTATCCAGATATACCTTCTGTTCAGAGCTCGAAAACATGTTTTGAATTAGTGCTACCAAAATCCACCAGCCACCTTTTCCACAGATTGTAGTTAAGACATAGGATATTCGTATTCATCCCCCAAAGGCAGGATGAGTCTCAGCTGCTGGGTGGTCATCAGTGTGAAGAGGTGGGGAAGTGCCAGCCAGACTTCTGCATTTGGCGCTCTGTGACTGATGATGGCCTCGTGCACCACATGTAGAGTGGTTAAGTAGACCGGAGGGTTCGTTAAGGAGGGTTCAGTTTCCACTGGCACCCATGGTGCTGATATTCATATGTGTATCTCTTGGAATATGAATACAAATATCTCATGTTTAATTGTAGTTCAAAAAGTAACTGTTCTGGTCTCCGATTACTCCATTTCTTTCTCCTGCACTTTTCACATGCTATACATTCATTTGCTCTGTAATAGCCTGTCCTCCAGCAATTTACGAGCCAGAAGAGTATTCATTCTTTGTGTTACATTTTTATTAGGGGACACAACTGTCCCAAGACAGTTTTATGAGCAGCTCAAACATATACCACAAGAGGAACTCTGAAACCAGCCTCCATAACCATGTGTGTATTGTGTACATGCCATACTGGAATAAAATTGGAGGAGCTGCCATCTCACTCCTGTTCAGTTAGTCTACTTTCAAGACGAATTGCATTCAGCCAGACAGTTTGAACATTGGGAACTTCTTGCTTCACTTCCAGCCCTGAATTTTGATCACACCAGTGCCTCAAAAGGACCTCTAGAGGGCTCAAAAGCTTGCCTTATGTCAAGAAACTAGAAAATAGGGGATCATGGTTTCTATTGCCACAGGCCTTGTCAGGATCTGGCCCACATCGCCCTGGCAGCTGCAGGATCGGGGCCAGCCTGACCCAGGAATGGCCGGGTGTTTGCAGGCTCAGGCCCTGACTTGTGTAGCAGCTGCTGGGCCACTCATGAAGGTCACCGGGAAACCTGAAGACCTATTTAAGGAGTGGTTCTCACTCCCAGAACCTCCTTCAGCAACAAAGGTCTTTGGCTGTGCTTATTGCTCCAGAGACCCTGAGTAATGGGCTCTTGCTTCCTGCATTTCTGTGTCTGGACTCCAGTGTTCCTGTTTTTGCCCCTTCCTTCCTTGCTTGCTTCTGCTGGCCTCCTGCATCTTGGTGCCTTGTTCTGGCTCCGTGCTCCCAGCGCTGTGCTCTCATCTCCTCTTGGCTACAGCCAACTGTGCAGTGAGTGTTTTTAGACTTGATACTTTGTGTGGTGGATTGGGTCCTGGTACCCTTGCTGCTGGTGAGAGGCTGTCTGGGATATCTTGGACTGACAGGCCTGTTAGTTTATGCTTGGGATGAGCAAGGCAGGGAGAAAGTGCACGTTAATTTAGAGGCCATATCATTTGTGCCTTATCACTGTGAGAAAGGAACCTCCAAGACCGTAGCTCATTCCATGGTACAGAGCTAACTAGCAAAGGATGGTTTCAGCTGAGGAAAAGGGAGGGAAAAGAAGTTACTCTCTCCTTCAAGAAGGTTCAGAGCAATTTGATGTTTTCGGAGCATCCCCTCAAAAGGTCTAGAAAGTGGATTTACAATATGAGTATAGAAATGAGAGGGAAGTTACTTTGTTTTAACCTAGTATCTCTAAGGAGACTACTATGCTGATCTGTTGCCTTGCAACCATAATGAACACTCTGGAATTATGTTGACGTTCTGTCAATATACAAGTATTTGCCTAGGATAGCTAACTTTCTTGTTTCCTTGTGGAACAAGAATGCTAGTCCCAAGCCTTAAATCTTTTTGAATGCTTATTTACTCCATGCTTTTTTACTGTTTTGTGATTTTTTTTTAACTGTTTGGAAACTTGACTTCTTTTTTTCCTTTAACATTGTTAATAAAATATAAAAGTTTACAGAAGCTTCGTTACTTTTGAGAAAGGAGGGTTGTTGGTATTTACCTCAACCACCTACTGGGTGTCTTTACATTTTGTTGGTATTTTGGTATTCCTACCTTGCAGGGTTGGTGTAAAGATTAAAAGCATTCAACCTTGTGGATTTTTGGTAACACTCTGGAACACTGATTAGTCAGAGTGACACAAGGTTTTCAGAGGAGTACCAGGCTGGAAGATTTTCCCCAGCCATCAGCACATCTGGTTGTTCTGGAACTTACCCACACAATGAAAGTCTGGGTAGTATGGCTGAGTGGTTAGTGTGGATCTCTCTGTCCCAGTCTAATCTTGACATCTTGTCTATTATTTTTCAGTCATCTAATAATGGTGCTACCCATCTCAGGTGTTAGAAGAAGAAGAAGAAGAAAGCCCTTAAGTATTAGAAGTGGTAGTTTTGGATTTTCTGGACCACAAATACCTTAATTTCCCATTCTAGCAGTTTGTACCTGGGAGAGAAAGGCTTACATTAAACCAACTTGAGGGAAAGCCCCACTAAACTTCCTCTCCTACCCCAGTGCTGAGCTTAACCTAACTAAGTCTCAAAGACTTAGTTTGATAGCTCTTTATGCAGATGCATCACATTCAAGTATTTCTAAGGTGCCTGTAAGGTAGGTCAAACTCCCAGAGTAGAAAATTATGGCATTTGCCATTTTGAAAATCCAAAACACCCATCTCTATTCAGTACTCCAAGACAGGTCAAATAAACGGTTCCTATTATAAAGTGCCTACATTCCTTTTAGCATTTTTTTTTCTGAATAGAGTTATTCCATTCCTGGTGATCCATAGAGAGAACACTACCCGGCAAAGATGCACAACACAGCTGCATTTGAGAGTGTCCTTGCTAAGTGATTATCTGCTTTCCTTTCACTTGAAGCCACATATTTCACCCAGGAAGTGGGATTCTAGCAGATTTATGCCTTGATAATTCAGTGGCTTTGTGTGGTGCATGCCTGGTTCACTTTGAATTTTAAGTGAGCTTTAGGGGTTGAAATATGAAGAGTGTTTGGATAAGGATGACGGGCCAACAGAAAGATGTAATCCACAGGAATAGCGATGGTGGCCTGCCAAAGCCAGCACTTCATTTAATAGCAAGAGATCTATTAAAAGGAATCAGACCCCTGTGTCTTTCAACTAGCATTGTTTTTTCTTCAAGTAGTTATGGCAGAGGTAATCTATTTCCTTTTTCCTACTCCTCTCCTTAAAACAAATGATCTTGAAGTTATCTACACCATGAGAGAGGAATGCAAGGTGTGCCCTTCTGCACTTGTGGCATGCTAACAAAAACAGGGAAAAGATACACTCAAAGATTCTCAGTCTTGGAGAGAATTTGTACATTTGCAATACAGAATTTTCTGCATGCCTTGTGATATGGACTATCTAAAAAGTAGAAATATGGAACAGATCATTGGCCTCTTTAAAAGCAACTAGCCTGCCTTTTTGTGCTTGTACTGTATGTGTATGTACGCATAGCTTCACAAAGCAGGGGGAAGCTAATGTTGTAAGATGTGGTTTGGGGGGATTTCTTTAATTGCGCAAAGGAATATAGAAAGTGCTTGGTGCCTCCATCTTGCACTGGAGATGATATTTCTTTAGGGGATTGAGAACTTTCAACTCCTTATCTTACCATGTTGAGACACCTGTCTCAACCATAAACATGGCTGTTGAGATTTTATCACCTCCCTAGTCTGAGGAGATTGGAAAGAAGTCCAATCGAGTTTTTATTTGGCTGAGTTGAAGGTCAAGATAGTGTTTCCTCCCCATTCCGTTTATACATTCTTTGGGTTTGGTTTGGTTTTTGGACCACTTTCTTGTCTTTGCATGTATGGTGTCAATTCCATAGAAGCCAATCTAAATGTCTGGAGGATCAACAAGGAAAATTACAGTGTGGCAGCTCAAGATTTGGACTTTGGTCAAAAGGAGTTAGTCAAGATAGTCACAGGTGGTTTCCTGCCAGTAGCAAAGATGGCCTCTCCTCCCACTTCTAGTTAAAAAGCTGGCTGAACTGAGAGTGTAGTTGCACTTCAGCAATCCTCATGGAGGAACAGCTGCCACAGGCTTGCATTTGTAATGCCATGAACGGGCAAATTTTTGGCTATATAGCAAATTCTTGCTTATAGAATCCAATATTTTGTATCTTTTTGTCAGGGATGAAGAAAAATCCCAGTGGGATTTTCTGCCTCCTGCATCCAGAGAACATGACTAGATTTGAGTACTCTGTGCAAGGAGATGGGGCATCCATTGCTATTCTACCTCAGGTAGAAGTTCTTTCTTAGGCCGGACCTGTCCCAAAGTAAAAGCCAGCAGGCTGCAACAAACTCCCTTCCAGAACACTTACACTTGTGGCATTTGGTACATTCTGCCTCTGAGTAGATTCATCCCTGAGATAAGGCAAAGATTTTTGTGGTCCTTATCTGCATCTTATTCGGCATGAGAAGCTGTGGAGACAGCAGCACTACAGTTTCTCTGAACATAACTTCCAAAGGAAATTCTGATGTTGAAGAGGGACTCTACCCCCAAATGCTGGAGAATTTTGAGAGATAAGCTGACATTTTTAAATTAAATCCATTCACATACATCCATTGTTATGAAGTATTTGAACTTAACAGTGGATTCAGCCCAGTCCTGTGAATGTGACCACAGAAAACAATGGCCTTGTTCCCTTCACCCTGCAGTCCTGTCTCTTTCTTCTTTCATTTGTTAGTATGATCAAAAAAGCTGATTTCGTTCAGTATTGAGGCAATACAATACAGGACAATTGTCTGAAATGGGAAATGCATATAGAATCATAGAATTAGGAAATAATGGAGTGGGAAGGAGATTATAAGGCCAACCTCCTGCTCAACACAGAAATCCAAATCAAAGTATATCTGTCAGACAGTTGTCTAATTTGTCTTGAATGCCTCCAGTGTTGGAGTACCTACCAGATCCTGGGGTAATTGGTTCCATTGCTTGTACTGCTCTAACAGTGTGGATGTTTTTCCTGATATTCAACCGAAATCTGACTTCCTGTAACTTGTACCCATTGCTGCATGTCCTGCACTCTGGATGATTTGAGAACAGACCCTGCACTTCTATCAGACCCTGTATCTTAACAGTCCTTCAAATATTTGAAAAGTGCTATCATATCTCACCTCTGTCTTTTCTTAAGGCTAAACATGCTGAGTTCTTTTCATCTTACCTCATAGGGCATGGTTTTTTGTCATCATCTGAACTTGTTTGTTGGCATCCTTCTAATGTGGTGGACATAATACTCAAGATGAGACTTCAACAGTGCCAAATAGAGCAACGAATACTTCTCAGGAATTAGAGACTACTGTTAATGCAGCCTAAAATAGCGTTGGACATTTCTGCAGCCACGTCACACTGTTGGCTCCTATTCAGCTTGTGATCTACAACAATCCCAAGATCCTTCCTATTCATGGTATTACTGAGCTAAGTATCCTCCATCTTGTAACTTGTCTGGTCTCTGCCCCCAGGTGTAGAACTTTGCATTTATCCCTGTTCAATTATTTTCAGCCCACTGCTCAAACCTATCAAGATCTTTTTGATTTTTTTTTGTGGGGGTGTCTTTCAGAGTATTAGTTATTTCACCTAATTTTGAATCATCTGGAAATGTGATACACATTATCTGCACCCTCTTGTCCAACTCACTGATAGAAATGTTGAATATTGGAATCCTAAAATAAACCTGAAATGGGAAAGTTTTGGGAGAGAAGAGTAGCCACCTGAAAAAAATGGTAATGTGAATATTATGGATGAATATGCATTCTACTTTCATTCCCCACACTATTCAATTTTTAAAAGTTGTTACTGCTGAATGTATGAAGAAACTAATGGATCTGCAGGTGTTCTTTTAAAAAACAAACTGAAAAGAATGCTCAAACATCTGCATTAACCAATTTCAGTAAACTGTACCTAGCTGCCACAAAGCTGTTACAGATAATGGACACAAACCTGCTGAGTTTCAGCAAAATCTATCTTCTTCCAATATCTGCTTAATCTCCTTAATGCAGGTAGATATAATGCAGGACACCTTTCCCTCCTGCCTCCTTCTGACGATCTGTGATGGTCATGCACAAATGCGATAGCACATCGCGTGATAAAACGACCAAAGAGAATTCTGTCTGAGGAACCTGTCAGGAAAATAAAAGCAGTGACATGAATTCAGCATCACAAATGTGGCTGAACACACAAGAATTCAGAACTAGATCTGTTAAGTGCTAACCCCACAAATCTTCTGCCTGCATAGTTGAATTTCCAGTTTCAGTTTCTCCTGCAGGCACATTTTTATGAAATCTCCAAGTTATGGAGAAATTTGCAAATTTTGGGAAACTCTTACTTTAAAAAAATTGAACCAGGAGAATCTTCATCCATACTATATTTTCTATCATACCCTATTTCCTCAAAATATGAGGAGTTTTGCAGTTGTTTGCTTAATAATATGTTTATGTACCTCACTCATTCCAAGTGTGTGGAATGAAATGTGGAAAGCACTATATCTGAGTGCCTTAGAAATCAATCATTAGACAACCATCTGTCTTCATTATTCTATGATACTAAGCAAAAGCCACTGTAAACTTTTCCCCAAGTGTGGAGTGGAGTGTAGTATTACCATCATAGGCGCTTGTTAACAAACAAAAACTGATTAATTTTGGTCTGTCTGGGTCTAAGGGACTTGTTCCTCCTCCTCAACAACAGCAACATAGAAAGACACACCAAGTCTTCTACACACACCATCAAAATCCTAGAAGGCAGCGACACTGCCACTACATAAAGACACGTCTCTATTGTTCTTGTTTATGCAATATTCCAGACAAATCCATAACAAATTTACAATAGGTATTTATTAATTCACTTCTAGAACTCATTTGACACTTCAGTGTTGGTGTCATGACTAGTTTAACTAATCTACTTGTAAAAATATTTGTCACCTGTCTTTAGGCTAAGATATATTTAATGAGTCATCTTGGATAAATTTAATCAAGAAAAAAGCAAGATGGTTAGCTAACTGCATTTTTTTAAAGGATCAAATCATATTAAAAGACACAGTAGCCAATATCCTACTGTGCAAATTTGAAACAGAAGGGCAATCAGATAAGTATCTCCCCCACTCTGGCACATACCCATCCTTGAGCTGGTTGTGAGACGAGATGTATAGGTGGTCACATACGTGAAGGCTCCTGAAGTGGGGGCATATTTGCAGTACTAACCTTTCAGTCCACATATAGGCAATAAGATAGCTAATAAGAATGAATGAACTGGTAGAGGCTTTATCCAGAAATACAGAAAACAGAGGTGGCAAGCCACCAGTATTTTGCATCAGACAAAAATACACTGACATTGGCCTGAAATTCAAAATCAGCATATTACTGAGAGAGTCAACATTTCTTTCATTTTCTTTTTCACAGGTATGCAATACAAATTGTCTACAAGTCTTCCTGGTTACTACTTACTTGATTTTTCCTTTGAGCCAAGGAGAGACATCATCTAAGCTACACAACAGAAAAGTAGACACGCTCATCCACCATGCAAATAATGTTCTAACCATGTGAGTTCTATAAAATGGGAATTCTTCTCCATTTTGAATTTTAATCCTGATCACAATTAAGCATTATGAAACCCTGAAGGCCACTCCCGAAAAATTATCAGAGCAAAATATCACAACATGAAAGGTATCCAGAAAGGAGGCAGTTATCTTGTCTGACATATAACAAGAAGGAGCTGAGATGAACATCCCTCAGGTGGAGCACCATAGATGTTGAGGGAGGTCGCCCGAGGAATTTCTCAATATCAGGTAAGTTCATGAGGAATATGTTGTTCTTCAGCAGGTATTGGACTTCAGTTCACTCAATTTTTCATTGTTAGCAATGCCAACTAGGTCTGAGGGGAACTACAGTCCAGCAATATCAGGAGAGCCCCATGTTCCCACCTGTATTTTACTCTATTTTGGTCTATTAGTAATAAAAGCAGAGATCTGTTTCTTCCCGTCTCTTTCTTAATAAAAAGACTTGTTGTAGACTGGGGATAAATGATGAAAAGATAGCATTCAGATGAGGTGAACAGAGGATGAAGTTGCTCAGGATGCAACAGAGTATGCAGTTTTTAAATTCTTGGAATTGAAATTAAGGACGCGCAGTTATGAAAGCAATTGTGGTTTTTGCTTCCTTTCGTGTGCATGAGGATCCAGGGAGGAGGGCAGTGATAAAGATGGCTGGAGTGAGGTTACACGTAGACCCATACTGGGTGTAACAGAAAAACCGTGGGAGACTGAGTTGCAAGTATTTGAAAAAAGGCAACTTCCCTAGCATGCATACAACACACAATTGTTGTGAGGATAATGCAGAGTAACTTCCATCTGTGTGTGTTATCTAGGGATGAGCACTCTCTGTCTTGAGAAACTTCTATGTGTATGTTCTCTCTTCCCATATAGAAATTAAAATACTTTTCAATATACAGTACATTTCCAATTATATTCATTTTGTGTGCCTTTATCTATGAACTTCAGTGCACCTGTGTGTATTTTCTCTTGGTTTCTATGTATTTTCAATGGCACACATTTTTAAGCTCTTCTCATCTCTAAAGTGTACACATGGCTTTGCGTGTATTACATTTCCCTGACATTCCTCATGTGCCTGGCAAATGTGTTAATTTCCTTATCAAGATATCCTTAGAGAAGATGAACAAAATTGATACTTCCTTTGACTCTAGGAATATCTATTTCCATACAATCATAGAATAACTGAGTTGGAAGGGGCCTATAAGGCCATCAAGTCCAACCCCTTGCTCAAGGCAGGCCATGTTTCACCTCATCCTCTGCTATATCTTCCCTGTTTACAGAGTGCCAAACAGTGAAATGGAATCTCCCCCAGTCAACTACTTTCAGATTCCTGAATCTTTGTTTAAGATATTTTACCCCCCTTCTCCAAACTAAGCCTGCTAAAATGTGTTCCTACTGTTTTTTTTAAAAAAATTACCATGTTTTCACGCATACGTATTGCACTATTTCAGCTGAACTTCATGCTATTCCTTTAAACCTGTCAACTTACCACATGAGGTACTTGTTAGGATGCATGTAGCAAAAATTGGAACACTTTGCAAGCTGAAGGTGGCATAAAAATGTTTTTACCCGACAATAATTATTAATAGTGAGAGCAGATACTTCAGGCTGGGAGAATTTAGGAGTTTACAATTTGGAAGAGTGTGAAATCAATTTCATTTGCAGAAAAACTCTGCCTTGTGGTGTTTGTACTGAAAATGAGATTTCATTACTTGCTTTAGAAAGAAAAATATTTTGGTCTTATGCTATATTCACAGCTCCTTTCAAATGTCAAAACAGCGTTCACATCATACATACAGTTGCAAGCCAAATGGGTACATAAAGAATTATTTGAAAGACTTCACAGAGTTATACTTAACTCCTGTTTTTGCAATATCTGTTCCACCTTGCAGTGAAGAACCGTGTCTAACGGCAGCCCGGCAGCCAACCAGGGAAAGCCATATTTCAACTAGCATTCAGCTAGATGACAGTCGTGTCCCAGTTTCATTTTCTTGTTCTCTGAGTTGCATTGACTCCTAGTTTAACGACAGAAGATTGTTCATGCATGTGTCGTTACATGTTTGGAGGTGATTGGATGGAAACATTTCAATCACAGTGAAGTAAGATTCCTGGCAATTAAAACAAAATTAAAAGGTTGTGAGATAAGCTTTTGTCCTTTTCAGGAGATGGGTGATTGTGATGATCAGTGTTTTTGTTGTTGTGGGTGTATTGTTGTGATAAGGGGGAGAGAGATTATCTGTCACTGTGATTCCCACAGCTATAAATACTCAACTATCAAAACAAACTGCACCAAAGCACAGAGAGAGTTCTGACTCCAGTCCTCTGAAGATGCCGGCCACAGAGACTAGCAAAACGTTAGGAAAACAACCTTCAGAACATGGCCAAAGAGCCTTAAAAACCCTCAACAACCACAATACAGTGGTGCCTCGCATAATGAGCTCACCGTTTAACAATGAATCTGCATACCAATGCGGATTTTGCTATTGCTAATGCAATCGCATACCAATGTTTCTTCGCATTGCGAGGGGGAACAGCTGTCCAGCGGTTTGAAAATGTCCACCGGAACACCCAAAATGGCCGCCGGAACCACCCAAAATGGCCACCAGAACATCACAAAACGGTGAGTTTTGGGCCTTTTTTTGACCCGTATAGCGATGTTTCCCCATAGCAAAGGTTAATCCGGAACGGATTAACCTCGCTATGCGGGGCACCGCTGTATTCATTTATTACCTGTTTATTTAGAAGGCTTAGATAGTATCCCACTGGGAAATGGCCTTGAGGGATCTACAAATCTAAACAGAGAGACTAACAATGAACATTGAAAGCCCAACTTTTACCAGCAAAAGAAACAAATCAGCCAAGATGGTGTCAAAAGAATAAGAGTCTGAGGGACCTATAAGCAAACGTGTATTATAAGGGCAAGGGTAAAAGCAAATAGCTGTGCCTAGGCTCCCTTTTTCAGCCATTGTGCTGAATAAGTGGACATAAGGTATGTGGAATATGGGTAGTAATGCTAACAAGCACAGTCCCACTTTCCCCTCCTTTTGGAGGCTGAATGCGAGGAGGCAAGAGCCTAGACCAAAAAAATGAGGAACCTGTTCCTGCGAAGGGCTCTGTTCCAGAGTCTTAACGAGTTAAGAACCACATGCCAGGAACAGATCTTGGAAAGGTAATTTTTGGATGACATCTCCCACAAATCTCCAGGGCAGCCTTGACCATAATTCTGATGGCTAGGGAATTCTGGAAGCTGTAGTCTGACAGAGTTTATGGGAAACCAGAAGAAGGGATGGGAAAATGTCTCAGTTTTGTTGCAGTCCTCCAAATCCCAACTGCATTTTCCTCCTTTCCTTGTTCCATACTCAGTTGCCAAATACGTTGTATTTTTTCCCCACACAGACATTCATGTGTCTTTTAAATCCACTTTTTCTAATACACAAATGTATTTGTACATTTGAATTAATCTGCACATTTCCTCCATTCTTCATTAACTACAGTGTCTCTGGGCATTTTCCCACAACTGTACACATGTTATACATTCACATTTTAACACAGGTGCATTGTTTGTGGTGTACTTGTTTCTCAGAAATGCCCTGTGAGCTTTCCAGTTGTTCTTGTATGGTGCGTTTCTTCTCACAGCAAGTCTAAGGAAGCATAGGCTGAAATCCAATTGTGTAACCTATACCGATGGAAGGGTGATAAAATTGCCAGTGGTGGGTTTCAGTAATTAAAAACCTACTTCTTTCCCATACATTTTAGACTCCCATATGATCCCTTTCATCACATAGGAGCAATGAGAGCTGTGTGGTGAAGGAGGAAATCTACCTACTGAAAATCTCCTCCACCTGTAATGTCACCCAGGACTGCAATTTTTTTTCTTACTTGATTTCCTGCTTCTATACCATGGTTCCATGGCTTCAACACAATGAAAGGGGTTACACAAGAGTCATAGAAGCTGTGGGACAGAAGCAGGTAGTTTTGAATTACCAAAAATTGCACCCACTAGTGACATCATGAACCTTTCAAAAGTATAGTTATGACAACAGGATTTCATCCATGGACCATAAACCTAGCAAATCTTTTATTTCCCATTCCTAGCCATGAGTATTGGGGCGGGGTTGGATTTGCTGGGCTACAAACCACAATTTTAAATTCTGGGAGTTTTGCCTACTTTATTGACATCTTACAAATACAGTAGTGCCTCGCTTAACGGGTGCCCCGTTTAACGACGAAATTGCATAGCGATGAAGATTTTGCAATCCCAACAGTGATCGCATTGTGATGTTTTAAATGGGAAAAAATTGCTTTGCGATGATCGGTACCCTGTTTCGCTTACCAATCATCGCAAAGCGATGATTTTTAACAGCTGATTGGCGGTTCCAAAATGGCCGCTGGGTAAAAAAATGGCCGCCACTGTTTTCTGGGATGGATTCTTCACTTACTAGGCAGCAAAAATGGCTGCCGTATGGCGGATTTTCGTTTAAAGGCGAGTCCGAAGCCCATAGGAACGCATTGAAGGGGTTTCAATGCATTCCTATGGGCTTTTTTAAATCGCATAGCGACGAAATCGCTTTGCAGCGATTTTTGCTGCACTGATTATCGTCACTATGCAAGGCACCACTGTACCTGAATGTTACACACCTGTGAGAAAAGCTTAAATTACAGGGCTTTGAGTCCTTCCTAAGTCAAGCTTCCTGCTCAGAAAGAAAAGTCTCAGCTAGCTTCTTGGACAGAACTTGGCCTTGCTAAACCTCAAAGCCTTCTAATTTAGGACCATCACATTCAGGTATCTGTAATTTGCCTGTAAGAAAAATAGAACTGTGTGTGAGAGCACAGAGACAATTCTGGCCTCATCCCCTTTGTTGCCATCCTAGAAAGAGGGGATGTTTGAAAAAGAAAGCTGCTGCTATACATGGATAGTGTCTTTCTATATAATGTCGGGTCTCAGAAAAGAGTTATGGAGAATCTCAACATGTAGCAGTCTATCTTTTATCCAGACTGTCCTCCTCCAAATGGAGCAACAGGCAAGAAGTGGGACTAGAACTCTCTACCTGCTCAGTTTCCAGATGAGTCCTTTTAAAGATCCTTGACGATCACTATAGTCAACTCTTCCTCTTTCAGCCAAAAATTATTCATTTGCAAACTGACCTTAATCACTTCTGCTTTTGATATGGATTTAGTGAAATTCCCAGAGACAATTGCCTTTTCTATTGACTGATCTCTTCTCTTTCCTAATACAAAAAAAGGCAAAAAACTTTTATTTGACCATGTTTCTGCATTATCATATCCTGGTAGAGCCTAAATAAATTAAAGTCACATTGATTATATCCCACAGTTAACAATCTGTCCCTTAATCACCATTATATTGATGGCTTTATGGTATTTCCTATAACCCTGCACAAATACCTATTGGGCTCATAAACTCTCCTCTGGTTTATGTCACGCGTCCAGTAGAGAGGAGCACATAAACAGGATATATACTCCGATTTTCTTCTAATTAAATGTGTTCTGTTTTGAGGATGGGTTATCATTTTGCTGTTAATGCTTTATTGAAATATGTCTTTTTCATAGCATAGAAACATTACTCTTTTTTGGATCCCCGAGGATACAAGGTGTGGAATCCTAGAAGCTACCCTCCAAAACAGTAGTATTTCTAAGCTCTAATCTTTTTTCATTATTTCTACTCCCCTGAATCCCCCCTCCCTAAAATCTACCTGCTAATCCATTAACTCAGAATTCCAGTTGAAGAAAAATTGGATTAAATGATTAAATGAAAAAGAAAAAGAAAAAAAAGGCATGTATGAAGCCGAAGTGCACATAAAACAATCCTGAGTTATGACTAAAATCTGCATGATTTATAGGCACCCTGATTTATCTACTATGGTGGAAAATGCATTTAGTTTATCTACAATTCCAAGAGCCCACCCACAACAGTATCATTTCCGCCAAAATTGTCCTGTGTTATATATATGTTGTTTAAGACTGTTTGTGCTGGTATTTCTTCAGCCCATGAATCATGATGCAGTGGGACACACACTTATAGTGCTGAAAGGCTGCACCATTTACTCAGGAAAAATGTCCTTGCATTAATCTGGCCCTCATGGAACAATACTTAATGGCTGGTACTTTTCCACCAAGCTGGCTAGATAGCTGAATAGTTTAGGTATCTGGCTGCAGAGCCTGAGGTTGGGAATTCGATTCTACACTGTGGCTCCTTGGAGTAGAGCCAGCCTGTGTAGTTGTGGGCAAAATGCCCAGTCTCAGGGCACCCAGCTACCCCAGAAGAAGGAAACTATATCATATCTATTATATTTATCAATTATATCTATTTTCTACATAGAAAATGCTGAAAAAAGTCACCATAAGTCATAATCAACTGGACAGCATAAATTATTGCTACCTTTCTATCAATCACGTTAGCTGTAACAAAGTTTTATATGTACAGCCCCCATCTCATGCATGGTGAAATAACATTTATGATTAGGTAAAGGTAAAGGTTCCCCTTGACATTTTTTGTCCAGTCGTGTTCGACTCTAGGGGGCGGTGCTCATCCCCGTTTCCAAGCCATAGAGCCAGCGTTTGTCCGAAGACAATCTTCCGTGGTCACATGGCCAGTGCGACTTAGACACGGAGCGCTGTTCCCTTCCCACCGAGGTGGTCCCTATTTATCTACTTGCATTTGCATGCTTTCGAACCGCTAGGTTGGCGGGAGCTGGGACAAGCGACAGGAGCTCACTCCATCGTGTGGATTCGATCTTACGACTGCTGGTCTTCTGACCCTGCAGCACAGGCTTCCGTGGTTTAGCCTGCAGCGCCACCACGTCCCTAACATTTGTGATTGTGTAATCCAGATGCAAATCAGGTTTGGAATGGGCAGAAACCTCTGGTCAACAAAACCATCTTAGGCTGGCAGATTGCAGATCTGCTGGCACCAATGTAGTGCTGGTTGAGCTCAGCCAGCAGAAAACCCCCAAAAAGAGTAGAGCAGGGGGAGAAACAGGGCAATATGCCAGTTCCAGTGTCTTTCAGTTCTGATCAGTCTTTCTGCTGGCATAAAGTGAGACCAGGGTAAAGGTTACTTCCTAAGTAATTTCCAACTTGGTTGGGGACAGTGGAGATCAGTACAGCAATTTATCCAACCCTCAACCAGTTTAGCTAGTTAGGATTGTAAATTCACCATTTCCATCTGGCCTCAAACCATTTTAGGTGCCTGTGTTACAGTGGTTAAACTGCAGTACTGCAGTCAAGCCTTTGTTCATGACCAGAGTACGATCTCAAAAGGCTCAGATAGCTGACTCAAGGTTTACTCAGCTTTACAAGGTTGATATAAAGAGGTAACAGCTCACTGTGGGCAATGTTGTTTGGATAATTATGTTGTAAACTGCCCAGAGAATACACTATGGGGCAGTATATAAGTTGAAACAATATTTTAACTTAGATTATATATTCATATGAACTGCTTGGATCTTTGCTGATTTAATGACCCAAATCCTGTTGCTTAGTGTAGTACATTGCACTAGAGTAAGGCCACTGAGTTAATGCAGATTTGGTAAGTCAAGACCTGTAAAGCATGTTGTTGTTGTTGTTTAGTCGTGTCTGACTCTTCGTGACCCCATGGACCCATAGTAATTACAACAGGCCCATTTGAATCAAAGGAATTTAAAGAGCAGTTAACTTACTGAATTCCCACTGATTCAATGGCCCTTCTGTAATGCAATTTACTATGCCAAGCAATAGGATTTTGGCCAATCGATTACATTAATTCATTAATTGTTCTTGTAACTATTTTTGCAGAATAAATGTTTCAACCAATAAAAAATATTCCCTTATCCACATGTTTCTGCTTCAGTTGGCATCTTACTATGGGCCTACCTAAGGATTAAGCTCTGCAATTAAGACTCTTCTGTAAGGAGCACAAGAGGGCATCCACCACTTTCACAAGCTTGGGAAGCCTGTGCTGCTTTTCCCAGTGAACGGCATTCTCCTTCGAGGTGCAGTCCATTGTCTTGCTCTTCAAATGTCTTGCTCTCAATTGGTGTTCAGAAAACACATTGGAATGAGAGAGATGGGGAAGGGTTGAGCGTACTAGCCAAACTTACAAGTGAACCAGAATAATAAATCGGTGTCAAAATCCACAAAATTGCAATCTAGTTCACAGTTCAAAGGCAGAAAAGATAATAAATTCTGCAGGTCCTTCTACAAAATCCCATACGGTGGGGGTGCTGGTGGTGGCAATACTTCTACCAAACCATTACAATATCAAAAATAGGTGAATTTTTGAATCCTGCAGCATTCCAAACCTGGGCAGGGCGGAGCACAAATGGCTGGGAGAAACAGTAATAACTGCATGTTGTAAAGTCGATTCTGATTTATGGAAACCTTTGCCAGGATTTTCTCAGTACAGAGTGTTACATACAGCACTGATGTTACCTGTCTGTCATGGGTTTGGAGGGAAAGTTCCATCCTATGGGGAGTGGAAGGCGGGACATCAGGAGGAGGGGCTGTACTGTATATATATGTGAAGCCTGTGTTGAGGAGAAGCTGGAGGAGAGCTGAGAGAAGAAGCTGGTGTGGGAGTCTGTGTGTCAGACAGAGTACTACTGTGTGTCAGTCAGTGCCAACCTGATAGGTTCAGGTGTCTGTAGGGTTAGCCAGAACTGATAGGTTCAGGGTCTGTGCTTTAGTTAAATGCGTTCTGTGTGAACCAAACTAGTGTATGTATGATTGAGACTAAGCCACGTTACTGTATCTTATTCACTTGATCATTTTATTTTCCCTGTGTGTTGTTTAAATAAACCTTATTCCTTTATTTGTTAAAAATCCATTCCTGGTCTGTGTGACTCCTTACAGGGAATGGTTGGTGGCAGCTTAGTGAAACTGTGGTATATCCCAGTAGGTCTGGGTTTGTCACATTGATTGGTGTCCAGCGTGTGGGATACGACTGGTCCAGTTGTCCAGAGGTACAGCAAAGCCTTGGCAAGTGTGCCCAGAGCAAGGGGGGTCTAGTCAGGGACAATCTGAGGGCGCGTAGGTAATCTTCTAGGCGTACCTCACGGGGAGGTGCGCTAGTGGAAGAACGTGCCAATTGGGGACTAGATTAGGGAGCTCTGAGGCAACCTGTTTTGGCGGGAAAAAGGCTGAGGCAAAACTGTGTGAAGTAGAAGTGATCTAGCCTGCCTGCTGAGAGGCCTAGCAGAGGGGGTAGACTCTGGCTTGCAACAGTTGCAAGTTAGTGCTGAAGAACAGCAGTAATCTATAGAAAGCTGGTTCTGAGGCCAAAAAAAAAAAAAAAGTTGTCGCTTTATTTTGAGGCTTGACTTTTGAAAGCAGCCTGTTCTGGGGGGGGGGATTATGCCCTTGACTCGAAGCCAAATGGCAGAAATGGGTGAAGTGAAAGACCCACAGGTAGACCAAGGTTCTGAGGATGAATTTGGCTCAGTGCAGGGTGACAGCACGGGAGAACAGAACCCAGAACTCAGGAAAATGCTCATAGCCCAACAGCATGAACTGAGGGTGAGGGAAATGGAGGAAAGGGAAAGAGAGAAACAAAGGCAATTTGAATTAGAGAGAGAGAGAATGGAAAGAGCAGAAAGATTGGAGAGAGAGAAAATGGCGTTTGAGTTAAGAAAATTGGAACTGATGAATCAGAACAATAATAACAATAGAGATTCTGAGGGAGGCCAATTGTCTAAAGCTGACCTGAAGAAATTCCCTGTATACCACAAGGGAGATTGCCCTGAGGTGTTCTTTTCCCTCGTGGAAAGAGCGTTTGTGGACTTCTCAGTAAGGGAAACTGAGAAGATGACCATTATGCGATCTTTAATCAGTGGCAGCCTGGCAGAAGTCTATGCAGAGATTCCAGAGGAGCTGCTAAAAGACTTCTCTGAGTTTAAAAAACTGGTGTTTGCCAGACATGGGATAAATGCGGAACAGCTGAGGCAAAGATTCAGGTCACTCACCAAGAAACCAGAGCAGACTTTTACCCAAGTGGGGGCCCAACTGGTGAGGCTGCTAGAGAAATGGCTATCTCAGGAGGGAACAGAGACCTACCAGCAGCTTAAAGACCTGATAGCGCTGGAACAGTTCTATTCAGTCCTGCATGGGGAACTGAAATTCCAGGTGAGGGAAAGGAAACCGAAATCTGTGGCAGAGGCAGCCGAGATCGCAGATTTTATTTCCCAAATAAGAAAGCCCTTGGGTGAGGGGAAATCGAAGGGGAAACCTAAGGAAACCTACAGCAAGTACTCTCAGGGACCAGGAAGAAACCAGCAAGTGGGAGGGACCCATGGTGAAGGGAAGCCCTCAGACACGAAACCAAGACCTCAGATTTTGGAGGGAAAACCAAAACAAGATGAGAAAGACTCAAAATACACCAGAAAATGTTATTTCTGTCAAGGAAAGGGCCATCTAATCTCAGAGTGTGAGAAATTAAAGCAGTTAAAAGGAAATGTGCCTCATGATTCGAGTGGAACCAAGCCAAAAGCTGTGTTCTGTGTCCAGAAAGAGCAAAGCTCCTTGTCACCGAGGGAGCCTGTTGCCATGGCTACTCAATCTGGAACAGTGACATCTGCTGATCAGGCTGAGGAAAATGGTCCTCTTGTGGAGGTCAGGCGCTGCTTACTTGTGAGAACAGATTCTCAGTTGTTTGAAACAGCAGGGGTGGACGTAGGAATACTTGACCATCAGTATCGGGGGTTAAGGGATACTTGTTCCCAGGTGACCCTGTGCCATCCAGATATTATTCCTAGGGAGTATGTAATCCCAAATGAGAGCATAAAGGTGGCAGGGATTGAGGGACAGGTGATCTCGCTGCCAGTAGCTGAGGTACCTATGAACTTTCAAGGCTGGAGGGGAGTTTGGCGGCTAGCGATTTCATCGACTCTGCCAGCAGCCGTGCTCGTGGGAAATGACCTGGCTGAACATGTGAAACGGGTGCTAGTGATTACACGTTCACAAGCCACCACGGGGACAGTTCAGGGGGGTACTGATGAGCCCGAGATGGAAGCAGAGGGGAGTTCAGAAGCTGTGGTGGAAACCTTAACCACAGACAGCCGATTTGGCCAAGAGCAAAAGGCAGACACCACTCTCCAAAAGTGTTTTGAACAGGTGACTGACGCCCAGCTAACACCTGAAACCCCAGTGAGATTTCTAGAGAAAAAGGGGATTTTGTATAGAGAGACCCTGAGGAATATCTCAAAAGGGGGAGATGGGATCAGAAGTCAGCTAGTGGTACCTGAAAAGTATCGCCCCATGATCTTACAAAGGGGGCACTCTGACATGTTTGCTGCGCACTTAGGGGTGAACAAAACACAGCAGAGAATCACACAGAATTTTTACTGGCCTGACATAGGGAAGCAGATCAGGGAGTTCTGTAAACAATGTGATGTGTGTCAAAGGCAGGGGAATAGCCGCGACAGGACCAAAGCAAAGTTGTGCCCTTTGCCTGTGATTGACACTCCGTTCAAATGTATAGGGGTGGATATTGTGGGACCTTTGCCCAAGGCCACAAAGAGGGGGAACAGGTTCATTCTCACCATTGTGGACCATGCCACGAGGTACCCTGAAGCCATACCCTTGACTAACATTGAAACCAACACAGTGGCAGATGCCTTGGTGGGGTATATGTCCAGGATGGGATTCGCCTCAGAAATAATCACAGATTTGGGCACATCGTTTACATCGAAGCTCATGAAACGGTTATGGCAAATCTGTGGAATTAAACACAAGGAAACCACTGCCTATCACCCTGAAAGTAATGGGTTAACGGAGAAGTTCAATGGGACTCTGATGCGCATGATTAGGGATTACTTGGCAGAGAATCCAAACAATTGGGACCAGAAGCTGCAATCCCTTTTGTTTGCTTATCGATCAGTGCCACAAGCCAGTACCGGGTTCAGTCCGTTTGAACTTTTATTTGGGAGAAGGGTGAAAGGGCCACTTGATTTGATCAAACAAAATTGGGAGCAGATCACCCAGGATGACCCACAAGATGTGGTGACATATATAGACTCGTTAAGGAATGACCTAAAGAGAAACCTAGAGCTAGCAGCAGAAAACCTGCAAGCTCAGAAGGTCAGAAAGAAAACTTGGTATGACCAGAAAGCCAGGGAGAGGCACTTTAACCCAGGGGAGGGAGTGCTTTGGCCTAGGCCCTGCAAAGAGAACAAACTGCAGCTGGGTAGCCCAGAAATAAAATACTTGGGTCACATAGTAGGGGGAGGAGTGATCAAACCCCTAGAGGCCAAGATAGAAGCAGTTCGTGATTGGCCCAGACCCAACACCAAGAAAAAAAGTCAAATCATTTCTTGGGTTGGTGGGCTACTACAGAAAGTTCATCCCGAGGTTTAGCGAGATAGCGACTCCGCTGACCGATCTGACGAGGAAGAAGACTGATGACCTCCCGTGAGGAGGCGTTCCAGAGGTTGAAGGAGGCCCTCATCAACTATCCAGTGCTGCGTGCTCCAGACTTCGACCGGGAGTTCATCATATACACCGATGCGTCTAACAGCGGGGTAGGAGCAGTTCTTTGCCAGGAGGATGAGAATGGTGACCAGCATCCAGTGTCCTACCTGAGTAGGAAACTCCAGAAAGGTGAGAGACATTTGGCAACCGTGGAAAAGGATTGCCTGGCCATAGTCTACGCGATCCAGAAGGCCAAGCCTTACATCTGGGGAAGACATTTTATTCTGTGCACTGACCATTCACCACTGCAATGGTTAAAGACAATGAAAACCCACAATAGTAAACTTATGAGGTGGGTTTTAAATCTGCAAGACTATGACTTTGAAGTGAAGGTGGTCAGAGGGTCAGTGAACTGTGTTGCTGACGCCTTGTCAAGAAGACCTGAAGAATGAAGACGGCGAAAGAAACATGGACTATGTATATATTTTGATGACAAAAAGTCAAATGTGTCTGTTTATTAAACATGTTGGTTTGTATGAATAAAGGTAACTTGATGTATTGTTAATGGTAAATGTTTAAATGCCTAATAGAGTGTAAGTATAAGTAAGTATGGTATTGTATGTTATTATATGACTGTTTTTGTATGTTTTGGGTCCAGGTTGTTTTTTTGGTGAAAAGCACCTTAGCTTTCCCCCTACAAAACAACTTATAAAGAGGGGAGGTGTTACATACAGCACTGATGTTACCTGTCTGTCATGGGTTTGGAGGGAAAGTTCCATCCTATGGGGAGTGGAAGGCGGGACATCAGGAGGAGGGGCTGTACTGTATATATATGTGAAGCCTGTGTTGAGGAGAAGCTGGAGGAGAGCTGAGAGAAGAAGCTGGTGTGGGAGTCTGTGTGTCAGACAGGGTACTACTGTGTGTCAGTCAGTGCCAACCTGATAGGTTCAGGTGTCTGTAGGGTTAGCCAGAACTGATAGGTTCAGGGTCTGTGCTTTAGTTAAATGCGTTCTGTGTGAACCAAACTAGTGTATGTATGATTGAGACTAAGCCACGTTACTGTATCTTATTCACTTGATCATTTTATTTTTCCTGTGTGTTGTTTAAATAAACCTTATTCCTTTATTTGTTAAAAATCCATTCCTGGTCTGTGTGACTCCTTACAGGGAATGGTTGGTGGCAGCTTAGTGAAACTGTGGTATATCCCAGTAGGTCTGGGTTTGTCACACAGAGTACTCAGAAGTGGTTCACCATTCCCTTCCTCTGAGTGCACCCTGAGACTGTGCAGCTCATCTAAGGCCACACAGGCTGACTCCTGGGACACGCAGTGGGGAATCGAACACCCAACCTCTGGCTCTATAGCCAGACACCAAAACTGCTGAGCCTGGTGGGATAAACAGAAAGTCCAGAAATCATTCTGGCCAAATGGCGAGACTTGTGGATCATTAGTTAAAGTAAAATCCCGAGGTAGGGGCATCAGGTCAGGAGATATAGAATCAACTAATACTTTCATTAGACCACTAAAATATCTGAAATAGATGAGCTTCCAAGAACTGTCAGATTCTTCTTCTGGCTGGGCATTACAGAGCTTGAGGGGAAGGCGATGAATATGCAGAAGGTTATTGATTCTACATCCCCTAAGGTGAATTCTGATACCCCAACCTAGTTGCAGCTTCCATCTTGATTTGTTTAAGACCCAACGCACCACCAACAACAAAACCAACCAAACAGGAGAACCTTGAAAGATGTTGAAGAAAGTTTTAAGGAGTGGACTATGTGACAGAGCATGTTCTTGCCATGCAGAAGGTCACAGACTCAGTTCTTAGCATCTCCACTTGGAAGAGTGTGGGAACAAGTGTGGCTTCACATCCTGGAGAGTGATTCAAAGACAGAATAGACACCATCAGGCTAGATCAATAAGGTCTACAAGATGTCGGGTATTTTCTATGCGTTATGGGATGCTGCCCATTCTTTGCCTATAGACTACTTGTACAAGACAGAAAAGAAATACAATAGGCTTTCTTTAAAAAAAAAACACAAGCATTCAAACCCATTGCAATGAAAACATCATCTAGGTGCACAAAAGGCAGTGAAATTTCATATGCCACTTCACTAAAAAAAACAAATCAATTCATTATGATCTCTACTATTGTGAAAAATGTCTAAGATATGCAATAATGATTAATTGAGCACTTACTGAAAAGCCTGACCCATATTTCTCAGGATAATTTTTTTTTAAAAAAGAGAGAGAGAGAGAAATAACAAAAGGCAGTACAATACTAAGCGACATTTGGTAGCAAGTAAATATAAAAAGGATGCAATTTTTTTAGAAAAATGAATACATTGTACAGTGATTTAACCGGCTTATAAAAGATTCTTGAATTGTTAATGCTCTCTGGAAATTACTGGGGGTGAAGTGGCTGAATGCCTAAATTCTTTGCATGCATATCCAGTATTAACTCTGTCACTGCCGTACGCTGTTTGGGGGGGGGGGGGGTAAATGGCCTATTTACTTAGAACTAGAACTCAGCAAAAAATGTTTCTGAAATGTTTTCTAAAAGAAAACCCCAGGATTTTCATTTTGTTCTCCTTTTCTACGCCCCCACAAAAGAAAGGTCCCTTGGAGAATTTTGTCTAGATATTTTCTACCTTATTGGTGGCTACTATGTCCCAGAATGGCACAAGCCAGCACAAGAAACCTGACATTGGAAGGAGTGATAAGAGAGGGGGACTCATCTTCCCAGTGGCATAGCTTGGGCAGGGCCACCAGGGCAGTTGCCCTGGGCACAAAATTCTTAGGGGTGCAAAATTTCAACCCTACCATGGAGCCATTGGGCGAGGCAAGAGCCCACAGTGGGCAAGAAAGCCCAGGAGTCTAGCTTTCCCTTGTCGCCCCTCTTCTGGCTGCAGCTGCCTCACTCACTCCATTTCCCCTTGTGGAAAGGCAGAGGCAGGGTTCGGCAATGGCCCAGTGGACCTGCATCCTTGGAGAGAGCAGCCCAGAGGGTGAAGGGCAGCCTAGAGCAGCCCGGCCTCCCTCCCCTGGTGTAAACAAAGTGGGTGGGTGAGCATGCGGAGAGGGCAGTGCAGGGAAAGGGCCAAGCTTTCTTCCCCTGCCACTTCTCAAAGTGACCATAGAGGACACAATACTTGCCCTGCCCCAGGTGCTGGCAATCCACACTATGCCACCGCACCTCCTTTGTTCAATATACAGTACTCTGGTGGAATGCCCAAGTCATGCCTGTCCATCATATGGAGGTCTAGGGCAGGAGCCTATGGCAGGATAGGAGGGGCGGAGTCAGGAGAACAGTTGGAGTCTGAGGGGGTTAGAGGGAGGAGTTTTTGAAGGGTTAAGACAGAGATTGGAAAGTTGGTGTATGTTAGAGAATAGATAAGAGATAAAAGTAACAGAAAATAGATAGACAGTCATAAGATACTGTTACAGTGGTTAATGTGAATGAATACAAACAAGCAAACATGTAATCTTATCCAACTTTAATGATTGAACAATAAAAGAACATCTATGACTTCTGTGATTTACCAATCAAACAATAAGTAAACCTGTTATATTTGGCAGCCAGGGTCTAAGAAACATATCTGGTACAGTGTGGATAAAGATCCACTGGTGGCAGCGGGTAAAGGGAGAAAATAGTGCATCGTGTCCGAAGGTGGACCTGTGTTTGAGGGAAAACAAACGGGACACTGGGGGAATGCGACAAGTGCTATCAAAGGAATGAGCAAGGTAAAGCGTAGGGGAAATGGACTTTGGAGAGTTGATTTTCAAGGCTCTGCATGGATTGCCATGGATGCTGGCAAGTCTTTGGTAGTCGGTCCCAGCTCTGAGTCCAAGTCTTTGTTACCAAGTCCCAAGCCCCAAGGGTGGGTCCCTATTAAAAACAAGACTTTTGCCCCAGAAAAAAAGGGTGGGTTACAATATATATGGGTTACAATTTGCAATTACAAATTTGGAGGTAATATGGGCATTTTTTAGAAGCATGCAATGTTCGGAAATGCAACAACCCTTGGCTTGTTTTATGAACTGATAAAAGGTAGTATTAAGTGAGTTTTCTATGTTTTTCCAGTCAGATCACCTGTCCTGTTTTACTTGCTGGATCTGGCCCTATGTGTCTTCTTAGCACTAGGAAGTGAGAAAATATTAGTTTTATGCAGAGGCTTTTTATGCAAATTGTGAAATTTACAATGGAAAAGAATGCTGCTGAGGGTCTCATTTCTTCAGCCTCTCCAAAATTTCTCTGAGAGTTTGGGATTCCTTGGCAGGCTCTCTTATTGTTCCACACTCACCTGTCCTAAGTGTCCTTATGTAACTCCTGGGTAGCTCAGTGGTTTGGGTCTGTGGCTGCAGAACTGGAGGTTGGGTGTTCAGTCCTCCACTGTGCCTCCCTGAGAGGGGCTGGACTCGATGATCCATAGAGTCCCTTCCAGATCTGCAGTTATAAGATGGTGATATACTACATCACCTTAAGTAAGAAATATGAACATGGAGCTTCATTTCCAAAGCAGAGTATTCTTTTATTTTGGAACTAGGCTTGGAATGAGCTGAGAGGGGTGGGAAAGTTTGGATGAAAATAATTTGGTGTGTCCAGGCCTCATAAGAGGACAAATATCACACAATGAGCTCCTCGTTATATAGGCTCCCTTTAGAGAGTCCCATGAACCAAAAGGATTCCCATAAGCAGCTCTTTTTTATTACAGCCTGGTTTGTTGCCAAGAAAGAAAAAAGGAACAATTAATTTCCAAAAAAGCCTCAGAGATTTTTTATTAGCATTATTTTAAAAGCTGACTTCATTTGTTTCTCTCAGTTTGAAGGAACATAATGGGCTCAATGCCTCTGAGCACACACAGCGCTTTGGTGACACTTGATATAAAGGACCCTAGGATAATGAACGAACTTGGTGTGCAGCATGTAGCCAAGGGTGGATTCATTGGCTCATCTGAAGAGTGTCACATGGGCACCACTTTTATTGGAATTCCCGTAATTAATGCATTTTATAGCTGAATTCCGGCCAGAGTGTCACACAGCTTCATTCTTTTCATTTTGCATAATATATTGCTGGTCCACTGCAAGGAATTCAAGCATTTTCCATAGCATCCTATGTCCATTTGGAGATGAGACGAGAGAGGAGAAAAGATATTTACTTGTGATTTTTCAGTGATACCCAATCTTTCTGGTGCACCCATCAACATTTGGAACCTCCTTCACCTGTTGTTGTTTTTGTTGTTGTTACATGCTGTCAAGTCACCTCAATAATAACCATGTGAGCCAGTTACCTACAAGATATCCTGCCTTCAACAGCCCTGCTCATCTCCTCTAAACTCAAGGCTATGACCTCCCTTATGGGGTCAATGCATCTCATATTTTGTCTTCTTGTTTTCCTGCAGTCTTCAGCAATTCCTAGCATTACTGTCTCCTCAGCAAATCTTGTCTTCCCAGAGTATGACAGCCCCACTTTCATCATTTTTGCTTCCAACGATTTGATCTACGCCCCACTTTCTTATCTTTCTGGTCGTCCATGGTATCCCTTCTCTTGGATAGACACCTTTAAAGTGATGAGGGGAATTTGAGCATATCAGAAAAGCCAAGACCAAAGTCATCAGGAAGCTAGACTTCATTAGGAGTATGGACTCCTAGTGGAATGGTCAATACTGAGGCCCAAATGTAAGAGGCATCCACCCTCTTCAAGAGTAACAGTCACATGATCAGAAGAGAGTGGTTGTTTTCCAATGGTGATAGAGCAAAGGAGCTCCTGAAGAGGAGCTGCTGGGAAGCTGCAGTACTGAAAGGTGACTTTGGTAGAGAAGCTTTCACAAACAGTGGTAGCGACATTTTTGTTAGCATTGTGAAGAAGAAATATATAAGCAATGGACCGCATGGGGAAACTATTGAAAAAACACAACCTACAAACAGTATTCAAGCCCACCACAAAAATACAACAAATGTTACAGTCAGCAAAGGACAGAAGGGACCCCCTCACCACTGCGGGACTATACCGGATACCTTGCAGTTGTGGCCAGGTATATATTGGAACCACAAAACGAAGCATCCACACCAGAATCAAAGAACATGAGAGACACTGCAGACTAAAACAACCAGAAAAATCTGCAGTAGCTGAACATACCCTAAAACAAGCTGGACATGAAATTCTATTTCAAAATACTGAAATACTGGACAACACCAGCAATCATTACGTCAGACTGCAAAGGGAAGCCATTGAAATCCACAAGCACCAGCAGAACATCAACAAAAAAGAGGAAAGTATGAAGCTCAACAAAACTTGGCTCCCAGCTCTAAAAAAACAGCGTGCAAAAGGTCAACGAACTCCACCCAGCCACAAGGACAGGGGATCACTACACACAAAAGACCAGCTAATGACACCCATCAACCACAGTGACAGATAATCTCTTCTCCTTAGCACAACAATACACCCACAACAAGACACACTAATCACCTATCTACAGAAAAAGACAAAAGCCTATCTCACAGCCATAAATACTGCACTCCCAAGCCAACTACATCAGAGTACAGAGTGCTGTCCTCTGAAGATGCTGGCCACAGAGACCGGTGAAACATTAGGAAGAACAACCTTCAGAACACAGCCAAAGAGCCCGAAAAACCCACAACAACCATATAAGCAACTGCTGAGTATCTCTTACTTTGAAAACACTAATGTAGTCTAAATCTCCCTATTCAGACCTCAGATGGAAGCTGATATGTACAAAAGTAAACAGAGAAGTAGTAATGATATAATTCCTAATGACATTCTTCACTGACCACTATTAGAAAGTTTTAAGACTTAACCCTGAAAGTTCCGACTCTGGTTGAGCTTGTGCATGCCCATCAGCCAGTAACTCCAGCATCAGATGATGGTTAACACAGAGGCAGGCCAGAAGATCGTATGTCTGTTCCTTTCTTTTATTGTCTCCACCATTGGCATCTTCCTCAACTTTGATTCCAAACCCTGGGAGATCTTCCCAAATGAATGCCCATCTTAATGTATGCACAATATGTCACAAATCTTATTTAGACATTCAGGGTTGGAATAACCTGGTCAAATGTAGAAAGGTAATATAGTAGCTGTATGTGGATGCTTTCTCCAAATAGAGAACAACGTTCCGAAAATAAGAGCCTCCACTATGTCTGCAGGTTTTTCATGTGATCTAAAACTCTGAAAGCTTAGGATAAGACGCTCCTCAAACCTTTAACACCAGCAAATTTTATTTGATATGAGTTTTTGTATTATTTTTTTAAGTAGCCTTCCTAATCATGTGAAAGATGCTGGGTGATGCTTTCTGAGCAGCTTATGGTCCTGCAGATTTCATTTTTCTGAGCAAAGATTTGATGTTTTCTTTTTAAAGGAAAGAAAACCAGTCCATACATCCTTCAGAACAGGTTGCCACTGCTAACATGCTTGAAACTAAAACCTCCACAGGGAACAGAAAGCGCTCCCATTCAGAGCTGTAGCTAGCAACTTGGGCACCTGGGGCAAGCAGCACAAAAATGTGCTCCCAAATCAACTTTATACTTTGTGGTGTGAAAATAATACAGGATGTAATTACAATAGTGAGCATTTCACCTCTTCTGCAGGGGATCAGCAGCACTGTTGGAGCTACACAAACAATGTATGGACATGTACTTCCACATGTGTGTACACAAACATTGTTTAGCATACCATATATTAATAAGCAGACTTTCTATCTAGCCCGGAGATATTGTCTACCAAGCCCTGGGAAGACTTAACCCTCCTTCAAGGGAAGCCTGGTATATCCACAATCTGAAATAGACCATCCATCTATCCAAATTGCTGCCTGTTTGACCAGCAAAGGGCCTGGTTTACTAAGCTCTAGGTAGCTTAGTAGCAGGAGAGGTATGCTCCACCCTTGATCCACTAGACCAGCTATGGCAAACCTATGGCACGCGTGCCACAGCTAGCACACAGAGCCCTCTCTGTGGGCACACAAGCCATGAGTCTCTGGATCGCTACTTCCGGCAGCCACACCTGAAAAGGAGGCTGCAGCTGCAGTGCTAGCAACCTGAGAGGTGGTGAGCCAGGATCTGGAGCCACTGGCACTGGCGGCGGCAGGCTGGCCGAGCTATAGGTAGTGGCAGGGTTGGACACAACTGGAGGCAGATCCAGAATGGGGTCTGGAGGCACCTCCGTGCCCGGGATTCCTGCTTCCGCTTCCTCCACCATCACCTACCGCTTGCTGGGTTGTTGTTTTTTGGTTTGTTTTCAGTCTGGGCCCTTGGGATTAAAAAAGGTTCACCATCACTGCACTAGACCATTCATCTGGACCAGAGATTTATCCAGGTCAGAGTCCTGGTCTACCAATACTCAGCTGCTGCTTTGGTCTTTGTCTATGGAGGTAGACCAGGCTCTCAAGCTAACCCATGAAAGCCTGAGAGATATCCTCTAAATTAGCTGTTCTGGGACAAACCCCCTGCCTACCTCACCAAACCATGTGGATTCACTCTTTATAAATAAGAAAATGCATCCTTTTTCGAAAATGCATCCCCTTCAAACCATTTGAGAAACAAGCTGTTGTTCTTGTTCTGTGCCATCAAGTGACCTTTGGTTTATGGTGACCCTATGAATGAACAATCTCCATAATGTCCAGTCCTCAACTGCCCTGCACAGCTCTTGCAAACTCAAGCCTGTGGCTTCCTTTAGTCAGTCCATCTCATATTCAGTCCTCCTCTTTTCCTGCTGCTTTTCACGTTTCCCAGTATTATTGGGTTTTTCCAGAAAATCCTGCCTTCTCATGTTGTGTCCAAAGTAGGATAACCTCAACCTTTCTGACTTCAGAGATAGTTCAGGCTTGATTTGAACTGGGGTCCACTCATTCATCTTTCTATCGGGTTAGGATATCTGCAAAGGACCAAATTTTAAACAAATGTGTGTTTTTTTCCCTATCATGTTATTTCACACCAATATATGATGATCAAGAGTATAAATGATTTTGGTCTTGGTGACACATCCTTACACTTAATGAACTTTTCTAATTCCATCATTGCTGCCCTTGGCTGCAGTCTCCACTTAGATTGTTGATTGAATTGAGGAGAGACATGATAGCAGTCTTCCAATATCTGAAGGGTTGGCACAGGGAAGAGGGCATCGATTTATTCTCCATTGTGCCTGAGGGTAGGACAAGAACCAATGGGTGGAAACTCATCAGAGGGAGATCCAACCTGGAAATAAGGAGGAATTTCCTGATGGTGAGAACCATGAAGCAGTGGAACAGCTTGCCTCCATCGCTGGAGGTTTCCAAGAAAAGATTGGACAGCCATCTGTCTGGGATGGTATGAGGTCTCCTCCTGCCTTGGGCAGGGGGTTCGACTAGAAGACCTCCAAAGTCCCTTCCAACCCTACAATGCTTCTATGATCCTATGAAGGTATACAAAATCTCTATTTCAACAAACTATGGCCTATAAAAATTGTCCAAGAAGGTTCACCGCGCTTCTGATGAGGGAGGTGGGTCAGTCTGATTTGTCTGCACCCTTTATAGGAAAAGTTATTTTTTGAGACTACATTTCCCAGCCAGCATGGCCATGTTGGCTGAAGGATCTGGGAAGCTGTAATTAAAAAATTAACTTTTCTGAGATCCCAATTAAATAAGCCCCTGAAAGGAGCATGGCACACCAGAATTGTACAAGTAGCATTAAAATGGCAGGCTGCATTTAGCGATGGGCAAATCCGTCTCTTTGCAATCTGGGTCATTATTGCATGCTTTTATCCCTAATTCCATTCTGTTTTACCATTAATCTCCATTTTAAAAAATCCTTTCATAGTTCATGTTTAAATGTATGTTTTCTTCTTGAGATTTCATTTTAAAGCATGTCTTGGTATGTTTTAAGTGCTCGGAGCTTTGTTTCAAAATTTATTGAAGCACAACATATGGTGCATAACTATGCACACCCAAGTGGTGTCAATCAGATTTTGTACAAGAATTTGTTTGTTTTTATACAGGAACCCAGAAGTTCTCTGGTATTTCTAGATGCAAAACTGCCTGAGACTTTTAGGAGCTAGGATGCTTATTTGCCTCAACAACTGCCCCTTTGTGATGCTTCAGGAGATTTAAAATGGCAGCCAAGTTAAAAGCTGCCGTGACTCAAAACTGGATTTCTGTGCAAGTGGCTGAGATGAACTCCCAAGTTGTAAGTCACAGCATCTGTCTAGAAGTTACCTGGAAATGACCCTTCAAAGCAAAACCATTCTGAGTGGGGCTTTAATTCTTCAATCAAAGGAGCCCAAACTTTCAGCAGGACACATCAGAAGCTGGGGGAAGAGATTCACAGAGATAGTCCCACTATAAACCTAAATGAAGTAATCATCGTAGCAGGTCGGAGAGTTTAAGCTCCCCCTATTTGCCATTGTCGGAAGTGTTAATTTTAAGTAGCATCATTAGAGAGCATCTAACGCCATTCCGTGTCTAGTCACGCTGGCCACGTGACCACGGAGCATTGTCTGTGGCCAAACGCTGGCTCTATGGGTTGGAAACGGGGATAAGCACCACCCCCTAGAGTCAGACACGACTGGACAAATTGTCAGGGGGAACCTTTACCTTTACCTAACTCAAGCTTAATGTGTAAAGGAGATGTTTCTGTTACTGTTGCAAACTTTTACTCACCACAGAAAGCATCCTAGACGTTTGCGCTATATGAAAACTATAACACTCGCTGTTCTGCTGCTCATAACTGCTGTTACAACACTGGTAACGCTAATGATAATCACTCCACTTTTCTAAATTCATGCTTCATTGTACAATTCTGGCTCCACCACAGGTGTCCAGCTCCTGACATCATTTCCCCCTGGTGATTTTTAAACAGCAGGTGTTGGAAATGTCATTAAGAAAAAGTGATCAACAACCAGTGCTCCAGTTTCTCTGTTCAACTTTGCTGATGCCAAGCACATAAATGAGAGCAGCTCTGTAGATTTTGTTAAATTAGCAACTCAACTCTCACAATAGGGGTTTGCATAGGAACTGTCCACAAAGGACAAGAAAGTTCAAAATATCAGTCTTGCATGAAACCATTTCTTCCTCTTTTTTAATTAAGATTTTGAATTCTATGGATCTCCTGTATTACTACCAGCTAGAAGACTATACAATGGGAGCTACACAACTGACCATGAAATCTGTACTTTTGTCAATATATATTACTTATGTCTGAGCGGGGCTGCATTTGGGGTGTTGTAAGGCAGTGGTCCCCAATCTTGGGCCTCCAGATGTTCATGGACTACAACTCCCAGAAGCCTTCACCACCACCTCTGCTGGCCAGGATTTCTGGGAGCTGAAGTCCAAGAACAGCTGGAGGCCCAAGGTTGGGGACCACTGTTGTAAGGGATGCAGAGGTGCTTCCTTTAGCAACTTCACCAATGGCAATGATCAGTGGTGGTCTACATCTTTTTTAGGTGCTACCATCCCAGGTAATGTCAGAGCCCCCCCCCGAGCGGCCTAGCATTGGGAGCCGCCATGTTTCTTCCCCTAGAATAGCTCAGACAGACATGTCACCAGAATATTCTGAGAGAGAAAAGAGTAAATTCTTCCCCTTGATCAATGCCCTAAACAAGTGTTAAGTCTGTCGTGTTCTCGAAGGGATGCAACATGAGATGCAGAGAGCTTTCTCGTGATGGTCGGGGGGGGGGATAATGTCATTCATCCTTAACGGCTCCACCACCTCAACCAACTCTTCAAAAACACCACCACCCAGGAAAAACACCACCCTCCGTTGAGAACACGGTGACAAAAAAAGCTAGCAAGGTTGTCGTGCTGAAAGAGATTTTCAGTCGGATCTTTTAAATGACACAAAGGAGGCGTAGAATGAAGGCAAAGGGCAGCCCTGGGCTCTAATATTTTAAATGGAGAAGGCAGTCTTTAGTTGGAATATTACAGCACAAATCCATTTAGAAGAATCTCAGATGCTTCCCAGTAAAGCAATTAGGGAATGATAAAAGCACTGGGTAAGTTATTAAAGTCTGTCCTCGAAAATGAAGCTAATTCTTTGCCCTACAGATGTACATAAAACATTAACAATGTTTTTTTTAAAAGAAATAAAATAAAATTTTGAAAAGGAGTAAGAAGGGCTGCAGTTAAGTACACTTATGTTAAGCCAAGGTCTAGCCACTATTGGCCCCTGACAAATGGCCAGTGAGACAGTGGTTTCTTTTAAGAATCATTAACTCCCACGGCTTGTATTAATGGTTCTGGCACTGAATCCTGTCCCATCACCATTTGAAAAGCTTTCATTAGAAGCATTTGCAGCTTGTTGGCTTTATGGATTCCACCCTTCATTTATCTGTCTATAGGGATGTGAATCTTTACTTGCTTTTCAATGGAACTTGCTCTAAAGTCAGCACGTATAGGACTACAGACATAGCCTGTAATGGAAGAGCAGGATATTCTGCTCCAAGCTTGGAAATGGGTTGTTGTTGTTGGTGTTGTTAGGTTGTGCTTTCTGGACACACTGGCTAGGAGACTCTAGTAGCTGCAGTCCAAAAATATAACATTACAGTGGTGCCTCGCTTAACGAGCGCACCGTATAACGATGAAATCGCATAGCGATCCGTTTTTTCGGATCGCTAATGCGATCGCTCAACGTTTTTTTAATGGGGAAAAATTCGCTTTGCGAAGACCGGTAAGCGTTTCGCTTACCGATCTTCGCAAAACGCCCCCCGCCTATCAGCTGTTCGGCGGCCAAAATGGCCGCCGGAAGCCGGGAAATGGCCCAAAATGGCCACGTGCAGCGTTTTCGCGCCCTCGTTAAGCGAGGCAAGGGTGCGAAAATGGCTGCCGGCCATCCTGAAGCATCGCTGAGCGGTGAGTAGTTGGCCCATTTGGAACGCATTAAACGATGTTTAATGCGTTCCAATGGAAATCGCTGCCCCGTTCAGCGATGCTTCAGCATAGCGAAGGTTAATCCGGAACGGATTAACCTCGCTATGCGAGGCACCACTGTATTGTGCTATGCAGATGGCCTATAGGCTGCCTGCATAGCCTTGATGTTTCAGCAGCTTCTACCACCTGGAGGAGGCTCTTGAGAGTCCCCTGGACTGCAAGGAGAAATAAAACTATCCATTCTGAACGAAATCAACCCTGAGTGCTCACTGGAAGGACAGATCCTGAAGCTGAGGCTCCAGGACTTTGGCCATCTCATGAGAAGAGAAGACTCCCTGGAGAAGACCCTGATGTTGGGAAAGTGTGAAGGCAAGAGGAGAAGGGGACAACAGAGGATGAGATGTTTGGACAATGTCACCGAAGCAACCAACATGAATTTGACACAACTCCAGGAGGCTGTGGAAGATGGGAGGGCCTGGTGTGCTCTGGTCCATGGGGTCACGAAGAGTCGGACACGACTAAATGACTAAACTACAACAACAAAACCACCCCATTTGCCACTGCCATTCCAGAAATAACTTATAATAATAACGCTCTTCTTCTTTATTATGTTCTTAATTTCCTGTCCAGAAGGGAAGTGTGGAAGGACAGTGCAGTGTGGAAGGATAGACTGTGGTGCATGGTGGTGCTCTGGTACTCCTTGGAACGCAACCGCAGTTGCTTCAGGAAGTACCAGTTTTCACTGTTTCCACAGCCCTTGCAGACAGAAACAAAGCAAATATATTGGCATCCCAGTCACCATTTGCTTCCTCCATATTTTGCTGGCTACCTTGCGCCATTCTCAGGAATGGAGATGTAGGCAACACCAAAAACTGGTGGAGGAATGTTGGAAATATATCTGCAAAGTAGCCTTCTAATTTTAGGCAGTGAGTAAAAGAAACATCTCAGACTATTTCTAAGAACACAAATCTTCCAGGAAATATTGGTTCTTCTGGGTTTGACAACTTTCCAAGCCCCTCCTGCATGTTACATTTTTGAGGAGTCGTCATAGACTAATGCAGATGCTTATAATGCAAGTCCTTCCCTGCGAGTTTTACGTTCAGCTGTTGTTTTTAAAACCTCATAAATGTTCTGATGTTGTGAGCTGCTTTGAGCATCATCCACCATGGCAAATAGTATACCAATAAACTTGTACGTGTAGAACTTTTGAAAGGCATGAAGAGCATCGAATTCCCAGGGACAATCGGTGAGTGTTAAAAGACTCTTTCTGAAAAGGAGATTTTAAGGCACAACTTTCTAATTGATCTTTTGGGTTACATAATTCTCCTTAGTGTCCCCAAACATCCCATAGCAATCTTATTATTATCATTACTAAGTCCACTAAAGAGGGAAGGAATTAAAATTAATTCCGACCAGTTTCTGGACTGTTGACTGAATAACTAAGGAGTCTCCAGTAAATAAAGTTAGTGGAAAGAAATGGATGGCCTTTTGTCTTTCTCATCCTCCCACGCTCACCTCCTGGCAATAATCTTTGCTCTTCCTGATGTATTTCATTGGATTCAACCACATCACACAAAGAGCTTGAGGGTTTTAAATTACCATCAGTATTTAAAACTAGTCTGGTAAATCTTCCCGTGATTTACTAATGCGGCAATAAACTCTTCAAAACACAATCAGTGAGCAATAACAAAGTATCCTGAGAGCCCAGAACTCCAGTGGTGTAAGACATAATCCATGAATCATTGGAAAGTTGTGCCACCAGGCAAGCTGTGTTTGTCCTCCCTTCCAGGCCCATAAATATAGCAGAGAAAGGGAGGCAAAGCTTAGTGACACCACAAATAAATACCATCGCCTGTGTGGTTTTCTATCTAACAGAGAGACTTGAGTTATTGCCAAATTCATGGCTATCCAGAGGCACAGAGTTCAGGTCTTAGTGGCTTTGTCAGATCTATCATGAGGGATGTGCTATCCCAGAGTAAAAACATTGATCCTAGTCCCACACTGTTGATAAGAAACATTTTTTGGGCATGGCAGCATAAAGTACTTAATTATAATATTTGCTTCTTGCAGTTTTTAATGTAACTGCTTCTGCTTTGTGTCCATCTCAAGTTTGTTCAGGAATCAAAAACTCTTACCTACATTTTGTTACAGCACCTTGTCTGATCCCAAACATTAGAGGGACAATCTTTTCTATCTGTTCGAATGTAAATCCACTAGATTTATGGGAACTGCTTGCTTGAGGATGGGACTCCTAGGAATGTGTTTCCAGACATGAAATTCCAAAGTTACATAGTCCAGAGTCCTATTGGCGATCCTAACTAGAATGTGATTTACATACATGTCAGACCAGCATTCAGTAAGTAATTGAATTGGTCTATTCTGGTTGAAACTACCAAGAGAATTCTGGCTATGGTTTTCTTTTCATGTGCAATAAATGAATAGACCTTTCTTTATGCTTTCAGTTGCCATTAACAGACGTGGTACAGAGCAGCAGGCATGTTCACTTTCGACACAGGCTGCAGTTCTTTCAGTACACTCATGTCTTTTCCTCACTCCCATTAAAGACACACTTATGTGCACAGTTAACACACAGCAAAGAAAAGCAGTCTGCATGTGATCATACAAATGACTGCATCAAGACTCCTTCTGTGCCCAAGCATAGGATGTGCACCAATGCACACATGCCCTATGGTACATTGATAGTGTAAAAAAGAAACAACCTACCCAGATACTTTCTATAAAGTGGTTTGCCAATATGTAAAAAAAAATCGTTCAGCAGCAATCCTGGTTCACAAAGGGGCTCTTGCCTGCTTTGGAGACGCCCATAGCAGTACTTTCTTGGTGTCAGAACTGTAATGCCTGCTAGAGGCAAACATTGAGATGGACATCTGCAGTGGGTTGAACAGGGAGGGTAACAAGGGAGGCTGTGGTACCCCGAAATCTAGTCCTCCAGTGTACCTCCAAACTAGGGGGGAGAAGTTTTCCTTTCACATATCATTCCTATCTTTAAAATGTGATTTGCACATTTTCACAAATTCTCCCAAAATGAAGCAAAGCAAATTTCTCATCCATCAGCATTGGCCAAATTAATGGAAGCACTAAAATCTTCTCATCATGTTAGAGATGACGAGGCTCTCAGGAAAAAAAAAGGAAAGAGGTGGGAATCTGAGGTGTTACCATGGTTGAATACGCAGGGATACCAACTCAGACATTAGAGGCTCAAGCTCTGAGCCTAGATGAACAATTCTGTCAGTTTGTTCTGCATTCGATGTTCCTAAAAAAACACCTACCTTTCCATTCAAAATACAAAGGCATTAATCAGGGAAAAACCTGATTAAAACAGCATCCGTGCTTCAAACAGGCGGATAAACAATGCCAGCACTGGAACTAGTATAGATCAATTCTTTCCTGTTGGTTCCAATGGGAGAAAAGTTATTAAAGGGGGAGGGGAATCCTGCATGAGGAGACAAAACAGAAACATTAATTAGATGAGATTCTTCGCTTTCATCTACCCTGTCATGCTTGAACCAGCAGGGCTTTGGATTCCCAGCATCAGAACCAGAGTGCAAAGACATTACTATGACACCATCATCTGCAAGAACAGCAAATAGGTTGCAACTTGCTATATAAAATGATAACGTGTACTACCGTATTGGAAATCACACAGAGACCTGATTAGATTTTGGAAAGTATACTAATTCCTCCATTTATTTAGTTAGTTTTAGTTTTAGTATTTGCAATCATGGCCATCGTAACATGCTTGGCATTAAAACAATATAGTAACATAAACAATGCTAAAATATAGAAAAGCAAATAAACAGCTCATAAAACACACAAGTAGCAGAGAGAAGCAACAAATCAACATAGATTAATGAAGCCTTCTTGTTTTTAAATAAGGCTCCATTACAGATTTCAAACAGATATAAAGTGAAATAATCCTTCTTTATTAACCACTGAAATAATAATTTTCAAGATAATGTCCTACCATATGTTTTCTTTACGATGTTAAGATTAAGATGAAGAATATGTTGGTATAGTAAATTAAGAATAATTAATCATATTTGAATTTAAAGGCAATATTTATGTTTGTACATTCTTTAATTTTAATGATATGGTAATTTTAAATGTAAATAAAAAGGTTTTTGCTTGGTTTTTTTTAAAAAGGAGACTCAATAACCAACTGTACGAATAAGAGACAAAAAAAGTGCTCTTTTCTGATGTTAGTGCTCAGCAACCCCCATCGTGCATTAATGCTGGAAATGCTAAAGATAGGACCAGGAGTTTCCTACCCACAATATAGCATAGAATCAAAGAGTAGAATCATAGAATAAAGTAGCTGGAAGTAGCTTATAAGGCAATTGAGTCCAACCCCTCCTACTCAAGGCAGGAATCCAAGTTAAAGCAGATCTGACTGATGGTTGTCCAATTTTCTCTTGATGTCTTCAGCGTTGGAGCACTCAACACCTCCCAAGTAAATGGTTCCATTGTCGTACTACTCTAACATTTAAGAAGTCTTTTCTGATATTCAGCCTAAATCTGGCTTTGTGTAGCTTGAGCCCATTATTACATGTCCTTCATTCTGTGACGATTTGGTGGTTTGAGAGGTCATTTGTTCAACAATCTGCAGATGAATATTGGTAAGGGGATGTGTGGCAATCACCCTGCTTTGGCTCACGTATGAGGTTCTTTGCATACACCAATGAGAGCTGTTGGGGGGCGGAGCCAGAGAGGAACCAAAAAGGAGGCTTCAGCCAGACTCTAACGTCAGTCAGTTAGAGTCAGAGATGACAGTCTGAAGTGAAGAGCTTGTCTGGAGGGGTTAGAGAGTGTGGCAGAGTTAGGAGTTAAGAGAGGCAGTTAAGAGTGTGGAGCTTATAGAGATTTAAGAGTGAAACAAGTTATTACTAAACTATTGAATACTTTAAAGTCTTTGAAGAACCTGTTTATGCAAACTGTAACCAATAAACCGTTTTGTTCAACTTTACACTCAGCTGGGAAATCAATCTTTCTATTTAAGCATTCTTGACAGAGATCAACTGGTGGCAGTGTAAAGGAGGGAATGTATCATGGATCTCAGGCTAGTGAAATAATCTGGGGACACGTAGGGGCACATCATGGTGTAATGGATAAAGATGCATATATAATTAGATCACCACCATAGCAACTCACCACCATAGTTCGAGAATTAACTTTAGAAATTATCCTACTTAAATACTTACTTCAAACTTGCCAAAATATATTTTCCTGAGAATATTTCTGAGCATGTCTTTTCACACCCATCTAGAAAAAGGACACTATGTGGAACTCCCTGTAAATATTCTCCACAATTTTTCCCCAATGCCCACTACCATTGTCATCTTTATGTCCCGGAATGCTGCTCGGCAGAACATGAAATGTTTCATTTTAAAACAAATTTGTTGCATTGCTCATTACTTCTCAGAAGCTAGGTTGCTGTTACCATTATCATTACACCAGTGATCCGGTTCATCAAGCATTATGAATATGTTGAATTGACATTAATGGCAGGCCAGACTAAGGGAAGTACTCTGTTTTCTCCTTTTGTGGCCGATTCTGATGCTGAACATTAGAAATAGTTATAAAAATAGAAAAGATGAACCAAAAGACTACTTGCTACTTAGGGTTGATAAAAGAATTTGATTGATCGATTGATCGATTGATCGATTGATTGATTGATCGATCAATCTGCGCAGTATGCATATAAAAACAACAAATATCACAAAACAATAACACATGTTAAAAAACATAATAAGCAATGGAAAATAACTCAGCATTGAGCACAGGGCAAATACATTTAAGAGGGGTCTCTCAAAGAGAAGTGTCTTCAGCAGTCTCTTAAGACTGGGAGGGTACCAGGAGTAGCTCAGCCAGGAGGTGATTACAGAGAGATGGTGCCACTGCCAAGAAGGCCTTACCTCTTGTTGAAGATTTTCTGGCCTTCTTTGGCTTAGCCATCCAGAGGAGTATAGCTTGAGGGGTTCTAGTGGCGTGGGAAAGATGAGAAAAGATGCACCAACAAGTAATGTGCTCCCAAACCATAGAGGGCTTCATAGATGTGCATCAATACCTTGAACTTCATTCATGACCCAACTGGTAACCAGTGCAGGTGAATCAGGACTGCAGAAATGTGGTAAAACCTACTCACACCACCACCAGCCTGGCAGTCATGTTCTGGATATGCTTCAGTCTCTGGGTCAGTCTCAAGGGAAGCTCCAAGTAGAGAGCATTATACTAGTTCTAAACATCACCAATTCATGCACCAGTGCCTTGAGGGCTCCCTCATCTAGGCAGGGATGGAGCTTGGCAATGACCTGGACATGGCTGCAATATGGGTATACCCAAGAGGAAGTTGGGTCAAGGCGCATACCCAGGTTCCAAACTTGGTCCATAAGTGGGAGGACTACACTATCCAGCCTAGCGAGAATACTCTACACCTATCAGAGGCATTATCCAGGAGGATGATCTCCATCTTGTCTGGGCTCAGGTTGAGCCTGTTGGCCTTAGTCCACTCAACACCATATCCAGACTCTGCTCCAGGTCTGGATAGCATCCACTGCAGAGGTAGAAAAGGAGAGATAGAGTTGTGAGTCATCAGCATACTGATGACATTGCACTCCAAATATATGGATGACCTCCCCCAGCAACTTAACATGGATGTTAAAGAGCTTTGGGACCCCACAGAATGGAATAAAACTTGAAAAATGCCTGTAGAATAACATTAAATGTCCTTTGAAAGTAACTTTAGAAAGTAACTATGAGTAATCCTAAACTCAGGTAATTTAGATGTTAAAGACAAAGTACCTTTATAACTGCTACAGTTGCATTATGCATTATATGAGAAATAAGGGGCCGTTGATATCTATGTTACTTAGAACTAATTACTTTCAAGTTCCAGAACTGAGTAGGATTCAAAACTGAAGATTCAAAAATGATGGCCACTCTCCCACTTGTTGTTCTGGTAGAGTGATAGAGAGAGAGAGAAAGGCTATGATTTTCCCACTGTCACTGTCCACTAATCTGAGGGAAAGCTTGCAGAAGCCATTTGCCTACTTTTGTAACCAGATTTTTGGAGAAGTACCACCTAAGGCAGATTGAAACAGAGAACCAATCTCTCGTGCTTATAAGGCACACTTGGGTTCTTCTGGACAGGGTATTCGAACTCCTTTCAGTTCACCATCCTGCGCAGATCTCACCAGGATTTCTCCCACCATCCAAATGACATTCCCCTTATATCGGTATGTGCAGGGGTTTGGGATGAGTTCCTTTTTGTCTCTTCCCAAGGCTTTGGTGTATTTTGTGCCACTTTCTCATGGGTCCCTTCCCAGTCCAAAACATCTGTTTCCTTTCTTTTATTCTATTTAAAATGAACCTATTGCCTGAATCCGGAACTAGGAAAGAAGATGTTGTATTATGGCATTTCTCCATCTAAAAGAAAAGAAAAGAAAAGATCTAGGAACAGAGGAGATGCAAAGAACTCAGAGGAGCAGAAGGAGGAAGAAATGCAGCAGATGTAGCACCTGGAAACTGGGCAGTTGGTGGCCAAAAAAAGAGACTTTTTTTTTGAAAGTCTCCACTTTTTTTAGAGCTGTGCCAAGAGGCAGCAGATGGGAAGAAGGCAGAAAATGAGAGAGAGAAGCGGGCTGACAACCTGGGGGACTTGCAGCTGTTCCTCCAAGGGCACCGAAGTGGAGAGGCATCACAGGACTGATCCATCCGCCATCATTCTGCAGTGCCTGATAAACTGAAGGTAAATCCCATGAACAGGAAGCAGTAAATACAGAGACAAATGTCCCATTTGGAAAAACACAAAGACGAAACCTGAATACATAGTCTGTATGCTGCCATCATTTGCATATGTCAATGTATGCTTTGTACAAATGTAAATATCACATTTCCTCACACCAAGCGGACACAGAAAGAAAGAAAAACATCTTGCCCATTTGTTCAAAACTGAAGGCAAAGTTAATGGTGCTAAGGCATTAATCTTTGGAAACAGTTGCAAACGGCCCCTAACCCTCCTGATTCTGATGTCTTTCTGACAAGTTTGTCTGGTTTTCTATATCATTTGCCCCTGCAACGCTGTTTGCACGGATCAGCATAATCCCCAGGGAATCTGGTTTGTTCCTCTTGTCCTCAGAAATACCTTGTCATAGTTTTATAGTTGCAAAATGTCCTTGTGGCGTATATGCTAGAACCAAAGCATAGACAGTAAGAACAATCACTCCGTAAAGCACGGAACTGCCACGGCGGGGACGCTTTGCCTGCCCACCTGGAGAATGGTGGGGCAGACTGATGCTGTATTCAGGGAAGAGCAGGGAGGCAGACCCTTTAAAAGGCAGCTTCCCTCATGCCTGGCCTGTTTTCGATCAGCCAATCAACCCTCTCACGCACCCTAATGAAGTAAGAATGAGAGTAGCTGGTTGCTTAGGAGACGGATGGGAATTTTTGGCTTGCATCCCTAATTGTCCAGGGAAGGAAGCAGGCATTTTTTGGTCCATTCCATTCTTACTATTAGAGTGTGGTTTAAATTAATAACATTAAATAAAATACAATGAATTATAATTGATAGTTAACTCCCACTTTATAGGTCACAGCGGTGGGTAATGTGAGGGCAAGAGTTTTGGTGAGTTCCAGGAGGACACGCGGTGTGGAAAAAACATCCCATCTCCCTGTTCAGTGGAGCCAGTAGGGCCTGTGAGGGGAAGTGGATTTCTTAAGGGGACCTCCTGTACAGCAGTTCACCTAGGGTCAGTGGCTCAGTGGGCCGAGGCAGTAGGGGGGTATCCCTATAACAGGGCGGCTGAAGATGTGCTATACAGGAACTTGCCCTGCTTTAGCATGGTCTGGAGGTAAAGGGTACACCAGATTTGGATAAATCTTGCACTACGGTAGGCCCGCTGGCAAAGGGGGAATTTAGGTTTAAATAGTTAATAAAGTTGTGGCCCAAGTTTAACCCAACCACTGTTTCTTGCCTCTTGATTATAAGATCATGCTTCTATTGAGAAGCCCCAGAGGCTGCTTAGGGGCTGCTGAAAGAGCTCCATAATGAAATGAAGCAGCTAATTATAAGCTTCTACCCATTATCTATAGCCCAAGCCACCTCATTTGTCTATCCTAGTTCGGATTGCTTTGCAAAGGAGAGCCTGGAGTGTGTTTTCCATTTTGAGGAAGATTTCTTGTTTCCTAGGCCCTGCCTGCCTGAGGCAGGAGTGAAGTAATGAGGTTCTAGTCTGCAGGCATGGTTTCCCTCCGGAAGTTATTAGTCTATATTTAACATTAAGAGATGTTGCATGTAGGTCCCATCCTGTTCCAACTGCTCAGATGGCCAACATTTCTGTACTACCTTATCTAGAAGAAGAAGAAGAAATAATGAAATTGTGTGATAAGGAGACAATGTTACTTTAGTGGTGGGATAAAGAAAAGTGTCAAACAGATTCAGCCCATTTCAGTCTGGGAAGCCTATGGTATTCTGCTTATAGAAATACAGTCTGGAAAGGTTTTTATTGGTCTGTAAGCATCCTATGTGCAAGGGGATTTTAAGACAGGTGAGGATGTAGCATTTTGGAATAATCTCATTAAAGCATTAGAGTCTACAGCTGAGATGGTACCTCTGAAAACAAACATATAAAAAGTACAATGAGTAAGCTAGAGAGAACTTCAATTAATGTATTTACATAATCTGCATTTCCTTAACCAGATTAACAGATTATCCAAAACAAACAAAAAAGGGTATTCTTCAGTAATCTGATTTCTGCACATCTGGCAATACACATTCCATTTTTCTAAAATGAAATGTTGCTACTGTTGTGCCTAGAATAGTGATCAAGGTACAGCTCCCTCAGGAATTCTATTGTCATTCATTCATTCATTCATTCATTCATTCATTCATTCATTCATTCATTCATTCATTCATTCATTCATTCTTAGTATTCCCTCTCACTGGGACTATTTGGAAGTAGCAACCCTTTACCCTTGAGAGGCCCCATTAACCTTCCATAACTGTACTGACTCTTGCAATGGGCTTTGCCCCATCCCTTTTAATTAATACAAAATATTTCAGTTATCACCATAAATTCATCTTTGCCTGTTTTCCCCATCTTTGACTTTTATATTACATGTAAGTTTGTTATTAATAGTTATATCCCTAATCTCCCTATACCAATTACTTAACTGGAATGATACACTGTATTTCAGTTCCTGGCAATAATCAATCTCACCACTATTAACTAGTTGGAAATTAATTTTTTTAGTTTCCCAGTTATCTTCTTCCTTTTCACACATTGATATTGTAGAACACACACCAGCATCAGCGGTCAGGATTAGAGATGGGGGTATTCATATTCGTATACAAATAATATTTCTCATAAAGAGAAAATTTATCTTGAGTAGTATCTTCATTTTGCATGCTAGGATTATGCCAAACCATGACAATCAAATTTTCTTTAGATTATTTTTTTATTATTTCTTCCAATATTTTAAAATTCTTTTTGTTCAGTCTTTCTAGATTAGCTGTGTTAGTTACATCTAAACACTTAATAGAGGTTTGAATCGTACCATCCTTTTTATTTAACTTTTATTCAACTTTCTCCTTTGCAGGACCCAAGACAGATTACAACATAAGTTTGAAAAGCTGACGCTGTTAAGAAACATAATAAATCACTATATAATAAAACCATATTAAATAAATGATCACATTGAAAAATACTTTAAATTAATGCCATTTGAAAACATTTGAAAGCAACAACGAGGAAAAACCATCCACTATTAAAAGGACCTAATCAGTGCTCAAAGACAACTTTTAGTAGAAAATCTTTGCTTGATGGTGGAAGGGGCAAAACTTCACCTTTTTTGGAACGGAGTTCACAGTTTGGGAGTAGACACCTCTTCTCATGAAACATGGCTGTAAGGATAGGGAGGCAGAAGGAAAGGTCCCCTCCAGAAGATCACAAAACCTGGGCAGGCTCAGAGAAGGAGATAACATATCTTAGCCTGTACCCAAGGCTAAACGAGTTTCATACGTCCTCAATAGCACTTTGAATAGAATAATAGAATGGTTGGCAATGAAGCAGGGATAGCCAACGTTTGCAATACTCACTCCATTCTCACTATTTTCTGTTCTGGGCAACAGATCAAGAACAGGATACAGTATAAGGTGGCCAAAAACCATCAGTCCATAGCAGTTTCAGAGCCATTGCTACTAGTACAGGCACTGGCTACAGAGTGTAGATTCAGCACCATGGAGAGCAACACTATATTGTTTGTTAGCGCTGACCAGGATCATATTATACCATTTCATTGCCAGGATATGTTTTTACAGGGGGACATGCAAGGAGTCTCCTTGAAGAATGTGAGAACTGTGAACACATTGGGGGTGTCTCTTTGGCTACAACAGAGCCCTATAAGCTGATCCTTCCACCCGAAGCACTATGGAATTGTGTATGACATAAACAAAGGTAACCAGGATGGTCTGTCAGAAAAACTGCGCACCTTTGCATCTGGTATCCAGCTGATCAAAGGTTTGTGCACACCTGTTTCAGGCATTATGATTTTTTTAAAAAAACTATTCACAGAGTAAAAACGGTATTCTCCCTAGCACGTGCCAGCAGCTGAAAGTAAATAAAATGTTCACTTCTTCATTAAAAAGATTAAATAACTTTTATTATTTAAAACATGAAGAATAGAATAAACTCACAGTGCTTAGACATATTGATACTTGTTTCATAAACTTGTACTTGACTTAATTATGTTTGTATACTCATTCTGAAACTTGACAGATATCTTGAACAAATCTATTAGCCTACCAGCCCTATCACATATTTAGCCCTATCACATTCTAGTCCTTTCCATACAAATTAATATACACATACACATAAATGCACACATAATTTGTTGTATAATTATATATTCCAACAGCTTCCACCCAGCCCCTTTGTTTTCACACTGAAACTAGCCCTTTGTATGTGATCACTTTACAAACAGTTTGAATTGAAAAAGGAAAAATGTTTTTACTTACAGTTGATCTTCAGATACAATCAGACTAAAATAATAAAAAGGAGAGTTGGCTCTCTCTGCCATCTGAAAGAGGGAGTGATCTATGTGACCACATAATCTGAAGGTCAGGAAGCAGAAAGAGCAAAGTAAATAGAAGCAAACAGCCGGGGGCAGGGGCTTGCCTCAAGCCCAAAATAAAAGGACTTTGTTAATTAGTTAGTGGCAAAAGACAGTTCATTTAATTTGTGAAAAAATCTCCCTCCTCCAACTGAAACCCAGCACTGTGCTGCATGCAAGACTGTTAATTTCTCCAGCACTTTGAGTTCCTGCCATTATGGAACTCAGTTTCCAAGGGTTCTGGGCCCCAAGCATCACAGTTGGGAAGTTTAGAAATACTATTTGACACTATATCTACAAAGTTTGAAAATATCTGGCTGATTACTTGTTCCCTTTCCTCATCAGCTTTTGAGACAGGCTGCCAAATATTCTCAACCTTGCCCTCACCCACCCCCAAGGGCAGATCTAGCCAGGATTACAAGGCTGAGACACAAATCACTTTTTCAACTTGGTTTGCAAAATTCACATTGTTGTTGTTTATTCATTTAGTCGTGTCCAACTCTTCGTGACCCCATGGACCAGAGCACGCCAGGCCCTCCTGTCTTCCATTCCCTCCCGGAGTTGTGTCAAATTCATGTTGGTCGCCTCGATGACACTGTCCAACCATCTCATCCTCTATCATCCCCTTCTCCTCCTGCCTTCACATTTTCCCAACATCAGGGTCTTTTCCAGAGAGTCTTCTCTTCTCATGAGATGGCCAAAGTATTGGAGCCTCAGCCTCAGGATCTGTCCTTCCAGTGAGCACTCAGGATTGATTTCCTTTAGAATGGATAGGATCTAGTTTCTTTTCCCTAAACACTTGCACACACATCCCAAATCCAAAATGACAAGATGACTGAAAACAATCCACTCAATGCTGCTACTGTTCGTAGTCTATGTAACAAAGAAGCAGTTAATGTATTTTTAATTATCGTGCCTTTACAAAAGTGCTCAAAGGCCATTCTTGTAAATGTAGGCATACCCTCCCAAACCGATTCCCTCAAAATCTTTCCATCTTTCCTTGATGGAGAACTTCACTTTTTCATTTAATGAACAAAAATACACACATCTGGACAGTAGGGTCAAATGGAAACTTTGGTTGGGCATCAGCAATGTGCCTTGCCCAGACCCTGGGACAGTGGCATAATCCTAGCTGTAAACTGGTGCCAGTCTCCCATGATGTTTACAATCACACAAATTATATATAGACTCAAAAGCAACTTTCAGTCTCCCAGGCTCTATTGAAAAGATCCCTGGGACGTGTCTTCAGGAACAAAGTCATTTATTATGTGAAAATGACATTTCAAGTGAATTCTCCTTCCCATGCTTACCACTCAACTGTGGACTCTTCAAAATTCTTGGTCGCCTCAAAAGGAGCCATTAGCCCACCGAGGAGTGATGCTTGAGCCTCTGATTAATATTACTGGGGAGTGACTAGGAATGATCCATGAGCAATACCTCAATGAAAAAGAACGGGGCTCTGTGTCACTCGAAGTGCCATTCGTTTTCCTAGCTGGAGAGCTGGTCTTGGCTCTTCTGATACAATGAATGCCTCCCTTGTTGGGAATGTTTCAAATTAATCTGCCACTTGTAAGACTTTCATTTTCAAGGGTTTCATATCTTTATCAGGTACAGTCAGAGAAGCGTGGCAAGAATGGCAAGAGGAAAGGGTTTGTATACATGCACACAGACACACACACACACACAGAGAGAGATAAGTACACCATACTGTCATCTGTGAGTAGGCTGGAAGGAAAGGAGGGGTGGATGGCATCCCCAGTTTGAAACAAATTCCTTGGTGCTGGAAAAGAACACATCGTTTGAGAGCTCTTTTAAAAACTCACCTGTCACACTCACCCATCTCATACTTACAAGCTGTATGAGGACTGTGCTAATCCCCTCCAGTCCCAAACGGTCAATGGAAAATCACAGGGGTCAACAACCCAAATGAAGGAGTGCTCAAAAATGTTGCACTGCAGATTTTCTACACCTCTTTTGTAGTAGCAGTAATAGTAGTAGTAGTAATAGTGGTGGGTGGCTGGGTGGAAGGAAGGAAGGAAGGAAGGAAGGAAGGAAGGAAGGAAGGAAGGAAGGAAGGAAGGAAGGAAGGAAGGAAGGAAGGAAGGAAGGAAGGAAGGAAGGAAGGAAGGAAGGAAGGAAGGAAGGAAGGAAGGAAGGAAGGAAGGAAGGAAGGAAGGAAGGAAGGAAGGAAGGAAGGAAGGAAGGAAGGAAGGAAGGGTGTTAAAGCAAGCTTCAGTTTAAGCATCTCTCATACATTAGGGAGGGTTTGGCCAACTTTATTGGGGTCTGGCAGATAATTTCACACACGCACTCATAGATCCCATAATCGGATCTGTACCTCCACCAAGTCGAAGGAGGAGACTGGGAGTTGTAGCAAATGGACAGATCCCATGTCTAGTTTTTCAGAATCACTTTTTTTCCCTTCACACAGGCTAAAAAGGAACATTTGCCTTCCTTTATAGGACAATTGCATTTCTTAGAAGCTTCCAGGGGCATGATTTTCATTCTAAAATAAGGTTTGTCTTTCCCAGGTTTCTTACCTTAGCTTTTAACCCTGGATAGACAGAATTCTAAGTAGAGGGTTTTATAAGTATAGATCACATCCCTTCTGAAGATGAAGGTGTGCACAAAAAGTATGGATTTTGTATGGGTGTGAAAGCCGGACAGTAAAGAAAGCTGTCAGGAAAAAAAATTGACTTATGAAATGTGGTGTTGGAGGAGAGCTTTGTGGATACCCTGGACTACCAGAAAGATGAACAAGTGGGTCCTAGAGCAAATCAAGCCTGAACATCTCTGGGAGGCAAAAATGTGGAAACTGAGGCTGTTCTACCTTGGACACCTCACGGGAAGGCAGGACTCTGTAGAGAAGACAATAATGTTGTGAAAGGTTGAAGACAACAGGAAAGAGGAAAACCAAATATGAGATGGATTGATTCCATAAAGGAAGCCACAGCCTTGAGTTTAGAAGAGTCGAGGACAGGACGTTTTGGAAATCTCTCATTCATAAGGTTGCTATTATGTCTCAGGTGACTTGACAGTATGCAACAATAACAATAATAATGGATTGTGAAGAAAGAGCTGGCAGGCTCATGCTGCCATGCTAGCATCTGCAACACCATTCCTCCTCCTGGACTGTGTGCTCCAAACAACAGATTTTATGCAATACATTTCACAATGCACAAATAAATGCTGGCATAAACATGAGGATTGTTTGCTAAACAAATGTTCAGACTGCAAATCTGTCTCTAATATTGTCATAGCTGATTTTTATTGGCGACATCACTCTCAATGGATAACACTGCCAGGCATATTAGTCATTCTTGATTCATTGTGGATCTTGAATTCATTTTTATTAACAGAATTTTACTGCAGCTTCTCTCACAGGTTGCTGAAGGTCCTGGAAGAGTCATGTAAACTTTCAGACCAGGGCACAAACTGGGAAATGTATCCTGCAAATTGTTTTTATAAAGTAGACACAACATGCTTAATTTGCTTTTTAAATGCTTCATACTCCAAAATAAATGTTATATATTCTAAGAGAGTGGTGACTGGTGCTCTTTGTGGAGGGTGGGCAAAAGTGCACACATATACCCTCTCAAACAGAGAGGTGCTCGCTTGCTTTCATGCGCGAGCGCGCGCGCACACAGACACACACACACAAACATACACAGAGAGAGAGAGAGGGAGAGAGAGGGAGAGAGATACAGAAACAGACAGGCAGGGATTTACACATACTGTATAAACATAGAGGCTCTCTGTTTCTAGTGAGGAAGCAAGCAGCAGTATTTATTATGATAATTTTATTTATTTAGGTTTTCCCCTTGTCCATCTAGAAGCCCGGCCACTGCTCTGAGCAGTTTACAGTATGAACATAGAAGAAAACCTCCATAATAAACAGATGAAAACTTCAGACAAGGAAAAGTAAACATATACTAACAATATATTTAAAAAATACTGTACCTGATACAAAAGAAACAAGATTGAGGTAGAACAGGGGCAATTTTTTAGAAAATAACAGCTTGTGGCTAAGATGGAACAATGTCCCACTTATTTTAATGGATAAGCTGCTATTGGCTCAAGAGAGGAGCACAGAGATGGGATTTTTAAAAAAAAAAAAGAAAGCAAAATTACAATTCTCACAGTACCTTAGCAAACATGCAAAGGTCCAACAGTGTCTCTGTTTTCTTCCTTAAGAAGTATAATACTTTTAGTTCTCTCATCTGTTCCTTATTCTTACACACATGAGAACAGGAGAGGGCAACTTTAATCCTCTAGATATTTGTTTGTTTGTTTGTTTATGTAACTTCTATGCTGCCCACACTACCCAAAGCTCTCTGGGTGGCTTACAACAATTAAAATGCAATAAAAAGATAAAACAAATAAAAACAATTAAAATATATACTTTAAAAATTGCCATCAGGACCCACAGTTGATATTATTTCAATTAAAAGTCTTCTGGAACAGGAAGGTTTTGACCTGGCACCGAAATGTCATCAGAATCAGCACCAGATGAATTTCAGTTGGGATGGTGTTCCATAGTATTGGGGCAGCTGCCGAAAAGGCCTTTTGTCTACAAGCCGTCCCTCTTACCTCCTTAAGGGACGGCTCTTTCAGGATCTTAATTGCCGGGTAGGTTCATATTGAACGAGGCGGTCCTCCAGGTATCCAGGGGCCAAGCCGCCTAGAGTGGTCCTTAGTTGACCAGATAGGCGGGATATAAATAAATAAATAAATAAATAAATAAATAAATAAATAAATAAATAAATAAATAAATAAATAAATAAATAAATAGGGCTTTGCATGTCAAAACAAACACTTTGTATTGGGCCCGGGCAGCAACTGGTAGCCAATGTAATTTAAACAGAATCGGCTTGATATGTTCCCTAGCGGCCCCACCACTCACCAGCCGCACAGCTCGATTCTGGACCAGTTGCAGTTGCCGGACCGTCTTCAAAGGCAGCCCCACGTAGAGTGCATTGCAATAGTCTATACGAGATGTTACCAGTTCATGTGTAACTGTCATGAGACTGCACTCATCCATGTAGGGCTGTAACTGGTACAATTTCCGCAGCTGAAGGAAGGCGCCCCTGGCCACTGAGTCCACCTGGGCTTCCAGAGTTAGACTGGGGTCCAGGAGCATCCCCAAGCTGCGGACCCTGTCCCTTAGGGGGAGTGTAACCCCATTCAGGGCAGGGAAATGGCCCTCCAACCTGTCCGGCAAAACACCCACTAACAGCACTTCGGTCTTGTCTGGATTGACAAGTTCCCCTTGTCTCTCTCCTGGCAAAGGTCAGTACAGGGATATTGGCTACGCTGGCTAGGGTTGATGGACATTATATGCCAGTCAGCCCAAGTCATCCATTCCCACAACAGAACCCTTTGAAGTCTATGAGGACTAAGCTGAAAGTCGAGTGTTTTAAACCTCGAATTTATTTTATGTGTTAAATTTCTATCCCACCCATCTCATGATGAGCTGCTGCAGCTTTCAACATAATATAAGCAGACAATGAATGTATTTTTCTAAAATTTATATTTTGCCCTTCATAGGCCAAAGGGCAATTTAAAAAAGAAAATAGTTATAAAGCAGAAAAATAAAATGACCAGTACTTATGAGTCCATAGTCTTTATTAGGGATGTGTGAATGTCACCTGATCTCATTAGAATACAAATATTTTATTTTGATTGATTGATTGATTGATTGATTGATTGATTCATTGATTCATTGATTCATTGATTCATTGATTCATTGATTGTATTTATGCCCCACCTATCTAGTCATTTCGACCACTCTAAGCGGCTGGAGATCAGGATGAGCACACCCCAAGATTATTTGAAGGTGGCCTGAACCCATTTGTTCTCAGATTTGTGCATGCATTTTGTGAAATGAAATGGACCTTCCTAGTGTAAGCAAAGCTCCTACCAACTTCCAGGCTTCTATCTATTGTGGGAATTATGCGCTCTGTATCTTACCAATAAAAGAGAGTAAAAAAACAAGAGGAGGGGGGCGGAAGATAGTCCTTGCTGCCATCTTGGTTCAATCAAAGGCCACACAATATATACACTCAATCCTAAGCATCCCTTTGTCATAGAATCATAGAATAATGGAGTTGGAAGGGAGTCTATAAGGCCACCAAATTCAACCCCCTGCTCAATGCAATGCAGGAATCCAATCAAAGCAGATCTGACAGATGGATGGCCAATTTTCTCTTGAAAGCCTCCAACGTTGGAGTGCTCACCACCTTCGGAGATACTTGATTCCATCCAGTAACTACAATTGGCCATCAACAAATCTAAATTTTTGGACCAGATTTGGGGACAAATTAGCTCAGCTATGCAGGGATCTCTCTTTTAAACATGTGGTGATGGACATTCTCCCCACATACTCCATGACCCCTCCATGAGCTAGGGAGACATACTGTCGGTGAAAAGGGCACAATGGAGATGTTTACGGGAATTCTGTGGCCCAGATTACATACACTTGTGCATCCTCCTGTTTAAGGCTTCAGACAACAGCTATTGTCTAGAGCCGAAAGAGTAATTGAATAGCGTTAGAAAAGATGAATTGAAGAGTAACACAGGGAAATAATAGATCTTTTATAAATGGATTGGGTCTGGCACACTAATTGAAGTCAAATGATGATGGACACAAACATTGCATTTACGTAGTGCAGGTGAGAAATCTTGAAAAGTATGGGAGGATTGACAAGAAGTGGGCATTGCTCTTTCAGTGGATGATGTTTTTGAGTTTTTTTAAAAAAATATTTAATTAGCTAATGAGTTTATTTTCTCCATCACCTCTGGAAGTGGTGGCAACAAAGGCAGCAACATAACTTTTCTCTGTGGTCTTCATTTCATCTTGTAGGCACTATTTCCCCCAGCAACACCACAGAATGCCCCTTCTGCCCCTCACCTGTGTGAAGTTTGAGGGGGATGTAAATTGCCCTTTGTTGACACAAAAAAAAACCCACTGTGTTTGTGGGACTCTAAAGACAAAAGCGGTGTGTGCATACCTACCAACAAAGGAACATAGGATTTCTCCATGTACACGTGGTCCTCTCCCTGAGCTGGTCCTATGATTAAATACAAAGAGGCAAGTGCCTCAGGCAGCTGGGGGATGTCGTGAAAGGACTGCCAATTGTTAATGATTTGATTTGTTGGGATTGTATGCCTTCTGCCTCAAATGGGGAGAGGTGCCAGAGAAATCCTCTGCCTCGTGAAGAATAATTTGGCTGGCTTTGAGTAAGATGCGCCCTGACTTGGGTAAACAAGGACATCCTCTACCGCTCTGCCTCAGGATGCAGAATGTCTTTGGACAAGCCTCTCTGTTCATTCAGCGGCCATACATTGGGCTACAGGGGAAAGGAGACCCCCCACCTGCATAACTATAAGAGCTAGCTCACATTACCCAGAACGTTTTCACAGGTTTTCCTCCCAGCAATTCAAAACTCCAGCCTCCAGGAGGTGATACAGATGATGATAATGTTACAAACATAATTCTATGACTGAAGAGTGATATCCAATTCTGTGGAGGCAGACAGATTTCTGCATTCCCTACTCGTGACTCCCAGGCTTTGCAGCATAGCTCACTCCCTCTCAAAACTACCGTTTGAAATGTTTTCCGATGGCCTAAGGATTGAGATTTATCACAAGCCTGCTTGCACCAAAATCTTTCCATTAAAAATGCCTTCTATGAGCAGATTTGTTTCATTATTATGAGACCTCCAAGTGCTGGAAGTAACAGCTTCTGATCTTTTTCTTTTTCTTTTCTTTTCTTTTAATTTGCCACAGCCCTCAAATCTCTCGCATACCTGGCTTTCAGCTCTAAAGGAAGTGCATGGCCTGGTGGAATGTATCAGAGATTATGGGCACAATAAATATTGGATGGAGGATCTATGATAACATCTATTACAGCTTTATGAAATATTGATGGTGACTGAATACATATTGCTTCCTGAACAGCTCGTTCTAGAGAGGTTTAATGAAAGACATCTGTCGCTTTTGCCTGAATCTAGCAGTGGACAAAATATGCTCTTCTCCCCCAAAACACAGTCTTAAGAATTTACAATATGAACAGATTGGTGTTGAAATATGCCATATTCACTTTCTAAAGGGCACTGTGGGCAGAGCAAGGAGTCTGACATATTGACGGATGGAGTCTTTCACCAACTTTTGGAAATGAGTTCCCTTTTTGAAGCTCTAAGATCAATCTTAGCACAAAGGCCAAGCTCTTTGAATAAGGCTAATAAAAATGACAGTGGGTTGTAAACACAGCAAAAGTCAGCATAAGAAAGCAGAAGCTTGGAGTAAAAAAAAGGATGCATCCGTCTAAGCTTGTGTTTTTCACCTTTTAGCATCCTTTATAATCCAAGTGGGAAAAGGAGCACAATCCACAGATTTGGGGGAGTTGGGGGGCTGTGGAAGCTGGTAGATATCAGGAACAGGGAGGATCCAGACCTAGGCTAAATCCAGACTTCCTAGAGTCCCAGGCCAGCTCTCTGCTTTCCCATGTTTCCTCCCTATCATACCATCTTGATAGTTTCTCAGATTTTGTATGTTTTTTGCCACCATTCTTAAAGGTTGCAATACTTCTCCTAAATTACCAGTAATTACTGAATTGCTGGCAGTTAGATGTTTTGATCCTTTCCTTCCTACCCCCCCCCACATTAGAATGTGGATCACAATAACACTTCTGAAATCCTCTGAACCTCTTAAAGAGAAACCCACTCTTCTTAGATACCGTAAGCAGAAAGCGCAAATGGAAAGGGTCCACTCAAAAATAAGGTAATTGCCTGGGGTTTTTTGGCTCACAGGCTTTGTGATACTAAAAGCAAACCTTGCCTTGAACAGCTAAGGGGAGTATTGGCATTTTTTGTGGGTGTGATGGCAGTTCTACCAAAGTGGGTGTAGTGGTTCTGAGCGCCTAACTGTGCATTTTTTTTTACTCCCTGGAAATGCTCCCCAGTCATGTATAGATTGGATTTTCCGGAGGCATATATTTCACAACATAGACAACATTTGGATGCATTTCTTAAATGTAAGAGTGAACTTTTCTGACGTACATTTCTATATGTAATCCACCACCTGCCACGCAAATAGATGACAATCCTTGACAATGGGTGTCTAACCTGACCATGGTGACACATGTTATAGTTGTGTGAAATGATAAAAGTGTGCCCATCCCCTCAACCCTCCAATGTCCTGTACAGAGTTGGCTGGACTTGCCAGTTGATTCTTCCCTTTCCTACTGGTGATAATCCAACATCTCCCACCATAGGAGATCAACATGTAGCATGTTAAAAATATAATTGTATTCTGACTTACGGCAGCTTTTTTTCAGGGTTTTCTAGGTAGGGAGTACTCAGAAGGGGTTTACCCTTCTCTTCTTCTGAGGGCACCCTGAGACTCTGCAGCTTGCTCAAGGCCACAGAGTCGGGCTTTTTTGAGATGCTGTGAGGGTTCACCTGAGGAAAAGGACTTTTTTGGCTCTTTGTGGGTGAGAGACATAGACTGCTCAGGTTCTTTGAAACATTCAACATTTATTTCCAGAAGATCAAGGAAACCTGAAACGTTGATTTTTGTACATTTAGGAACTCTTCTGGATTCAAAGGATCAATAAAAGGTTCATTTCCACAGACAGGAAACTGGTTGTCAAACGTCTGTTCCTACAATCCTCCAAGGCATTCTGTCTCTCGATCCATCAGTGCCAGTTCTGGGGATACCGGCAACAGGGCCAGCTGTCCTCCTGTCGGGTTTCCTGTGCCCATGAGACCCTCTTGCAGATTTTGAAAGTCCCAGGTCTTGGGGGGTGAATATTCCCTCAGCTGAGGTGAATGCTGCACAATGCTGGAGGGCTGGGTTTCATTTAGCTGGGGCTTATTTTTGGGGTAGGGCTTATATTACGAACATCCTGAAAAATCATACTAGGGCTTATTTTCAGGTTAGGTCTTATTTTCGGGAAAACAGGCTAGGCAGGAGTCAAGAAGTCTGTACACACATCATTGCCTTTGAGTGAGATATATATCAGGACATACACAGGGGGGAAAAACCCAAATGTTGTAGAACAAACTTGGTGGGAACCCAAATGTTGGTCCTGTATAAGCCTTCTAATTAATATAATCTCATCTTACCTAAGGACTGAGTGGGCTGTGGAAAATGAGCTACTGTTTCCATAGAAACATATTGTTTTTTCTGTCTGCTATTATAGCTATGGGGGAAGCTACCTCATATTCAAGATGGCCTTTTTGCAACCTTTGTGAAAATCAGCAAAGAATAGTATCTGGAGAATTCAACTGTTTAAGCTACATTAAATGAGTACTGGCAGAGACCACAGAATTTCAAATAACCACAGGACATACGGGGCCACAAGAGATGTGGGACTTTTTCACAAGCTGAAATCTGTTGCACTAAAAGTTCCCATATGATGACCTTCCCGTCTTATCGCCTCACAGGCTTACTTTGTTTAAAACTGTATTCATGGGGAAACACAGAATATACAACAGCTTTCAAAAACGGGTTTCTTCAAAATTCACCACTTGGAGATATTTACCAACTGAAAAAAAAAAAAAAACGGGTGTGCAAATAAGTCCTTAAAATAAGAAGAGCATGAAATGGGACTTTTTTACTGCCACTCCCAGAATTTGCCAGGAATTTATTGCAGAGTTTTAAAACAGGCAACAATTCAAACTGCTAGGCTGATACTCTCAGTAGCTGTTCGGATGGGAAAATTTGAAAAGCCTACCGAATAGGGAGGTTTCAAGGAATTTCTTAAAGGTCTTCAGACAAGGGAGGGCAAGCAAATATCGAATGATAGCTCATTCCAGAGCCAAGGAACAACTGCCAAGATGGCCCAGTTCCTTGTTTCCTCCTGCTGCGCCTTCCTCAGGGATAAGGCCCTCAGCTGTCCAGCCAGGCAGTCCCATGTTCGAAGTAGGGATTCTGCCATGTACTGCGGTCCCAAACCATTTAGATTTGCTCCTATAAATAGAAGTCCAACAGAAGTCCCCCAGGAAGACTGCAGCCCAAAAACAATATTTTGAAGAGAATCCTTTCTCTCCTCCATGTAACTCCCTATAACCATTACACTGGCCATTCAAGAAGAAGCAAACTGCTCCTGGTGATTCCTGAAATTGGTGCAAGGGCTCATGAGACTCTGAGGAAAACATGGTAGGGATGGTTCTTTGTGAAGCTTCTTTAGAGTCTGACAGGCAGTGAGACTATCCATCTCATTCCCCCTTGAGACTCCTATGTATGAACCTTTGCATCACTCCCAAGAACGACTGGGAATGGTTCCCTTCTTCGTCAAAGGCCAGTATAATAATGATGGGGTACCCCATGGAGATAAAAAAAAGGTCTTCTTTCAACTTCTGTTTTCGGATGCAGCTCCCAAGATTCTGCTTGGGAGAATTCCTAATTCTTTTGCAGTCTAAAAGAAATTAAGAATGTAAGTAGAAGCAGGCTGGATCCGACCAAAGGCCTACCCAATCCTACTGCTCTCTTTCCACAGTGGCCGCTGAGAAACCGCTATAATACCCACAAACACCATCTCGGTGCAGTACCTACCTTGTGTTTCTTGTTCCCCAGCAAATGCTGTTCAGAATTATGCTCCTCTGATATCCGAAATATTATGTAACTACTGTATCTTATCTGATTTAATATGGCAAGTGATGGATGGTGTGAGAGAAGCAGTGGTGGCCTTTCTCTGATCATTGTTAAAATATGGTTAATATTTATTATTAACCATATTTCAACAATGATCAGACCAACAAACCATCTAGTCAAGCATCCTCAGTTTCTCAATTGTACCACTTCATCATGAGAATATACAACTTCACTTCCCTCAGTCTCTGACATGAATACATACTTTTTTGCATGCTGCACAAGAGGTCTCACACTAGCTAGGGTGTGTGTTTTTTTAAAACCTGTGTGTTTTTTTAAAACCCAAATGGTATGAATTGCTCAGTCTACCTTTGTAATTGTTATATGCGATTGAGTTGCCTTTGACTTATGAATGAGCAGTCTCCATAATGTCTTGTCCTCAAAAGCTCTGTTCAGCTCTTGTACACTCAGTCCTGTGGCTTCCTTTAGGGACTTAGTCCATTTCGTATTTGGTCATCCTCTTTTCCTGCTGCTGTATACCTTCCCCTCGTTATTGTCTTTTCCAGAATCTCATTACTTGCCTTAAGAACAACAGCCTTAGCTTCAACATTTTTGCCTCCAGAGATAGTTCAGCTTTGATTTGATCTGGGACGTACTTGTTTGTCTTTCCGGCAATCCAGGTTATCCATAAATATCTCCTTCAGCACCACGTTTCAAATTATGTGACTTATGTCAGATACCCAAAACTATACTAGCTCGCACTTTGCTGTGTGGACATTGAGAAATAAGATGCTCCGATGAGTTGTTTCCCTATTTTTGTTCAGACCAGTCCTGTCTTTGCCGTGTGTTTGCTTTGTTTCACAAAGGAAAAAAGACTCTAATCTTTTTATTGCTATAAAAAGTGCGTTAAAATGAAACATGTCTCTATTTCTATTTCAGAAGGCTCTGGGGTTCAATTGAGCTATGAATCCTTGTTAGCTGCTCAGGATGATTGCTGCATATTTTGTTTTTGTTTTATGGCCTTTGTGGCGGTAGCAATTTAGATTTAGATTTAGATTTTGTGACCTGCTTTGCAGTTCGGAAAGTGAGCAGAAATGTCTGAATTTTCTATATATATAATCATATTATCTACTATATAAAAAAATCATGAATGTCTCTGGGTAAACTAGTTTGTACAACCTAAGATAGCTGAAATACAATCATCTGTCTCTAACTCCTCTTAACTCTTTGCATGTCAACCTTTATGTATCAGGGTCAGTACAATCCATGCACCACACACTTGTCTAAATGCCTCATGATCTTCAGGTCCTCTGCCAAATGTTTTAGAGAATATATAAGCTACAGCAGTTCTTTGGTGCCCTTGATGGAAAACAGTAAGATTTTTCCAATCCTGCCACAGCAGTCTCGTGTTATGTTTAGTTAATAGCCTTTGCTTGTTTATGGCTTCCTTGGCATCCTTCCTGGACTTAATGCATCAATTTTACCTTCTCCTGATGCTGAGCCCTTTTTGTTTGTGCCTGTGCAGGAGAGTGTGCATGGCGAACTTCACTCGCACATCAAGACATATGCTACAAGGAAGGGAGGTGGAACTTGCTTTATAGGAACCAATGGGAGGACACAACCCATAGTACTCATATCGTAAAGATGAGGGATGTGCACTGTTCTTCTAACAAAAAGGCCTGGATCAGAACTATTTACAATATACTGTATATTTCTTGGATGACTATGGGGCATAGCAAAGAGCCACAGGCACTCCCTTGGTTGAAAAAAAAAACTCCCTCCCACAGATCTTTCGTGTTAAATCTGGCATTCATAGGGTTAAGAATGTCTTTTTTAATGTGATTAAATGTGAGGAAAAGGAAATCAAAAGTATCAGTGCCTTATAAAGAAGATGCAGAGGCGGTGTCAAAGGAGGAGACTTCAGATTACACACTCATGCAGTCCGAGACTTGGCTAGCATATGCTAGGCAATGAAAGTCTCTGAATGAGGTCACCAGGCTGTAGCAGCCACTTTCTGCATGTTTTGAAGAGGCAATGCAAAGTAAAGAGTATCTGCTAGGGTAGCCTATGACCTAAACTTTGCATGTGTGTGCAGATGTGTGCCTGAATGGCAGCCACCTCCTGGAGCATGGTCTGCCAGAAAGTCTGACCCCCATCCCCTCCCCACTTCTCCCCATGGTGCCTGTCTCTTCCTCCTCCCCCAGGACACCAACACACACCCTCCCAGAGAAAGCAAAGTGCCTCTGGTGATGGAGGTGGATGGATGTTTTGAGTTGGACGTGGTGGCGCTGTGGAGGGACGTGATGGCGCTGTAGGCTAAACCGCAGAAGCCTGTGCTGCAGGGTCAGAAGACCAAGCAGTCATAAGATCGAATCCATGTGAAGGAGTGAGCGCCTGTCGCTTGTCCCAGCTCCCGCCAACCTAGCGGTTCGAAAGCATGCAAAGGCGAGTAGATTAATAGGGACCACCTCGGTGGGAAGGTCACAGCGTTCCGTATCTAAGTCGCACTGGCCATGTGACCACGGAAGATTGTCTTCGGACAAAACGCTGGCTCTATGGCTTGGAAACGGGGATGAGCACCGCCCCCTAGAGTCGAACACGACCGGACAAAAATTGTCAAGGGGAACCTTTACCTTTACCTTACCCTGCTCGCCACAATATTGCACTCATGGCAGCACGCCACATGAGGATCATCAGAAATCCTGGAGGGACTGTCCCATTATAGACATCTGCCACATTCTCCAGAAAGTGGGGCAGGATGGAGAGCTACATGCCCCTGTAGAAGACTGGCCAGGGAAGACGGAGTGTTGCTGCTCTGGGAGGTTTGCTGGTCTGGGAGGATTTTGCCATATTGGTCTGGGAGGATTGTGGTGTGCTGATCAGGAGCTACATAAATCAAATTTATGGATGACACAAAATCCAGCTAATACCCTGGAAGACAGAAACAAAATTCAAAGTGATCTAGATAGGCTTGAACACTAGGCTGAAAAACAACAGAATGAAATTCATCAAGGATATGTGCAAAGTACTGCACCAGAAAAGAAACAGACAGTTAACAAGATGAGGTAATACTGCAAGCAGCACTACAAGCAAGAAGGATCTTGGAGCCATCGTAGATAACCAGCTGAATATGAGCCAACAGTGTGATGTGGCTACCAAAAAAAAATGTATTTTAGGCTGCATTAATAGAAGTATAGTCTCCAAATTCCACGAGGTACTCATTCTCCTCTATTCAGCACTGGTTAGGCCTCATCTTGAATTTGGGTCTCACTCTGAACACTGTACTTCAAGATGGATGCTGACAAATTGGAACAAGTTCAGACGAGGGCAACAAGGATGATTAAGGGGCTGGAAACCAAACCCTATGAAGAAAGAATTGGACATGCTTAGCCTTGAGAAAAGAAGGCTGTGGGGAGATAGGATAGCACTTTTCAAATACTTGAAACGCTGTCATTCAGAGGAGGGGCAGGATCTGTTCTCGATCATTCCAGAATGCAGAGCATTTGATAATATGTTCAATTTACAGGAAGCCAGATTTCAGTTGAATATTGGGAAATATGTCGTAATCGTTAGAGTAGTATGGCAATGGAACCAACTACCTCAAGAGGTGGGGAGCCCTCCAGCAGTGGAGACATTCAAGAGAAATTTAGACAGCCACCTAACAGATATCTTCCCTTACCATTGCCATTGCTGGTGAAGGGCAACGAGAGCTTGCGGCCAAACAACTTCTGAAAAATCGCATGGGTCCCATCCCTGAAACACAGGATGCTAGGCAGAGGACCAATGTATAAGGGGGCTTCATGTGCTCTCCAGAATGCTTCAGGTCTAATTGGGGAATTTTGACCCAGTTTGTCCTGTTTCAAATCCATACCAACTCAAAGTGTGGTCACCTATTTAATGTGGGTTACATATATGTCACATTGATGTTTTTTTCTTCCTGGCTCCTGAATATTATAACTGCAAAATAGAATATATTTTCCTGAGTGAGCCCATGAGTTTGCAAATGAGTCATTCATTTTCTGTTAATGGACTTTGGCATTCGCGTCAAATCCCTTATTTTCAGAGCTCTTTGTTGTCAGTAAAATGTGTTTGCTGGATTGTTCATGGGAAGTAAATATATATAGATAGATATGGCTTCAAGCCAAAAATGATTCGGTTTTGTATTCATGCAGCATCCTTTCTGATGCTGCCGTTCATTCTTTCTTTTTTTCCCCCCCAAAAATATAATTCCCTATTTAATGTTACCTGGCCTGATCTGAATCTAAGTGAACCCACAGAAACGCCCACTGATTTTGATGTACTTTGGATAAGGTCCATAAACCTGTTATTTACATTGCATATATCTGATTGCAGTTTCCGTATCTCTGCACTTAAAGGCTAGATGAACAAAAATAGTGAATTCAAGGCATCATCCTCAGCTTATGATTCCTGGTACCTGAGGTGAAATGGCTAGGGTATATTTTCAATATGTTTTTATTGTAAATGAGGCATCCATATACGTGAGATCGTAAGCAATTTTCCAGCCCTCTCTAAATCAGCCAAAGGGCTTCAACTCCCACCCAATGCAATGTAATCAACTGTACAGCAAAACTTTTTCCCCCCGAGCTGATTGTCAGTAATTTGAAACAAACAACTCCTCAGAGAAAGAAGGTTACCTAGAGTTACAGCTTATCTGTGTCAGCTCAGAAAGGCCATCTCTGAAATAATAAAGGATATGGCTGCTTCTTGATGCTCATGACTTTGTCTGGAGCTGCAATACAATCGGCCTGGCACCTTGACTATGATTTCACCCTTAGCAACAGTCATAGCTATTAGCAGACACCGTACATGGTGCTTTGGCTTTGACAAACTGTCAGGGGCTGGAAAATGCTGCATTTACAAGAGAGTCACTGAAAATTCTTGCTACACATCTTGCTACTTGAATAATATTAACAGAAGATACAAAGGGTTCATTTGTGAATTATAATAAGCAAGGGGGAAGCAAATTGTTCCTGGGGTGGGAAATAAACTTAGTCTATGATTCAGGAATAAAATAATAAATCAAGGGGAAATTATTTAATGGATCTCAAATGCATCAGTAAACAAGACAGTCTTTTGGGTCCTTAAGAACTCTTCATCTGGCCTCATCTGGTACAACCTGGTGACACCACATCTTAAGCTGACCGTTCAACTGTGCAGTCTCCATTTTGGAATTTAAACAGCTATAGGTCCCATAGCTGTAATATCTAGTTTGGGTGTTTTTTCAAAAGCTTCTGGTCAGATGCTACAGCCGTAAGATCTATAGCTGTGTAAGTCCCAAAATGGAAATGTACGCTTGAAGAGTCAGCTTGAGCTGCAATGTGACCAGGCTGCACTCCAAGAGATGTGGAAATCCGTCGCTCCATCAAGAGGGCTGGATCCAGAAGCACACTCAGATTACAAACCTGGTCCTTCAGGGGGAGTGTAACCAGCCCCCTTTTCCTTGGAAAAACAAAGCATGGATATAGTCACACAGCAAGCAAAAACTAATCAACAGTTGTTCAAGGAGATTAAAACAATCAAGCAAAGAAGCTGGCATTAGAGTTTTCCATAGTTTTGGAATTTGTGAGGGGGAAAAAAAATAAGAACACGTTACACTTTTTTACATTAATTTCCATGTAGGAAGAATGTCTTTTAATAAACTCAGCAAAAACAACAGGGTCAGAAAAGTCAACTGGAATTCAAAGAAATTCAGTAAGATCCTGCCTGAGAAATTTGCACACCCCTAATTGTATGCAAAAGATCCCCATCTTGGGCTTGGGGAAAATATCCACTTCAAAATTGCCCAGCCTTTGGCAGAGGATTTGAAAGATTTTTCTTTATTTTCATGCTGCAAATCAGAGCGCACACGCAATGCATATTTTAACAACAATTTCCTTCTTAATTGCCTTCCTCATGAAAATTAGTGCTTAATGAACTAATCTCCATCATTAAAATACTAAAATCAGTGCAAGGTCAGGTCCAGGTCTCTGCTACTATTCCGTCGCCTTTCTCACACAAATGGATCTCATGCGGCACCAGTAGTTCATGTATCCGAATTCGAAAACCTCTTGTAGACTATACTGAGTTACACATTGTCCACATGCACTTAGTTTCTATGTGCGGCAGTTTCCCAGGTGACTCGTAAGAGAGCCTAGCCGTCATTAATAATTCAATAATGGTTATTTTTCTATTTGAACACCATTTCCTTGTCTACTTTATTGCCTAAGTATATTTGGAATACTCGCCAACATTGCTGACAAGAGGAACAATCCTTGTAATACATTTTGGAGCAAAAGTATGTTGTTAAAAAAACACACACACACACAACACCAAGCAGAACTGTGCAGTGGTTTCCCCTTTTTGGGCAGGCTCTACTTCAGACAAAATTTTGAGAGCAAGATTTGGGCCTGAATTCCTGATAAAGTTGTTGTGCTTTAAATAATAATTTCAACTTACGGTGACCTTTTTCAGGGTTTTCTAGATACAGACTACTCTGAATTGATTTACCATTCCCCTCTTCTGCCTTGGAACCCTGGAGTTTGCTCAAGGCTACACAGCCTGGTGCAGTATCTTTTTATCTGTGATTATTAGGATGCTCTGTCTTTTTAGAGGTATCTGTTTTAATTCACGTTGGGAGCCATCTAGGGTTCTGCATAGAGGAACAGGTAGGATATAAAAATAATTAGCAAATCATAATCGTATACATTGTGCCATATCTGTGCCCTCACTGTGAATAGCTAGTATATGACAAATAATGACACATTGCACTTTAATGCTTTTCTACTAAATTTTCAGGAGCATTTTGTGCTGCATGTCCATATTCCACTTATTTTTATCTTACAAACTGTAGGAAACATTAATCAACCACTCCCTTAAAACGGTTCTTTAAAAAATAATCATCACCCTGCACATCAGCACAAACGTTCTGAAGATTTTTCCCCTTTCCCTTTTTGTTGTTGTTGTTTAGTCATTTAGTCATGTCCGACTCTTCGTGACCCCATGGACCAGAGCACGCCAGGCCCTCCTGTCTTCCACTGCCTCTCGGAGTTTGGTCAAATTCATGTTGGTTGCTTCTATGACACTGTCCAACCATCTCATCCTCTGTCGTCCCTTTCTCCTCTTGCCTTCACACTTTCCCAACATCAAGGTCTTTTCCAAGGAGTCTTCTCTTCTCATGAGATGGCCAAAGTATTGGAGCCTCAGCTTCAGGATCTGTCCTTCCAGTGAGCACTCAGGGTAGATTTCCTGCAAAATGGATAGGTTTGTTCTCCTTGCAGTCCAGGGGACTCTCAAGAGCCTCCTCAAACAAAAACAATTCAAAAGCATCAATTCTTTGGCGGTCAGCCTTCTTTATGGTCCAGCTCTCATTTCCATACATCACTACAGGAAAAACCTTTGACTATGTGTACTTTTGTTGACAAGGTGATGTCTCTGCTTTTTAAGATGCTGTCAAGGTTGTTTTTTTTTTTTAGGTTGTGTTATTTGTATGCTGAAGTGCAATTCCTTTGGAGAACTGCTGCCCATCAGAATACATTAGGTTTGAGATGGAGCCACCAATTGAATCCATAGAAGACAGTTCAAGATCAACTGTTAGATGCATAGTGTTACCAGGGTAAGTTTGCACAGATAATGCTTATGGGTGTTTCAATCTAGTGTGCCTTCACAAAGATTGTGACTGTCTGCTTTTGAACTTGAAACCTATAAAAACCTTTGATGGGGCTGGTACTAGAATGAATCTAGCCCTAAGCATTTGTCAGGGAGAGCCGGGATGCACGGGATTCAATTGTAAAAAGAAAGAATTTGCAGGTCAGTGTGTCTGATCTTCCATGGAAGATTTACCCTGGAACCTCAATCAGTCTACCTTCTACCTTCTACCTTCTACCTTCTACCTTCCTTCCTTCCTTCCTTCCTTCCTTCCTTCCTTCCTTCCTTCCTTCCTTCCTTCCTTCCTTCCTTCCTTCCTTCCTTCCTTCCTTCCTTCCTTCCTTCCTTCCTTCCTTCCTTCCTTCCTTCCTTCCTTCCTTCGGGATAAAAAGTGCATTGTGGTTGAAGTTTGTATTAACACAGTCCATTTCCTGGAGCAAGTCACGTTCATGTCTTCAAAGCATGGGCAACACCTATGCTACCAGATGGAGGCAACCTGATGCCATCCAAGTACTTTGGATCATGAGTCCCGTGCTGTAAGTCCTAGCCATTATGTCTAGTGGATGGGAATTGCTGAAGCTGCAGTTGAAAGTCTCTGGAAGCCACCAGGTTGTCTACCACTTCCCAGAGACGTGACAGCCAATTTTATTTGGAAGTTCCACACAATTAGCATTGTAGTACGGTAGAGGAGGAAGAAGCCCTTTGGCCCTGCTTCATCTGTTGGATCTTTGTCACTTATCACTGCAGCTAACAAGACAGAGGAAGAATAACTTCTTCAACGGAGGTCTGTTTCCAACACACACAAGTATCTAAGTTTCCCATGCAATGAAAAAAAAACTTGAAGCAAAATAGTCTTTTTTTTTCACCCCCCTCAGAACATTTGTGAGGTAAGTGCCAGGTGAATCTTCCTCAAGATGGATGACACAGTGTGCCAATATGGTTTAATGTGCTAATTTTTGGGACATAAAATTAATTGACCTAAAAAGCTGAGTCTTGAATTTCTTGATAAAAAATAATCTGTACACTTGTCTGTTCATTTACAACATATGCTCGTCTATAAATGCTTCCTTGGATAGTGCTATTTGAAGAACCGCTTCCCCTGCAGAACATCTTCATGGTTGCTGATAGCAATCTGTAACTGGTGCTCCCTCGATTTAGGGTTTGTTTGTTTTTCTGCTTGTGCACTCCGCTGCTTTGTTAGTAGCAGCCAATGTTCCACATGGGGATGCTGTGCCTTCAGTTGGAAGTTTAATAACAGAGAAAGAGGTGAATGTCGAGCCTACAGCACAATACAGGTCCTGTGGGTATACTCAAGTATCCATAGAATCTGCATAGCACGCCCAGAGTCCCACAACACAAATGACAGCTCAATCCATTTCACTTTGTGTGTAAAATGCTTGGAGCCAGGGACAGCCGACATATGAGTCACTTGCTTTGTGGACTCTGAGAAGCAGCAAAGAAAATTCCATTAGTTGTGAACTTTTTCTTACATCTATAGCACAATGGGAGGGGGAAACATCTGTGTTCTTCCTAGCGTATTACTTAACAGTATCCTTCGCAAGGCATAATTCCCAGAATCTTCTAGTTAGATGGTCTCTGGTTATGCCAGTTGGGCAAGGTTGGGAATCTTAAAAAAGCAGATCCTCCAAACTCACCTTTGCAGAGGCCAAGAAACAAGCTATGCCTACCAGGAAAGTCTGAGACAAAGAAAACGCTAATGGGACATGCCAGGAGGGGGAAAACCTGTCAGCCTCACTACCGGAAGGAAGGAAGGAAGGAAGGAAGGAAGGAAGGAAGGAAGGAAGGAAGGAAGGAAGGAAGGAAGGAAGGAAGGAAGGAAGGAAGGAAGGAAGGAAGGAAGGAAGGAAGGAAGGAAGGAAGGAAGGAAGGAAGGAAGGAAGGAAGGAAGGAAGGAAGGAAGGAAGGAAGGAAGGAAGGAAGGAAGGAAGGAAGGAAGGAAGGAAGGAAGGAAGGAAGGAAGGAAGGAAGGAAGGAAGGAAGGAAGGAAGGAAGGAAGGAAGGAAGGAAGGAAGGAAGGAAGGAAGGAAGGAAGGAAGGAAGGAAGGAAGGAAGGAAGGAAGGAAGTTAGTTAGTTAGTTAGTTAGTTAGTTAGTTAGTTCCAGGGTAAATCTTCCATGGAAGATCAGACACACTGACCTGCAAATTCTTCCTTTCTCCAATTTAATCCCGTGCATCCTGGCTCTCCCTTACAAATGCTTAGGGCTAGATTCATTCTAGTACCAGCCCCATCCAGAATAGAATGAAATGTGAAAATATTGGTACATTTGACAAAATGAATCCAAATCTAATTTTCCCACTGGCCAAATTTGAGAGGCACAGTTATTGCTAGAAAGGAAGACAATGTTGTTCTTGCTTGTCATACAGGTGTTAAAGATGTTCAATATGACTGAACATACAGACAGGGGTTCCATCCTAGAGGGTATGGAATTCAGCCCTCAAATCCCTCTGACTGGATAAAGGAAGTTATATATTTAAGTATCTCCCACATACTTTTAAAAAAATAGATTTGTTCCAACCTGAGAATAAAAAAGTTTGACATTTTTGATAAATTCTCATTAAAAATAAAGCTGAAATTGTATTCTGGCCCATTTTTTTATTTGGTTTGGAACTACTTATTTCTTTAGTAATTCTTAACTTACAATGAAGACGTCAGGTACCAGGTGCCTGAAATACCAGATTCTCCTGTAGAAACTCAGCTGAGCTTTGTGATCCGAAAGAGAGGCCATTTTCTCACTCTGTCACCTCAGCAACTTGTCAGAGAAAGATATGAGACATGATATTCCCTGTGGCTGCTTCCAGTTGTCATGGGATCTTTCTGTGGAGACGCAAAAAGCTCCAACTCTGTTGTCATTCTGCCAGCAGGCAAACATATTTTTAATTCAAGAAGACCTTTGACGAATGACTACTTACCTACCCAGGGCAGAGATTGTAACTTTTTTTAACATAAATTATCATTAGCATTTTAATTGAGAAGTTTTTAAAGTGTTTTAATTTTAACTAATTGAATTATATAATCGTATTTGTAACTTACTATATATTTAGCGGTACTGGTTTTTAAACTATATTGTATGCAGCTTTGAGTCCCAACCCTTGGAGAATGGTGGGACATTAGATAGATAGATAGATAGATAGATAGATAGATTAGATAGATAGATAGATAGATAGATAGATAGATAGATAGAGAGAGAGAGAGAGAGAGAGAGAGAGAGAGAGAGGTGGGTGGGTGGGTGGATGGATGGATGGATGGATGGATGGATGGATGGATGGATGGATGGATGGATGGATGGATGGATGGATGGATGGATGGATGAATAGAGAGAGAGAGAGAGAGAGATGGATGGATGGATGGATGGATGGATGGATGGATGGATGGATGGATGGATGGATGGATGGATGGATGGATGGATGGATGGATGGATGGATGGAGAGAGAGAGAGAGAGAGGGATGGATGGATGGATGGATGGATGGATGGATTAGATAGATAGATAGATAGATAGATAGATAGATAGATAGATAGATAGATAGATAGATAGATAGATAGATAGATAGATAGATAGATAGATAGATAGATAGATAGATAGATAGATAGATAGATAGATAGATAGATAGATAGATAGATAGGTCGGTCGGTCGGTCGGTCGGTCGGTCGGTCGGTCGGTCGGTCGGTCGGTCGGTCGGTCGGTCGGTCGGTCGGTCGGTCGGTCGGTCGGTCGGTCGAATTATATGAAACTTATGCCTGTGATGGATTTTGCTAGAGAGGTTGTTTATGATGTACCAATAAGAGGACAAGAGAAAAAAGATTTGCATAAAATGTGCACAGGGTAATTCAAAAAGCAAAGTTAAAGCTCTGTCTGGGCTGTTTACAATTTAACCACGCAAGCTACACATTGCCCCTCACCCCTGCAAACTAGATACTCAATTTTCAGACCTCAAAAGGATGGAACGGTCAGTCAACCTCCAGCCATCTACCCAAGCACAGTTAGGATTGAACTCAAATCATGAGCAGGGTCTTGACTGCAGTACTGCTGTTAACCACTGTGCCACGAGGCCCTTGATGGAAATTTAGAAACAACACTTTCATGGAAATCGATATGCAGTACCTCACATCACAATGAGCAAGTCAGTGAACTGTTTCTGGGTGTCTTCAAGGCACCGCCTCTCCCTGCGGTTCTTTAATTCTAAATGGGCTCAGACTCAAGAGCCTTTCTGTTCTCTCATGGCTCACAGAGAGAACAATCACCTATACATTAGGATACACAACCACCCTAAGTTCTACTTGCGATAATTGTAGAGGCCTAATAGAAGTATGTAGGCCTTTGTCAATCCAAAAATAAGAAAGACTTGAGATTTTACAAGTGCCACATGGAGGTCTCTGAGGCCCAAATGCGGCCCCCATCCTCACTCCATATTCTTGTCTCTAAAAAAAAAAATGGTTGGCTCAAAATGTCCCCTCGGATGTGAGGGCAATTTTGCCATGGTTTGAGGGGCCCATTGCACCCCCACAGACACCTCACAACCCCAAAGTTATGTTGGCCACTAGAAGGTGGATGGAGTCTTGTCGGTTTTTAAAAAGCTCCACTCACTGATTCAGCCACATAACACCTTATGGGTGATCAGCAAGTCAGAAGCTAAAATGTCCTGCCTATCTTTTGTTTTCATACAGCAATGAGATGATCCAGGACAAAAATTCCACAAGCAGGGAGGTCAATGTTTAGGCACAGTGGGCTTTTATACCCTACCACAACAACCTCCAACCTCAGCGTGCATGGCAATGCATGCTGCACAGTGTACACTTATTCCTAATCCTTCCATTGTGGGAGGCAAATTTCCCTCCAGAAAGGGAGGCTAAGAAGACCACTCATGCAGTGAGGAATTGCACGACTCTAGTGCTGAAAAGGATCCTGGACAAGATGTTGTGCGCTGGGCAACAGAGTGGCCAGAACAGAACCCAAACAATTACTTATTTCTGTGTCAACTTTGAGATAAAGTCTATAATTGGATATTGACCGAAGTAATAGGGTACTTACTTGAATAATTCATTAATGGCATTACCAGTCAGCTAACTAGTAAAGTAAATGCATTGGGTATTAAAACGAGCTTTAATGCCAGCCGTCTCTGAAAGCAGAAGGATTACAGATTCTGAGGACATAACGTGACATTACAAAAATCACAGAACAGCTGCCCCACCTTTTCTTCTGACCCGCCTTGTTGTATAACACACTGTCAGATTTGTAGGTGGGAAGTAATTTTGTTAAAAAGTTACTAGACTTTTTTTATAAACCACACACTCCCTCCACAATATCCAGCATTTGCCTCCTTGTCTGAATGGGCAGCAAGGGATGTGGTGGCGCTGTGGGCTAAACCGCAGAAGCCTGTGCTGCAGGGTCAGAAGATTAGCAGTCGTAAGATTGAATCCACGCGACAGAGTGAGCTCCCGTCTCTTTATCCCAGTTCCTCACCATCCTAGCAGGTCAAAAGCATGTAAATGTGAGTAGATAAATAGGTACCATCTTGGTGGGAAGGTTAAAAACAGTGTCCCCTAGTCATGCTGGCCATGTGACAACAGTAAAACTGTCTTTGGACAGGTGCTGGCTCTATGGCTTGAAAAGCGGGATGAGTGCCGCCCCCTAAAGTCGGACACGACTGGACTGAAAATGTCAAGGGGAACCTTTACTTTATTTGAGTGGGCAATCAACCAGGGACATGGGGGACAGGAACCTGTGGTACTATGCCTAGAAACCACCATGAACCTCAGAACCAAGATCCATGCCCATCTCTCATCTGGACTAACATTAACATGCATCCTTGTAATGAATCCTTCAAAGTTTCCATATGAATGGAGTTTACTTTGCTGCGAAGGCATAGTCCCTTCTCCTGTTGAAGAAAATCTAATGCATATTTCACCAGCAAATGTTGCTGTCAGATGAACAGGCCCTTTTCCATGGAGATGGGTCCTTTTTAATTAATCACACATTACAGATTTTCCACCCACTCTGAACTTTTCCTTCGTGTGGGTTTCTTTTCTCTCAATTGAAATGAACTTCACTCATGACTTCAAACACCTACAGTGATTACTGTTCTAAAAGTATTCTCTGCAGCCAGTTTACATCTCCACTGACCTTCCATTTCCCCAACTGTGTATGCTGTCATGCTTCTACCACCATCACGGCCCACGCATCACTCCTACCTCTACTGTAGGTTTTACATAACCATTCCCTGCTGAGAATCTCACAGCCTGAGTGTATTTGTTGCAGTTCCAGTTTTGAAAGTTTATCAAGACAAATGAAGTTTCTCTAGTAACTTGAAGAGAAGTAAGTTTCTAGCTCTCAACATTGCAAAAGGAAGTCTCGTGATCTCTGACGTTAGGTCTTTTCAGTGTTTTCATTCGCTTACAAAATAAACTCACCCTTCTATTATTTAGACCAAAGGGAAAATGTAAAAATCAAGTTCTAAAAATTGATAGGTGAAACGAGATGTTTGCAAAATCATGGATTTTTTTTTTAATTTCAGGAAGCAAAATAGCAGCTGTTGCCAATTGTTTTAAATTGGTAAACAAACATTTTGGAATGATTCCAGTTGCTAAAATTGGTATTGGGAGAAGATAACCTGATCTAGCTTATATAGTCTTTTAACCTTGCCTTAATTATTGGTACTTTTGATTTTTTGGGGGTACTATCTATATGTTTGAAGTTGCTTGTTGATAGAACTCCAACTTCTGTAAGGTATGTTTTTTCTTTGTAGTTTATCCAGAAGTATAATATCAAGCTTATTAAAATCAACATTTTTATCTGTGATTGCTTGCTTGTCCCAATGTGGTATTACAGCTCCTTTTTCTAAAATTGGAGGTAGGTAGGATATATAATAGAGGTGCATTTGGCAAACTGCAAGAGTGTCACAGAATCATAGACCAATAGAACTGAAAGAGACTTATAAGGCCATATAGTCCAACCTCCTGTTCAGTGCATGAATCTAAATCAAAGCATATCTCACAGATGGTCCTCTAATTTTCTTTTGAATGCCTCCAGTGTTGGAGCATTCAGTTCCTTCCGAGGTAATTGGTTCCATTGTTGTACTGCTGCAATGGTTAGGAAGTTTATCCTGACATTCAGCCAAGACTTGGGTTCTTCTAACTTGAGCACATTATTACCTGTCCTGTACTCTGAAATGATGCATAAGAGATCCTGCCCCTCTTCTGCATGACAAACTTTCATTTGAAAAATGCTGTCATATCTCCCTGCAGTCTTTATTTCTCAAGGCTAAACATGCCATGTTCTTTCAGTCTTTCCTCATAGGGCTTGGATTCAAGTCCCCTGATCCTCCTCCTTGTCTCTTCTGATCTCGTTCCAATTTGTTAGCATCCTTCTTAAAATGTGGTGTCTAGAACTGGCCACGGTGCTGAATATTACTACAGTCTAAAATAGCATTTGCCTTTTTTGCTGCCACGTTGCGCTGTTAGCTCATATTCAGCTTTTGATCTACAATTCCAAGGTCCTTCTCCCTTGTAGTATTACTGAGCCAAGTATCCTGTGTCTTGTAACTGTGCATTTGGTTTTTTTTTCCTTAGGTATAGAACCTTGCACTTATTCCTGTTAAATTTCATTCTGTTGTTTTTTGCCAAGTGCTTGAGCCTATCAAGACCTTTTTGAATTTTTCCCCTTTCTTCCAAGATATTAGCTATTCCACCAATTTTGTGTCATCCACAAATTTGATAAGTATTTCCTGCACTCCCTCCTCCAAGTCATTAATAGAAGTGTTGAACAGCACTGGGCCCAGGACTGAACTTGGGGTAACCCCTTTGTTACCTCCTCCCAGTTGGAGAAGGAGCCACTGACAAACACTCTCTGAGTATGATCCTGTAACCAATTGTGTATCCACCTGACAATTGCTGTATCCAGCCCAAACCTAGTTAGCTTGCTAATCAGAATATCGTGGGGTGCTTTGTCAAAGGCTGTGCTGAAGTCAAGATGTTTTATGTCTATGCATTCCCACTGCCTACTACTTCACCCATCCTCCATGATTTCAAGAAAGACAGTGGTTCTGAGATCTCTTCAGCCAGTTCCTTCAATATCATTGTAAGCAATTCATCTGGCCCTGGGGATCCAACCTCTTTCGAAGTAATAAGGTACTCTTTCACTATTCGTTTATCAGCCTCAAGATGCAATTCTGTCCCGTCCCTTTGTACTTCATATTTGCCTGGAGGGTCATAGACTGACTTTGGGGAAAGACCTAACTAAAGTAGGAATTCAGCACTTCTGCCTTTTATTTATTATCTGTTATCCTTTTTTCATCTTCACTGAGTCGCTGAGCCACTACTTCTTTCCTCTGTCTTTTCTTACCCATGTACATACCTGACGAATGCCTTTTTTTGTTGCCTTTAGTGTCTCTTGCTAACATCAGCTCATTCTTGGCTTTTGCCATCTTAACACCTCCCTGCAATTCTTTGCTATCTGTCTGTTCTCTTTCTTTGTAGCCTGGCCTTTTCCCCACCTCCTATGTGTCCTTCTTTTTTTATTTTCAGGTCCTCTCTGAGATTTCTGTGAAACTACAATGGTCATTTTTAGAGATGGGCACAACCCACTGGTGCAGAACAGTTCATTTCCCATCAAACATCCCATCCACAGTTCAGTGCCCTGCCCCCCTCCAGCCAACGGCCACTTGAAGGCAGTGTCTGGAAGAAATAAGGCAGGATCAAACCACGGATCAGCTGTTCAGCCAGGAAACGAGCCATGCCAAAGTGCCAAACCAGCAGTCTGTGGCCATCTCTAGTCATTTTTTGCGCTCTTCTGTCTTTTTTTCCCCCCTTGTTGGAATATTTTGCAGTTGTGTCTTTAGAACTTCCTTTCTATGAAACTCTAACCCATCTTGAACTCCTTTTCTTGTTAGGATCTCCTTCCATGGGGCCTCACATGTTATTATTCTGAGTTTATTAAAATTGGCTTTCCTAAACTCCAGCATATATATGCAGTTACATTCTGGGTTCTGTTTCCTTTTAAATAAATAACTCAACACGGGCATTTCTTCCCAAAGTTCTCCTTACTGCCACTTCCTCCACCAAGTCATCCCTATTGGTTAGAATCAAGTCAAGAAGAGTTAATACTCTAGTTTCTTCCTCCACTTTTTGTAGGAAAAAAATCATCAGCCACACAAGCCAGTAATTTCTTGGAAGGGCCATTTAGAGCAGATTTTGCTTCCCAATAGGTATCAGAATGATTGAAATATCCTGTGACTATGACATTATGTCTCTTTACACCTAGGTAAAAAGGACGTTCATGGTATACAGATGGCTGCAACAACCAGAAGAGTTACACCTATCAGATGAGTAACTTTTTTTTATACATTGCCAAAAACAATCTTTCTTCCTTCAGAGCAAGGAAGATCCAAATGGTGAATTGTGAGTAACTTCTAATTAACAAAAAAAGGAGGAAAGCTCCACCAAAATTAGTTAGGCTAATTACTTCCACATAAATTTAGCCTTGGGGGTGCCAGGATCATAAATCTTACCCTTCTCCATACAGATGAATAGCACCTCAACACTCAAAATTCACTGCCCTGCATGTATTTATGACTCCGACAGGAGAGTTTTTGCTTTATCCTTGTTAATAAGTTAAAGTATATAAAATATATTCTATTCAATATCAGCATGCTGCTTTTTTCAGGGAACTAATGGTGCTCTGTGTGGATTTCAGGGAAGGCCCAAACAAATCTCACTGTCTCTTCCTATCATGGTTAATGACATTATCAATGCCTGCCTTGTTCAGCAAAACAAATTTTAGACCCTTCCTGTCAAAGTCTTGAATGTATTTAAGCCAGAACAAGCCAAGATGCTATAAGACAGGAATCTGTTTAATTTCCCTCTGAAAAGTTAGTTGACCAATTGCATTTGACTTTTTTTTGTTCACCACATTTCCTCCCCTGCTGGCTTGCTGCCACTCTTACTAATAGAAAGAAAACACTCAACACGTCAGATCATCTAATGCATCTGACTTCACTCTGCTGGTGTTCTGACACTTCTGTCTCCAGCCTCACACAGACTAGTTCACTCTATTTTATATATAAGCAGTTTCCATTGCAGTTTTGGATTTCTGATGAAATTTTCTTTCATTATTCAGTAGAAGTGCAGAGATTCCAAGAGGGGAATAGCTTCAAGTTCCCCAGTTAGTCCACCCCTTTCTCATTAACTGGCACCTAAAGTCCCAATAATTCACTCTGAGACATTTGTAAGAGAAAGATTTAAAAGTTTCATTACTTACAGTTGTGAAAAGATCAACAGCAAACAACCCCTTCCAACAGACTAAAGAAAGGAAAACGGACGCTTAGCACAGACTTTGAGCTCAGAGACAGGGGGAAATGATTGGTTAGAACTGAATGGATTGACAGTTACCTCAGCCCAGAAAAATTCCTCCCAGTCATTCAAACCACCAGTGTTAGAGATTCTGAATAAAACTCCAACAGTTTCCAGGCAGGAAACTATGTTAATGTGTTGCAACAGAAGCGGCAAAGATACTTGCAGTACATTGCAGACCAGTAGGTTTTATTTGACATAACCTTATGGCATAACCTTATGTCACCTATTGCCATCCAGAAAAGTTGAAGCCAAATTTCAAGCACCACAAATCTCCTCATGTGAGTTTATGTAAATGTTTTCTTTGTCCACATTCTACTGAAAGGCAAACATAAGCCCAAACATGGGGTAAAACTAAGCACATCCTTCTAGAACAAAAGAATTTGAAGGCTTAATTTAAAGGAATTTCTGTTATTGGAGTAGGACTTGGGACACCAGGTTCGGGCGCTCACTCTGAGCTTCACTCTGTGGGTGACTTCAGCCTATTCGTCCCCTCAGCCTACCTCACAGGATTGTTGTGAGGATAAAACAGGAAGAACAAAAGCCGTGCATGCCCCCTTTCGGCTCGCTGCAAGAAAGACAGGAGATAAAATTTTAAAAAATAAATCTCTCTGCAATGAGGGAAGTCATCAGGGCACACCTGAATTCCTGTTGCTTTGTTACATGTGTGGAAGGCCAAAGGCATAACCTCCAGTGATTCCTAGCCAATGATTAATAAATTCCTGCCGGCATTTTTGAGTGCACACCAAGTCATCAGGTATAGGCACCACTGAGAATCACAGCAGTGACTTTATTTATTTATTTATTTATTTATTTATTTATTTATTTATTTATTCATTCATTCATTCATTCATTCATTCATTCATTCATTCATTCATTCATTCATTCATTCATTCATTCATTTACAAGATTATTTTTAAAAGCCGCACCATTACCGATAGTCTCTGAGCGTCGTACGACAATATTAAAACCTTAGAAAAACATTTAGACCATTAAAAATAGGCAATATTGTTAATTGCTGGCTAAGAACAACTGAATGTTACACTCCTCGCCTTCTGCGTGTACGACGACGCAACAGCCGTGCTCATAGCCGTGCAATGTGGGCTGTTCATCTTTCAGTGAGAGCAGATTACTCTGGAGAAAGCCATTAAGCATGTCAATTGCTAGATGTCATAAAAGCCTTGAAAATAATGTTGCCATGTTTCATTGAAATTCCGTCTTAAGAACGTGTTTATTTATTTTTTTAATAACATAAATAGTTATACTGTCTCTTTACTATCATTAAAGTTGCCACACAGGTAAGGCAAACAGTAGCTGCCTTCGTTACAGCACTGTTATAGCTGCTCACTGCAACAATTTTTACACATCTAGTGTTTTCTTTATACCATACTTGCTTTTAACCAGGCAAAGGTTCATGTGTCGTTAAGAATAAAACTTCAAATAACACATCTCTCACATATCATTATAGATCACATTTTGTGTTCCATTCCATTTTTTTTCACCTAACAAACAGTTTTATATATTAAAAAAGATTTCTTCTAAGCCTTAAAATGAATATTGGCTGCTCTTTCTCTTTAAGCCAATAAATTAGCTCTACGGGTTGTGCTTCTTGAAATACCAAAATTATTAATTATTATTATATTATTAATAATTAATAATTAATAGTACTTAATTATTAATAATTAAGTATTATTAATTATTATTATATGCAATAGATATCATCATCATCAAAATTCTTTTGGACAGGCTTTCTGTCCTCCTTGGTGTGCTTATGTCTAGATTTTTGGTATCACATTTTAAAACGATCCGGCACACCATTGTGCCATTTTGCCCCCACTCCATCTTCATAACAGGACACAGTATATTGACTGGGGAGATATTTGGAACCTCCTTCAGATTTGTATAAATAGAGCTTAAAATGCAGAGGTGGCACAAAGAACTGACAATGTTCCATGGGTAACAGAATGCTAGGATAAAATGTTCTCTCTCTTCCTCTCCAAGTTTCAAGCTATGGAAGAGATTTCTGTTCCTGGAAAACTGCTTTAGTATAACCATCCGTGCCCAGGCTGCAATATTAATCACTCAGTTGTACTTGGCAGTGGTGATGAGTTGGGATGCCATCCAGAGAGCCTAGGCAAGCATCTTCTCTCCCTTCAGCATCTCTGCTTCAGAATCTAAATTGCAGCCCATCATCAGAAGCTGTATATTAGAAGTGTTTAATCTTTTATTTTAATACTGTCATCACCCTTGCTTGAAAGTCTAAGACAAATAACATCCCTTTTTAAAAATTGAAGGATATTCTTTAAAACGCATACACTTTAAAGTGTCCATCTGGTTAATGAGATCTTAGCTGATTAATCAGCAGCTTGAATCAACACTAAGGATGAAAAGAATTCTTGATAAATTTTTCATTCTCATCAGTGTAGGCTCTTTTGACACAAGAAACTCTCCTAGACAAGGGATTTCTAAGCTCTGTGAGATTCAAAAGCATCAATTTTTCAGCAGTCAGCCTTCTTTATGGTCCAGCTCTCACTTCCATACATCACTACTGGAAAAACCATGGCTTTGACTATGTGGACCTTTGTCGGCAAGGTGAGGTCTCTGCTTTTTAAGATGCTGTCTAGTTTGTCATTGCGTTCCTCCCAAGAATAAGGCGTCTTTTAATTTCGTGACTGCTGTCACCATCTGCAGTAATCATGGAGCCCAAGAAAGTAAAATCTGTCACTGCCTCCAGATCTTCCCCTTCTATTTGCCAGGAGGTGATAGGGCCATGATCTTAGCTTTTTTTTTTTTATGTTGAGCTTCAGACCTTTTTTGGCATTCTCCTCTTTCACCCTCATTAAGAGGTTCTTTAATTCCTCCTCACTTTCTGCCATCAGAGTGGCATCATCTGCATATCTGAGATTGTTGATATTTCTTCCGGCAATCTTAATTCCGTTTTGGGATTCCTCCAGTCCAGCCTTCCGCATGATGTATTCTGCATATAAGTTAAATAAGCCGGGGGACAATATACAGCCTTTTCGTACTCCTTTCTCAATTTTGAACCAATCAGTTGTTCCATATCCAGCTCTAACTCTTGCTTTCTGTCCCACATATAGATTTTTCAGGACACAGATAAGGTGGTCAGGCACTCCCATTTCTTTAAGGACTTGCCATAATTTGTTGTGGTCCACACAGTCAAAGACTTTTGCATAGTCAATGAAGCAGAAGTCGATGTTTTTCTGGAACTCTCTGGCTTTCTCCATAATCCAGCACATGTGGGGAATTTGGCCCTTTCGAAATCCAGCTTGTACTTCTGGGAGTTTTCAGTCCACATAGTGCTGAAGCCTCCCTTGTAAGATTTTGAGCATAACCTTGCTAGCGTGTGAAATGAGTGCCTACCACCAGCCAAATTTTGCCAGTTAGTTCATGTTCTCCAACAGACACTCAGGAACAAGAACAAACCAACAATCAAGCTACAGGAGGCCAAATTTAGGCTGAACATCAAGAAAAGCTTCTTAGAGCAGTACAAAAATGGAACCAGTTACCTCGGGAGGTGGTGAGTGCTCCAATGCTGGAGGCATTCAAGAGAAAATTGGACAATCCATCTGTCAGATCTGCTTTGATTTGGATTTCTGCATTGAGCAGGGGGCTGGACTCAATGGCCTTATAGGCCCCTTCCAACTCAGTTATTCTATGGTTCTATGATTTTGCAAAACACACATTCACATAATACACAAGCACCACAAATGCAATTACGTGCCCACTCTAATTCTTCATAGTTGCTTTTAATTTAATTTACTTTTTTTTTAATTTTAACCTTTAATTGTTAAGGGTTTTTTTAAAGTTTTTCTATAGGTGTTCTCATGCTAATTTGTTGCAACAATATGACAGTTCTGGTGAAAACACAAAGCACCAGATCCTGCGTTTGATATCATATGCAAAGCATTTAGGGGTACATTTGGAAAATATTAATTTTGCTACCATGTATTGCATCCGCAGTGGTATGGCTGAAATTGACATTTCCAAAGATTTGAAACGTGATCTGGAAGGCCACAACCAACTACAAACACCAACTATTAAATGATGAAGATTTTCCACCCTTTATTGCACTGGCAGGACAAGAGCACTACTGGTCGAAATGGAACAATGCTTTAGATATGAAAGCAAACAAACTGAGCCTACGGAAAAGAGAAGACGTAAACAAGACTACTTGTGGAATAATTGATTAAAGAAGACTGAAAAGACGTTAGGCGGAAATGCTCCCCACTTCACCTGGCAAATTAAATATTCTACTCCATTTGATCCACCTCTTTATCTTAATATTCTGACAGTTCCAAAGCAAAGGCAATCATATATGATCTCTTGTTGCAATGTGCTCCCTATCAGGAGGCCATTATTCAAATTACCTTCAGACCAACATTACTGTGACTGTCCCCTTTTCAAATTTTATACCCCATCCCATACTTTCTTTTATTGTTCGATATATAAAACAGCAAGAAAGCAGTTCCTCCAAAAAATGGCAATTGAAATATTTACCTTTCTCGGATATCTCAAGACTAAAATTATACTTGAGCAGTCTTTGCAAAAAAATGTGTTGTAGATCTGGCAAATTTCTTTTTTAATATATTTTTAAACTCTAAAACTCGACACGCTGTAAGGCCTACGGGCTACTAAATCTAAATGAACTTGAAGTTTTATTTAGGGATGCATCAGGGATTGTGAAGTGAAAGAAGCTAAACATAGCTGCAGACAAATTGTATTATGGAAGGAGTCAATATGGCCAGTGAAGGTGGTCATCCTCGGATGTAACTAGGAGATCAATGCAAAAGAAGTACCCTAACATTGTAGCACCCAGGTGATTTAGTACTAGGGTAGATAATTCTTACCAAAAATTACTGTAAAATAAAAGTAGTTTCATATGTGTGAAAAGGAGATTGCTTGTGGAGGCAGTTGTCCCCATACTTACAGATAATATACCCCACTTAAGACATCACCATCAACGCTACCCCTGGACCCCTTCAAATCAATCCCTGTACACACCCTTCTTGCTTTTCTACATCAGCACAAGTGGTGGCAAAGGCCTAAATCAATGCAAATATATTCACTTGCAAAAAAGTAGAAGCACCAAAGGCACAGGGAAAAGTACAGATTAGGAGGGAAATGTCTGGGGTGTTTCGCATTGAGCTGTACACCATGCAGTCAATGGAAAGCGCTATGAATCTAACCATGCCAATCTCAAAGCAAATTTCATATCATTTGTCAATGTAGTTGCCCTCTAAAATACCACAAGCTAGCCAGTAACAACCTTCTGGAAATTGTAATCCAAAGAAGGAACATTTCCAAGGTCTATAGTGGAGATAATTTACTGTAGGTCTACAGGTTTGGAGATAACTTACCATACAATAGCTACTTTTCTGTTCTGTATTCCACCACAGATAGTATTTATAGAAATTCTGTAAGTCGTCTGCCACTGGAATTTAGCATCAAATGTTTATTTTTTTTAAAAGTCTCAGCCTAGAGAAAAAGAAATGTGACCTGGATTGTACACTGATATAACTAATATAAGTTTCACGATACTGGTGGGCAGAAAGCATTTTGTCATTGTCATGTAAATAGTTATTAGCTGGATTGAAGAACAAAAGCTAGAGGAAAAGATATACGATGCAGCAATGTGCAGGGGGAAGTAGTTCTTAAAGTGCTAAAGGGATTTATTTATGCTCAATGCACTTCAGAAAAACATCTTTCTTAAAAGAGTGATTCTTTTTATCAGCCAGCTGCATAGCTTTCTCCTTAACAAAAGCCAACTCTGATGACGGACATATTCTCACTTGCATATTTTTTTTTTTGCATTTATATACAGCTGCCAAGATACTTCTGTCCACCATCACAGACAGATCCCCAATTTGTTGTTGTTGTTTAGTCATTTAGTCGTGTCCGATTCTTCGTGACCCCATGGACCAGAGCACGCCAGGCCCTCCTGTCTTCTACTGCCTCCCGGAGTTGTGTCAATTTCATGTTGGTTGCTTCGCAGACACTGTCCAACCATCTCATCCTCGATCGTTCCCTTCTCCTCATGCCTTCACACTTTCCCAACATCAAGGTCTTTTCCAGGGAGTCTTCTCTTCTCATGAGATGACCAAAGTATTAGAGCCTCCGCTTCAGGATCTGTCCTTCCAGTGAGCACTCAGGATTGATTTCCTTTAGAATGGATAGGTTTGTTCTCTTTGCAGTCCAGGGGACTCTCAAGAGCCTCCTCCAACACCACAATTCTTTGGCGGTCAGCTTTCTTTATGGTCCAGCTCTCACTTCCGTACATCACTACAGGGAAGACCATAGCTTTGACTATTCGAACTTTTGTTGGCAAGGTGATGTCTCTGCTTTTTAACATGCTGTCAAGATTTGTCATCGCTTTCCTCCCAAGATCCCCAATTAACCTCAGTAACTGATGAGCCTCACATGTTTGCTTCGTATCCACTCCTGAACCTGGGAAACCTGAAAAAAGCGCCGCATAATTTTTGGAGCTACCCCCCACTTGTTCTCCTCAAGAGTACAAGCAGGGATGAGTGACAACACCCCCTAGCCTCATGCTTTCTCAGACCTAGTCCTACCAAAAGCAGGGGAATTTCGCTGGATTTGGCATTCTCAAAAAGGGCCAAATTTTTGCATCTCCCAGAACCCCATGCTAGAAGTAACACAAGTTGCCTTGAGAATTGGCAGGGCTCTGAGACCAACAAGGCATTCTGGAGATCAGAGTGTCACTAAATTATAAATACATTGCAAAATGTAAATGGCAAAAGTCTGTGCCATTCAAAGACATACACCATGACTGGCCTGTCCAACCGGCCCTAACAAACTACATCCAGGTTTCAAAGGCTACCCTGGGCCTAACAGCCCTTATAGGCCAAGAAAGTGTACTGTGGGTTGGGACGGGTGAAGAGGTCAAATGAGCACATTTCTGTAAAAAGAATAACTTAGCCTAACCGTAGCCAGAAGGGATGTGGTGGTGCTGCGGGTTAAACCGCAGAAGCCTGTGCTGCAGGGTCAGAAGACCTGCAGTCGTAAGATCGAATCCACGTGACGGAGTGAGCTCCCGTTGCTTGTCCCAGCTCCCGCCAACCTAGCGGTTCGAAAGCATGCAAATGCAAGTTGATAAATAGGGACCACCACTTTCTTTACATAATTGGGACATGGTGGTGCTGTGGGTTAAACCGCAGAAGCCTCTGTGCTGCAAGTTCGGAAGACCAGCAGTCGTAAGATTGAATCCACGCGATGGAGTGAGCTCCCATCACTCCTGCCAAGATAGCAGATAGCAGATCGAAAGCATGTAAAAATACAAGTAGATAAATAGGGACCACCTCGGTGGGAAGGTAACAGCGTTCCGTGTCTAAGTCGCACTGGCCATGTGACCACGGAAGATTGTCTTCGAACAAAACGCTGGCTCTATGGCTTGGAAACGGGGATGAGCACTGCCCCCTAGAGTCGAACACGACTGGACAAAAAATTGTCAAGGGGAATCTTTACCTTTACTTTTAACCATAGCCATCTTGCCTTCTGTAACTTGCTTTGCTGCATGACTATCATGTTTCTGCTCAGTAGACAAATAGGCAAAGGAGGGAATGCCGCCTGCATTCCGTTGCTTGAAACTAAATTGGAAATGTGTCCTTGAGCCTGTTAAAGAGACCTGGGTGCCAAACACAGAACTGGGAAGAACGAATTATTGTCAACAGCCGGACACCTGCAGAACCTTCTCTTCCCCCCCCTTCTCCTCCCTCTCCGTTTTGCTACCCCTTTTATGTTGAATTTATAGAAATGTATACTCTGTATCAGCAGTACGTTTCTTATCCGCATGTTTTGCGGGCAAAGTTGCATCTGTTTGCTTGCTTTCAGCTGAAAATAAACAAACATCTATTGGATCACCTTGTCCCTTTTTAACTGACTAATACATCAGAGACAGGTTAATGGCCAAGAATTAGTTCTGGCACCATTCGCAGGGTTTCCTGATTTTTTGCACCACAGATCCTGTAATACTTCATTCTGCGAATTTTATCTACTTTGCAGGCACCTCAATGTGATGCCCCAGGGAGAAAGGCCTAAAGGCTCTGAGGCTTAGCTAGGCCAGTCTCTGTTCAAGTGTTTTGTTCTTGTCCTGGTGTTCAATGGGCGCTTTCGTTCTGAGCAGGATCCCAGGGCAGAATTTGGCTTAGCTCAGCCTCAAAGAATTCTAGCCTTAACCTAACTCCAAGAAGCCTGCTGACGTGTTTGAAATATGCCTGCAAGGTAGGTAGAATTCCCAAAATGGAGAAATGTAGTACAGTGGTGCCTCGCATAATGAGCGCACCGTTTAACGACGAATCCGCATTGCGATCTATTTTTGGGGATTGCTAATTGCGATCGCATTGCGATGTTCTGAATGAGCAAACATCATATTGCGATGATCGATAAGCGTTTCGCTTACCAATCTTCGCATTAAGATGTTTTTAGAACAGCTGATCAGCGGTTCCAAAATGGCCACCGGGTGCCCAAAATGGCCACCACAAGCATTTTCGCCCGCTGCCCTCGCTTACCGAGGCGGCGAAAATGGCGGCGCTGTGAAGGATCTTCGCTGAACAGTGAATTTGGGCCCCATAGGAACGCATTAAGTGAAGTTTAATGCGTTGCTATGGGGTTTTTAGTTCCGTTTAGTGACGATTCCGGATAGCGACGATTAATCTGGAATGGATTAACGTCGCTATGCGGGGCGCCACTGTATTGACTATTCAGAAAAATCCTAGCAATAGGCTTTGATACAGCTGTGAGGTCCCTGTGCACCTCCAGGGCCCAAGTGACCTATTCTGCCAGCCACAGTACTACAGCCCAAATTCCCACCTAAGCCAGGTAGAAAAGCCGCTATGGTCTTGCGATCCCTGCCTCCAATGGTAGCTAAGGCAGCTGTGCTCAATATAAATGCCAGCCCGGTTTCCTTCCTAAGGAGAGGCAATATACCATCCAGCTGCTGCAGCAGAAACAAAAGGAAGCCAGAAAATACTGTACTCTCTTGCAAGCAATTCTGATATTGCATCTGTTGGAGTCTTATTTACAACTTTACATGCTGTCTGTGGCTTGAGTGACTGGGAGAGACTTTTCTGGGCTGGGGTGGCTGTCAATCTATCTAGTATTTACCAATCGTTCCCTCCTGCTGCTGAATGTAAAGACAGCCCCACCTCTCTGCTGAGTGTTCTTTTCCCCTCTCTTTAGTCTGTTGGAAGTCAGTTGGTGGTGTTTATCTTTGCTATTGATAAGTAATGAAACATTTCTATTATTTTTCCTACAAATGTCTCAGTGAGTTATTGAGGCTTTAAGCGCCAGTTAATGACTGGTTGGACTACCTGGAGACCTTGTAACTATTCTTCTCCTCTGTGGATCTCTCGAAAAGATTTTTTCCAGATGTTTTCAAAACTCTGCAACAGCACCTTCCATATAATTACAAAAGAATACAAATGATGAAATAGAACAACGCTTCTCTTGCTACTTAGGACTGATAACAATGTAAGATTAACCTTTTTAGAACTTCCATGGGAACATGCCTTTAAAAATGCCTTAAAACGCCCTTTCATGAGAATATCTGAAAGTAATTAGGAAGCATTTCTCTTTATGCCAAAACAGCTTAGAAAGCCCAAAGTTCTCACTCCAGCTGTATTTCAACCAAGCTTCACAGAATCTCACTTCCGTTCCTTCCCCATGTTGTCAAAACAGTTTTCCTTCTCTCTCTCCCTGAAACCGCCTTCCCTCTCCTATTAAGATTATCCCTGCCTTGACTTCCCCGCTGACAGTTGCCAGGGCAAGATTGTACTTACCTGCTTTATTAATCCCTGGGACGAGCCCTTTCACCTTTTCCCAGGCAGCTCTTTAAAAAAGCTGATCTGCTCAAGAGTCTATTGATTTCTGGTTTTATCAACTCTAATCACCCTCACTGCAGATAGACATGGCAGAAAGTTACAACTGTATACACATACTCTATTTGTGAGGCTGGTGCCCCTTTGGCCTTATCTCAGTAAGCATTTTAGACACTAATTGTAGTACCACTGGTGTATCTCCATTGCTATTAAACTCTGTCCAGGGCATTTGAATGGCTAAGAACTGGAGGTCTTTACCAATTTAATTAGTGCTCGGCTGAAGGATTTGGCCCATAGCAACAACAACAACTCAAAAATACCAGCCACAGTCAATCAAAATAACAAAAATATTGACTGGTTTTATATAACAGATACAAGTTTTAACCAAAAACCTAAGTGTCTGTTAAATATTGACACAGTATGTATGCTGTTTCTAATATTGCTGTTTTTTGTAGCTCTGGTTGTGTTGTTTCTGAGATCTGCAACTGCTTATAATACTGTGTGAAATTTCTTGCGGTTGTTCCCAAAGTCCTGATGACCACTAAAGTGTGTTTCATCCATAAGTGAGATGTTTCAACTGCCATCTGTCTGTATTTTGTTTTTGTTTTTTCCATTCTTTATTTTCAACTCTGGCATCCCCTGGAATTGCAGTGTCAATGATCCAATGACTTCTTCATTCTATGTCTGGAGTGTTATGTTCAAGGTGTCTGTCCGTTTGGATCCAGAAATCCCACAAGAGCTCAAATTACTCATTTTCTGACACCTTCTCTACCTGATGTTCCCACGGGTTTTTGGACGGCAGCAAGTTATATTTTTTGCATAATGTCCAGTGCACCAAATTTGCCACTTTATCATGTCTAACTTTGTAATCTGTTTGTGCAATATTTGGACATTCACATATGCAAAAAAAAAAAAAAATCCATGGTGCCTTCCCCAAAACTGTAGGGAACTTCTGGGCACTTTGATTCTTTCCATTCATCTTCCAAGAAGCACTGTTTGTAGAGGCAAGCAAATAAGATAGCCAGATCTGATCTTTATATCACAGTTAGTGTAATATGCCAAGTAATTTCTCAGCTTGGAGTATAACAGATATTTAAGGGAAAACTCATTGCTGTTATGCAGTAATTGAAATCAACCATCTTCAGATTGACACTGCGGATTAAGAAAGCATCATATTGACAAATGAAGGTGACACATATCTAGCTTAAACTGCCAGGACAATGTGCATATTTAGGACGTATTCATGGGGGTAAGAATTTTCCAGTGCTATTCTTTGATCATGATATTTTTATGAATTAAGATGAACACAGCTAAAAATATAATACATTGCAATATTTTAAAAGCAGTTAAACATATAATTGCTTTTAAATACTTTTGGCAAGTTATGCATGCATAATGGACATTTTGTTAGTCATGGCAACAAATTGTCCTAATTAATGAGGTGCTGGTCGTGTTCCTAGTCATGTACTTGGTTACATCATGGGTATGTGACAAGGAACACAACAGATATCTCAGTGGTACCAATTCACTACTGGGACTTTCACTATTTGCCTTCCACATGTCTAAATTGTCAGTAAGATTTTTGGAATCTTGTAAGCCATCACAAGAGGGGATCCTGTAGACCCTCTTGACTACTGTCATTGGTGTAATCAGCATTTGGGTTGGCCTTTGTTATGTAAAGTGTGGCATTCTTTTTCCTGCTGTCTGTGGAAACATGCTATTGCATTATATTGCAAGGCAATGTCAGGCCATTTCCTGGGGGTTTGAACTGTGGACACAGGAGCAGTATTCCACATTCATAACCCAGAGCTGTTTATGAACCAGAGGTATTTTAAAGGATTGGATCCTATTTCTCTTCATCTCCTGTCACCTCTATGTATAAACTGTAACTTTCAATCTTTACTAAGATCCGGCAGCAGAACTTGCAAAATTTACTTGTTTTGGAGTGTCTTAAATGCTCCTTGTAACTCCCCACCCCCACCCCCATATTCGTTTTCATTGCAAGCTTCTCTTTTAATCAAATCTTTCTTCAGCACTTCTATCCTTAAACCATGTTATGTTCTGCTGAAATCTGATTGATTAAACTAGAAGCCCTCTTCCAATTAAACTGTTTGGATTACCAGAACACAATAACTGTCTGCTTTAAACTAGGGCTGCCTTCTAATAGTCCTTCTTGTGAGAATCAGCTGGAATTAGTCCTGTTTGTCCTGTAAAATACTCAGCTCTTTTTAAAGGGGCAGCTCTCATCCACAGCACAAAGTTAGACAGGAGGTATGTTGTTGTTTTTTAAGGCCAATTTTCCTGAAATTTTCTAGAAGTTTTATTCAAGCCTTTACTTAAACAAGTGGAGACATGGCATGAAAAAATGGAGCTGTTCTACAACATCTGGAACGGCTTTTTTTCAGACCATTGTGTGTTCTGAGATGGGGGTGCATACACTTCCAACACATCCCTCTCTCTCCACTTTAAGCTTTTGCACGTTCACAAAAATACTTGCATCGTGGGCAGGCTGATGGAGGCAAAGGCATCCTTTCCAATACAGGAGTCCCAAGCAATTTAGAGAGTTGAAAGTTTGGAAGTTACACTTTGAATTGGACTCAGAAGCAAAAAAGGAACCATCACAGATCCCTCTGGGTTGGATTTTCTCTCTGACGGAATGGAGAGGACAGCAAGCAGCAGGAGAAGAAGCAAATTATACACACCAGGGTCAAAGGAGTCATCATGATCTCTCCTGGCACCAGAACTGGAAGAAATATTGTTTCCTTTTTTCTTTTCAGAATGCATACAGTGGCTTTTTCAGAGGTGACCAAGAGAAAACGTGGGATATTTCACAAGACCTAAAAATAATTCTATGAGGAAAGGAAGCAGGCCAGTCCTGCTGTTCTGTCTGTTTTACTTCTTCCATTGCTCTCCTCGCATGTAAAGTGGTGCTTTGAAGATGAGACACTATGTCTGCGAAAGCTCTGTCCACACAATTTTCTACACTGCAAAACTGGCATTTTGAATCACGTGAAAACTCTCCATGCCCCAAAGAATTCCACCTCACTGTTTGTTTGAGGAGATCAATGAAAGTGGGAGTTGACACAACCATGTTCCCCAGCCTGATCGATCTATTTTCCCTCCATTTTATCAAGCTTGTGAGGAATCTTACTTTCTCTCTCTTCATGGGTGTTTCCATAAACAGACTGAAACAAAGGAAATTATTTTCTTTGCAGCTTTGACTGTCCTGAGTGGCTAGGCTGGTTAAGAAATGCTAGGATCTAGTGTATGAAAACATGTTTCAGAAATCTCTGTATATAAACACACAGTTTTGTCTGTTCATATTAAGCCTGAAATTGCTTACAGCGTTTATCATACCTTGCAACAGAGAACCACTTTTTTTAATTACCAGGGTAATATATTTATTTTGCTTAATATCTGCAGGGAGACAAGGCCTGCCTTAATTTATTGCAGCATCATTAAGAAAGAAAATGTTTGAACCCACAGGGCGTTAGATAGTGCATTTAAATGATCGTTTAAAAATGAGGTTCTCATTGCTCCCTTGTTCAGGATCTTTTCCTGAACAGCCCCCTCACTGCCCGAAAAGAGGAACAGAAGGTCAGTGGATATGAATGAAGAGAAAACAGATTGCAAGCTCTTAAGAACCAGATCAAATTATCCTTGCCTTTATGCTTGTTGTCCCCAAACTGTTCATCTCCAGATGGGCTGGACTGTAACTCCCATCAGTCCCAACCAGCATATTTTGTGATCTGGAGACCCTGGCAATAGTATGAGAGCACATCTGCAAGGTGCCGGTCTGAAGAAGGCTAGTGTATGCAGAGTAGACAGCAAATGCATGTCAGGTGCTCTTGCCTACCAGCCACTCCTTTCCCAGACTGGACACTCCGGATATCCACCACTCAAGCTGTGAAAATTTTGGTAAATTCCAATGAAAAGCAAATATGAAAATCTCGGTAGGCTAGTATGGCTACCTTAGCAGTGCTTAAGGAAGATAAAAGGAACTACTAAACAGAAGGACAAAATGTATTCACGGAGGCTTTCACGGCTAGGATCTAATGGTTGTTGTGGGTTTTTCGGGCTCTTTCGCCAGTCTCTGTGGCCGGCATCTTCAGAGGACAGATCAGAGTCCAACCCCCTGCCCAAGGCAGGAGACCTCATACCATCCCAGACAGATGGATGTCCAATCTTTTCTTGAAAACCTCCAGCGATGGGGCACCCACAACATCGGGAAGCAAGTTGTTACACTCTTAATGGTTCTCACTGTCAGGAAATTCCTCCTTATTTCCAGGTTGGATCTCCCTCTGATGAGTTTCCACCCATTGGTTCTTGTCCTACCCTCAGGCACAATGAAGAATAAATCGATGCCCTCTTCCCTATGGCAACCCTTCAGATATTGGAAGACTGCCATCATGTCTCCCCATCAGTCTTCTCTTTGTTAAGCTAAACATTCCTAGTTCTTTTAGTTGTTCTTCATAGGATTTAGACTCTAGTCCCCTTATCATCTTTGTTGCTCTTCTCTGCACCCCCTTCCAGGGCCTCAGCGTCTTTCTTTTATTGTGGTGACCAAAACTGGACATAGCACTCCAAGTGTGGCCTCACCAGCGTGGTATAGAATGGTCTGTGTTCTTGATGCTATCCCCCTGTTAATGCAGCCTAGGACTGTGTTGACTTTCTTGGCAGCTGCAGCACACTGCTGACTCATCCTTAGGCGGTGGTCCACCAGGACACCTTAATCCCTCTCACAGGTACTATTGTCAAGCCAGGTACCACCTATTCTGTACCTGTGCTTCTGGTTTCTCCTACTTAAGTGCAGGACCTTACTTTTCCCACCACGGAACTGCATCTTACTGGACAGAGCCCAATGTTCAAGTCTGTCTAGATCCTTCTGAATGTTGAGTCTATCTTCCAAAGTATTAGCAATTCCCCCTGGCTTTGTATCAGCAGCAAATTTGATGAGCGCTCCTTCAATCCCCTCATCCAGGTAATTTATGAAGATGTTGAAGAGCACTGGACCCAAGACAGAACCTTGAGGGACCCCACTGCATGCTTCCTTCCATGTAGACGTGGTTCCATTGAGGACCACACGTTGAGTTCGTTTGGTCAGCTAGCTGCAAATCCATCTGGTAGTTGCACTCTCCATCCCACTTTGTTCTATCTTTGTTCATTGCCTCTGAGCTTGTACCCTTTTTTAAAATTATTTTTCTTTTAAAGATATTGTGACGTTCACCCTCGTGCCCCCCCTGCTTGACCATCAAGACTCTGAGCACACGAAGGCAAACAATCCCCTCTTTTACACTGATGCCACCAGGTAATCACTAAATCACCATTGCTTCAGGAAGATCCAGGTCCACACTTCAAGGTCTTTTAAATATAACTTTTGTTTATTGATTGATTGATTGATTGATTGATTGATTGTATTTATACCCCGCCTATCTAGTCATTTTGAACTTTTGTTTATTGATTACAGTTATTGATAGTGATTCATGGATGTCTTCTTTAAATCTTCTATCTGATAATACACTCGTAACCCTAATCACACCTCAGAATTCCCCAAACTCCACACTGTCTCCCTTCTCTCACATTCCACTCTTACTGACTCTTACTCTTTGACTACGACTCTTATAGCATCTCTCTCGGCTCCGCCTCTCAGCAACATGAATATGCATGAACCATTACATGAGTATGCATGAACCAAACATGAACCATTGACCTAATAAATGGGGTACGCTCAGTGGTGGGATTCAGCAGGTTCGCACCAGTTCTACAGAACTGGTAGCTAATGTATTATTGGTTCTGCAGAACCGTTTGTTGGCCTGCTGAATCCCACCACTGATCCTGGCCAGTGGTGGGATTCAGCAGGTTCTCACCAGTTCTACAGAACCGGTAGCTAATTTATTATTGATTCTGCAGAACCGTTTGTTGGCCTGCTGAATCCCACCACTGGGTACGCTACAGGTATATTGAAACATCGGCAGTAACAGCCACCGCTAGCAAAAACAACATGAATATATTGCTCAAAAGAAGACAACTTGAAAGTTACAGCTTACCAGCCCCCTTGTGGGTGAAAGAGGGCTTGAGTTTTTAATTGTAAAGGAAGTGGCATTGCATTTCATTTACCTATTTATTTATTGGATTTCTATCCCGCCCATCTAGACCAAAGGTCTACTCTGCATCTACTCTGTCTTTTTTAAAACCATGCTCTTCACAATACTTTGCAAGTCTTTCAAAACCCATTTCATGCTCCCAACACGGTGCAAAAGACTTGCAAAGTGTTGTGCTGTTGATTTATTTCCTTTGCAAAGGTAAAGGAGGGAAGGGGAAAGGGGAGCAGGAGAGAAGGCACAGACTTCTCTGTTGCACGATTGATGTATTACTGTACTTGTGTTACTTAAAAGCAAAGACAAGGGGGGCTTGATTGCCCCAAGAAACAGTAGAGAATATGAGCAGATACAAAATTAAGAGCAGTGTAGCCTGCTATAACAGTTCAAATAGAAAGAAATTAATTGATAGCGTTAAAATTCATGGTGCTTATATACTGCCCTATCAAGCTTAAAGCACTGTCTTGGTGGTTTACAAGTTAATTATGCAGGCTACACATTGTGAAAGCTCCTGCCAGTATATAAACCATGAGACCACGAAAATAAATGTACCAGTACAACAGAGATCTAGGAATACCTGGTTTCTTTTGGCAGGTGTGATTAGGCCTACAAGTCTTCTTTTACTCTCCTCTCACTCTCATTGGTTTCCAGCTTTACCGTCCTTCCACTGCTTGAAGCAGGAGACTGAATCTGCACTCATACCCTTTTTTACATGAATCTTTAAGCACAAGGATAGACCCTCTGAAGACAAGCAAAGAGGAAGGGATAGATTATTCCTCTTTGTAGTTTATCCAGCTTTAGATATGGATAATGCTGGTGGGGGGCTACAAAAGGAAGCATAGCTGGAAGGAAGAGCTGGTGGAGATACCAATAGAAGGGTATGAGGGACCTTTCTCTGGTTATGATGATCTTCTGAATTGGAATTGTGGTGCTGGAGGAGGCTCTTGAGAGTCCCCTGGACTGCAAGGAGAACAAACCTATCCATTCTAAAGGAAATCAACCCTGAGCGCTCACTGGAAGGACAGATTCTGAAGCTCCAATACTTTAGCCATCTCATGAGAAGAGAAGACTCCCTGGAAAAGGCCCTGATGTTGGGAAAGTGTGAAGCCAAGAGGAGAAGGGGACGAGAGAGGATGAGATGGCTGGACAATGTCATCGAAGTGACCAACATGAATTTGACCTAACTCCGGGAGGCAGTGGAAGACAGGAGGGCCTGGCGTGCTCTGATCCATGGGGTCACAAAGAGTCGGACACGACTAAATGTCTAAACAACAACAGCAACAACAACAGTTTGTAGAGAAAGTCTTAAAATCCTGCCTCTCTTTCAGGCACCATTTAAAGAGTCTCAGAAGTTGGGTCCTTGTAAGGAGAAAGGCGAGGGGAAAATATTTTAAATAAAATAAATAATTAAATAAATAATAAATAAGTTCATTTTTGAGTCATACTCATGCAGACTTATGTGGCATCACTGAGAAGCCCTCACTCTTGTCTGCTTTTCTTTTCATTTCCTCTTATTTGAGCAAAGCAGCCCTGGGTGTACATGCTGACTTATCCTGGTGGATTCAATCAGAAAACATCGCATCATTTAGCACCTGTAATCTCTTGACAGCAGGAAGTGTGTATGTAGAAAGCCAAGCAGGTTCAATGAGGTACTCTACAGTCAGAAAATCAACTCAAGCAACAACATTTATAACAAGTTAACTTCTGATTGCATTTCCCTTCTAAAAAGTAATAAGGGCAGTGCACTGTGGCATGCAGTATGTAAAAGCCAATTAGGTACCTTTGTTCTTACAGCTCCCTATTTACGTATTTTCCTTCTGACCTTTTTTCTCTTTCTCCTTAATTTTTCTTCAGCTGCAAGATTGGCAGGAGGAAGTTAATTATTTTAACCAGCACTACTTTCCACACAGAAACTTTTATAACAGGAAACACTTTGCTCAGCGAGAAAAGGATTGGAAATCTAAAGAGATATTAAAAACAAAAAACAAAAAGGAATGAGGGGGGAAAGGAAAGTTAATGTTTTCCCTGACAGCTTCTCACCTGTCGTTGGTGGCCATCTTCCTGGAAAGGGAAGTTATAGCTTCTGACAGGGAAGCTTGCAGGAGGTATCATGTGGCCTTTTATAACAGCAGCTTGGTGATCTGGAGGATGGCTGTGCATTTAATGCTTTGGTACAAGGTGTTTAATATCCTTTTTTACAAAGTAGATTTATTTGATTGGTAAGGCAGCAGGGAAGCCAAGTAGCCGTTGGCAGCCAGCTGTGAAAAGAAGCCTTCAGAACTGAAGACAAGCTGGAGCCTCCTTTAAAAAAATAAAATAACAGTAAACAAAGGTGGCACAAGATACTTGGAAAGTATCTGCTGTTAAGGTCATGTGGAAAAAATTACAGTTTGCCCATCACACACACAGAGAGAGAAAGAGAGAGAGAGAGGAGAGAGAGAGAGAGAGAGATTAACATGCTTATTTTTCTAATCAGATTCTTTAAATGAACTGTATTCCAGGACAGCCTGAGAAAAGGGGACTAACTGTGTTGGAATTTTTGCAACCTCAGATAGACTATCAATAATAAACTGCATCCCTAATTTTTTTAGTAAAATGGTTTGTTTGAAGGTCCAGTCAAGAAACTGCCCACAGTTGAATCCATGGATTCAAGCGCCAGCTACTCTGCCTGTAGGATCTGAGGCTATCAACGAGGGTTCCTGCAGATCAGAAGATGCTCTTTCAACCTTATTATGAGGTCCCGAAAGAAAATGATTAGGCAAAGCAAAGACGGTTTCCAACGCCATACGGGTTTGCTTAGCATGGTGTGCACGTGTCTAGCGTTCACGGATGCAAACGGCACACTCATCGGGGATCCAATAGGCCAGGTTTTGTTGCATGCCCCATAGTGGGCTGAAGGACAAGCAACAGCATCATCCAAATCATCCTGCTGAGTTTTCTTTTTCACTCCAAGATTTGAAACCTCTCAGTGGAACTGTGCAGCGTTGAAGGCATTGACCTGATGGCAAGATCAAACTTGCAGATTTGTAGGCTAATCCCTGCTGCTCTTGACTCACCCAGCTGGCTCAAATGTGTGCAACCCCCGTGTGACCATTGGAATGAAAATGTGCCCTGATTAGAGCACCAGAGGAGGCATGGACAACTCTAGGAGGAACCAGACACCCTCCTGCAGGAATAAAAGGCTTGAAACAAACAGTTGCTACTGTGGTGTAAACTTTATATATGTTTTTTGCCTTTGGATCACAGGGTTGGAAGGGAGCCAAAGACTGCCTGCCTAGCCACATGGCTGCAAAGGCAGGACATCCCTAGACCAGATGTCCAAAATTTTAGGAGTCTATCTGCATGAAATAATCATAACACTCTGATATCATTTTAACTGTTTCGGTTCCTGTTACAGAAACCTTGAACTTCTAATTTGGTGAGATACTTAGAATTTCTTGCTGTGGTTCAGGGCAGAGCACTTAAGTTACTTCTTAGCCAACAGAGAGAGAGAGTCAGTAGCCTGCAAGTCCATCTTGTACAGCCAACTTGACTGGTACCAAGATGGCAAAGGAGGAATAGATTTTTAATTCCCTTATTTACTTGTCTTCCTCCATGATTTTATGTTCCAGCTCAAAAGAGCAGGCAAATGAGAAACCCATCTCTCTTCCTCTAGCTTGCCCTGATCACTAGGGGAAGAATTTCTATGACATTTCACATTTTCTCTGCAACCTATATTTGAACTCATAAGCAAGTTCAAAGATGTTCATGGATAATCTGGCCTTTCTCGCCAGATTAATCATAAGCGTGTTCAAATCCACCCATGAGCTAAAACATTGTTGTCGTTTAGTCGTGTCCGACTCTTCGTGACCCCATGGACCAGAGCATGCCAGGCCTTCCTGTCTTCCACTGCCTCCTGGAATTTGGTCAAATTCATGTTGGTAGCTTTGATGACACTGTCCAATAGGTAAAACATAGGTTGCAAGAAAAAAATGACACGCCATAGAAATTCTCCTCCTTATCAAAATTGTGAGCTTGTGAAATACAAGGCTCTGGTAGGTGGTTGGTGAAGCACACCTTCAAGAATGCTTCCAAAGTTATGAATTGCTTGCAGTTCCTAACAAAATTATGAATATATACTTCCTTTCATATCCCTCAGTTTTTTTCTATTTGTTTATATCCCTTTTGGGTATGTTTTTGTTGTTTATTTTCTCAGTATAAATCTGTCCTCTTTTTCCTCCTCCAGGATTACCACAACACTCTGTCTGTGTAGGTGGGTTTCCTTTTTTCTTTTCTATTTTTTTGGATGTTTTCCCAGAGATTTCTAATATAAAAATGGCATACGCTGAACTAATAAATAATTATGTGGCATTTGGAGAGAAGAGAAGCTGTCCTGATGTAAAAGCGACAGTTCATCAGCAAAGCAATGAACTTACCAGGAGAGGCAAAAGTAACATAACATTAAAGAGAGAGAAAGAAAGAGTTAGTCCCCTCAATATTCTTCTTTTATCATTTCCAGCCAGCCGGCAGGTGAAAAGAAAAACAGTCAATAGACGCGGTGACATTTCTCAAAGCTAGCAGAAATGGTGTTCAGGGCTGCAGTGAATGAAAAGGGAAGGCACCAGGAGGGGAAATGCATTGCAGGTACCCAGTGGGATCCTTTTAAATCTGTGCCTCTTCATTGTGCAAAGTTCTTACAGGGGGTGTGTGTCTATCTGTGTGTTTCCCATTGCATATATTTCCCATTTTACCATCTAAATCAAGATGACACAAAATTGACGTTTTAATTTATTCAGTTGCACAAAGTGTCAGGTAGCTCCGCCTCTTCAGATGTTTGGGCCACAGTGGTAAACTGTGGCCATTTTGGGAAGCCACTCTGAATGGCAAAACACATACAGTGGTGCCTCGCTTAACGAGCGCCCCATATAGCAATGAATTCACATAGCGATCCCTTTTCCGGGATCACTAATGTGAAGGCATCACATCGGCCCCAATGGGTGAAATTCGCATAGCGAAGATCGGTAAGCGTTTCGCCGGTAAGTGTTTGGCCGCGGGCAGCATTTTCGCGCCCTTGGTAAGCGAGGGGAGGGTGCGAAAACGCTGTGCGCGGCCATTCCGGGTGTTCCGGCCGCCATTTTGGACCCGCCAAACAGCTGATCCGTGGTCTCGCTGCGGCCGCAATGGCCGCGCACAGTGTTTTTGCGCCCTCCCCTCGCTTACTGAGGGCACGAAAATGGCTGCTGGACCCGGAAAACATCGATGTTTAATGCATTCCAATGGCTTTTTTTGATCCGTACAGCGATGTTTTCGCATAGCGAAGGTTAATCCGGAACGGATTAACCTCGCTATGCGAGGCACCACTGTATAGATATAGATAAAGGTCTAGATATAAAGATGATATGTGTCATCAGCTTCAACATTTTTGCCTCCAGAGATAGTTCAGGCTTGATTTGATCTAGGACCCACTTATTCTTCTTTCTGGCAGCGTGGGGCACCCAGAAAGCTCTCCAGCACCACATTTCAAATGAATCAATGTTTTCTCTCTCATCTTTCTTAGCTGTCCAGCTTTCCCACCTATATATGGTGATTGGAAATGCAAGTCTCCAGTGACACATCCTTGATCTTTTGTTTTTCCTAGTTCCTTCATTGCTGCCCTTGCAAAACTCAGTCTTCTTTGAATTTCTGGGCTGCAATCTCTATTAGGACTGATGAACCAAGGTATACAAGATCTTTCACCATTTCAATATCTTCATTGTCTATTTTAAGGCTGTGTAGTTCTTCTGTAGTCATGTTTTCTGTCTTCTTGGGCACTTTTCTCCTGTCACTTCCCCTAAGAGCATTTCAAGTCATTGCTACTTTCTGCCAATAGGATGGTGTCATCTGCGTACCTTAAATTACGGATGTTTCTTGCACCAATTTTCACTTCCCATTGTTTTTAATGTGATTCTGATAGCATTCCATGTTGCATTTGCATTCAAGGACTAGGGAGGCTTTGGATTTCGGTGGATCTTTTTCTGGTGAGCTAGTGTGGTGTAGTGGGTATGCTATTGGGCTAGAATGTAGGAGACCTGGGTTCAAATCTCTGCTTAGCCATGGAAGTTTATAGGGGGGTTATAAATGGTATATCGCTCCTTGAAAAACCCAACTCACGTGTCCTTTTAGCAGTCTTTTTGCACCTTGACTTTCTTTGGGAAAAGAAATGCATCTTGGCTTATGAATTATTATGACATTTATTAAATCTGAGAGGCCATCTCAGAGAAATAAAGCACGCACAAAACAACATACACATTTTAAAATGTGAATGGCTCAAATTACACAAATGCATTAGTCCGTAGTAGAAACGTATTTTAAAATAACACACATAAAACAGTGTGTATACTAGATAAAACATGTTAAAATGCATTCTTAACACATTTTTCTAGTATAATAATAAATAATAATAATTGTGTTCATAGTATATACAGCATTTAATGTGGGGGAGAACGACTCTTGAAATGTGATACTTTGCCTTTAAAAAAATGGGGGGATATCCAAATGGGATTTTGAGAAATGTAGCAACATTTAGCATTTGTACAACCCTAGTCAGTTCTTCTTCAAGGCTGGAAATCTTTCCGTACCCTCAGTCATCTGCTGTGTCTTCTGGTATCCATGATGCCACATCAGCCCTACTTCTGTAGCTTAAAATAGTGGGATAACTTTAATGATGATGATGGTGATGATGATGATGATGATGAAGTCAATATCTTGTGGGATTTCCAGATCCAAACAGATAGACACCTTGAACATAACACACCAGGTAAAGGTTCCCCTTGACAATTTTTTGTCCAGTTGTGACTGACTCTAGGGCTCATCCCCGTTTCCAAGCCAAAGAGCCAGCGTTTGTCCGAAGACAATCTTCCGTGGTCACATGGCCAGTGTGACTTAGACACGGAATGCTGTTACCTTCCCAGGTGGTCCCTATTTATCTACTTGCGTTTGCATGCTTTTGAACCGCTAGGTTGGCGGGAGCTGGGACAAGCGACGGGCACTCACTCCGTTGCGTGGATTCGATCTTACAACTGCTGGTCTTCTGACCTTGCAGCACAGGCTTCTGCGGTTTAACCCACAGCGCCACCACGTCCCATGATAACACACCAGACATAGTAGTAGTAGAACAATGAAATGTCTGGATCATTGACACTGCAATTCCAGGAGATGCATGAATTGAAAATAAAGTACTGGAAAAACTAAGCAAGTACAGAGAACTTGCAATCAAAACATCTTGCCTCTGGAAGAAACACACTTCGGTAGTCCCTGTAGTCATCAGGGCTTTGGGAACAATACCAAAAAATTTCACACAGTATTATACCGTTTCCCCAAAAATAACACGTAACCTGAAAATAAGCTCCAGTGTGATTTTTCAGGATGCTCATAAGCCCTATCCCAAAAATAAGCCCTTGTCAAGTGAAACCCCACCCTCCGCCATTGTGCAGCAACCAGAAGAAGATGACATGACTTTAAAATAAAACATCCCCTGAAAATAAGCCCTAATGCGTTTTTTAAGAGCAAAAATTAATATAAGACTCTGACTTATTTTCAGGGAAATACAGTAAACAGTTACAGATCTCAGAAATCACACCATCAGAGCTACAAAAAAATGGCAATATTAGGAACAGCATACATACTGCACCAATATTTAACAGATACTTAGGTTTATGGTTAAAATTTGTATCTGTTATAGAATAACAGTCAATATTTTTATAATTTTTATTTACTGTGCCTGGTGTTAATAATAATAATAATAATAATAATAATAATAATAATAATAATAATAATAATAATAATAATAATAATAATAATAATAATAATAATAATAATAATAATAATAATAATAATAATAATAATAGAGAAGGACTGAATTCCATAACTCAAGTATGATAGTTTTTTATGGTGTCAACACTGTTCATCTCTTTCCAGTATTCAGTGATTTACTCAGAAATTTTGAATTCTGCTTTCTGCAGTTCAATTCTAATAACATTAGAGGGTTTTTTTTCCCAATTAAAGGTCAAACTATAACCAGTAATTCTATTTTTCTGTTGTCAGCTCAGATACAGAGGTAAATTTGGAAGAAGAAATTCCAGGGCCAACCTCCCCCATAAGGAGAGTCTAAAAATGCATTGATGCATATCAAGAAGCACGTTCTAACAGTTTTTGTTTCCACCAAGGGCAGTCTTTTGCAAAGCTAATGGCTATTAACTTTCTATCCCAGATCATGACAATTGCAAAATATGCTGAGAAAACCCATTCCTCTCCCAGGTGTGGTAAAGATTTCAGCTATGTTCAGAGAGAATACAGAAGTGGGGGTAGTGAGGGGTGGCAAAAGGTGGTGTTATAGACTCTGCTACTCAGAAGGTCCCAGGGCTTTCACCCTGCCACCCCCAGCTGCAGAATGCTACTGGTCATCACTTATCCCCCAAAAATATTTCTGTCAAATCCATCATATACTGCATACAAATAACAGGCCGACTGTAGTCCACATCTCCACCACACAGTTTTCATATAGTCACCAATTTCTCCAGCCCAGAGCAAAAGAGGTTGTTTGGGGGGTTGATATAGCAAGGGGAAAAAAGGGTAAGAAGTAAATGAAATAGCCAGAGGTCCAAAGGATATTTTTCTTTGTGGACTGACAAAGATTTAGGTTACATCTTTCAGGAGTAGCAAGAGTTTTTACAGTTAAATAGCTCACTTCTTCACATGCATGGACAGTTGGTAAGCTTCGGATATATATACCACATGTGGTTGGAGTTGAGATATATATGATGTACTGAGCAAAATTAAATGTAGAATTGTTAGCTGTGGCACTTGAATTGACACAAACATCCTGGCACTAGATCGTGTGATACAAACGCTTTTTCTGAAGTGGCAGTTATCTGATTTCCACCCTGGGCACTTCTCATCTTCTCAGCTTGAATCCTGCTCCCTAGTTAGCCACATCCATTCAAACATCCCTGTTCACCGGCTTTTATATTTCATAAGTGTTCCAGCCCATCTCTTAGCTCAAAGAATATATCAAACCATATTTGAATATGTATTTTAAAAATGTGGAGAGATTATGCATTCTGTACAGAGTTTTAAATAGAAATTAAGAGAGTTATAGAGAAACAAGACAAAATAGATGTGTGGATGGATAAACCAGGTCAACAGATTTGTTCTTCCACAGAAGTAGAGACTGGTGTCCATCAAAATGCATATAAAGCAAACTTTTTAACAGTACTGGGTGTTTTGGATTGTCATTCTTTCCTTTAAAACCCTACCTTCTCTCTCGTCGTGTTACTGAGCCAGTATCACTCATCTTGCTGTGATTGTGCATTTATGGTGGGGTTTTTTTTACCTCCTAGGTGTAGAACTTTGCACCTATCCATGCAAAATTTCATTTTGTTGCTTTCAAGCCAGTGCTTGAGCCTACCAAAATCTCCTGCCATGGAACCTTCTCCATCATTGTCCTGAGTATAATAAAATTGGGTTTCCTAAAATCTAGCATACTTGTGGAACTACACTCTGCTTTTGTTCCTCTGAAATCAAGAACTCACTTAGAACGTGGTCAATTTCACCCAAAGTTCCCGTTATTACCACTTCACTGATCAAGCCATTTCTGTTGGTTAGGATGAAGTCCAGGACAGAATTGCTTCTTCCATTTTTTAAAATTTATTTTTGTAGGAGAAAATTATCAGCCACACAAGCTAAGAATTTCTTGAAAGGGCCATATTTTGCAGGATTTCTTAACAGATATCAGAATAATTGAATTATTCCATTATTACTACAGTAAATCATGTCTCTTTGAAATTCATGCAATTTGTTATTCAAATGTTTTATCCACATCTCTTTGATGTGGTAGTAGACTCCAGTTTACCACATTCCTTCTGCTTTTCATGCCAGTTATATTAATCCAGGTGCTCTTGATAGAACAAGCTCATCCTCTGTTGTTTCTGTATAGGAATGTGTATTTTTGATATAGTGTGACTCAAAGCCTATCTCACAGCCATAAATACTCCACTCCCAAGCAAACTACACCAGAGCACACAGTGCTGTCCTCTGAAGATGCCGGCCACAGAGACTGGCGAAACGTTAGGAAGAACAACCTTCAGAACACGGCCAAAGAGCCCGAAAAACCCACAACAACCATAGTGTGACTCCATCACCCTTTGTATTCTTTCTGTTCGTTTTGAATTATTTATATCCTTCAGTTGCTGTATTCTAGTCATGGGAGTCATCCCACTGAGTTTCAGTTATCCCTATCAAGTGATATTTACCCTCCTGAACTAGGATTTCCAGTTCTTTTTGTTTGTTTCCCAAACTCCTGGCATTCATATAGACACTGGAGGTTGTGTGATTTGCAGCATGCTTTTCTTTGTAAATGTTTATGAATACTATTATTAAAGTTAATATTATTAACCCCCATTAGAACTGTTTGTTCCATTCTTATTGTTCATAAGGCTTCATCTATATTTCCCTCTGTGCTTGTATCTCCCTCCCCATTCCAGGTCAGTTTAAAGCCCTCATGGTGACATTCTTCATGCTGTGGCCAAACAGATTCTTCCCAGTCCTTGTGAAATGCAAGCCATCTCTTGCTAGGAGTCCACCTTCCAGGAACTTTAGCCTGTGATCCCCAAAAAAACCAAATCCCTCACATCGACATGTCATGAGTGCAGCCAAAGATCTGGAACCCGAAGGGTTAACTGTAGCTGAGGAGAATGTTGAGCAATCAGAAATACAAACACCTGAATCGCCTCCAGATTCTCCTCCCCAGTAGACAGGCTGAGGGCCAGGCTGAGGGGAGGACTTATGACAAGAAGGTCAGAGGATCGCTTGAAGGCTGCCTGCAGAAACATCCGATCAACTAGCCCTGAGTTCTGACAGGATGAAAAGGCTTCCAGCAGCTCAAGGGCTGTTTTATTTATTTTATATTTATTTATTTTATTTATATGCCGCCCACTCTACCCAGAGGTCTCTGGGCGGCTTACAATAATTAAAATTCAATACAATAAGATGATTAAAATACAATTATAATACAATTAAAATACAATTAAAATTGCCATCATCAGGACCCACAGTTGTTATTTCAATTAAAAGCCTTCTGGAACAGGAAGGTTTTGACCTGGCGCCGAAATGTCATCAACGTCGGCGCCAGACGGATTTCAGTTGGGAGGGCGTTCCATAGTCTGGGGGCAGCTGCCGAAAAGGCCCTTTGTCTACAAGCCATCCCTCTTACCTCTTTGAGGGATGGCTCTTTCAAAAGGGCCCCCTGGCTAGATCTTAACTGCCGGGTAGGCTCATATGGAAGGAGGCGGTCCTTCAAGTATCCAGGGCCCAAGCCGTTTAGGGCTTTATATGTCAAAACAAGCACTTTGAATTGGGCTCGGGCAGCAACTGGTAACCAATGTAAATTGAACAGAATTGGCTTGATGTGATCTCTAGCGGCTCCACCACTCACCAGCCGCGCAGCTCGATTCTGGACCAGTTGCAGTCGCCGGACCGTCTTCAAAGGCAGCCCCACATAGAGCGCATTGCAATAATCTATACGAGATGTTACCAGTGCGTGTGTAACTGTCATGAGACTCCGCTCATCCAGGTAGGGCCGCAGCTGGTATAATTTCCGCAGCTGAAGGAAGGCGCCTCTGGCCACCGAGTCCACCTGGGCTTCCAAAGTTAGACTGGGGTCCAGGAGCACCCCCAGGCTGCGGACCCTGTCCCTTAGGGGGAGTGTAACCCCATTCAGGGCATGGTTCACTTTTCTGCTCAGTTCTTTTAGCTAGCTAGTGTGTGTGTAAGAGAGAGAAAGAGAGTTGGGTGTATTGTTTCTTGTCTGGCTTTTGAGTAGTAAAGCTTCATCACTTTTTACTATATAAGCAGCTCTGAGATGGCTGAAAATCCATGGAAGCAACAAGTCAAACCTCTGGCTTGCATCCATGCTCCTGACAACCTTGAACCTTGTTCCCTGGACCCTTGGCTTTGGACTCTGACCCTGGACTATGTTGTGTGAGTTGGCTTTGGTATTTGGATATCGGCTCTGCATTCCCTGAATTCCTGACATAGCATTGGTTTATCGGACTCTACTGTTGTAACCCCCAGGAACGTGACACGACAACACCTTTGTAATCAGTTATTCACCTGGAGCATTTTCCTTTCCCTTTCTATTCCTCTTCCAAATACTTGTAGGATGGATGAGAAAATTATCTGGGCCCCCACTGGGTACTTGATTTTCCTTCCTGGAGAGTCAAAGTCTGATATGATTTCTTTGTAGAGAGGTTGAGAGGAAAGGGCTATGCATCTTTGGATTTTATGAGTGATGGCCATCATTCCATCACATCCGTGATCTGTCCTCCAAGAATCCAGAGTTCTTCCCTGCATCAATGCCACACAGCAGGCAGTCTCCTAGTATTACAACCACTCTTCTTCTTTTTGTAAAGTGTGGATTCAGAGACTCTGTCTGGCTCAGCTTCAGCTTATCTCATGTTCTTCCGTGGGGGCCTCTTGTATATCTTCCTCTGCATACTGTTCTTCCAACAGTGCTAACATTTTATATATCCCAATTTCTTTCTCTTTTTAAAATGCTGCTGTTGGCTGCTTTGGAATGGGTGTCCTTTCTCCTGGAGGTCAAGTCTGGGTTGGTGGCTGTTCATGTAGCAACGGCAAGTTTGCTTTAGATAATGCCAGGCAGAAGACTCCAACTCAGACAAGGCAAATGGCAAAGGAAAAGGAAAGGGTGAGAGGGAAGACTGAAAGTGGAGAAAGGCAGATCCTACTTTCTCAAAAGTGATGAAGCTTTACTACTCAAAAGCCAGACAAGAAACAATACACCCAACTCTCTTTCTCTCTCTTACACACACACTAGCTAGCTAAAAGAACTGAGCAGAAAAGTGAACCATGTGGGAGTGTGGTAACTTTTCTACACTCCCAGCAATTGGGGAGTGCAATATAGCTTGTTTCTTTCTGTCCCTTCTTTCTTTCCTTCCCTCCATTCAAAGTTCATGAAAACAAATTCTTGAGCAGTATAAAGCAACATATTGAGATATGGGAACATAGTTCAGTTATCTTGGATGACTGAATAGTGAGAACTAATTCAGCAATTACTCCAGAAAAATGAGGATTTTTGTCTTCTAGTACTTGAGGAACAAGGTCTTCAGAAAGTGGTGTTTCCAATAATTAAATAAAGGTTTAATAAAACACTCTCTCGCAGTTGCATAGAAAGGGCAAGAGCACATTAACAAGGAAATGTATTTGTGCAAGAGTTTCCACGACAAGCTCCATCTGGGTAAAGTTGTCCTGACAATCTTCCTTGTTGTTATATTGTGTTTATTAAACTAAAAAAAAAACTTTCATTTCCTCCCTTAGAAGTGTGTGGAAAAGATTCTTGATAGGCATTTCTCTACATTGGAGGATGAAGTTGTCAATCAACAAAGTCTAGCTCTTTCCCCTTTTTTTATCACCTTATGAAAAGATGCCTTATAAGGTGTCTGAAATTTTAGTTTCACCTTTTTCTGCTTTTCACTGCTTCTTTTTAAATTTTAACCCTCTAAATGCCCAATTGTTCTGGTTCAGTCCACAACAAATTCAAACCTGAACAGTAAACAAGTAACAGCTGTTTACTTCAGTCCCAGAAACACCTGGGCCAACAAACAAAACAGCCTGGATTTAGCTCAGAATTTAGAATTCAATTGACAGCAATTAACACTTATGTGTGCACACAAGTGCATGCATGTGCATGCATGTGTTCAGGCACACAAGGGAGTGAGGATGAGTGAGGATTTGCTTCTAGGTCTCCTGAGTCCTAAGGGGTGTGGTGGCGCTGTGGCTTAAACCGCAGAAGCCTCTGTGCTGTAAGGTCAGAAGACCTGCAGTCGTAAGATCGAATCCACGTGACGGAGTGAGCTCCCGTCGCTTGTCCCAACTCCCGCCAACCTAGCGGTTCGAAAGCATGCAAATGTGAGTAGATAAATAGGGACCACCTCGGTGGGAAGGTAACAGCATTCCGTGTCTAAGTCGCACTGGCCATGTGACCACGGAAGATTGTCTGCGGACAAACACTGGCTCTCTGGCTTGGAAACAGAGATGAGCACGACCCCCTAGAGTCAAACACAACTGGACAAATTGTCAAGGGGAACCTTTACCTTTACCTTACCTCCTGAGTCCTAGTTCATCACTCTGTCCACTGCACCACACAGAGTATCCAGCAGCCCAAGTATTGAGCAATTAGGAACTCTCCGATACATTAGACAGTTGATACAAATACATTCCCTTATTAATGTATTTGTTGTGTTAAAATAAAAGTATGTAATCCAGATTAAATGATGGCTAGGCATGTATTTGCACTACATGATTGGATTAGCGTGATCCCACTTTAATGTTTATGGTTCTGCTTTCATAACCCTGGGCTTTGTAGTTTGGAGAGCTGCTTGGAATTATCTGCTAGACAGCTCGAGAAGCAATCCACAGAACCACAATTCCCTACGTACTCAGAGCAGAGAATTAAATGTAGACAGCACCCGGTGAGTTCATTTCTAAACCACAAGATACAATGCATGGAATTACCTACAAATGATGTGCTCTTCATAGATATGCCTGTTAAATAAAGGTAAAGGTAAAGATGTGTGTCTTCTTCCAGGTAGGGCTTTCTTTTGAGTAAATATTACACACTCTGGAGCTTGACTGTGGGGAAGAGTATTACTGGAATGAAATGTATACACACGCACACACTTAGGGATGCACATTGTCTTTAGATAAACTGTAAACTGGGACCAAACATGACTATTTGTGGGTTTTTAAGGCAACCATGTGGCGGACCAAGATCCCCAGGGCATTCAGAAATCAGAGCAGTGCCCACTGCAGATTCCTCGTATTCAATAGAACATTTGTGGAATTAAAATGTTAACATTAAAAAGATTCCATGTAAATAAAAAAAATTTAAGGGGAATCAATAGCTTATAAGGAAGATGCTGAGCTGGTATCAAAGGAGGAGCCTGAGATCTTCACTACCACCATGAGGCCCAAGGCCTGTCCTCCCTACCCCAATCACTTTAAGTCTCCGAGTGAATATACCAGGTTGTAGCAGCTGTTTTCTGCACAAAGTTACTTGGTTTTTACAGGTTTGAATTTTCTTTCCCTTTCCCTTTGTTCCTCTTTTCAAAACAGTTGGTTGTTACACTACTAGGACTGAACATGTATGCTTGTACAGATAGATACCTGTGTTTCTTTGTGCTATAAGGTCTGTAGATCTTCAGCTGTAAGATCGAATCCACGTGATGGAGTGAATTCCGGTCGCTTGTCCCAGCTCCTGCCAACCTAGCAGTTTGAAAGCACGTAAATGTGAGTAGATAAATAGGTACCACCATGGTAGGAAGGTAACTGCATTCCGTGTCTAGTCGTGCTGGCCCCATGACCACGGAAACTGTCTACGGACAAATGCTGGCTCTGTGGCTTGGAAACGGGGATGAGCACCATCTCCTAGAGTCGAACACGACTGGACAAAAATTGTCAAGGGGAACCTTTACCTTTACCTTTATCTACATTTGAATACTTGGGTCTATTTAAATTCTGGAAGTGTGACATTGGGAGGGGATGCCTCTAGAGAGGAAGAAGGAAAGCAGGAGGCTAGCACTTGAAGGAATAAGATGCAAAGAATCAGAGGCACAAGGAAGCACGACATGTACTTGGAGCTACAGAATTCTTACCAGCTCTCACCTTGGACAGCGATTCAGAGCTGCTGGAACAGGGACAGCAAATGCAAAAAACATGGAAATGATGGTGGAGGATCCAGTGAATAGAAGGATTCCTAACACTCAATAAGTGGGGAAAAACACAACAATGAAGCAGCTTGAGGGAATGACTCATGGTCTGAAATGTTTCTGTATAAATGTCAATGCACAGGACATGGGAAACAGGATGATCTTGAACTCTTGCCACAGGAAGGCAAATGTGCTAAAATAAGCATAACAGAATAACTGTAACTGAAATAATTTAATAATTGAACATAGTCTTAAAGAATAGACCAAGCAGGAAAGAAGGAGAATCAGTGTTATAGATAAAAGCTATGAACAACTGCAGAAAGATCCATGAACTGGAACAAGAGATGTCGGTGGGAACCATTCACCAAAAAAACAGATAAGAAAAAAATAATAGCAATGGCACTGCATTGTGCTACTTTCCAGACCAGGGGTTCTTAATATTTTCTTTACTACAGGCCTTCCTTAAATATATTTTGTTGCCACAGACCACCAAGACTTAACTCAGCATATAAAACTCCAAAATGCATCAGATATTTGTTTAAAGTTTCTCATGAAGAGTCTCATTGACAAATACTCCATGCTATGACAGCAACACTTTTTAAGATGACTGGAAGAAGCTTCATTTTACTTAGAATCAGATGCAGCCTCATCAACAGCATCAGTTATTTTACATTTCAGATTCAGCCAGTGATCCATTCTGAAGCTCAGCTAAAATGTATTGTTACAGAATTCACTGCAATAATATTGAATAGTCACTTTACTTGGCAATAACCAGTTTTATTAGCGATATCAAAGAAGAAAAACAATCACAACATCCATCTGAACACTCACTCTGATTGACTCTGACTTCCTGCGGCTTCTGACTGTCTGTGTAGTAGCAAGAAATGTGACGTGCTTTCTCTCAGCCACTCAGGATCCTTCACTTGGATATTCTCACCATGTGCAGATATATCAAATAGTTACTTGCAAACAAACAGTTGTTTTCATAACCAGTTTTTACTTTTGTTTGTTTTCAATTGAGGCAATAGGTTAGAAAAGCCAGGTTTTACAGAAACAAGCAAGGGAAATTAAGATTTTGTTTTATGTTTCCTTTTCTTGCTTGCTTTCTCTTTCATTCATTCTTTCTCTTTTAACTGCTAAAGATCATAACGTTTCTTCAAGCCGTCCCAGGCTCCCTGTGAGGACAATTGTGGCCCCCATTGTGGACCCACAGACCACAGATTAAGAAACTATGTCCTTCACAGACTTAAGATTTGAATGATGTCCTTCTCAGTCATGTTACCAAATATTCAAAGAAGTGAGATACAGTGGTAATAAGAGACTTCAGCTACTCTAATATCTGTTGGAAGCTCAACTCACAAAAAATATAAGGTCCTCACTGACTTTTCTGACAACTTCACTTGAAAGGGCAACATCAGAATCAGCTATCCTGAATATCTGGTCTTAGCCTGATATTGGACTATGAATTTAGGTCTCCCTACCCTGATACTCTTGAGAGTCCCCTGGACTGCAAGGAGAACAGACCTATCCATTCGAAAGGAAATCAACCCTGAGTGCTCACTGGAAGGACAGATCCTGAAGCTAAGGCTCCAATGCTTTGGCCATCTCATGAGAAGAGAAGCCTCCCTGGGAAAGACCCTGATGTTGGGAAAGTGTGAAGGCAAGAGGAGAAGGGGATCACAGAGGATGAGATGGTTGGACTGTGTCATCGAAGCAACCAACATGAATTTGACCCAACTCCAGGAGGCAGTGGAAGACAGGAGGGCCTGGCGTGCTCTGGTTCATGGGGTCATGAAGAGTCAGACATGACTAAATGACTAAACAACAACAACAGCCCTGATACTGATACTGGAGTGGCATTGCCAGTTCCTGCTCCAGGTGGCTTGCATTTAGTCAGAACTCTCCACTATGACCTGTCCATCTTGGGTGTCCCTGCATGGCGTGGCCCTCAGCTTCATTGAATTACTCAAGCCCCTTCACCACGACAAGGCAGCAATCCATGAAGGGGAACACGACTTAACAACTAAACAATAACAACAACAAGCCCTGATTTTCTGCTTCATTGAGCTGACCTGTACTAAGCCATTTTGCCTTACCCTCTTGCTGGCAGCCATGATTCTCTTTTACAGACCAGAGCAGAATACTCTGGACCTGTGATACTTTCTTATGTTGGTGGAGTATTTGCAACCTTACATGCAACCTTTAGTAGGTGTGGCTGGGAGGGCCCTTTCTGGGCTGGGGCGACCATTCAGCAATCCAGCACTAAATAATCACTCCTTCCTTCTGTGACAACCCCAGACCTACTGGGATATATCACCCTTTAACTAAGCTGCCACCAACCATTCCCTATAAGGAGTCACACAGACCAGGAATGGATTTTACTAAACAAAAGAACAAGGTTTATTGAAATAACAGGGTAAATAAAAAGATCAGGTAAATAGGATAATGTAATGTGGCATAGTCCCAACCATATACATACAACAGTTTGGTTCCCACAGAACCCTTTAAAGTAAAGCACAGACCCTGAACCTATCAGTTCTGGCTACCCAGATAGAAACCTGAACCTATCAGGTATGTACTAACTGACACACAGTTGTACTCAGTCTGACACACAGACTCCAACTCCTAACTCTCCACATCAGCTCCAAATATATATACAGTACAGCTCCTCCCCCTGATGTCCCGCCTTCCACTCCCCATAGGATGGAACTTTCCCTCCAAACCCATGACAGACAGGTACCATCAGTGCTGTATGTGACATCTGCATTCAAAGAGAGACATGCCTCTCTGCTAAGAGCCTTTTCTCCTCTCCTCTGTCTGTTGGAGTCAATCAATCTGTTGGAAATCAGTGAGTCTCTCATGGTCTTTTGCTGAAAAATCCTTGCTTTGTTAATTGGCTGTTGAATCTCTCCCATTGTATGTAAAGAGAATGACTTTTATTCTTTCTTTAATTTATGTTTCAGATTAGATTTAGTGCCAGTTGATGAGAAAAAGGGGTGTTCTAATTCGGAGACCTTAAAGCTAATTTTTCTTTGTGAATCCCTGCACCTCTGTTGCACAGTTAGAGGGATTTGACCAAAATTCTAAACTCTGCAATATATGAGGTTACTGTCACATTCAAAATTGTGTCCTGGAATACTTCCATACAGTACTTTGTTGCTGTTGATTTTTAATAAGTGCATATTGGAAGACAAACCCTGCTTTGGTCTTGCTGTTGTTGTTTCCACAGAAGGCTCCTAAGTGATTTCTCAGTGGAAAGAATCCTGGAATAGCAATCCCAGATACACCTAACCTTGAGGGTTCTTAGGGTGATCAACCTGTCAGATAATGAAACATATTTTTGACATTGGTTGGGGATTAAATCATCAGCAGTGCAAGAGCAACTGTAGCATTCTATTTAATTCTGGTCTCTCAAATTGCCTTCCACTTCTGTCCGTGAAGAGTTCTTGTAGCGCCAGCTGCAAATTGCTGTGAACCTTTTATGATAAGCTGAGATGCAGCATCTCTTAACCTTGCAAACACCTTTTGTGTCATTGCATGCCCTTTAAAGTATCTCAGAAATTATGAAAAAGCTAAAAAGGCCTCCTAGTTCAGATGTCTCCCTGGGCAACGATGCAAGAAACACAGTTTGAGATGAACTAGTAGTCTAAGAGTTCTGAAAGCATTTACTAAGAGGTTCATCAGAAATTATTCTAGCTTTGTCTTTGATCTGTTTTTGCTCTGGACATCTATTTCTATCATAGAAATCAATGTGAGATGTCTTCAGCACACACACACACACAAAAACTGCCTTATAGCAAATCAGATCATTGGTTAACCTAGCCCAGTATTGTCATGGCTTTCTGGAGTTTCAAGATTGTTATAACTCAACCTAGGAAACCACATAATGCTGTCAGGTCTTTGTTGATTGATTGATTGATTGATTGATTGATTATTTGATTTGATTTGATTTGATTTGATTTGATTTGTATCCCGCCCATCTGGTCTATACGACCACTCTAGATGGCTAGGGAATTGATGTGCTTCCTTGAGTCTCTAGACAGGCATGCAGTCTCTGAGTATTAAGTGCTTCAAGGCAAAAACCTATTTGTATCTAGAGGTGGTTTTAAAATCTGGGAATCAATCTTAGCCAATTTCCAGCAAGCACCAGGTTGGCTGGCTGAGTATTAAAGTGTTTCTATATATACTGTGTTCACACAACAGTGTTGGATCATTATTTGAAATTTGAAGGGAGCAAAGCAGGAACTAGAATACCAGCGCTGTGACTCACCAGCCTTCTTGTGGTACAAAATGGGGGAAAGCTGCATTGGTTGGTGCTAGAGATGGGTATGAAATGGGCCATGAACCAAAAAAGCCAATGAACCAAGCTAGTTCTTGGTTTGCTTCACAGTCCACTTTGGGGATCCTGTTTTGCCAAAGCAAAATGAAACACTGAACTCTTTCCCTTTGGCAATTCCTCTGGCCACCCCCTTCCCACTGCCCCCATTGCCTCCACTTACCAGCTCTTACTGCCTCCTCCACCAGCACCACTGCCACAGGTGTCATCCTCAGAGGCAACAGGCCTAGCTTCCCTGCCAGGAACCAAATGCTGTCTGTAAGCATGGGCCCGCCTAGCAGCTGGGCAAGGGGCACATGCTCAGAGACCGTATCTGATTTCCCTGCCAGGAGTTTGCCACAGCCTCTGAGCATGCACCTATGGCAGTGGTGGAGGCTGAGGTGAAAGAAGCAAGTAGGGACACACACACACCGGGGCACCACCAACCTTCATGAACTATCACTTTTCCATTTTGTACCTATCTCTAGTTGGTGCTAAGCCTTCTTTAATTAGTAGCAGCAGCACGCGGGGGTGGGCAAACACTAATAGTCCAAGGGCTGCACCCATCCACCTACCCACCATTCCTGAACCTTGGAAAGTTGCTACCACTCCCAGGAAAGTTCACACACACACACAGATACACACACACACACAAACACACACACACACACACACACAAACACACAAATATCATTTCAGCCCTCTACTGACCGTAAATGAAAAAAGGTTTTTTTAAAAAATTAACAATTTTGAGGGAGCTTAGGAGAGCCTTTAATGGAACATGGTGGCGCTCTGGGCTAAACCGCAGAAGCCTCTGTGCTGCAAGGTCAGAAGACCAGCAGTCTAAAGACTGAATCCATGTGACAGAGTGAGCTCCCGACGCTTTGTCCCAGCTCCTCGCCAACCTAGCAGTTCAAAAGCATGCAAATGCAAGTAGATAAATAGGTACCACCTCAGTGAGAAGGTAAAATGGTGTTCCCTAGTCATGCTGGCCACATGACAATGGAAATTGTCTATGGACAAACGCTGGCTCTACGGCTTGAAAACAGGAATGAACACTGCCCCCTAGAGTCAGACACGACTGGACTAAAAATGTCAAGTTTTAGGAGAGCCTTTGGACATGGCAAAATGCTGTCAAGTCTCCAGGAAATGACACAAAGACTTTTTGAGCCAAAAGGATTAATTATAAAAAAATAAAAAATTAATTCAATTTTCAAAAGTCAGAGAGTGGGACGAGCAAGTGTCGGTGAAACATGTGTGGCCTTGGGCACATCACTGCCAAATATTTTCCCCACATCACCCCCTGCTGGCTGTGTGGTGTCACTTTCCAAGACTGGCTGCATTTTGCTCCTCTTTCGTTCTTTTCTTCATCATATAGAACATTGCACAATTTAAAATTATGCATGTGCAGTATATGAAATATGGTTAAAATTATAAACCAACTAAAATATTAAGATTTTACCCATATTCTAGGCCCATTTAGCTGGATACCTCTAGAAATTGTTTCCAAAATCAGCTGGTTCCAATTCACTTTCTATTCCCTCCCCATCAAATCTGGGATCCCCACACACCCCCACAACATCATACAGGCCCACTCTCTGGTCTCAGATTTAGCCCTAACATCTCAGAGAAGGGGTTGCTGCTGACATGGCAACCCAAAGATCAGACCCCATTCTCACAATGCCAAGACTTCTTTCTGAGAAGGAACTCTCCCCCAGGTCAAGAAGACATACCGCCTAGAACAGGATGGACAAAGTTTCTTCTGTCCATTGTCCTTCTTCCCTTGAAATGAATTACTTTGGAGCTGCATGCTGCTAGCAGTGGACAGGAGAAATTCCTTTCTCTCCCTTTATCTGGCTCCTCTCCATTTTCTCTCCATCCCTCTCCTTTTTTCACCCTCCATCTGCTGAGGGTGGGTAGCTCCAGAGACAGTCTACACGCCTCCTCTTCTGGGGGCATGTCAAGGGGTCTCCAAGGTTTCCCACAATCCACACCCAAACACCTTTTCTTCTGTATTATAGCTTGTCTATCAGAGGTTCCCAAATCTGAAGCAGAAGAGAGCCCTTAGACCTATAGCCCCTGAGGCACCCTCCCAGCAACCCGAAGCTTATGGTCTAAAGTTGGGTTCTATATCCTCATGCTACAGTAGCCATATGTTCTCCTTTAGAAAGGAACATCTGGCCTCCTCTACATACACAAACACCCCTTGAGGCCCTGCAGCCAGCAAACAACCCAGAAATGCAAACACATGTTGAGGGAACACTCTCCACACACTCTTAAAATAATTTAATGGCCACTAGAAGGCACAAGAGAGCTGGACCATAAAGAAAGCTGACCACCGAAGAATTGATGCTTTTGAATGGTGGTGCTGGAAGAGACTCTTGGGAGTCCCCTGGACTGCAAGGAGAACAAACAGATCCATTCCGAAGGAAATCAACCCTGAGCGCTCACTGGAAGGACAGATCCTGAAGCTCCAATACTTTGGCCATCTGATGAGAAGAAAAGATTCCCTTGAAATTACCCTGATGTTGGGAAAGTGCAAAGACAAGAGGAGAAGGGAACGACAGAGGATGAGATGATTGGATAGTGTCATCAACATAAATTTGACCAAACTCAGGGCAAGACAGGAGGGCCTGGTGTGCCCTGGTCCATGGGGTCACGAAGAGTTGGACACAACTAAACGACTAAACAACAATATGTAGGCACAAGGAGAAATTTTCATTTACAAAACCCCTTTTTAAAAAAAGAAAAAAGAAAAAAACAGTAGTGTTGGTCTCATGGGAGTGGAGTACCTAGTGAGCTATCATGTGTTGCCCTTGGCTTCTGGGTAAGGCCCCACCCCACCCCTCTTGACACCCAGAGTCCCATTCTCTGCTAAAGAAATGTTTTTTTTTTCAAATAAAACTGCATTTATATTGGCAGGAACAGATACTTATGCAAATTAGCCTTAGATGAGGAAACTTTTGATTTCCCAACATATCAATGTATGCTCCCCCAAAGCATTTTAATTAATAATTATATAATTTACAATTTCCTGTATCATTTGACTCTACCATATACATTTGATTTTATCCTATGTTTGGTTTGGTTTTGTTTTTCCAAAAATCTGCCCCTTCGTTGCCTTTTAGTGTCTTCAGAAAGCCTTGTTTGGCTATTGCTCCTGCAACAAACTAAACTTAACTGAACCATTCCACCTCTAAATATTACCATCGAACCACTGTGGAAATGCACATCTCCTGTTTGCTCGCCTCGTGGGGTACTCTCAGGTGCCCTATGTAGAGGTTCAATTAAGCTATCTGAGCTAGTAGCTATTGTTCAAATGTCTCTGCTGAAATTTGTCACCTCCTTTTTTTTTCCCCTGAAGAAATCTGAGCTAGCGGCCAAAATCTAATCTGGAGATTTAAAACATTCCATAACTTAATTACAGACTGTTTGAATAAGTACTTCTCTTGTCTTTCCTAATTCTGCCAATAGTTACACTGATTATATGACCCTGAATCAAGGTTTGTGATAGGGACCAGGGTAATGGTGAAATTATCAACTTCAGACTATTCATATACTTTTCACTACTATTTTATTCTGTGACATTTCTATTTCTTCATTCGAAAAAGGCCCTTTAGACTTCCCTTATAGAACCATTTCATATAGATTTGTTTGTTTTGGCTGCCTTCTTCTGCACTTTTCCTATTCTCTAATATGCTTCATGGAGCAGGTCAACTGCTCAGCTATTTAATTAAAAGTTTATTCAAATGTCATTTCTCAGTTATTATGTCCAAAGCTTTTGGATCAGTAGGAAGTGGTTTCATGTAGTGAACATAGCAGCCCTTTCCATGTCTTCAGGGTCCGGACTGATTCATCTCACTCAGAGTGTTGTTGTTTCCTTCTAGGTAGGCAGGACTGCAAGAGAGCTTATTGTCTCAGTTAACCCTTGCTTGAATGACAAGGCACTCCTTTTGGCTGTATCCTTGGTCGTTCTTTGGTGGTGGCCCTGGGGTTCCTCTGCAACCTGGTTCTGCTTTGTCCTTTTCGCCGTGACAACAGTATCATGTTGCAAATATCCGTTGGCTATGGGAGCACACCAAAGAATTTCAGAAGAAGGTCAGTCTACGTTTATTGTTGTTGTTGTTTAGTCATTTAGTCGTGTCCGACTCTTCATGACCCCATGGACCAGAGCATGCCAGGCCCTCCTGTCTTCCACTGCCTCCTGGAGTTGTGTCAAATTCGTGCTGGTAGCTTCGGTGACACTGTCGTCCCCTTCTCCTCCTGCCTTCATGCTTTCCCAACATCAGAGTCTTTTCCAGGGAGTCTTCTATTCTCATGAGATGGCCAAAGTCTTGGAGCCTCAGCTTCAGGATCTGTCCTTCCAGTGAGCACTCAGGGTTGATTTCCTTTAGAATGGATAAGTTTGTTCTCCTTGCAGTCCAGGGGACTCTCAAGAGCCTCCTCCAGCACTGCAATTCAAAAGCATCAATTCTTTGGCAGTCAGCCTTCTTTATGGTCCAGCTCTCACTTCTATACATCACTACTGGAAAAACCATAGCTTGACTATTCGGACTTTTGTTGGCAAGGTGATATCTCTGCTTTTAAAGATGCTGTCGAGGTTTGTCGTCACTTTCCTCCCAAGAAGCAGGCATCTTTTAATTTTGTGGCTGCTGTCACCATCTGCAGTGATCATGGAGCCCAAGAAAGTAAAATCTGTCACTGCCTCCATATCTTCCCCTTCTATTTGCCAGGAGGTGATGGGACCAGTGGCCATGAGCTTAGTTTTTTGATGTTGAGCTTCAGACCATGTTTTGTGCTCTCCTCTTTCACCCTCATTAAGAGGTTCTTTAATTCCTCCTCGCTTTCTGCCATCAGAGTGGCATCATGTGCATATCGGAGATTGTTGATATTTCTTCCGGCAATCTTAATTCCAGTTTGGGATTCCTCCAGTCCAGACTTCCGCATGATGTATTCTGCATATAAGTTAAATAAGCAGGGTGACAATATACAGCCTTGTCGTACTCCTTTCCCAATTTTGAACCAATCAGTTGTTCCATATCCTGTCCTAACTGTTGCTTCCTGTCCCACATATAGGTTTATACACTACAGCGAAGCCTTTGACTGTGTGGATCATAAGAAACTATGGGGTTTTTTTGTGAAACAAAAGGGGACTACAGCCAAGAAATCTGAAGAAGACTTAGACTTGGAAGGACAACAATAAAGGAATTAGAAAAGAACACCAAGTGCCAGGATGTGTCACTGGAGACCAAGCTAGTCTTGTATTTCTAATCACCATGTATGAGTGTGAAAGATTAAACAGTAAAGAAAGCTGAGAAGGGGGGGGGAGAACTGATTTGTTTCAAATATGGTGCTGAAGGAGAGTGTTGCGGATACTCTGGAAGGCCAGAAACACAAGTGGGTTCTAGTTCAAATCAAGCCTGAACTATATCTGGAGGCAAAAATGATGAAACTGAGACTGTTATATTTTCGGCACATCATGAAAAGGTAAGATTCTCTAGAAAAGACAACAATTCTGAGAAAAGTTAAAGGTAGCAGGAGAAGAGGAAGACAAAATACAAGATGGATGGACTCCCTTAAGGAAGCCACATGCTTTTACAAGAGCTGAACAGGTTGCCATAAGTTGGAGGTGACGATGGCACCTAACAACAACAACAACAACAACAACAACAACAACAACAACAACAACAACAACAACAACAGGCTCATGACTTCCGGTTCAAGGCTCCATGCTCACATCAAATTGGTGCCCATACCTTTGTTTCTGAATAGGGTTCCAGATCAGTTGTTTTTTTTTCCCCTGGTAAAAAATAAAAAATAATTTTTTAAAAAATCAATTGAATAATAAAATTGAAATGAAAACAATTAAAACTGCATAAACAGCTAAAATGCTAAAATTGCGCACAGTGCTCTAAATGCGACCAAGCTATGGAGTTTCATAATCATAAAGATACTTATGATTTGATGTTCAGTCTCTTAGTAATTGTTCTTGTGCCTGAAGTTGCCTTTATCACTGCTGAACTATACAGTTGCTTATGTCTTCGGTGAGTTATTTACCATTTCCCCAGATCTCTTTCATGAGATCTCAGAGCCAGTTGAGCTCCCTTCAGCACATGTGTGAAGTACATCTCCAGCCATAATTAGAGAAAACTGGCATGAGTTCTTCATATGCATGACTTGTTAGGCAAATCTCAAAAGGAGGAGGTGAGAAGCAAAACGTTTGCCAGGGAAGAAATAGCTTTTCTAATATTCTACATTCATACCAAGAAAGTCATGCCACCCTGGGAACTTTAGTGCTTATCTCATCCAACCACCTGTTCAGCGCAAAGAATCCAAACCTTCAGTTCTGCTTGAAGATCTCCAGCCGAGGAAAACTCATCAGCTCTATAAATACTTGTTCCATTGTCGAACTACTCTTACAGTTAATAAATTTCTCCTAAAGGGTAGCAATATTCTTCCCACCTGGAATTGCCGATTAGACCAAGCCCTGCCTAGCTGAAGAGCAGAAAATGAGTTCTTGCCTTCCTTTTTGTGACATTTTTTTCCAAATATTTGAAGAGTGATCTTATATCCCCTGCCAATTACCTCTCATCCAGATCAAACCTATGAAGTTCCTACCACCTTTTCTCATACAACGTGCTTCCTACAATCTCTCACAAAGAATAATTGAATGCTGGCAGCTTAACTGTGAACAGATGATGATCATGTATACTTCTTTCGTAGACGATGAACAGATTAAGCATAGAAACAGTCACGCTGGATCAGACCAATTGGCAATCTAAACAAGACCAGAGGTTCATCTAAATCAGATTAATAGTCCATCCTGCAGTTGCCCCCTTCAGAGACTGCTAAGGCACACAAGAGTTTTGCATAAACATGATAAGTCAAGGGCCATAAATAAACCTTTCCTCCGCCTTCAGTTTATCTCTCCTACCTGAACATACTCTATTATTAGAGCACAGAAACCTCTCCTCACTTTGTTCATGTGATACACACCATAAGACACACAATTTTGGTTCTGATTAAGAGAGAGAGAAATCAGTCCTCTTGTAACAACGTCTCTTTTCTCTTTCTGAAGGAAACAAATACAAATATTTATTCACAACCTAGGAAAACTGATGGATAGCATATGTCCAGGGTAACCAACCTTCTGTACTGTTTTAGTAAAGGGAGATTTTTCTCTGTTCCTAACAGAATCTTGGCACACTGAATGGAGGGAAGCATCCTCAAAGTGGCAAAGCTTTAAAAAAAGTGCCTCCAGGCTTTGAATGTTCCATTTAAAAAAATTACAATGTGGATATCAGTAAGGTCATCAGCATAACCCCTTCACAAATCCTGTTGCTACAGAGTCATTCTGTAGCACTAAAAATAATTATTATTGCCAGATAAGCTAAGTGGAAGGCAGTTAGGGGTTACTTAACGTCCATTTGTGTTAGCTTTTGTAAGTTATAATACATTTCGGCTGTGTTCTTGTAGATTTATCTGTTGTGCTCCCTTCCACCCCCGCACATGCTTTCTTCATGGAGTGCAATGTTCTCTCCTTCTGTCACACTTTTCTCTTGTAAGAACCCTAGGATATTCTGGAAAGAAAAGCCACAGTCAACCAATTGACTTCATAGGGTCTGTCCACACTGGCATATAAATATGGTATATGGATGGTTGATGGCACAGTTTGGATCAGGGAAAAAGACAGTGTCCTCTTATGTTTCTACTTAGATCAAGCCATCCTTCCCCTTTAAGAGCTGCCAAACACTTTTCTGGACCAGCGATAAGGCATGCATTCTTTTTGGCATGCAGTTAATCAGGGGAAGCACCTGGCTCGGCTTCCCTGCTGGCTCCAGGTGCCCCAACTGGCACCAAGGAGGTCCTCTTCCACAGAGGCATCCACCGTCTTGAGGCAGGCACTGTGAATCACAGTGTGTAAGAGAAAGTGTGTGTGTGTGTGTGTGTGTGTGTGTGACAGCGCAAGTGTCAGTGACCTTGGTAGTGGCAGTGAAGCACTGTTCCTTCTGTCCTTCTCCTACATGTCCTACAGCTTTGCTTCTCATCCTCTGCCTTCCTGCCCTGCGCACCCTTTCTCTCCTTCCATTTTCTCTTTCTTCCTTTCTTTCCCAATTCCTCTCTTTTTTATTTCTCCTCCCATCTGTCTGTCCGCCTTCTCTCCCGGCTCTTTCACCTGCCATTTCTATATTCTTGGCCTTCTCCTTGCTGCTCTTCCATCCTCTTTGCTCCTGTCAAATTCAGTTCCCAATTCCTTCCCCATCCAACCGGTATCCTCTTTCCTCCTTCCCTCTTGCTTCTTTCTGTCCCAGGCCTGTTTTCCTCCCTCTTCCTCCCCTTTCCCCTTTCCCTTTCCTCTACCCCTCCTTATTTGCTGTTTCTACTTTGACGATTGATTGGGCTACAGAACATGGCCAAACAGCCCAAAAAACCTACAACCACCATCAGATCCTGACCATGATAGCCTTCGAGAATACACCACAAGGGGTTGTTTGCTGTTCATACAGGTGGAGCATGCCAAACGGCACATAGCTTTCCACATCTTCTACACCACTGGTTCTTAACGTTGGGTTACTCAGGAGTTTTGGACTGCAACTCCCAGAAGCCTTCACCACCAGCTGTCCTGACTGGGGTTTCTGGGAGTTGCAGTTCAAAAGCATCCGAGTAACAAAGGTTAAGAACCACTGTTCTACACAACATTGGTTGATGTAAAGGGAAGAAACAGTCATCACCAGCATTCACATGGATGGTTATGTACAGCTGGGTCAGGAATTGGGGGAGAAGATTATATATATCATATTTACCAAGTACTCATGAGATGGACAGCGGGTCCGTGGTCAAAGAGTTGGTGGAAGTTTGAATTATGTTGTTCCCTTTTTGGTGCAGAGAAAGGAACAGCAAAATGTTCCTAGTTTAACCCTGTCCTTGGAAAAAAAGAAAAAGAAAAATGATCAGTCTGAATGCTCTTAGTTAAAGGAAACAAAAACATGCTTGTGTTCTTTCCTTTTGTATAGTGAAGAGCTACACCTCCACACATTTATCTTCAGAAGGCAGAAAAAAATGGAGAAAGGAAGAAAGGCAGCTAACAAAGGAACAGCAGGGAAGAAGAGGTTGTCTCAAGGACTCTAACCCATAGTAAAAAAAAAATTCTGTAAGTTGGTAGAACATACAGCCATCTTCCTCACAGGCAGCCAATGTTAAAGGAGAAATACACAATGCTGTATTTTTCCAACAGGAAGAACCACATTTTCCTAAGCTGTACTAGCACACACCAGCAACCTTTTTCCCCTCCCATCCAGCAAATCATCACCATCTTCAGTGAACTCCTGCTGGGCCTACAAACTGTCCCATTTGCATGTTTATGTCGATTTAAAGTGTGTATTTTATTTTTTATTATTTTTATTTCTATGCCACCTTTCTCAAGTATAGGTATCTGAATCACTTCTGTCATCATGCAACGCTTGGAAATGTATAGCCTTCAGACCTAACTTGTGTTCGAATCTTCATTCAATTCTGGGAGATACAAAGTGGATAAATTCGGGTCAAAAAGAAAATGAAATTAAATTCGTATCCATTTTTATACCAAGCCTCTGCGATGATTATGTCAGTACATATTGGAACAGAATTGATCCACTGGTATGCATGCACAATTTTTTATTGATGCTGTTTTCTAAAAAAAAAAAAAATAGTTCTTGATAGCTGATCCCAGGTCTAAACTGAGCCATAGGGTGGTTACATACTACCAGCACTGATGCAGAACTTTTAGCCACATGTTTAGCATCATTACAGAGAAAGTACAATCTGGCCAGAAGGTAACTCTGCCCATCTTCCAACATGCCATGCCTAGGGGCTATCCTCTGAAGAAGGTAAGCTTTGGCTGAGGTTAGTGCAATTTAAACAATAATCCTACTTTATGTGTACATTTATAGCCGTGCGCCTCAATGGGGAACAGCAAGAGAAGCAGTAGAGGGCAGATAGCACTCTTATATAACTGTAAAATGTAAATATTATCAGCATCCTGAAATGATATGTTCTCTTTCTCGCCTGGATAATCACTTAAAATCTACTGATTACCTCTGTAGCTCTGAGACTGGCAGGCTGACTGACAAAATTTAATATCGGTCTGTTAGATAGGACACAATTTTGTAATTCCGCTAGGTTGGATGCTATTCTGTGCCAGAAAGTGTTACATATTATTCTTGCTAGTTTTGTGCTTCCCAGCCTAAAACTCTTACACAGCTGTTTGAGCCTATATTATGTTTGGTGCAATAAAGGAAAAAGATAGGAAAGCTGGTTACCTGGATAAAATAAGCACAATAACAGAATGGGCGCTTGGGAGTAGCAATTGTATTTTCGCCACCAAGAAAAGGGAGAAACGTTTTAGGGATGTTCTGTTTCAGATCCCCAAATAATGTAGATAATGTGCATCTTGACATTAGGAGGAGGGAGGGAACCAAGTGCTTACACAGCTCAGCTGTTTGCACCAATTTACTTTAGGGCTGTGCAAAAGATACTGTCAGCTCCCAAATTCTGAACTAAATTGGGCTGATCCAGATCAATCTGGATATGGTCCAAAACCAGGGATGTGCATTGCCCCTGACAACCTGCTCGCTGCCCAAATAAGGTCGCATAAATGGGCCTGACTCACCTTCTGCCCTTTAAGAAAACTTGACCCTCGTTTAGGTTTATGCCCGCACAGTAGGACCCCAGTAGCCTCAAGGGATTGGTCCCAAGTCCCACTCCCAGTGGATGCTGGAAAAAATGCAGATTATAGCAAACACTGCCTCCCCAATCCAGACACCTGCCCTGCCCTTGCCAAATATCCAAAAGGTAGAGGGACAAAGCCCCCCCCCCTCCAATCCATGCAAAAGGACGGCAGAGCATGGAGACTGCGGCCACAGCTTTGAGAGAACTGTTTACCTGCATGCTGAGCTGTTGGACAGTGCGCTCCCAGGACTCAGTGCAAAACAAGCCGGATGGAGACAGCCCCATTCCGCTTCCCAGCTAGATTGCCTGGTGCTTGACTTTTTTAAAGGGTAAACTAGCAGACAGGAGGAGCCTCCACCACCACCTCCAAGGAAAAAGCTTACAAGAGGACAGAGATTAAGGAGCCAGAGACCATGTTATGCACAGTCTCTCTGACTCCTTCTGCTGACCAATTCTGTCAAAATCTGTGATTTCCCCCCTGCATTTTAAAAGATACTTTTGATAAAGTATTTGATATAATATTTGCATCCTGTGGATAAGTGAATCAGTGGATACTGTATCTGTGCAGGTTTCCCAGAAGAGCTCCATTCTCATTGATGCAAACAGCTGGACCAGATTGTAGACTAAATGCTGAATGTCACAAGGAGGGCAGAAGGCCTTCTGGTCAGGTGGTGGCTGTCTGCAGAGCTGGGTGTTGCTTTCAATTTTCATTTTAAAAAAAACAAAAAAAACATCCCTATAACTGCCCAGAGGATGCTTGCTCAAGGCCATACAGTCTGGCTTTTCTGGGAAGCACAGTGTGGAATTGAACTCTGAACCTGTGGTTTGGCAGCCAGATATCTAAACCAATGAGTTATCCATCCATCTGCTAAATATATAGTATAGTATAGATAACTCAGTGCAGATTTCTCAAGATTGTTAAGCAGCTTTGGAGAACCCATTTTATGATCCTGAGAAATGAGACACTTTCCCTTGCAGCTCACCTTTGGAAGGAAAGGGAGGGTAAGTTTCACACTTCTTTTAAAGAGTTGCTAACTGAAACAGTGCATCAGTGATGCTTGACAGGGCTTTAAAAATACATTACAACACTTTAAAATAAACGCAAAACCTCCCTCTCCCCTGCCCAAGTGGAAGATTTACATTTCTCAGGATCATTAAGGAATTTCTCCAATGGGACTGTTAGAGTATTGGTATTGAGAAGTCTTCCTTTTTAAAGAGATGCAATCTTTCCTTTTAAAGGGAAAGATTTTGATCATGCTAAGCAGGATCTCTTGAGATGCTATATGGTTTCCTGACCTGAAACCACTGGATCCTTTCATATGGATGCGAAGATCACAAATGTCACCTCTGCAGGACCTTAAGCCTGATACAATTTGGCCATCTAGCCAAGCCTAAGTTTCAATATACAAAAATAAGTAAATGTGACTTGAGAATGCAGACATTCTCTATGTTATAATTAAATTGTAGTCAAAGAAAAATCCATGGGTATTTTTCAGATTACTCATCTTTTAGATGTTTCCGGGGGGGAAACAGTCTTTCCCATCCCTACAGATGTGTTACACTATACTTTTAGTCAACCCCACCCATCTTGATCAGTGTTCACATTGGCTTGGAGGATGGACCACGTAGCCCAACGGATCTGCAGACACCTGCTTCGAAAAGACTATGTTAAAGAGTACAGTTGGCACACTGCTAAAGATAATTAGCCATTCAACGTGACTCATCCTTCTGTTCAAATATATATTTTGTTGATAAATAGAAGCTATAAAATATAGATTAATAGCAGCTACAAAAAAACAGAGCAAAAAAAATCAGTGGTAGCAAAACTTCTGTTGTAGTTTTCCTCTAATCACAGAGAGAAAAATGTACAGAAGCTCCATGGCATACTTATTAATTTAAAAGGCTCAATCTTATCCTCATGAAAGGTAGTAATCAGAGGCATTAAAAATGAGATAAATAAATGAATAATCAAACAATGGCCCATTCATTCTGAGCCTCTCTATGCACATATTCTATTCAAAGTTAACCTAGTAAGATTTATTCCAGAATTAATGAATAGTCCCTTTCAATGTCAATGATCCATCTTATCCCTGCAACAGCCTTTGATACAATTATTCAGTTAGCCCAAAAATAATGCTTTCAGTTTAACATTTGTTTTCATGTTCCTTCAAGCTACAAAAATCTGGGAAACTGCAGAGATTAACAGACATGTCATTAACAGATACCTTATTTAAACAATATGGGTATGCTATCCTGTGGTGTACTTAGTTTGGGCTTTACTGCCACCTTGGAGAAGGCAGAGTGTGTTGGAATTATTTTTACAACCTAACATGCTGTCTGTGGTTTGTGTGACTGTGAAGGATTGGGGGGAGGGGCTGCTATCCAGCACTAACCAATCATTCTTTCCGGCCTCTGAACTCAAAGAAAGCCCCACCTCTTTGCTGAGTGTTCTCTTTTCCCTCTGTTGGTGATAGTTGTTTGTTTGCTGTTGATCAGTTCAGTTGGTTGCTAAGTATATGTGCAGTTTTTTTAAAAAAAAAAACACATATGTTGTAATTCTAAGCAACTGCAAGCAAAGAAACCATTTTTATTCTTTCTCCTACAAATGTCTCAGTGTGAGTTATTGAATTCATGAGAAAGGGATGAACTCTGGAGAACCTGTCACTATTTTTCTCTGTGGAGCTATGCCCATTTACTGTGTAGCAAAAAGGATTTTATTTTTCCAGAAACTCAAAACACTGCAACAGAGTGGTTGTCCCAGATTTGTCTATTTACTTGAAGAAGTTCTTGCAACTGCTGTGCATAGATAGGGGAGCTTTGTATTCAAATCCCCAGGGATATGAATACAAAGCTTGGCACAACTGCCACAGCAGTCCATTCCCATCCTTCCAGAACTAGCCCGGTCCACTCACTGGGCTCCTCACTGCCAATGGCAGTGACATTGAGCCAATCGCTGATGTAGCCCCGCCAGCACTGCCCCAGTTCTCCCCACAACAGACCACTCCAGTGAAGAGGCAGAAAGATGAGTCTCCCCACTCAGCTGCTGAGCAGTCAGCTGAGGGGAGAGGCGGGGAAGTGCCAGTGTGGCTACGTCTGCAATTGGCTCAATGTTGCCACCATTGCTGATGTCCATGCTGCAAGGAGCCAGGTGAGTGGACCAGGCATGTTCGGCAGGGGGCGGGGATGATGCCCTGCTTCATATTCATATACAGTGGTGCCTCGCAAGACAAATGCCTCGCAGGACAAAAAACTCGCAAGTCGAAGGGTTTTGGCATTGGGGTTGATGACTCACAAGACAAATGTTTCTATGGCCGTGCTTCACAAGAAGAATGTTTTCCTTTTTTTTTGTTTGTTCCTGCCTCATGTTCGCTGATTTTTAAATGCTTTTCTATGATGTTTAAAAAGTTAACATTTTGTATTAATTTTTTTAAAATCATCTGCACAATATGTATGGCTTTAAAGAGCACTTAATAAACCCTTTGTAAACCAAATTTGACTTTGTTCTGACTTTTTTTTTTTTTGCCCATAGGAACACATTAATTAGATTTCAATGTATTCCTATGGGAAAAACGCGTTTCGCAAGACAAATTTTTCACAAGACAACATTAATCGCGGAATGAATTAAATTTGTCTTGCGAGGCACCACTGTACCCTGAGATACAAATACAAAGCTCCCATGTCTAGTTGTGATTCAGTAATTTAGATCTGAGCCTGATTAGGTGAAGAAGAATAATCTCGGAACTGCAGAGCTGGAAGGGACCCAGGGGGTCATTAAATCCAGCCCCTGCCAAGGAGGCCCCCTGGGGGGGGGAATCGAACTCCCAATCAGCCAGAGAACTAAGCCTTGGATATGTTCCAACCAAGATGTAGTAATCTGAATCTTCGCACCTCCTATTGGTTTGCACTGGAAACTTAAAATTATCTGAATCAATGAATTAGCAATTTTTGACAAATTTCTTGGTTCGTTTTTGCTTTGTGCCCATTCGTAGTCAGAAGCAAAAAAAGTAGTGCGGGAGATAATTTTGAAAGGGCATGAAGAGACAGGACAGAAGGTTGAGAGAAGAAGCAGAATGGTGAGGAGAATGAATGAGATTATTCCTGCTAAATTTTAGGAAGATGGTTGCTGTCCATTGCACGCCCTTCCGAGCTGATGTTCCCTGACAGTTTCATCCAGTTAGTTACAGAGAATGTTGTGCTATCCGCCTTTAATATTTACTTCAATATGCTTGATGTTTTCTAATATGTGTGCTGCTAATATGTTACTCAGTAGAGGAGATCCAAAGGATCTCCTGTATGGAGAATTAGTGCAGGGACATCACCCCAAAGGGAGACCACAGCTGAGAAACAAGGACATCTGCAAGCGGGATCTGAAGGCCTTAGGAATGGACCTCAACAGATGGGAAACCCTGACATCTGAGCATTCATCCTGGAAGCAGGCGGTGCATCACGGCCTCTCCCAATTTGAAGAGACCCTTGTCCAGCAGGCCGAGGCAAAGAGGCAGTCACAAAAGCAGCAAAATCAGGGAGCTGAACAGGGTGCAGATTGTATCTGTCTTCAGTGTGGAAAGGATGGTCACTCTCAAATTGGCCTTCTCAGCCACACTAGACACTGTTCCAAGTCCTCCATACAGAGCATGTTACCATAGTCTTTCGATACTGAAGGATTCGTAACTAAGAAGGGAAGAATTGCTGCCTTCAACTGTAGGTTTTCTGGCAGCACTGTACTGGCAACTGAAGGAAGTAAGATGCTAAACTAAGAAAATGGATTGCAGTACACACTTGCCACATCCTATTGAACCTGGCAGACCTTGGTTTCTGAATAAGCACATACAGGAGTGATCCGCATCCATTTTTGAGAGCCTGAAAAATTTATTTTGGTTTGCAGCTTCCAGAATCCCCCCAGTAGTTCTGCTGGCTCTGGTTTACTCTGTTCTCATTTCTTAGCTGAACTAAAACAATTACAGTATAACACTCTGAAAACTTGTCTTGTTCTCCACAGAAAAGCCTTAATCTCAAAGCATTGTGATCTACTGGCTGTAGCTTTCAATGCAAACGTTTCAGTCAAAACTTATCTAAGTTTTCTTCTATAATACAACTGTGTCTGTATGTGTTCCAATATGAAAAAAAGAATCTAAGATCTCTATCCAAGTGCTTGCAATGCCTAAAAGTTTTGAACCAAAGGACTTCTAAGATTAGCTTTTACTTCTGAAATTCTAATCAGGAATGGATGCTATGTTGTGCCCACATAAAATGCTACATTTGCATATTATCAAATAAGCCACATTCCTACTAGATCTATTAGTAAAAATAAAATAAAATACATTCCAATAAAATAGCTTAACATACAGTATTTCTTTCCATTCTCTTTTAGTTTGAAAAGGCCTTTGGCAGCAAACGCAATCAGAACACTTTAAATGTTTGTGCAAAGTTGGATTATCTGGAATTTGGCAATTAACAAAATCCAAACAGTGCAATGTTTCCTTCCAGCTTCTATATCTCTAAACTCCAAATTCTAGGGGCCAGTTGGTATTCTATTCAGTATATGCCACTCGATATCCATAGTTCTCTTTCAATCATTTTTCAAAGTTTGATAACATTCTTACTAACTTTGTGGGTTTATTCATGCAGGTATTAAAACTTTCACATGAATAAAATCTCATTAGGTTGTAATATTCCTACTCCAGATGTTTTGCATCAAAGCTTGCACTCTCCCTGACCATTGGTCATGCTGGCTATGGTTTTAACTTTGAAACATCTGAAGAGCAAAATGCAAAAATCTGCTCTTGCTTCCAGTCGTTCTATCACAACTTCCTTCCTTCAGATGGCATTTTAATAAAATAGCTATAATTAGTGCTGGGTTCATTGGCCAATACCTCATTCAGAGCTGTGCAGTTTAACCATATGCATTCCTACACAGTGCAGGAAGCAGAGTGAAGCATTGTGCAATGCAATTGTGACAACACAGACAACCCCCTTGTGACATTTGTTCTGCACAAATGGAGATTTTCCTGGAGAGAGGGCTTATGTGGCTTCTCTTATGTCAGAACTCGAGATGGACACAAACCGGAAAACTAGTGGTTCGTGGTTAACCATGAACCATGAACCATCACAAACATCCCGAAAAATGCACCGGCCTCCAAGCATGTAACAGGAAGCTTTCAACCTGTGCATCTCAAGGCCCACCTACTGTGTGGCTACAAGCTATTATGGTCACATAAAATTGGTCATATACAAAATGGTGTACCCAGAAGTAATCCCTTACTTATGAGGAATCCAGGGCCTCATTAGTGAGTCAGGGACTTCAGTTTCCGTTGGCTGACCAAGCCTGTGGAATCATGCTTTGTCACTAGACAGTAAGTGGCTGGTTGGCTGCGATTCAAAGACAGCCTATGCACATCTTGAAAGAAAGATTTGACAGCTCTCTGCCCCCAATTTCCTGGATTTGTCTCAACATCCAGTGATATGGGATGCTTCTCTGTAGTGTTTGGCTGGGGGGTGGGTCCAGGTCATCCAGCCAGGACATGGACAAAGGGCGACACCACCTATCTCTTTATGTGGAGGGAGATATTTTGCCAAAGAGAGCCTTATGTACTTACATAAGTTCTTCCTGCAGTTTTGAAGACAGATGGGGACATTACCCATTTTACTACAAATCATTGCCATTTTTCTATATTTTGTTTTCTTTTGTTCATGTATTATCATTATTATCATTAATGCTGATACAATTCAGAATACCCCATGTGGACTGGGGGTATTCTGGAAATCATACTTCAAAAAAGTAACTTTCAATCACACAGGGAACTTGCACAAGATTGAGCCGATATTTATATCGTATCACATAATACAAGCGTATCACACAACATATGCTCACTGCCTTAGTTATTGCCAGAAATCCAGGATCTCTGTGTTACCAGCAACAGTTCTATTAATGGCCAGCATTATTAATATAGTAAAATGCCTAACCTATAAAAAGCCTGTTCATATTAAGACTCTGGTTGAATTAAAATTGGCTTCTTGAGTCCTGGAGTCAGAACCAAGATCTGGCTTGGTTCCTTTGCTACACTATCTTTGCAGAGTTCTTTGTTGATACTTCCTGGTTCCTCTCTGTCCACTGCCCATCATAGAGATGGAGAACCAGTGATTGTCCAGATGTTGGTATAGATGTGTGTATGTATTTACAGTATGCATGTGTGCATGTATTTTAAATTAAGACACATGTATTAATATGAGGGTGGTGCTATAGGCTGAACCAGTGGTCCCCAACCTTGGGCCTCCAGATGTTCTTGGACTTCAACTCCCAGAAATCCTTGCCAGCAGAGGTGGTGGTGAAGACTTCTGGGAGTTGTACTCCAGGAACATCTGGAGCCCCAGGGTTGGGGACCACTGGGTTAAACCACTAATCAAAAGGTTGGCAATTTGAATCCATGAGACAGAGTGAGCTCCTGTCGCTTGTCCCAACTCCTGCCAACCTAGCAGTTCGAAAGCATGCAAATGCAAGTAGATAAATAGGTACCACCTCTGTGGGAAGGTAACAGCATTCCGTGTCTAGTCACACTGGCTGCATGATCACGGAAAGTGTCTATGGACAGACGCCAGCTCTTCAACTTACAAAAAGGGACGGGCACTGGACCCTAGAGCCAGACATGCCTGGACTTAATTGTCAAGGGGAACCTTTACCTTTACCTTTATTAATAAGCAACAAATGTTTCAGTCTATTTCACAAACAATTGAAATTAAGTCTAATCAGTTCAAAACCTCCTTCCATGTACTGTCATGTGTCACAGATAGTTTTGCACTCCAGTTCCCATTATCCCCTCCATCTCTCATCCTACATTGGCTAACTTTATTGAGCTTTCACATTTCTCCATGGAAAGCTTGAAATGAATGTTTGATCACATCCTGCAATTTGTTAGACCTGTTGAGTTCCACTGAATATAAGAGGATTAATTTCCATCTCCTGACGAGCTATTATAGAACATCATTTCTGAAAAGCTATGTCAAATGTGAAACTATACCTCCCCATTACTGAAAATTAATAATGGAAGATATTCTAATTTTCAGGGGGTGGGGTTGAATAAAATAAATACAGTGGTGTCTCGCTTAGTGATCGCTCCGTTGAGCGATGAATTCGCATAGCGAGGGGGTCCGGCCCATCGCTGGAGTGTTCGCTCCAGCGATGGCCCCTATGGCGTTTTTTCGCTGTGCGATGATCGCTAAGCGATTCGCTTAGCGATTTTCGCACAACGAAGTGGGGGAGAACAGCTGATCGGCGATTCCAAAATGGCCGCTGCAACTTTTCCCGAAAATGGCCGCCCCTATGGAGAAGCTTCGCTCAACGGTAAGTTTAGGGCCCATTTAATGCGTTTTAATGGGTTTTTTTGTTCCGTTGTACATTGGTGTCTCGCTAGACAGTTACCCCGCATGACAGTTTTTTCGCTAGACATTGGCTTTTTGAGATCGCTATAGCGATTTGCAAAACAGTGGTTCCTATGGGGGAATTTCCTTGGACAATGTTTGGTCCCTGATTTGGAAGCCGATTTTCGCTAGATGACGATTTTGACAGCTCCCTCCATGCTCACAAACAGGTGTTTTCAGGACCTAAGCTTCGCAAGACAGTGATTTAAACAGCTGATTGGCTGTTCGCAAAGCGGTTTTCCTATGGCCGATTTTCGTTAGAAAACAACGATTCTTCTCCATTGGAATGCATTAAACAGGTTTCAATGCATTCCAATGGGGAAATGCTTTTCGCTAGATAATGATTTCGCTAAACAGCAATTTCAGTGGAACAGATTATCATCATCTAGTGAGTCACCACTGTACAACCCAATTTCCAACCTTTCTAAAAGAGACAAAAAAAGACCATCTGCCTATTTGATGTTTTGCAGTATATTGCTTTGATGGTGTGCCTGGAAAATGCCACAAATGTCCATTCAAAAGTTAATTAATCCTTCCTGTTATCAAAATCAGTTTGATATATGTAAATGGTGCAGGCTTTCCCAGTCATTGCATATATTTCCTTTAAAGTCAGCCTTTAAGTGAACTAAATCAATGCCAATCAATCATGGACGTAGAAAATCTATTTATACGGGAGAATATATTCTGTTCCCTGCTTCTCCTTGTATAGGAATAAATGCCGTGCATTCCATACATTTTAAGAAGTTATGTTGCTGCCCAGCCAGGATCTGATTATGTCTTCTGTTAGTAGTATAGCAAATAAATGAATAATTCATTTAATGCTCTAGCAATCAACTTTCATATGTCAATCAAAGAGAAAATACATTATTAAAATGTCCGTACAGCAGACATGGATAGAGTTCAGGCTTGTAGGATCTATCTTGGTGGTGGTGTTGTTTTTAATTTTTAGCTACAGCCCTGAGGTTCACCAATCAAAGCCATGCAAAACAGTTGGAGTGCCAAGCAAGGAATGCAAATTCATATTTTAGCTCAAGGGGGGGGCAGACCTGATACATCCTGAGCTCCATACAGTGGGACACCGACATACAAGGGCAAATCTACATCCGGGCTACTATGGAACACATTCTGTAACACCCATGACCAGAATCCTGATGCCAGTGTAATTGAAGTGGAGTGACATTTGGAGTCAAACTGGTTCACGTTATGGCATAAGCAAAGATATTATTTCTTGCACACTGAATGGCAGAACCTGGAATGCAGCAGACAATGTCGACAGTGACTTTAGAAGTGGAGGCAATTCTCCTCCAAAAGGTTCACGGTTTACGTTAAGCTCACAGATGCAACTATGTTGCAACTAATGGGAGGCAATTAATGATGTTTCCCTTTATTGTACAGCTTCGAGTTTAAAAAAAAAACCTTTGTCAGATGGGCCCAATCCACCATCACTGTCTATTATCACCCATTATTCCACTGCTCAGATCATCGTCACCGTTTTAGAACTGAAGAACTGAACAGACTCTATGGATCATGAAAGCATATTGTTTTCTCTAAATCCTATGAAGTTTTATTTGGTGTAATTTTCAGGAACGGTAGTCCACTTCATCAAACATACATGATGACGTTGGCTGCAGTCCACAAATGCAGATGTTAAAATTTCTGAGGCCAAAAACCAACTGTTAATCTCAACTGAAGTAGATCCATCAAGTAAATGGAACTTGATCATTCAACACTTAAGTTCCATACATTCAATAGATCTCCCCTAGATGGCTCTAACAGTAGTATTTAAACCATCAGCCAAAATCTTCTTGCATTTAGCGTATATATATATGCGTATATATAAGGCACACATCTGATCAATGCTATTGATCAGATGTGTGCCTTATATATATATACAGTATATGCCAACAGTATATATTTCAGTATATATTTCAGTATATATTTTGCAATTTTCCAGCTGTCCATTACATGATCGCATAACCAGGACACAAACCGGGCATACATCAGGCAGATGGAAAGATAACTAGCACCACATGTGCAACTGCCCTTTTATTATCAGGATTGTAGCCATGTTATGGCCCCAAACTCTTGCTTCTTTTACTAGCATGAACTGCCTCTTCTCTGGAAGTTTGAGCTGCAGTAGATAAGAGGAAATCATGTTCGTCTCCACACAAATCTGGCAAGAAATACTGATTGGAGTGAACATCTATGAAGATGGGGGAACTCAAAGAGAGGCAGTGGCAGGAAATAGCTTTGCTCCCTGGTTTCACATACCTGAGTCATTCAGCTGATTGTTTTTAGCACATTTACTTTGGAGCAAATCCCACCGAATTCAGCAAGGCGCACTTCTGATTATCTACACACAAGATTGCACTGTAAATCATAGATGCCCCCTTCTCCCTGGAAAAGAAATGTAGAAAGGGACACCATTTAAACCTTGCTGTCTACTTTTGAATAGAACACTCCAGGTTTTTGCAATACAGTTTTATTTGCCTTGCCAATTCACAAGTATTTGTAAAATTGAACCAATTTATTAGCAGTGGCAATTTACAGAATACTTCTCAAAATAAAAGAATATGTTACAATATGAGTGAAATGCTGAGCTATCTCTGCCAGGAGGCCAGAGGAGGGATCTGGGGGTAGGAAATTCACCATTCTTTGGCTCTAGAATGGATTCTGCTGCTCTGCAAAATCATCACTGCAGGCAGGTCTCCACTATCAGCTATTTCTCCAAAGCGATAAAGGCAGAGCAGGTGATTTTTCCAGTTACACCTCCCAGAGACCTTTGGCTCCAAGATGTCCTTGGACGTGGTCTTGAACAGGTAGCCAGAGCAGCTGGGGAACAAACGTACCACCCCATTATTATGCCATCTGAGGTGATGGCCTCTCCTCACCTCCTGCATTTTACTCACATCAAAAGAGGTTGGTTCCATTTGATGATTTTTCTGTGATTCGGCAAAGCAAATTAAAATCGGTGGTTGTTGTGGGTTTTCCGGGCTTCGAGAATACATCAAATTAAAATCCCTTGCAAACTACCACCAAGTTGTAGATATAAAGCTTTAACATATTTCCTATTCCATACTGATTTTCCCTCCCTACCGCCCGGGATTGGAATGAGTCATTGAAGAAAGAGCCAGCTTTCTTTAAGTGACTTGTTACCGGAAGCAGTAGCACAGAAGTACCTGCACATGGTAGGCAATGAAAGAGACATTGGAGCTTCTGAGTGTGTCTAACTGGAAGGGTTGTTGTTGTTTAGTCATTTAGTCATGTTCGACTCTCCGTGACCCCATGGACCAGAGCACACCAGGCCCTCCTGTCTTCCACTGCCTCCCGGAGTTGGGTCAAATTCATGCTGGTAGCTTCAATGACACTGTCCAGCCATCTTAACTGGAAGGGTAATAACCTCCAAAATTTAGTGTGGCAGCATCCAATTCCCTATAAAACTCCTGAGCCCACGTTGATTGGACTCCAAAATCTGATTCTCAGAACAGAAACCTGGCAAAGCTGATTGTTAGCATGTACACACACTGCTGGACAGGTTTGAAAATATCACACTCTTGAACAAAGCCGTGATCCCTGCAATATACACAAGACTAGACTAAAGGGAGTGATTCACTCAATAGTGGCAGCAGAACTTTGGCATGCAAAGGATAAATTTATATTTTTACCATAAAAATTATAGGGGGAGAAAAGACTGACCACTTCTAAAACTAGTCCTCATAACAATAATAGGAGAAATTAGGATTTACCAAACAAGGGAGCTGGGACAGCAGTACAGAAAAGGTAAGGCAGCCTTTTGGAGCTATACATTTAATAGGAAAAGTGATATTCATCTTTAGTGGGACTATACATGGACAGAAGGTTTTTTGGTTTGTTCTCCCCTTTTACTCCTCTTAGTAAGTCATGGAGGGTGATGGCTATCCCCAGGTTCACAAGCTTCAGACCAGTGGTGCTAATGAACACCCTCTCTGCATCAAAAGAGAGCGGTTCTTGGTGGTAAATGCAGTGTTCATTCAAGAATGCCCAAGATGTTATCTTACTCCAAAGTATTATGGGATAATAATGGTCCTCCCGATGGTATAAGACAGTATCCCATGAAGACAATATTTCTGAAGCATTCTGGGAAAGAAATGGTACACGGATGGTGCTGGCTGTGACTCACAGCACTCGGTCTGCAGGGTAGACCATGACCCACTGCCTGTGGTCACTTTTTTCCTTCAAGCTGGCTTTATGAATACAAAATAACACAAACAAGTGGATGGCAACTGCAAGCTGCCACCAACAACTGCTGCTGCAGAGGAAGTGGCAGCCCAAAACATCCACAGATGTTGTGTCATTGGTTGTGTCATGTTGTGTAAGATCCTTGCCCATCCCACTCCATGGTAAGTCTTATCAAAATCTAAGCCGGAAGAAGAAAATGTGAAGTTTTGGCTTACACTTAAAGCTGTTCCATCTCGTTACGGGCTGTGACTTCCTCCATGTTTGCTGTGCTTGGATACCTGCACATGAGGTAAAGGTAAAGGCAAAGGTTCCCCTTGACAATTTTTGTCCAGTCTCCATTTCCAAGCCATAGAGCCAGCGTTTTGTCCGAAGACAATCTTCCGTGGTCACATGGCCAGTGCGACTTAGACACGGAATGCTGTTACCTTCCCACCGAGGTGGTCCCTATTTATCTACTTGCATTTGCATGTTTTCGAACCGCTAGGTTGGCGGGAGCTGGGACAAGTGACAGGCACTCACTCCGTCACGTGGATTCGATCCTACGACTGCTTGGTCTTCTGACCCTGCAGCACAGGCTTCTGCGGTTTAGCCCGCAGCACCACCACGTCCCTCTACCTGCACATGAAGCACACACTAAAAACAAAAAATCTAAACCAAACCAAAACCACCTGTAAAAAGGTTGCTAGGTCTCCAGTGTGCTTTCATCCACAGTAAATAACTAAATAAATCTGTGGCACTGCTGTCCTGGAAACTCCCCATCACTCAGGAGAACCTGAGCGAGGAGAAGCCAAGAAGATTAAAGGTACGAACTGAGTTCCTATTTGCTGGCATTGCTTGCTGTGTCGATCCTGCAGCCTTTGCAACAGCAGGGCAGGATTGCCTTTCAATGCTTGCCCACAGGGCTACACCAGAACAAAACAGTACGCCAATTTTTCTGCTCAGTAACACTTGTCAGGAGCCAACGATTTAAACAAAACGAAACAAAATTTTGTTCTGGTTTTAAGAAAGCAAACATGCTGATCAGACCCAGCTCTGAGAAAGGAAGCAGCTGCAACTTATCAGGAACTAACTTCTAACACTAACATGACCATCTTCCCTGCCTCCCTCCACCGTAGCCCATTAAAGTAATTAATAATTGTCTGAAGTTTCACCAGAACTTTCAGAAATATCCAGCTGGTCCATTTGTTACCACCAGCTTACGGTACCAAGCCTTGTCCAGAAAGCTTAGCGCAAGGACAAGCAACTCCTTTTTAACTAAAGGCTGAGTTCACTTTCAGAGGCCAAAGATGAAGAAGTGGGAACAAAAATATGATGGTAATTTAGTTTTAATCATTTACTGCCTAGAGGTGAGCTTTATAAGAGGCTTTTTAACCTTTTGGAATGGGGGCAAATTTTAGCAGAGTTTAGAATTTTTGGTTAAATTCTTCTAGCTGTGCAGCAGAAATACAGGGATCTGCAGAGCAGAATAGCTTTATGTTTCCCAGATTAACCTACCCCTTTTTTCATTAAGTGGCACTTCCAGTCTTGATAACTCACAAAGACATTAATAGTAGAAAGAATAAAAGGTTTCATTACTTACAGCTGTGAACAGATAAAACAGCAAACGAACAAACACGACTGCTTTTCAGCAACAGACTTCAATGGACTAAAAAGAGGGAAAAGAGCAGAGAAAGCAGAGAGGCTCTCTTTGAATTCAGAGGCAGAAGGGAACTACTGTGTTTCCCCGAAAATAAGACAGGGTCTTATGTTAATTTTTGGTCCCCCCCAAAAAAAAACAAATTAGGGTTTATTTTCAGGGGATGTTTTATTTTTTTTTATGTACAACAATCTACATTTATTCAAATACAGTCATATCAGCTTCTTCTGGTTGCTGAACAATGGAGGAGGGCAGGGTTTCACTTAACTGGGACTTATTTTGGAGGTAGGGCTTATATTACGAACATCCTGAAAAATTGTACTAGGGTTTATTTTCAGGTTAGGTCTTATTTTCAGGAAAACAGAGTATTTGTTAGTACTGGATAAATTGACAGTCACCCCAGCTCAGAAAGGTTCCTCTCAGCCGAACTACAAGCAACATGCAAGTTTGTAAAAACTCCAGCAAGAAATCCATGCAAGAACTGAAAAACCACCAAGTGATACTATCATGGGAAAGTTTGTGATGCTACCTAGGAAACTCCAGATTTGGCCCCAGAACCTGAAACTTCCCACCCAAACTTAAAATTACTATCGCTTCTTCAAAAATATGACTCTGACAGATGCTCCCCAAAATGCTTCAGCCTAAAGATTATTCCTCAGCCTAATTGTGATGTTCATACTTTTCACACAATAATTTTTAATGTATTCCATCTTCTCTACCAAGATAGTGGATTTGGATCCATACTAGAAAACAATCGTTTTTTTTCCAGTACCTTTTCTACCCCCTCCAGACGTAGCTTCAAGATAACATCTACTCCAAAATGAAATGCGGGATCCACTTCATTCCTTTAGCTGTTTGTTTTATTATACATACTTCCTCTCCTCCTTCTTTGTTGAGAATGACCAAATGTAAAAATCGGAGCCCAGCTGTTCTATTTCATACAGGATACTCCAGTATTTCAGGTACTGTTTCCATGTGTCTAGTACCCCATCTATAGAGAAGGCCTGGTCATGATGGGATATCTTAGTATTGGAATCATCTCTTTTTCTCTTGTTAATCCAACAGTAAGCCAGCAGCTTGCCTGCATGGATGGCCCACTGCTATTTCACACAAATGGAAGCCCCAGATGCCTCCAGAAAGAAACTATACATGATGATGTACCATTCATTTCCTCCTTTAATTAATTTAAACTCCATTCAAAGCCTATACCAAACACTGTGGTGATGGATCCCACAAACTCATTCTGTATTCTGTGTTACATGAAGTACTTTATGTTCGCTCTCTTAAATTCTACATGAAGTGGATGCTTTCAGTTGACGGTATCCTTCAGTGAGTTAGGTATCTGACCGCGGAGACAGAGGCTGGAAGTTCATTTCTCCGTGGTGTGTCCCAAGAGAAGAGCCAGCCTGTGTAGCTTTGGGCAAGCTGCACGCCCCATGGTGCCCCTCAGAAGAAGGGACTGCCAAGTCACTTCAGAGTATCCTGTATCTAGAAAAACCCTGGAAAGTGTTGTCATAAATCAAAATTGACATGATAGCAATGCAATTATTATTACCAGATTCTCTCAAGCTTTAGTGTCATGAGCTTTTTTAAAAAAATCTTCTTTGAAAGGCCAAGACAAGGTATTCCACACTGAACATTTGGAAATGTTACATTTTGGAATACAACTCCCAGCATCCCTCCGCCAGCGTGGCTTGCCAGACAATGCTGGGAGTTACATGCCAAAAAGTAACTTTCCAAGCCTCTATTGCGTTCTGCATGTGGTCCTTCCACCTCCCTTTAAAAAAAAAAAAGAAATAGAATAGAACATGACCCACCTGGGATTGGCATATAATTTATTGATGAGCTCCAATCCACTGTCCAAAGACCTGTGCAGTAGAACATGTCCAACATCTGTTCCATAACTGCTAAGTTATAACTAAGTTATAACTCAGAGCTGGTTCCCATCCCAAATTCTTACGCTTGCTTTCCCCCCCTGTTGCTGCAGTGCTGAACGATAATAAAAAATATGGAGGAGGAGGTTAGTTAAGGTGAGCCATCATTGGTTACAATTTATGAGATGGTTATTTGGAGCACCAATTCCCGAGGGATGCTGGAACGGTGGTACCTCATGATCCCTCAAGACACAGATGGATTGGTGCTGCTTAAAAGAAAGGAATGCTTTGCATTTCAATGATGAAGTCAAACATGCTATCCTGGCTCCCGCTTCAGAGTCCTTTAGGAATTCCTCTCAAAGCCTCCCTCTCCATGCTGTTATCTGTAGAAAACATGCCCCCAAAAGTCTGCTAATGATTTTGCAAAGCCAATGTCATGCTATTGTTAGAGGTGACCTGGCTCATCCTACTCCATTCAGAGATGCCTCTCTTAATGCCTGCTGATACACAGCACAAACGACATATGCCTCGTGCTGTGCATACTCGCAAACAACTGTGTGAGAAATCCCATTTCAGTTTGAGGTTCAACAAGCTCATCTCAACCTACACGGTGGTCTCTAAGCTGGATGTCATTTGTACTTCAGAGTCCTCAGACTGATGGATGACTGTAGTCACATCCAGAAGAAAAGGCTCACAATTGAAGAAGGTATGGAGGTGCACAAAATGCTCATTAACCATGCTTCAGTCAATATTGGAAACAAGCACAGACGTGCACACATTTGGAAGGGGATGGATTTCTGCCCATAAAAGAGGAAGGGGGGGATAAAACTGCATAGAGTATGAAGGTAGGAAGTGGGAAACAAAGGATGTATTTTCCATGATGAAACTATTCCTTTGTAATTAAACATCTCAAGCTTGGTTCTCTTTCATGGTGAAATTGCTCAAGGTCAGAAAAAAAGAATCTAGGGAGAAGGACTAGTAGCATTCCCTTTGATGTTGCACAGAAAAATACATCGTGATGGGAAAAGCGATGCTTGAGTTAGTTCAGAATTTGCTGACTGTTCATAATCTCTCTTGGTCAAGACACAGAAAACATTGCAAGAGTTGGGCTGCCCATTCCTTACTCAGCTATCTACGAGTGCCACAACTGAAACATGTTCCTGCTATTAGTGCACATCATCGCTTTTAGGCACACATGCACTCCTGCTGCTGGAAATGAATAGTCTTTGGAACGCACACATCTATGCATTTATGGGTTTTGTTCTAGTAATAGAGAACTTGGAAATGCTAAAAACATGGACTGTTAAAAAAAAAAAAAGGAGCCATTCTTGGAGTCTTAGTTGTGAGAGCTGAGGGCCCCAGCACCCACAGGCTTTCCTGACCATAACTCCATAGGCTCCAGTTTGTAAGAATAACCAGAAACAAGCTTTATTTCCTCAGACAGTCAACGCCAAACTAGAAATAGAGATGAGTCCACTCCCTTTGTGAGCTTGGGGGGGGGGGGGTTAGTTGACAGCACTAACCCCACAGGAAAGGTCAGAAAGGGAGGATGAGATCCAGGCCCAGCCTTAGGCCTTTTAACGATAACTGGCAAATTTTGGAGTCTACTCCCTTACTCCTCCTGGAGGCTCCTCTCTCTCTCTCTCTCTCTCCCTCTCTCTCTCTCTCTCTGTCTCTCTCTCTCTCTCTCTCTCACACACACACACACACACACACACACACACACACACACACACACACTACAACTGGGAAAGAGTAGGCATCATTACCCCTGTTGGCTACTGAAGGTGCCAAGTATGTGGAGGTGGCACTGAGGTCTCCTTCCTCTGTCTAACTGGCAGGGCTCAAGAGTCCGCAGCAAAGGGTTCCTCCTCCCACCACTTTTCCACCTCTTCCTAAGGACAGAAGTGGGTGTCCTATGCCGGTTCCCCTCAGGTTTCTTCCTCCTCCAATGTCAACAGGTCTTCCCTGGATCTTCCTGAGGAAGGTTCTGAGCATTCTGGTCCCTCCTCTTTTATGCCAGCCATCACCTTCTCTCCCTTCTATCCTTCACCTGTCAGTTCCTCTGTGGACAGCTGCAGTCCCTCTCTCTCGCTGGCCACAGGACTGAAAGCTCAAGACTCTCCTAGGCTTTTCTGGGGCAACGGGTCCAGGGCAGATGGCCCATCCTGAGCACCAGTAGCAACCCCCTCACTGTAGTTCAAAAAGTAATGTTTTTTTTTTAAATCTCTAAAGAAATTTACATCTGTGCTTTGTCTTTGTGGTCACATCTGGCTTCTCAGTTCCAGAGCTTCCTGGATGAGACAGATTATCTAGATCCATTTCAGTCTGGCTTCAGGCCTGGTTATAGGATGGAGACTGCTTTGGTCACTTTGGTGGATGGCCTATGCTGCGAACTGGACAGGGGGAGTTTTCCTCAACAGGATCTTGGCCAGTACGTTTTCCTACAACTTCCCGTCCTTTCATAGCCTCACAACCATAGCTCCATTTCCCCCTAATGCTCCCCTTCTCTTCAGGTCCAACCTGACACTCAGATTTGCCTGACCCTTCCACTCCAAAATTACCCACCAAATTGTCAGTGATTTTCAGAGCCTTCACTTATTCCATTTTTATAACTCTGCAGAAGATTTTATTTGGCCCTTTGGGCTCTTCAAATTAGTCTTAGAGGCATACATAGAGAACAGGAAGAAAGATGGAAATTAGGCAAATGAATTCATTAAAATGGAAAGTGCTAAATTCAATTATTTCTCAGGCCATATTTAATTCAATTTAAAAAATCATTTATGAATGTGGAATATTTGGCTTCTGTGCCCAGAATTCAAAAAGCCAAGATATGGCCCAATATTGCTGCACATATTGTGCCTGCATTGCCAAGAGGAAAAACAATGCCAGGCTTTACATCACTGGTTCTTAACCTTGGGTTACTCAGGAGTTTTGGACTGCAACTCCCAGAAGCCTTCACCACCAACTGTGCTGGCTGGGGTTTTTGGGAGTTGCAGTTCCAAAACATCCGAGTAACAAAGGTTAAGAACCACTGCTTTACATAGCCAAAGGGCAGCCTGAATGTTGACAATGCCAGTGGTAGCAGTCAAGACAGTATAGAGGATACCCGCTTCCACTTGCTACCTTTCACAAAGTGACACCATGCATTGGAAACTCCCAGAAACCGACTCCATTTTTCATTGGTTAACCACTTCTCATCCAACACAAAGCAATTGTCAGGCTGCTTTTTGAAACAAAATCAAAAAGGGAAAACTATTTTCCCAAAAAATAAAAAATAAAAACTATTTACATTGACTGAAAGAATTCTGAGCCATTTTTTATCCATTTGGTCCATCTTTATTGTTAAGGTTTTCTTTCCTCCTCTTGGATCATCTTGTTTCCATGGTGGACTTTCCTTTGATGCTTCCCATTTGGTCTTCTAGCTCAGATTCCAAACTTCCTTCTGAGTTTGGTCCCAGTCGTCCACTTGATTGCTCACCTTCCTGCTTCTCATCTGCCTTTTTTCTCTTCTTTCCTACTCAGCCATTTCCCCCTTTTCCCCATAAAGTCCTGCCTTCATTGTTGAGTTAATAGAATATATCTGCAACTGGAATTGGAAAAAGACACCATTAGGTATTAGCCACTTGTATGTAATTGAATTTGCTCTCGAGGATGTCAGCTCTGCATATTTTCTCCATTAAAAAAAAAACTATTTGGCACAGAGGAAGAACGGACTGCCTGCTACAGTGGACCCTTGACTTACAGACGGCTTGACTTACAGACTTTTCGAGTTACAGACTTCTCTGGCCGCAAAATTTAGGTTTGACTTGCAGACTGAGATTTGACTTACAGACCAGAAAAAAACCAAAATGGAACAAAAACGGCCTGTTACGGGATTAATCGGTTTTCAATGCACTGTAGGTCAATGGAGACTTGACCTACAGACTTTTTGACTTGAGAACCGCCTTCCAATACGGATTAAGTTCTCAAGTCAAGACCCCACTGTACATCTGTGTCAGATTTGGCACTGGTCTGAAGTCCAGTTTCAAAGGTATAATTTTTTTGTTTGGGGCATCCATACTTTTTGAGTTGCCTTATCTATTTCCGCACTCTCAAGCAACAATAATATAGATGATTCATCTGCTAGGCCAAAGCCTGCTCACACACCACGTGTTAAACTTATTTTGCTCTCTTCACCTTTCTGGGCCTTTCTTTGGCTGACATTCTGACCCTACCAGCCAGGCTTCTGGCTCATGATGGCTCCCTTACTATGTCATTCTCCACCTCAATTGTAAAGTTTCAGATACCCATGGCAATAATTCAGTCAGCTGGTGTATTTCATTCCCAAGAATCATCAGGAACATCGGTTGCTTGGAGTACAAAAAGGTGTATGTGTAGGTTGGATCTGGACTCAAATATTCATACTTGCCCCATTGAAAGTCAAGGTGAATGTTAGGCATGGCCCACTCGTCTCCCACCCATCTCTGCTGGAAATTGGTATGATTGACATAATAGTTTATCATTATGCATAACTAGTCAGAAGTAAACCCATTGATACTCTTGGGACCTATTGCCCAACACTTCTGTAAGCCCCATTGATGTCACTGAGCCTATGCTAGTTAGGACTAATAATTTGATTTTGCTATTTAGAGTGTAATATTTGATACGAGAAAGCAGAAGTAAAGTGCAAGAAATTGCATCCGGTTCATTGCAAAATCCTATCTATTTACAAGTAAGGTCCACTGAGATCAATAACATTTACTGCTAGATCAGCATTTGTAATACTGCAGCTCCAGCTGCACATATTTAGTCTTAGTGACAGGGAGCTGTTGGGACAAAGTATAGTATTTGTCGAGACAAAGTATAGCAGAGACATGACCTTGCCAGCAAAGGTCCGCATAGTCAAAGCTATGATTCTTCCATTAGCAATGTATGGAAGTGAGAGCTGGACCATAAAGAAGGCTGACCGCTGAAGAATTGACGCTTTTGAATTGTGGTGCTGGAGGAGACTCTTGTGAGATCCCTGGACTGCAAAGAGAGCAAACCTATCCGTTTTGAAAGAAATCAACCCTGAGTGCTCACTGGAAGGACAGATCCTGAAGCTGAGGCTCCAGTACTTTGGCCATCTCATGAGAAGAGAAGACTCCTTGGAAAAGACCTTGATGTTGGGAAAGTATGAAGGCAAGAGGAGAAGGGGACGGCAGAGGACGAGGTGGTTAGACAGGGTCATTGAAGCAACCAACATGAATTTGACCCAACTCCGGAGGCAGTGGAAGACAGGAGGGCCTGGCGTGCTCTGGTCCATGGGGTCACGAAGAGCTGGACACGACTTGAGTAGACAACAACAAAATAGTATTTTCTGAAATCCCATATTTCTCCATTCTGGGAGTTCTACCCAACAGACAAACGGGCTGCTAAATGTGGCTCATCTGTAAGAAAGGCCAAAAGTGGAAGGTTTTGTGGCCTGGGGTTCTACCTAACTTCTTATCCATAAAGGAAGGGCCGAGCTACCAGAGGAGCAGCTTCCTTTCTGCACAGAAAAGTAGGCAGTGCTAGGGTCCAAATAGGGTACAAAGATTTCCACTTTAGGCCTTTCTCCTAGATGACTCAAGGTGTCTGTTTGTCAGGTGAAACCCCCAGAATGGAGACTTATGGGACCTGTAAGAAAAAAAAAAATAAAAATAAACATTCCCATGCCTTGTTAGGACTAGGGGTCTATGCCAAAGACTCAATTGATAGAAGTGAATGAAGGGAGACGTGGGTATCACACCTATGCTCTTCAGGGAAGCAGTCCCAAGAAATGAACAGTGAGGGAGAAAGAGCTGAGAGGCTGAGAAATACACTGTCTGCATCTAAAACACTGCTTCTCTAAGAGCTGCTTAAAATGCAAGTGGCAGGGATCTCAACTCTTCTCCCATTGCAACAAATGGAACCCCGTAATTTTCATCAAGTGCTAGTCTCTTTAATGGCTAACGCCTCCATCAAAACTGTTCCAGCTAAACCCTCAAGGAGAAGTTTTTCATTTCAAAATAAATATTCTTTTGCAGTATACAAAATATCTAATCATGTATTTATCGATAAGTACTTCTAAAAGTCAACATAATTATTCAAGTCCCATTATATTTAATTTGCAGCAAATTATGCATTTAGCTTTAAGCCGAGGTTGCTAGGATGGTTAAAGTGAAGATAAAGCTTTCTGCTATTTATAAAAGTGGCTTTCAGGGATACAGCTTACAAGTCGAATGCTCGGAGTTTGAGATTTTAGCACAGACAGTGATCACACCAAGATTTAAAGAACAGCGTATCAACTTTACATTCATACGGAACAATCTTCTCAGTTCCAGAGAAAGTATAGTGGAATCCAATACATGTCTACTCAGATGTAAGACCCACTTGCTGCAATGAGACCTGCTCCAGTGAAGTGTGCATAGAATTCCATTGGGAACCCTTATAGGGAATTTAAAAGGGAGGGGACATTTCTAGAAATTTGGTTATTCCTTTAGTTAGCAGAGTACAAGACAGGAAAGGAAAAAAACCCACAGAAACATGAAGAGATCTGCTTAGTTTCACCAAACACCAATGATGCTGGTAAGTCTTTGGATTCAAGTCCCAAGTCTAAGTCTTTGGTACCAAGTCCCAAGTCCTAAACCCCGTCCAACTCTCAAGTTCCTATAAAAAATAAGCTTTTTTTCACAGAAAAAAAGGGAGGGGTGGGTGGGGTCTGTGTGGGATGTGTGTGTGGAGGTCTGAGGCTTGTGAACTGCCCATGTTTGTTTCCCTCTGTCCTTCCCTGGAAAACTTTTTTTAAAAAGTTTTAAAATGTTTAAATCATCCTGCTACATCTATCTTTTAAACAGCTCAATTTTCAGGGAGGATTTCTCTCTTTTAACGGGCTGCAGACACAGGGAAACTGCACTGCAGAAACCTCTCAGGGCTTGCACGGGACTCCTCCTCCCTTTGCCCAGGCTGGGGATCGGGGTGGGAAACAAGGCTGTTTCTCCAGGACCGGATGGATGGAGCTGCTGCTAAATTTGCTGTCTGAACCCTTCTCCGCAAGTTTTTGCATCATTCTGCAATTTGTGTGTGTGTGAGTGTGTGCAAACACATGGGTGACATATTTTCTTCTTGAGCTCCTTTCCTGCAAGACACACACACACTCTCTCTCTCTGTCTCTGCAAAATAAATGTCTGAAATAAAGTTCTGAAATAAACATGCTTAGGATTCCCTCTACAGAGTGGCGCCATCTTAGTTCTTGCAATGGTGTCAGGTTTTTAATTTGCCTGGAATTATTATTTATGTTATTTCTTATGAAATCCATTTTTCTATAACTGTGTTACATTTCTTTTATTGTAATTCTATTGATCTATTCTTGCCCGTAGATTGGAGAACAGCTAATAAATACTGCAAACAAAGGCATGAAACAGGCCTCTCAGCAGACAAATATGGGCAGCGGTTGAATGATTTTCATAATAACAAGGTAAAAACATGGTATTAGAAATGGCACATGGTCCATTACTTTAAAACTTCTGTATAAAGACAGTGGATTAGTTTCAGCTACACAGACTAAATTCTTTTTCTTGTTCCCTTTTAATTTTGTCATGCTTTGATTTTTCCTATTTTGTGCTTATTTTAACTGTGAGTTTCTCTGTGTTCCTTTTCTATAGTTAAAATTGTTGTTTAGCAGAGGTGTGTGAGGAGGAACAGAAATAACCTTTCATTTAAAAAAAAATAGTATCATTGTCTTTTTCTGGGTGTTGTCTGAACGTGGAGCTCCAGAATTAATAATATCTATAACTGTTTCATTGCCTGTAACTGGCAAATAAAGTCCTTCCCTGATCATCCACCCTAGTCACTCTGATAAGTCATTTTACACATGGGAATAGGAGAAATCAGTTTTCTCCAGGCTACCACAGTACATTCAGACTAGAGTTGGGACATGAGCATATGACTATTTGTCAACATTAGTTTTTTAAATTTTTATTACATTTTAATAAACACTTAATAGAACAAGAAAAATATAACTAAGAAAATATATAACTAAAACAATACATTGCATAACCAACTTAATTAATCAAATAAATTTAGCTAAAAACAAACAAACAAAATATTGCTCCCCTCCACCAGGACCAAAAAAACCCCTCAATTTTCCTTCTTATAACAGAGCCCCTTATCCCCACCAAAATGTTTCCTGCAAAGGTGAGCATTCTTTCCCTTTAACCTCAGGAACAGGCCCTCCCAAATAAATAGCCTCAGGGTGTGACTGCACAGTGGAATAAATACATATTGATGTGCTGTGAATTTGCACAATGGATGAATTCTCTTTACCAATCAGACAGGAGTCAATGGAGAAAGGTGAGGAGCTGGAGCTGTCCAGATTTGTAGGAGGCATGGCTACAGCAAAAGCTGCCTTAACAAGCTGAAAACAAGGACTGATTGCCAATTTCCTTCTTGCTTGCTCTTTCTCTCTCTTGCCTTCTAAGTGCTGTGGCATGGCTTTGTTCCAGTGCTGGCACCAAGCCTTAAAAACTAAAGGAAGAGAAGAAATAGTTTGGAGACAAAGGGTTCTAGGTCAAGGGGAGCTGACGAGTGCCCCAACCAGCCATTCACTGGCACTGCTAAACACACTGTTCTTCATAAGTTCAGGTAATCACAATGCCTGGAACAATGCAAACACATTTGATTGCAGAAGAAGAAGAAGCCCCAGCAGCAAAAGGGGGGGGAAGTATGGATCAGAAGGAAAAAATCCTAGCTAATTTGCATTGATTTGTAGTCAATAGAAAATAATATGAATCTGACAGTACCAGTCCCAGAGCAGCTCCTTCTTTTTACCACCTACTTGCCTACTTTGTAATTTTGAGCGCTATACACACCACTGTCTAGAGAGAGGGGGTGTATTCTGGTCCTGTTCTTCTCTTGCTTAATAGGTGGGAAAAATTAGATAGACTAGGAGGTTCATAAATTTCTAGATGTTTGTCTTCCACTGGGGCCAGGACGGATAATGTGTCAGGTAAAGATAGGCATGAATTTAAAAATGGATTGCAAAATTCATCAAAAATCGCTGATTTGTTGATTCACATTCATCAAAAGCAATGTCCATGATGAATACAAATTGACACATTTGAAGCAATTTTTGATTTGTTAATTTGTTGGGCTATAAAATGCCCTCCAGGCACCTAGATTCACCAAAATTGCAGATAAGTCTCCCCTTATTCTCCTTTACAATCCCTCCAAGTTTAGAGAAGATTGTGTTTTCCCCAAGCTAGCTGCGAAAGGACATTTTCCTGTAGGACCCATTTTGTGCTGTATAACTTTGATGTTCAAAACCCAATCTTCACCAAACTTGGAGGGATTGTGGAGAAGAGTCAGGAGAAGCTTCTCTGCAATCTTGGTGTCTCTACATGTCAGGGGAAAGTTTGATAGGGTTTTAAAGTCAAGACGAATCAATGAATTGATTTGTCTATTCATCAGGAAAAAATTGTAAATTCATGATTTGTTTACCTAGATTAATTATGAATCACAGTGAATTGCCTTTTTGGTCCTGAATCTCAGAGAATGGGGTGATGTTGATGGGGCTGCCCTAAATGGTGTTCACGTGTGGATAGACTTAGTCCCATGCTGGAAATGTCTCAAATAACAATATCACTTGCAAGTTCAAGGGTTTACCAAACTGAGCAGCTGCATAGATTTATTGCTATTGTTGTTCTTCCCTATGGGAGAGTGGATGCTGGATGGCTAGTCTTGCTTTAGATGCAGGCACTCTGACCAATCATTTTAGGCTGCACCTCCACCGATCTCCAAGGCGTGGGGAGTCAATATCTTCTTCCTTTTCCTTTCTTGTTATGTGGCTGAAGTATTCTAGCTTTCTCGAATACACATTTTATATCATTTTGTAAACTTTAAACATTTCCCTTAGTATTTCTTCATTTGTTATCATCTTGTCAACTAATAAATCATTTTCAGTGAGAATGAATCTTCATTTCAAATGCTTCCATCATTTAAGTGATAGTCTATTTTAGAGCCTGCAATTCCATGCTAACTACTAGAACTGAGATAACCATAGGCTCATGCAACGCACATCCCCAAAAGCCAGATTTAAATTTTTGCTGCACATCACATTCTGTTCCTTAAAGATCCTTTGGTCCATCCCTGTCCTGACTTTTATTGCACATCTTCATGCAACAAGATTGAAAGGGACTTACATTTGCAATCATGCCTTTTATTTGAATTTGTTTGTTTGTATGGGCTACCATGAACCTGGTGTTCTTCACATTAATTTTATATCATTCTTCATTATTTATTGGCTAAATCAAGCAATAGATTCAAAAGTTCCTGAGAGCATCCAATGTTGTTGCCACCATACACTGGCCTGCTATTTTCCCTATCCAGAATGGACTGTTTTAGTGTGTAACCCTCATTTTCTTACATTCACCAGTCTGTAGCCTATTAAGTAGCAGCCAAGAAATACAGTTCTCCATGGTACTGAGGTGTAGAATTGCCGTCATTTTAACAGGTGAATAAGTTCTTTCTTTCCACATTATGGTCCTTACATTCTCTGCCGTTCTCTCAAGATTCACAGATGTTCCGAGAAAAATTTCCTTTATTTTAATTTAGAAGGAGTAGGGTGATAGCACACAAGTATGTGTGTATTTGATGTAGATGTGTTGAGTCTTTCACAATTATTGCTACTTCTCTCCGTATGTCACTGAGTGCAATGCCTGTTAGATAATTGATTTTTATCAACAATGGATGGCTCCAGGCATCCAATAATGACACTGCAGCTTTCATTGAGTGCTATATCTACACGTTTTACATGGACTGAATCATATCACATTTGGAGTAGCACAGGGCCAAGGCTATAGTTCTTAGTGTTTGTGGCTGAGTGTCTCAACTTATTCTGGATGGTTTTTATATAATATTTTTACTTGAGAGAGCTTTTGCTTTGTATTCTTATAGATTTTTTGTTTCTTATTTTTATATGTTAGCAGATGGTCCATAGTATTTGAGGGTAAGCTGATGGAAATTTTAGGTGGCATTTCTAGGTAACCTAAAGTTTCCAAGATCTTGTTTATTTCTCAGATGAAATGCAACTATTTTGAGTCTTAATAGAGTCAGGCTTAAGCAGATTTCTATCATAATGTGCACAATATTCTTCTCTTAGAAAATGTTCTACTGTCTGAAGAATGTCCAATGAAGCAGTGAGTGCAAGACTCTTTATATAAAACTTTGTGTGCCTTGAGGAAGTAGTAAAGTGTTGATGCAAACGTTAAACAAAATAGCCCGTATAATCCCCTGGGGTAAACCATTCTTTTCAGTCCTCTCTCAACTGTGTTTTCCTTGACTGTTAACAAAAACAATCTGTAATTTTGCAACAGACTTGCTATTACTTCATGATTCTTCATTAGACTGCAGAATTTTTGCAGTAGTACTTGATGTTGAACAGTGTGATAGACAACCGGGTAGCCAAACAAGGGCTACTAACCTGTGACTTTTCTCCCTGTCACATTAAATGCAAGGCTTGTGCTGTAGAAATATTCCCAGGTCTAAAGCCAGCCTGTCGTGGGATCAGGAGTGGTTCCATTACTTTCATTAGATGGCTAAGAATAATTCTTTCCAAAGTTTTATAAGGATGACTGTAACGTGGCCGAGCCACTCTGAGGTCACCTCCTACTCAGGCCTCTCAGAATGCCCACCACGCCACTAAACACTCTTGCTGCCACCAACCTATCCTTTAAATCACAAGGACTAGGGTTTCTCTTAAACAAAAATGGTTTATTGATTACAAGAAATAAAATAAGTAAATCACAGGAAGTTAATCTCGATGGTAAATCACTGTTTCTTATTTAATCAAAACATAGACTATCCCTCACTGACTACACAGGCACACAGGCCTCTAAACAAGATCTCCAGATCTCACTCACTCTCTAACTCTATCAATCTCTCAAAACTGATCTCTCAAACACCATACACACCCCTTTATATCCCAGCTCCTCCCCCTTTAGCACCACCTTCCGTCCCCTCATTGGCTGCTGTTCCACTGCCCAGCTGTGACGGACAGGTGAGGGCAGGGCTGAACGTTACAATGACTAAGTAGTGAGATCTGTCTGAAGGGGTTTTTTTGAGGGTTTTTTTAAGGGTCGGTGGGCTCTTTGCTAGGTTTCAACATATTAATCACTTGTGACTTTCCCCAAATTTTCAGAATCCTGAGAGAAGCAAGACAATAATTAAAGACATCAAGTAGCCACATTTTTGGTACAGTATCAAAATGTTTTATCTCTTGTATGTCCTCCAGGCCTGTCAGCCTCATAGCTACAAACAGCTTTCTCCAATTTGCTTAAACTGAATGGTCTCGCAAGATCTTTGGTCTCCAGTTGCTTGTTTCTTTCAAGTTTAAGTTCTAGTTTGCTTGGTTAGTGTTCAAACCTGCCATTAATGAGGAGCTGATGGGTTATTTTATTTGCTGAAATCTTTGCGTGAGTAGGATCTTTAGCTAGTTCACTGTTAAGCCATTTCCCAGATCTTTTAAAGGCTTCTCGGCATTTATTTCTTCTGTGAGTTTTACCCACTTGCTCTCTCTTCATTTCTGAGACTGAAAAACAGGCAGGGATGAGGACTCAAGTCCCAAGACTCACTGTCACGTCGGACTTAATTTGCACCAGTGACTTGACTCGGACTCAACTTGGGTTCTTTTTTTTCAATGACTTGGACTGCAATTCATGACTCAGAACCCATTCATCCCTTCCTTTTTTTTCCTGGGGGGAAAAAGCTTGTTTTTAATAGGGACTTGGACTTGGGACTCTGGACTTGGTAGCAAAGACTCAGACTTGAGACTCAGACCCAACATCCCTGCCAATGAAAGTAAACTACCCAGCCCAAATGGTCTCTTTGCTCAAAAAGAACTCAAGTGAGTAAAGAAGACTATTTCCTATGTTAGGCTTCTGCATTCCCTAGGATGTGGGCTGTTGGGATGATTTTTCCCCCTCTGCTTCAACAAATTGTTAATAGGCTTCTGGGACCAGACAAGTATTCTATGGAACCCTACCCAATGTTGTGCAGTACTTCTGCCCATTGTCTTTTAAAACATTATATTTCCTGAGGCATGCTACTGTTGATAGTCGGACTATCACCATGAGTTGGCACATTCTGTTGGTTGGCAGATTCAGAATTGGGCTACAGACTGACTTCTTGCGCTGCCGGGCTATAAAAGCACACTAGCAAATATCAAGTCCAGGGTATAGTCATATTGCCATCCTTTGTTATTGAAAAATTGGGGAAGTTTGCTTTCATGAAAAAGGGTTAGCAGGGACATTTTTGCCCATTTTTGCCCCCCTTCTCCACTAATAACATCACGTGCATATTCAGAAACTACTTTGGCAACTGGAGTCTCCAATCATAACACTTATCTTTTGCTTAAGAAGACAATATAGTATTTTAAAGGAAAAGGTTGGATTAAGTGGTGCATAAATGGAGCATACTATGCAGTTACTTTGTTATCCCTGTATCATACAGTTTTGTCAACGCAATAAATAATGTTGGGAGCTCAGGTTTGACTTAATACCACAATTCCGCATCATCTTGTGAGGTCTTGGTATGGGCTTATACAGTGGTGCCTCGCTTAACAACGATAATCCATTCCAGGAAAATCGCTGTTAAGCTAAAACATCGTAAAGCGAAATTAAAAAACCCATTGAAACGCATTGAAAACCGTTCAATGCATTCCAATGGGCTAAAAACTCACCGTCCAGTGAAGATCCTACATACAGAGGCCATTTTCAGTCCCTGTATAGCGAGGAATCCGTCCCTAAGCACAGCAGGGAGCCATTTTAAGCACCCAGCAGCCATTTTGGAAACCTGACAATCAGCTGCTTTTGATCGTCATAAAGTGAAAATCAGTTCCCAAAGCAGGGAACCGATCATCGCTAAGCAAAATTCTCCCATTTAGACCATCATTTTGCGATTGCAAAAACATAGTCATAAAGAGGATTTGTCGTAATGTGGGGTAATCATTAAGTGGGGCACAACTGTATCAAGAATTAAGGACCTGGCCCTCCATATCTTTAACTCTTCAGCTCCCACCATTACTGTCCTTCAAGATCAGACTGGGAACTGGAATGCAACAAATCTGGGCAGTTACAACTTCCCAAACTCTGCTCTGTGTGAACACTTAGTATTAAGGACGTGAAGAAAGCGTGCTAAATTACTTGATTTCTACAGGCAGCCTGTCTTGGCATGTCAAGACAGCTTGTTCATTAACCCTGTGAAATTTCTCACCTTTGGAGTGAAAATGAAACACTTGTACATTTTCCTGCAGTTTGCATAAGTCATACTGGGCAAAACTAATATATTTTCCCTTGCAAAGCATACCTTGTATGAACAGAAGGCCTGAGTGATTGTTCACGGAGATGCAAACAACGGACGTGGGTTGGTTTGGATTTTGGAAAGAAGAAAATATAAGGCAGCAGCTGTCATGCTTTAGCTACACAACCTGGGCTAGAAGTATTCTCATCAATACAAACTCTCCCCAGATCAACGTAAAATATCTCATTGTCTTACAGGTGAAGAGAAAAATGTTGCTGTTTCTCATTTTTTAAATGTGAGGGAAAAGTCCAGGAGGGATTTACATCCATATTGTAATTCCCCTTGCATCGAGAGAGAAAGGCAATACAGCTGTCTCTCTTGGTTGTAGATACAGACATGTTCTGCAGATGAAAAATGAGGAACATGTTGCCTGCTCATCAGCACCTGGGGGGGGGCAGGGTGAGACACCATGAACTGTTTCCCCCTGCTCTCTTCTCTTATCAACACCTGTGGGCATCTTAGTCCTCGATGAATATAGCTATTATGGAGAATTAGAATACCAGTTCTGTTCTAAAGACACATACAAAAAAAGGACAACAGCCGTAATTACATTCCACTATAAACAGAGCTCTTGAGTTTAATTTGCATTACTCTCTTTTTATTATTTATTGGCAACATTTAATTACCACATCCTTCACCAACCATAATTAAAGATTCAAAACAGGCTTGACGACTCAATTAGGGTCCTTTAAAAGTTTTATTTTTGGTGTGCGCCTCCATTAAATTAAGGTTCAACTTTTACTGGAAGTCTTTAATATCGCAACACATTAAACTGAAGGCTTGCTTTGTTATGAATAAATCACTCCAGACAAAAGCTGGTAAGCTCTTACTCTGAAGTCCATGATTACAATGTAATATTTATGTTCCACCCAAGGAAGACATAAAATCTGCCCCCCTCAATCCTCCTCCTTTCTGGTACGCTGCTGACAATGACTTCCTTTCTGCACCCCTGTTTTCGTCCCAGTGCTGCCTTATCTACGCGGAATACAGAAAATAATTCTGCAAACTCCAGATACTCCAGTACTTTAAATTTCTCCTGGCAGGACTTTTTCCCAGTTTTGTTGAGAGAATTCTGAGATTCTGGGGCACATCATCCATCCAAGTACCATCTCGACCCGGCCTGGCTTAGCTTCAAAAATCTGACAGGCTCGCAGAGTGATATGGTGGCTCTCTTCTGGCTGAGGCTATAATACCAATGGAGACATCTCCACTGGATTTGCTGTCCATGGACATGCTTATACCTAAGGATCTCCGCAGGCTCAAGACAGTGTGCCAGAGAGATTGATTGGTATGCAATCAAGGCAACTGACACCACTCTCTAGGACTGTTGGGATAACAGTAATCTTGCCTGCACTAACACAGCCATCAGTGGGACACTTTGCCACCTTATATAATTGTCCTTTGCCACTAACATGATTGGTAAAGTTCTAATTTCCATCTCGGCAAACCTCGAAATCTTCCCTCCAGAAGCTTAGAAGGAAATGCATTGAACCTAGCTAACGCAAAAGCCCTTATGGCTTTAGATGACATTGTGCTGGCTAAATACGAGGAGGTGATAAAAGCAGATTTCTTAAGAAACTGGCCAACATGGTCTGTAGTTCAATCTCACATACCCTTAACTTCACTGTGTTAATTGCATCCATAAGACCAATTGCTATATGTATACTGGGAGAAAAACCAACTTTTTATATCTCTTCAGTTATATGTTTCTTCCACTGTTTCTGCTTCTTTTGTTTTATTGATAGTCCTTTTCTTTCTTCCTGTGACCATTCTCCAAGCAACAAGCAAACAGGGGCTCCTCTATGCCGGAGACTCCTTCCCCCCCCCCATTTTTTTCTTCTTACTGCAACTGCAGATTATAACTGTATGTAAAGATACCTTTTTTATATAACTTTAAATGCTTCTAGGGTGATTTTTACCATACAAAGTGTTTGTGTGTGTGGAAACCAGGGAGACTCTTGTTTGAAGAGAGTGGGATGATCTCTCCACATCTCTGTGTTGTTATTTTTTTTTTTACCATATACTCTGCTGACTAAAGAAGAATAAGCAGATTCCCAAACTGCCTCCCCACACACGCACACACTTTACCAGATTTTCCTAGTAAGGACAGCTATATACTTGTTTTGTGGGCACCAAGAAGTAAGTTGTGGATGCAAACTACAAACCAGCAGTCTTATTGGTGTGTTTTATACAATAAGCACCTGGGAGCTAGACTGAGGCCAGCCGATGCCCAAGCTATGCTGTTTCTGTTTTGGAAGAACAAGGTCTGGGAGGCACGAGGATGGCTTCTCATTTTGACTGCGCCTCAGCATCTCTGGACTTTTGCTAGCTTGTTTTTCTTAAATTGCTTCTAATTTTAAGGAATACTGCCCAGCATTTAGGGATTCTGTAATATTCATGCATGAGGCAGGAGTTAACAGGGCAGAGCAAATGCACAGATGAAAAAGAATTTCATGAGTCAGGATCGAACAAAGATCTCCGAAGATACCGTGAGAATATCTACACATAACCTTCAGAATCTGCGCATCCGCATGGCTTATGGGCCATTGTGGTGAAATACAGCAGACATAAACCAATGCATACATTTTAAAAAGTAAACGGCTAAAAATGGACATTGGCATAAATGCATTTCAGTCAATAGAAAAAAATGTGTTAAGTTAGACTCGTAGAATTATAGAATAATTGAGTAGGAAGGAGCTTATAAGGCCATCGAGTCCAACTCCCTGCTCAGTGCAAGAATCCAGATCAAAGTAGATCGGACAGCTGGTTGCAAAAATGAATTTTAAAAAGGCACACAAATTTATTTGCATAAACTATGCACAAGGTCTCATAAGCTGATGCGAAACAACAATGGTTATTTTAAAAAGGTTGGGATTTGGAGGATTTAACAAAATCAAAACTGAGCAAATTTCTGCCCCTCTAGGATCAGACAGCTCTTGCAAAATCTGAAATGACCTGAAGGCTTTTATGCACAGACCCTAAAAGGCCCTCCTGGGCTCCAGACCTTCCTACAAAAGGTGAAGCCTTAAAAGGACAGTCTGGGAGGTGAGCCCTCCTATGACCTTCAGCAAGTATGTTCTGGGTATGTTGCTTGTATTTGGTACACTCCATGACTGTGGAGCTCTGGATGATTCAAGTCATTGGGGGGGGGGGGCTGACATTATTAGCCCAAATTACTTGAGCTCTGAGGTCTTGGGAACCAATTCTAATCCAATTTTAGTACTTGGACCCTGTTTCTTGCCACTAAGAGTTATAAGCATGTTCATGTTTATTCCTCTTTTTAAGTACATAAAAATTTTGTTATGTTCCTACCGATGCAAATACATGCTTTTATTATTTCATTATTTAATTAATTAATTAAAATAATGAAAGAATGTATTTGCATCAGTAGGAACATAACAAATTTCTTCCAACTTGTCAGCAAATTTCCTGCATGGAGGGTCTGATCCTCCTCCACTAAAATATACATGTGAGAATTAATGTTTTTGTGAGATATGTCCAGGATTCATGTTTTACTAAGTGTACAGGCACAACTGCGTCACAAAGGCATGATTTTTTCCCCTCCGCCAACAGATGTGAGATTATTTCCTTCTTTTCTTGATTATTTCATTACGTGAATACATGTGTGAATGTTTAGACAAACTGTGAAGACAGCACCTCCCAGTCCCAGCCTAGAGAGAAGACCCAGAAGGACACCATGATCAATGGTCTCAAAAGCCGCTAAGAGGTCCACCAGAACCAACAAGGACACACTCCCCTGTCCAGTTCCCAGTGTAGATAATCCACCAAAGCAACCAGAGCAGTCTCAATCCATAACCTGGCCTGAAGCTAGATTGAAACGAATTAGATAATCCGTCTCATCTGGGAATCCCTGAGAAGCCACAACCCACTCCAGCACCTTGCCCAAGAATGGTACATGAGAGACTGGCTGGTAATTATCCAGTGCTATGGAGTCCAAGGAGGATTTTTTTTTTTGAGTAATGATCTTACTACTGCCTCCTTTAAGTAAGCTGGGATCCTACCCTGCTGCAAGGAGGCATTCACTACCCCTTGGCCTCACTCGGCCAGTCCCTCTCTGACAGTTTTTACAAGCCAGGACAGGCAAGGGTCTAGCAGACATGAGGTAGCCTTCACCTTTCCAAGGGTCCTTTTTACATCATCAGGCTGCAAAAGCTGAAACTAATCCATAAACACAGGGCAAGCAGGAACCATGGTTACATCTACAGGACTTGTATTGACTACAGCATCCAAGTCAGAGCAGATTTTGCCTGCAAAGTGCTATGCAATTTTTTCGTAGCAAGCTACTGAGTGGTCAACACTATTTTCCTGTGGCCCTTGATGTAACAGGCCGTTGACCACTCAGAAGAGCTCTGCTGGGTGGCTCTGGGCAGACCTGATGGTGGCAGCGAAGAATGACTTCTTTGCCAATGCCAGTGCCGTGGAATAGGCCTTCTAATGGGCTCTCGCCCATGTTTGATGAGATTCACTCTAAGCTTTCCACCATCGTTGCTCAAGTCTCTGTCCCATTCATTTCATCACCAGAGGCTCCCCTGTAAAACAGGGGGTTAGTCTGATTCTGTTTAATGGAAGGGGGTGCTTAGGAGCAGTTGTGTTGACAGCTCTTGTCATTTCATTCCAGAGATTCAACAGAATCGCCTGCTGAGGCAACAGGAAATTGCCCAAGAGCCACCAGGAAAACATTTGGATCTATCAGCCTCCTAAGGTGGACCATATTAATCAGTCCCCCAACCCTGCAAAGGCTGTGAGTTCCAGTTAGCGGAAACTCAACTAGATGATGATCTGTCCATGACAACAGGATGATAAGAGTTCCTCCACACCCAGACCACCAATATCTATCCCAGTACTTTAAAAAAAAGGTCTAAAGCAGGGATGTCCAACCTTTCACCTTCCCTGGGCCACATTAGAAGATGAAAATGTGGTTTGGGCCGCACATACATTTGGTTTGGGCTGTATGGGGGGGGGCAGCCCTAGCCGTCCTCCGCAGCCCCGCTCCAAGCGCGCTTACGGACAGCTGCAATCTCAGACAGCAGAGGCTGCCAGCTTCGACTCCGGTGGCTTTATGGGGCCGGGAGGGGGTCCACCTATTGACGGGGATGGGGCAATGCAGTCATACCGCCCCCCTGTCCCCTCCCCTCCCACTCCTTCCATCCTTCCCTCTCTCCCCCTCTATTGTTGTGACATGCCCCGGCAGTGTAACTTGAAACTTTGGAATTTCTTTAAAAATAAAAAAATTGCACTGGGACGCATTATGTGCTGACCTGGGCCGCATGCGGCCCTCAGGCCGCGGGTTGGAGAAGCCTGGTCTAAAGTGTGCCCTGCAGCATGGGTGTGGGCAGTTCCCTTTGGGACAACCCCATGGTTGTCATAGAAGACATGAAGGTCTGAGCCACTCCCAACAAAGCTGCCTCGGCATGGATGTTGAAGTCCCCTAGCACAACCAGCCGAGGCGACTCCCAAGAGCACAGCCGAGACCAGGTCAATGAGCTCAGGCAGGGATAGTGCTGAGCAGCATAGTGGGTCGCACACCAACAGAATCCCTATTCTGCCTTGGGCTCCCACTTTCAAATACACACATTCAAACCCAGAAAGCTGGGGGAAGTGGCACCTGGTGAGAGGGATAGTATCATGATAGACCACTGCAACTCCACCTCCCCACCCCACATGCCTTACTTGCTGCTGCACAGAAGAGGCTGGTGGATGAAGCTGGGTGAGATTAACACCCCCAGCCTCGTCCAACGAAGTCTCTGTGATACAAGCCAGATCAACCTGCATTTCCAGGATCAAGTTGTGGGTGGCTGCTGTTTTTCCATTTACCGATCTGGCATTTAGCAGCAGCATCTTCAACCCAGGGGGGCAGGCCATCAAGGCTAACCAAGTTCAATGCTTTCTTGTTATATTTTTAAAATCACATTTGTACTTCAGACAGTCCTAGTCAATTGATAGGCAGAGAGATTCATCTGTAAATTTAATACATTCGTTTTGTGTACAGCATTTGTAGGGACTGTGTGGCATTGTTATGAAGCCAAACCAGAGTGCATGCAGAAAACAGATCTCCTGGCTCGCTCTGGTGTCACTTCGATAGAAAATAGCACCCAGAATCGGAAGGCTATGTAAATGCTGCCACTGTTGACTTAAACAGTTCTTCAATGTCGATGTGCCCTCTCATCAATCAATTATCTCCCCCTATAGCTATCCTCGCCATCTTAGCAGTTCGAAAGCATGCAAATGCGAGTTGATAAATAGGTACCACCTTGGTGGGAAAGTAAAACACCGTTCCCTAGTCACGCTGGCCACGTGACAACGGAAACTGTCTTCGGACAAGCGCTAGCTCTATGGCTTGAAAACGGGATGAGCACCACCCACTAAAGTAGGACACGACTGGACTGAAAATGTCAAGGGGAACCTTTACTTTTTTATAGCTATCATTGTTGGTCCTTCTCTTACTGATAGGGAACAACTGGGCCTTCTCAGTGGTAGCACACTAACTGTGGAAGACAGCCATCAAGGAAATTCTCTGACATAGAAAAAAAGACATTTCACTCTTCTCAAGCATTTTACAGGCAACTGGTTGAATAGGTCTTTTAAAAAATGTTTTAAAACAAATTGTTTCAAATTTTTGAAAAGCTTTAATTAAAAAAAATCATTGTCATTTATATATAGTCATATACTCCTTTTTTAATCTATTCGTATAATACCAGTGTAGGAAATTTTTGATGAGCACGCTGTGGATCCCCATAATTATAGGGATTAAGGGGGATTATAACTGCTGCTGCTGCTATTAGTGATACTGCAGAGAAATGTGAATCCCAAAAATAATACTTAAATTGAAGGAGAAAGGACAACCCTCTCAATTTTCAGCCTGAAAACAGAGGGGAAGGGGTAGAGAAGTTGAGGGGCTTGCGGGAAGGCCCACTTTGGATGCCACTCAGCCACAGTGATAATTTATCGTCTTGGGCTCTTGCTGTGCATCAGCTCTTCATCCTAACTACTAACAGTAGTAGAAAAAGTAGTAGAACTTTTGCGACTTTCAGAAACACGGGAAGACTGTGTTATACTTCATTAGGCCATTGATCAATTGTGTACATCATCATCATCATTATCATCATCATCATCGAATTGCAGAGCTGGAGGAGTCATTATAGATCATCAAGTCTAGCTCCTGTTAACGAGGCACATTGGGGAATCAAACTCCCAAATTTTGGCTCCCCACCCATATAATTAAATTACTCAGCTATCCAGGAATTCTTTCAGCATTGTCTACAAGGATCCACAGCGATTCACCAACATTACAGGCAGGAGTTTCTCTTCATCCTGCATGGAAGTGCTGATGTTTGAACCTGGGACTTTGGTGAACTAAGCATGTATTTTGTCAGTGAACCACAGCCATTCCCATTTTGCATGGCTAATCCCAGCTCTTTTATTTAATCAGAACGGAAGATATGTTTTAACCGTGATGACCTTCCATCCTCAGCTCCTGTAGCCATCTACTCACTATAGAAGTATACTGTATATAGCCAAGAGTAAGATCTGTGAAGGAGATGTCATCCCCAAGATAGAAAGCATTTATCAGAGATAGTCTGATAAGGCACCAGTACATTTCAAAAGGCAAACAAATCTCAAACAAACAAATAATAGGATTTTGATATTTGTTTTCTTCATTTGAAAATGTTTTATTTCAGTTTTTTTTAAACGTTGTATTTTATTAAAAAGGAACGAGGGGAAGCACCACTGAATACTGATAAACATGATCCATATTAATAACAGCATATATATTTATTTATCTATATATACATATGTCTCTATCTACACACTTCTATAAACAAAACTTCCTTTGTTTTACCTTGCATGAGCAGCTCAGAGGGCATTGGAAAGCTGATACTTTTTAGAGCACTTGGGGTTTGTTTATTTGAATGCTTGCCCTTTTTGACAGAGGGTATAAACGTACATTATTTAATATCCAAGACAATGAAGTTTTTCCCAAATGTGGATCTTTTGGTCTCCAATTCCCATCCACCCAAGACCAAGAGTGTTATTTTTTGTAACAAAAGACCTCGTAAGGCCACCTAGTACACACCTTTGGTGATTGCTAAGACTTGTCAGAGAAGGTTTCTCCAAAATGGACCTTCCTTGTGATGGCCCCCCAACTTTTCAAAGCCCCACAGCACTGATGTTCAGCACCTATACATTATGACATATCCTGATGCCTGTTCAGGAAGCAACATCACAGAAAACACCAATGCTAACAGATGAGGTGCAGAACTTGTGCTGTTTGCTAGACCAGGTCTTGACTTGGTACATGACCCACATGTGAGGAGCACCTCATCTTACCACTCATGATCTTTCCTTGCTTTCAATTAATGGGTGATAAAGCTACGAATTTCTGGCCCTTGCTTTTTTACCAGACAATTTCTTTTGCAAATTGTTTATATTTTAGTTGTCTGACTGTAAATGCTTTTATTGAGATTCAAATATCATGATGATACATTGCATTTTATTATTTTTGTTTTGGATTTTATTACCGCAAACCACTTTTGAGATAAACTTTCAGAAATAGAAAACACATAGAAAACAATCAAATACATTAACTGAATAAAATGGTGATGATGATGTGTGCCTCAGATTCTTTACTTAGGAAAAAGCCACCCACTGTCTTCAAAAATATTATGTCTGCGCTGGCGTGCAGAGAATTTCACTCTAAGGTTGCAATTAAGGCAGGGTGATCATCCTGCCTTTATTCCCGCCTCCTGTACTGCATAGTCATGGATGATTAAAAGTTGTATGATTCGCATGTCCATGTTCCATTTATGACAGAATGCTCTTTTGCCGGTACAGTGGGTGAGATTAGCAACATTTCTCCTTTATCCCGACCCTTGTCTGCCATCGTCCTCTGCCAAGATCATCACCTTTTCTCCATCCTCTGCACTCCATTTTAAGCATTCTTCCACCCACCCGCTGTATGGCATGGTGTATAATTTGACATAAATAACAGGTTTTGGAGATACAGATTTACCAGCATTTTGTTGTTGTAAATGTATCCCATTCTTCCGTTACAGAAACCTGTTAATTCAATGTCCTTGGAGAGAGAAAAAAACAGGGAAGTGCAAAACTTGAACTAATTTAAGACCACAGTTTTTTGAGGCATAGATTTATCAAAATTTGTTTGCTATATATATATCTATTCCATGCTTCCATTGCATAAAGTCTTTTTTTTAAAAAAAACGAACACCTGAAATAGTGCTGCTGTGGTTTACCAGTATATCAACCAATTGATGTAGTAATAGAATCACTGTAGATTCTAAAGCAGAAACAAAAACTGCATTTTAGTTGTTTTAGTGGCATTTCCAGCAAGTTTGAGGAAAAAGGCAAAACCATTCACTCCCACTCCACACCTCACTGTACACATTTTGATCTATGGTCTCAAGACATGCCCAGCAATATTCCAGAAGGAACACAATTCAGAGCCAAAGAAATGTGAAGAAATTGGGGGTGGGGGGGTGGGGAGAGAGAGAAAAGTGGGGGAAAACAAGAAAGAGAAAATGAATAAAAAATATTTTGGAGACTGAATAATATGCACAATGATGCAAAAAGGTTAGATCTGCTCAGGATTAGCAACTATGTTCAATCATTAGAGGAAATATTGAAATTATTTATGAGGGACAGGGAATGCCTGTCTAGTCATGGTCTAAGCCACTGGTTCTTAACCTTGGGTTACTCAGGAGTTTTGGACTGCAACTCCCAGAAGCCTTCACCATCAGCTGTCCTGACTGGGTTTTCTGGGAGTTGCAGTTCAAAAGCATCCGAGTAACAAAGGTTAAGAACCACTGGTCTAAGTCAGTGGTTCTTAACCTTTGTTACTCGGATGTTTTTGAACTGCAACTCCCAGAAACCCCAGCCAGCACAGTTGGTGGTGAAGGCTTCTGGGAGTTGCAGTTCAAAACTCCTGAGTAACCCAAGGTTAAGAACCAGTGGTCTAAGTTACCTTCACTTTGCATGTCTTTGAGGGTGGAGATTCACTCACCAGCTCCCAAATGGATCAACACAAAACAGCTCTGTATACTCCTCCTTTCAATGTACCCAGTTGTAACTTTAGGAAATGCAACTCATCTGAAAAAGGAGAAGTTATGTCTTTCCCAGCAAAAGCAGAGGCATTTGATGTTGAGATATTCCCATGACATCAGAGCTGCATTTCACACTGTTCCCCGCGGCCCCGGAAATCGGCATTCTGTTAAAGCTTCTGCTGCACAGAAAGGTCTGCCATTGAACTACTGTCGGAACATACAACTGGAGCAAGTCTTGTGCAAAGAAACCTGCTCTTTATTTGCACAGTGGCAATGCTGGCACAAAAAAAAAAAAATGAATCCCACATGCATCCACTGTCAGGACTTTCTATAGTTGGAAGCTCAAAAGACGTGGGTTTTCACCTTCATTGCAGTGGGTCTCAGACAATCATCCATTTTTGCTTTTACCTGATCCACAGTGTATTTAATAACATTTTGTTTTGGCCATGATTAGAGATGGGCACAAACTGAAAAAAACAATGAATCAGGCTGGATCGTGGTTCGTGGCTAAGCATGAGCCATGAACTGCCAGAAAAAATGAACTGGTTTGTGGTTTGTTTTTCCGGTTCATGCCTGGGGGGGCAGGTACACCTTCCCACTGCCCCCCCATTGCCTCCCTACCTGATCCTGTCACAATCGCCCTGCTCAGAGGCAGAAGGGCTGGCCTCCCTCTCTGGAGTGGGAGCATGCATCCATCTATTGGCTGGATGGTGGCAGCTGCAGGAACGGGTGGGGAGGTGAAGGGGGCAGTGGGGAGGAATTGAATGGGCATCCCCTTTTGCTGAACAAAACAAAGCACCAACGGGGAACTTCAGCAAAACAGGATCCCCCCTCTTTTTCTTTTTCTTTTTTTTCTTTTTTTTTTTTTTTTGAAACAAACAACAAACCAGCCCAATTTCTTGGTTTTTCCAGTTGACGGTTTGGTTTATGCCCATCTCTAGCTATGACTATTTATGAATATGATTCCCATAATAAGGCTATGCAACTGTATCAATTGCAATTGGCATCAGCCTTCTACCTTCTACCAACAATTCGGTTTCTTTTCCAACTGGTTAGCACTTTTTAAAAAAGCCGTCCTGAAATGTTGTAATTGCACATCTCCTCTCAAAACGCATGTTAAAATGTTAATTTGCTTTTCAAAGGCATACTATCAGCAAAACAGCTGATAATAATGTGTTGCAACATTTGGAGATGTGTGAAATCCAGCTGCAAGCTGGATTCTGATCTGCACACCATATTAGTCTTGCCGGGTTCAGATCAGGTCATTTCAGAGAGGAACGAGCAAAGATCAAATTCCTCAAGACACAAGACAAAGGGGCATCTAAGATTTTATCCTTCTGGCACCAATCCTAATCGTCTTCATTTAAGTTGGACTAATGAAATTGGAGTTGTGATGTGCTTTCTAAAATTGTGATTTCATCAATCCATCTGCAAAATATAATGGTTTCCCTTTCCCCAGAATAACTAGTGATATTTGACACACACAAACCCTCCTGTACAACCTAAAATGGAAAGTATTTGGTTTTTCAAAACTTAATGAAAAGAAAGGGGGGGGGGAACTGAGCTTGTTTCTACTAAATAACCCATATGCATCTTGCACCAATGCTGATTTCCAAGCATTCTCCTTCCCCTCCTACTTACCTTCTCATTACTGTCTTCTGTTGACATCCCATTTAAGTAGTTCTGGGATATGCAATTTCCCAGGATCTATTTATATTCAAAGATCTATGTCAATATTATTTTGCACTTAGCACAATGAGTAAATTCTGGAAAGTGATTTTTCCCAGTATTCCTTAAAATTAGAACCACGCCTGAGAAAGTGGGTGGAGCAAAAGAAAGTTTAGAAGGTCAGGAGTTGGAAGGAAACACTAGTTAGGTGCCTTGGAATATTTCAGATCTTCCACCTGCTCATATTTTAAGGGTCAGCTTTTATTCAGAACCTGGAAACCATGATGGAGTCATCATGCTCACTTGATAGTCAAAGTAAGTATCATAAACCCAAAAGATCCTTAGCTGAGTCAAGACATACAGCCTGTAGCAACATGGGTAGAAAGACTTCATTCAGTTTTATAATACACAAAGGCATGGATCAGAAATAAAACAGAAAATGTCATATTCTCCTTGTACGTATCCTCCAAGAAGTGAGGTGCAATAGAGTATATTTGCTTGCACGTGACGTAGCGCAGAAGCAAGCACTCCTGCACACTCAGGGAGACACAATTATTTCTTTTTCTGGGCTTCAGCATGCCCCTTTTGCAGAACTAAGTGTCTGCACTTTGTACATTGGTTTTTTGGGTAAAAGGCAGGACAGCAGCCAGATTATGGACTTGGATCTTCTCAGAAGTAACCCTGGCAGCTAACTCTACCATCGCCTGACTGAAACCTACCTGACCCTCATAGGACATGGAAAAGTGTTAGAATCTTTAGATTGCCAGCTCTAGTGAAACTGAATGACTATAACAGATGTTATGGGACTGCTCTGCCAACAGATGAACCTAATTGGTTCTCTTGCTTGTTCAGAGGTGGGCAATGCCAGTGGGTCTAGGGACCAGTTTTGGTCTCTCAGTACCTGCAGGGAGCCCCACCTTTCCCCTCACCTGAGCATTCAAAGCAAGCATTGACTACAAATTACATTGTAGTAATTTGTTTTCAGCATTTGGCACCAAATTACTACAAGCCATTTATTATTTGTTTACCTGTTTTATTTATGTGCCACCTTTCTCCTCATAGGGCATGCAAGGTGGCAAAAGCAAGCACGTGCTTGTTTTAAAGACGCGCCCCTCCCAGTGGCTACTGAAGTCTGGTGCCCGTTCTTCCAGGGAGTTGGGGCTGCCAGAAGTGGCCTCAAGAGCCACTGCACTTGACGCATGCACAAGCTGAATGTTAGCCTAGGTCTTGAGCCAACAATACCCATCCCGGTCATTGAAAGAATATGGTACATGAGATTTTACAACAGAAACTACCTCTCCAGAGGTTAATTTCACTATAAATTTCTTGGAAAGATCGCTCTTTTAGGAACTGTCTGACTTTATTGAAGGCATTAGCATTTTCATACAAAATGTGTTTTCCAGTGGGATGAATAAAGCAGCCCGTCACTTCAACTCAGATCACCGGAGTTCATAACACAAGAGTTAAAGCTTCTGAGCATCAACATTACAGCCGGGGGTGGGTAGACAAGAGCAAGTTGGACTTTGGAATGTCATTCCCAGCTATGCATGAAACAAACACGAGATGGCAAGTAAGGAATAGGAATATTAAAAGAGGCAAAAAAAATCTCATTACGACATCTCCTCTTCAGTACAAGAGATCTGGACGGTTGTTTTTGAGCCCTAAAACGAACGAATGGAGGTTTTGCTTGGCAATGGGGGAGGGCTAGAGAATCCTTTGATTAAGGCCTAAGCTTCCATCATCTTTGAAAACAGGGAAACAGTGCCCCTCCAAATGTCATTAGAGCACACTGCAACTTCTCTCATCCCATTACATGTGACAGGTATGCTGGAATACAGCATCATGAAATGGGTGTTAGGTTAAGAGTACTGTCATAGAATTGGACACTGGGATTCGGCCATGCTTTAATGCCCAGGATTCCTGATCAATAGAAAGAATTACAACATAACAGAAGCTGCTTTTTTTAAAGATAGGGTCCAATAGCTTTCCAGATAGCATGAGACTACAAGTCTCATCATCCCTAAGAAGCTCTGAATGTAGCTGATGTGAGTCAGAGCCCAACAACGTCTAGGCAGCTATATGTTTCCCACCTGCCTTCACCTTTAGGCATCCTGTCTCCGTGTACATTAGTCACAAGTTAAACCAGTGAATTGTAGCAAGATTTCTCCAAAGATCCATTTGGTTTGTGTGCCTTGTATGTTACAATGCAATCCTAATCATGTTTATTTAAAAGGTAAGACCCTTTGGTTTCATTGGAATGTACTCCCTTAGGGCACAGAACTATGTCCTAAATTTCCAAGGTGAGGAATTATAAGCAATGTTTACATCCATCATTTGGAAGAGGCATTTTCTAGCCACTTCACCATCACTTTTCAATACTGCAATTTAATATATTAGGCTGTATACTAGCAGAATTCTGCAATCGATATAATCTCTGCAAATTAATCAAATGTCTGCCATTTCCATGATTCTGGAATCTTTACTATTCTGCATTATTTAATCTTAATTTCTTAGACACGAGAAGAATTTTACAGAGCACTGAAACACCTCCTCCAGCTCCTGAAAAGTCAACCTTCTGGCTATACAGATCTCAGAAATCACTCGTATTAAATCTCCAAGGGCTAGAACTTTTATTCCCTCCTTCCTTTTCTTGTTTTTTTTTTAAATGTAAGCTGGCATTCACTATACAGTGGTGCCTCGCAAGATGATGTTAATTCGTTCCACAAAAATCGCTGTCTTGAGAAAACATTGTCTTGCGAAACATGGTTCACCATTGGAATGCATTGAAATCTATTTAATGCGTTCCAATGTGGGAAAATTGTTGTCTTGCGAAAATCATCCACAGAAAACATTGTCTTGTGAAATGCGGTTCCCCATTGGAATGCATTGAAATCTATTTAATGTGTTCCAATGGGGAAAAAAACCGTATTGTAAAGCATCGGTCTAAAAAAAAAAACAACCCATCTTGCAAAGCATAGACCCAAACATCATCTTGCGAAAATCGTCCATAGGAAAAACCATCTTGCGAAGTGCAACAGCGATTGCAAAAACCCATCATCTTGCAGATTAATCGTTGCGCGAGGCAATCGTTGCGCGAGGCACCACTGTAAACTGAATTCTTTGCCCATGTACCAGCTCCAGCACTCCTGTGAAATTGTTCCACAGGCATGTCCTTTTCAATACATTTCCTGTAAAAAAAGGTTTTAAAATAAATCCATGGTGCTCATCTGTTGCAGTTCACAAGTTAACATTAACAGAAATAATCTTTCCATTAAGAAAAGAAAAAAAGAAAGAAATACATGGAGCAGCCCTTAAGTTTCAGCCTATATGCTTTTTCAATTCCAAAAATTCTACCATCATATATTTCTCTTTCTTGCTCTGGTGCTTGTATCCTGCATAACTGCAGGCTGATATCCTGGGATCTTGCTCACCGCTTCTTAGCTAGGCTGAACTAATTTGATTCTTGTTTCCACACAGCGGCCTATCGATTTGCTTTGAGCACTACAGGAGAGTGATGTCCTAAATCTTTCCAGAGGCACCATTGGTGGGCTGGATACAAAAGCCAGCAATGGCATATAAAAGATCCTAAGTGCTTATAACACTGTCAGACAGCAATGCCCACAAAGAATGGGCTAGGATACCCCACCAACACCACACACAATGTTGGTATCCCGTTTATCTTTCCTGCTTCTTGCTTCATACCTTAGTATTTCATTCCTCTCAAACTCCTAGTTGGGCTCACATGGTGGGCGTCAACAGTTGAGCAAACACCTCTTAATGGCTGCCATTCTTCATTTCCCATAATGGCCTATACTTTGCATTCCAAGACATTATGGATGAAAAGCAGCCATCTACACAGAACAACAGTTGGCCACAATTGCACTCCAACCCATCTTGAGTATGCTCTGGGAGTAACACCAAATGGCAGTTGCCAAGAGTGGCTGGCAATGAAAACTCTGGTTGCCTTCCAGGAAGGTAAGACATCCCCTAAATGGAAGTGCTAGACATGTTTCCTATTCATGCCCATTCATTCCCCTTTGCTTTTGGTTTGGGGCAAATGCATATCTATATTATACCCAAAAGTTTCCCTTATTTTTCCTAGTTCAACCAGTAACTTGGGCATGAAGCATTTCCTTCCTCTTTGGGGGGAAAAGTAAGGCAGTGATTCAAGTCCTTCCATTATGGGTCTAATAATGCCTTTGCAAATATTCCTTTATTTTTTTCAGCAACATGATGCTTCCGGCCATGCACACAAGTGCATACCAGCACCATTGCCATTCAGTGGTGTTACATGAGGATGTGATCACATGTAAGAGGTTTACACACCCACTTGTCTTCAATGGGCAGTTCTAAAATTATAGACTTTGGGTTATTATGGAGGCAGGCAGGCAAAGAGGCACCAGTCAGACCATCTTGGTCGACGTTACTCAGCAGGGCTATGCAGAAAGTCCTTGGTTCTTCAAGCAAGAGAATGTGGTACAGCGATTACCATGCAAAACACACTTGAGTGCTATGCAGGCTTGAATGCTCCTCTATGATGAGCTCTGTTGTATTTAATATTATGAGTTGGCTACAAATGAAAAGACCAATTAACCTGACTGAAAGAGGAAAGGAAAGGAAGGATTGTGTGTCTGGCAGCCCCAAGGATGCCGAATCCTTGCCTCCAGCCTGATCCAACACTGGAGCTGAAGACACAAACTGAATAAGCTATTTTTGGTCAGCATGGTGCTTCAACTCTGTTATACTTATGCTAGTAACCATAATAAATGATGCTTTTCAAGTTCTGGCTCATCGCAGACAGCCAATGAGCTGCAATGATTGCACAATGGAAATATGGAACTATCCCTTCCTGAACATAAGCAAAATGAGTTTACGTATCCAAGTCAATATGACCTCCAGCCATGCTAGTCATAAGTGCTTAAATCAACTATAGGTCACCTCTTTCAGTCCTAAAGATACAGCCAAGCAAGCACCCCAAGGCTTACATTTGACCTTTCAAAAGACTGCATCTGGATCTACTCTAACCTCTTAATCTGCACTCAAAACCACTTGCCTACAGATTCTTATAAATATCAATGGATCCATTTGGAAGGGAGTTAAATTATGTTTGACTGCTTGCAGATGGAATCCAAACTAATGTGCATGTCTCTCTTTGAACTCTAATAGCTACAATTTGGAAAAAATAGTGTGATCATATGAATGCTTCCATGTTTGGGTAGCCCTCTTGAAATGCACTGAAAGGGAGGAGGACAATTGCCCCCTGTAAAGGAAGTCCCTTGCAATGCTGGAAGTTTGGCGTATCCAGGCAGAAATGGTGTGTGCTAAAAAAATTCCTATGAAGAGTGCCTTAACCTTTGAGCAAACAGCCTATGTGCTTTCCCCTTATTAAGTGACCAAGAGGATTGACTCTTTAGCTGCTTATTTCTACTTGCAGCTCTCCTACCAAAAGTTGGACAGGTAGAGATTCAAAAACTCTCTTTGGAGGCAGACATTAGTCTGGAAACAGGAAATGTATAGTTATAAACACAGAAAGAGAACTGTACAGGCCCCATTAGTACTCCCAGTCCAACATGGCACATAGCTTCCCAAATAATGGTGATCTTGCATCATCTGCTCCAAAAATCTTCTTCAGTGGTAGACAGTCAGGAGGTTACACAGCTTCCTTGCATCTCTTGTTGAAAGATGCTGAACTTTGCTTTTTCCTCCTGCTCTCAGCCATTTTGGTCCACTTCAGGCTGCAACTGGTATAATCACAAGGAGATCTAGCCATCTCTGGGCACCAATGTCCATACATATACAAACAACACGCAGGTACCAAACTCTTGGCTGGCACATACACATCACTGTGTACATGGGATGAGTTGGTGTAGGTTCTGCACTGGTTGCCTCTAGAGGGGCAGGAGTGGGAGGTTAGGCAGAAAAATGAAGAGAAGGGATGGACAATACAATGCCACATCTTTCCTTTGAGTCATCGTTCTTTTTCTTTCCATTTTTCCTTTTCTTTGTTTGGTTCTCCTCCTCCCTTTTCTTGCTCGTATTTAAAAGTCTCTGTGCTTTTTCCGCACATTTGGCCCAAACTCCAAAATAAACACTTTGCCTGGGTGCTTCAAGGCAGGGTGCTATCTGGTCTCCAAGGATTCCAGGTATTCCAGGGCTATGTCATAGCAGAAGTGGTATTGTTCCTTTAAGAGGGAGGAGAAAAAAAGAGAGAGAGAAAAGGGTAAGAGTGAGTCCATTGTGCTCCCCAAAGACATAGCAGCAGCAGAAGATAAGGCAGAAAGCACTGTGGTCTTGCCATACATCTCCTGATGGAATGGCTAAATATTTGGCAAGCACCAACAAGGGGTCCTAACTTCTGTGTATTCCTGTTAAGTTCTTTATCAGGCCAGAATCAACCCCTTGCATGGAACTCTATGTGCATGCAACCATATACACATAGGGACCTTTCTCATGCTTTTGGGATATCCAAGAGCAAACCTGGTAAGAAAAATGCCATCCAAGCTATGCACCTCCTTCATGAAGGCTTTAAATTTATGACAGGCTTGACCTGAACCTCTCTAGCAACTGACAAATTTCCCTATTCTGATTACTTTTTAGGTTTTCTCCCCCACACACACACACAATTCTTACATTTTATTTGTCTTTAACATATTTTTCAAAAGTCTGCATGAACATCTGTGTTCATTTTTATCCATATTTCCCCTACATGCAATTTTGCCTCGTACGCACTTTTTTGCAAACCAGTTTCTCAGTAGAATTCATTTTTGAGTGCTGTTTTCACTAATACACATAGTTTAATGTTTTTTTTAAAAAATAAATAACCAGGGCTCTCAATTCAAAGTGGATTTAAAAATAATAAATAAAGTTTTGGTTTGTGCCTTGTGTCAAACATGCCATATTAGATAACTTTGCATTATAATGGGAACTGAACACATTTCCCCCTATCACTACCCCCTGCCTTTCGTATCTTTCTGGCACGTGCAGGAGGTGCTGATGTATACAAACAATGGATTGTAAAGGCACAAAAACTCTACTGAGGATGCTTGGGGCACTAATTCTAAAACAACATCTTCGCCACAAACAAAAGCTGGCATGAGTTCCAGAGCAAGGAGGAAGCCAATAACCGTGGCTATTTCCTGTGCAATATCTGTGCTATTGCTAACTCTCAGTACTGGCTGGGTTCCATCACAGGACAGCTTGGTAAAGAGCCTCATGGCACAGTGGTTAAACCGCTGTACTGCAGCCCAAACTGTGCTCACGACCTGGGGTTCAATCCCAGTAGCCGGCTCAAAGGTTGACTCAGCCTTCTATCCTTCCGAGGTCGGTAAAATGAGTAGCCACCTTGCTGGGGGGCAATGTGTGGCCTGCATAATTAACTTGTAAACCACCCAGAGAGTGCTTGAAGTGCTATGGGGCAGTATATAAGCAGCACGCTTTGCTTTTGCTTTTGATAGGTAAGAGGATGATTATACCATTAACACCTGATTACACCCTTGGCATATTGCACTGATGTAGCTATGCGGCACACTTCTGTATAGGAGTGAGCTATGCACAACTGCCCAGGATGCCTCTGAATATGAGCTACTGGGGAACTACAGTCAGAACAGCAGTTCCCCAGTGCTGCTTACAGGCTTCCCACAAGCATGCGGTTGACCCTTCTGAGAAGCAGCACACTACATAGGAAGGCCTTTGGTTTGGTCCAGCATGCTCTTCTTATGGTTTTATGAGACCTGCTGTAGTCTGATAGGAAGGGATTTGCGACTACGATCCACCAGCTTTCTAGGAAAACACAGAGTCTTACATACACACATACATTTCAGCCTTGTTATGGGATGACCCATTCCCTGAAAGACAAGAAGTCTCACAGATAAAACAGATTTCCCCTCAGCGTGATGAATCCACCAAGTGATGAACGTAATAAGATCCTATCAAGCAAGAGTTAACTTTGATCAGAATGGCTCTCATTAATTGTGAAAGGTAAGTTCATGGTGACAATGGGGAAACAGTTGCTCCCGTTACACCCTGGGCCTTTGATAGCTGTAGCTGTAAAGCAAAAGAGGAGCCCTGTAGCAACCCAGTTACCTATCAAAAGCTTGCCAGAAGGATATGAATGCAACTTGTGTTCCATAGCAATGGATATAAAAATGGCTGAAGGTTTGGTGCCTCTACTGGGGGAGAGGCAGAAAGGTATGAATTCACGATGTGAGAACACAAAATCTCACAATCCATGATGGTGTCATGATTGGAGTAGGTTTGAGGAGACTAGGTTGCACATTTGGCTTTCAAACCATAATTAATCTAGCCGACTGCACAGGGCTGTGGTGAGGATAAAATTAAGAGGAGAAAGAAACTAGCTTGCTGTTCTAACTTCAGTGGAGGAAAGGTAGAAAACAAATATAACCAACAAATAAATGCTGTCTTTGCACCGTCTTTTCTACTCATGGTGGAATGAGGACCCAAACGTGTTTATGCCTGTATGGTGTGAGGGCATCATGATTTGCAATCCCACAAAAAATGTAGCATACACTCTACTGAACCCAGGGAGAGTTACTCCCAAGTAAATATGCATCACATTATTCCACACATATTTGAGTACACCTAGGGAAACAGCACACAGTGTTTGCATGTTTCAAAAGGGAAAGAAACAGCACTACAGTGGGGTCTTGACTTGAGAACTTAATCCGTATTGGAAGGCGGTTCTCAAGTCAAAAAGTTCTCAGGTCAAATCTGCATTTCCCATAGGAATGCACTGAAAACCATTTGATCCGTATCTGCTCTTTTCCGTCCATAGAAACTAATGGGAAGCTGCTATTCTGTCTTCGACCACTAGAAGGGGATATTTTGTTTCTTTTTTTTTTTTAGGTCAAGAAAGGTTCAGGGAAGGCGGGGAAAATACAGTCCAGGCAAGTACAGTACCAGGCAGTCCGAAGACTGTCTCCCAATCCACTCTCTAAACGCTGGGAGGAGTGAGGAAGCAGACAGGCACCCTTTTCACTGGCCAACAGTTAACTGAAAATTCACATTTTGCACTTTCCCTGCCTCCCACGTGGGTTTTTTTCAGTTCTTAACTCAAATCTAAGTACTTAAGTCAAGTCAATATTTTCCTATGAGAGCGGTTCTTAAGTCAAAATGTTCTTAACTCAAGCCGTTCTTAAGTCAAGACCCCACTGTAATACAAAGAAAGAAAGAAACTCCAATGAAGCCCGGCGTGAAAAAATGCTCTGTTGTGGTGGTTATTTGGAGAGTAGGGAGGGAACTCAGACATGGGAGGGATGTGGAGTGTTTAGGTACCCTCAGAGTGCAAGTGGGAATGAGATGAAAGAGGAGCCAAAAGCCATATTTAGAAGGGGCTGTTCTCTGAAGTCAAACAGTGAGGGCTCCTTTTAAGAGGTGTTCTACACAGCAGAATGTTCTTCTTTTATCTGTATCCCTGTCTTGCTCTGATGGGTAATTCTCTTGTATTATAGGAGCCTCCTACTGGGATAGGATAAGACTATCATGCGTTTCTATCATGTACTTCTGTCATACTCATGGACCGTGTGAAGTGGTCCCTGGGGAGAAAAAGAAGGATCAAAGAAAGGGAGAAGGGCCATGCTAGATATTTGGAGGGGAAGGGAAATGAGCTGGGATTAGTCTTCAGCTTGAAAATAATTATCCAAATGTGCAGCAGAAGTGTGTCACAGTGGTCATTGGAAGAAACTGGAAAAATTGGTATAGCTCTCGGCCAAATAGTTACAGTAGTTAGTAGCTATGGTCGCCGTTTTTGAAAAGAAAATATTATTCTGCCATTTTTCTAAATATTTCTTGCAGTTCTTTTAAAGAAAAAGACTAAATTCTACATGTTCCATTGTACAAAAGTCTTATCCACCTTGAGGTTACCTCAGTATCTGTCCAAAGCACAAGGCATAGGACAGCAGCTGAACCATTTAATATTTCTCCTCCATCATTTCAGGAGGTCAAAATCCCTGCAACTTTAACAGTGACTAAAAAGTCGTAGTTACGTTGCAGCTGGGTTGAAGGTATCTGCCGCTGTAATGCAAACTAGTTACATATTAACTTGCCAGCACTGAAATGATGCTGCCACCAGCAGCAGATTGCTGATAATTAATGGGTCACTACTTCATTTTTAGGTTGCATGTGATTTCGTCTAATTGTGTGCAAGCCGTGTGCAATTTACAATCAACTGCTAACTAGCAGCAATCTGCTGCCACCAGTGATGTCATTCACACTGTTCTGGCCTAGCTATGCAGCAGGATCTAGGCCATTATTCAGAGAGGAAAATTAATTACTTAATTAATTGCAATTAAGTGTGACTGGTCCTACACAACCCTTGGTCCTGAGGGATACCAGAGGCTTGATTCCCTCTTCCCCCAAAACAGGCAACTCAGTAAGATCAAATTCATATCCAGTTTTTGTAAGAATGACCAAATGACACACAATTCCAAACGACGTACAAATTACATAGGTACATCTTGCAGAAAAGTTCAGAGAGAAATGACCTACACGCTAGGGCAATGTTTCCCAAGCTTGGGTCTCCAGATGTTCTTGGACTAAAACTCCTAGGGGCCTTCACCGTTAGCTGTTCTGTCCAGGATTTATGGGACCTGTAGTCCAAGAACACATGGGGACCCAAGTTTGGGAAACATTGAACTAGAGCATCAGAAGGCCTACAACAAGAGTGGAAAACTTGTGGTCTTCCAGATACTGTTGGGCTTCACCTCCTATCAGCCCTCACCAAACAACATAGCAACTGCAGTTCAATGACATCTGGAGGGCCATAGATCTGAAAGCCTAAGCTGACCAATGTAGACCTTCAGTGTTTAGACTGTTGCAACTCTTTACATGGTAGGTAATGGAGTATTAACCTTAAAAATCAAACCACCTTAAGAACTACTTGTAGGGAGACAAGTTTTAACTCAGGCTTTCCTCTCTTGTGTTAGATTTCTACATGCAAATATTTTACTTGGAGATATTTGTACTTTGCATGGAGAATGTTCTATCATGCGGACGGACCCCTACAGATGCAGTCAGCCAGAACTCAGAGAGGGAACAGGTTTAACGTCATTGAGTGCAATGACAGCTGTGTTCCTATGCATGAGCCCAGTTTGGAGCAGGTGTACTAAGAAATATCCTTCTTCTATTCAGCAAAATGCAACAGCAGTCGCAATATACTTTCTGTAACATTGCCCAGGAACCAGGGATTAGAAAATCTGTGAGGTTCATTCTTCCTCCAGTTAATTTTTTACAACCTCGGGTTCTCTTTGTCTCTTTAAAAAAATTCATGCAAAATTATCTGAAATGAAATTTTAATCCATCTGCACTGGCAAAATAACTGCAACTGTTCCCAAAATCGAGAAATACATGTTGCATCTGTTTGCCCTGTACCGTATGTGTTAAAAATGAGAAGCATCTCAGAAAAAAAAAATGGATGTCAACCCTAATTCAATACTAGCATGGTTAAAAGAAACAGGTCCAGATCCAGACATTTAAGTGTTCAGTACCCAAAGTCCTGTACCTGGATAGATATATCTGTCCATTTTAATATATCTCGCATGCAGTTTTAAAACTCCGATTCTATCAATTCTGAAGATGAAGAAACTTGAGAATTTGGGGGTAACTCTTATGAAAATAATTTGTAATGACATTCTCTCATATTTCGGCTAGAGAGAAGCAGGTAAGGTTTTACTAGCAACAGATACAACTCAACTGTGCCTGTATAGTGTGATACAAACAAGTTTCTCCAGAAGAATTGTATCTCTGTGTACAGTTCCCTGGAAGCAGGCAGAAAATAACATTTCTCTGTGTCTAGTTCCTTGGAAGGAGATAAAAGACAAATGACTTTGTTGTGGGTCTGAGAGGCAAGGCTCAAGACCTTCAAGGCATGTGCATACACCAGCAGGAAAGATATTTTTAAAAGTCCACTGTGAAAAGGATTAAAATCTGTAATCAGATTGCTAGACAGTCCAGTGGTTTAGATGTCTGGCTGCACAGCCAGAGGCTGGGGGTTTGATTCCCCGCTGAGCCCCCTTGACAAGGGGTGGACTCGATGATCTAAAGAGTCCCTTCCAGCTCTGCAGTTTGGAGAGGATGATGATCATGCTTTTAGATTAAGAAAAAAAAAAGAGAATTCTTTGCCTTTGAAGCAATACAGAAAATCAAGAAACAAAAAAGCTACAGCAAATAAAACCAAACAAAACCACATACAGGGCCCAGATCCTCTACGGGTGCAGCTCAGTGAAGCTCTACTAATAATAAATAGGCACAATCTCATTTACTCCAGTGGTGGTTCATTAAATTAAGGCTAGCAAAACAGATTTGCAGGTTCTCTGGGGAGCATAGAAAAATCTAGTTTGCATTTGCTAATACCTTGAAATCTAGCCCAATAGGTTGTCCAATTCTATCTCTCTGCTTCATTTCTATTGCTTTCCCTTAAATTCACCCAACTATTCAAGTTGTGTTTCCGCATGCAGTCATATCCGCCCGCTTTCTCCAAGATAAATATCTCCTCTCTCCTCAGTTTTCTTCTCCTCTCTCCTCAGTTTTCTTGCTGGCATATTCCCTTCCCCCTCTATAGCAAGCAAGAGGGCAAGAGAAACATTTCTTTTAAGAGTTGGTTCTAGAACGCTGTCCCAGATTTTACTGCCCTGTTTCCAGGCAGCAAACAGGGCTTCACTCTATGGGTTTTTGAGACTTCAGGACCGCCTTGGTGGTGCTACCGTAGCCATTTCACGGACGAGTGAGGATGAGTTGGAACCTTGAAAGCTAAAGGCAGGGAGAAGATGACCAGTCCTGCAGTGCCTGAGTTCATGTGCGTAGCAAAGACTGAAAACCCAACTCTGCTCCACAGTCAGAAAAGGAATATGGACCTCCTACACACTCCACAAGAATAGCACTGACTGAAAGCCTAGTTTAGCTTTAGAGTCTGCAGGTGAATACTCTGCTACAAAGGAACACTCTTCATGAGAGTCCTTGTGAGGCTGACTTAGGAGAAGTGGGTCTAATTGAAGGAAAGCTCTTGCTCCTATGGAGATGAGCCGCCCACGTTCCTGAAGCTCAGTTCTAGGTTGGGCTTGGAAGCTAAGCAAGACAAACTGCAGCCACAGCAAGCTCTGGAAGCAATCTTTCCTGAACTTCAGATCCTGCCTGCTGTGAATCCCTTGCTTGATTTTGCAATCTTGTCTATTTGCTTTTTACAGCTGAAAGGGGCAGACCCTTAGAGAATTAGAGACAACTCATAATCAGAGCAGGGAGTGTACCCCTCTGTGAAATTTTAGAGTAAGGCACCCTACCCTGGTCCATGGACCACAAACACCCTGGCTTGTTATTGGACACTGTCTCTGGGATCCTTCTTAGTGGGTTTATTCTGATAAAACTGTAATTATTTCTAGACCCTTGCTTCTTTTCTCAAGAACCTCCTTGCCTGGCTCAACTATTTGGGGAAGGGCAGTTCCCTACTACTGGGGCCTCACCCATCCAGGAACAGGACACTAAACTATTGTTGTTATCTTCAGGCCGAAACGGTAATTAGGGATGGAGCCTTATTTGAAGGGCTTCCACTCCCGTAAGTCATTGAGAACCCCCAGGCCAAATTAGAAGAGCGAGCAGGAGGCAGAACAGCCCTCTTGTCTCTCTGCCATTTCCAGTACCATTTCTCCATCAGGCAGGAAGAAGCGCATGGAAGGCTGAGTTCCAACCAAGCCTGCTTCCATATAGAGCACATGGAGGCGGCATCCATCAGAATGTACCCTCTCATTCCCCTTTGCGAGTCAAAGGGAATCCTCATATATACCGTATTTTTCTGTGTATAAGACTATACCTTTGTCTAAAATCTTTAGACTAAAAATTGAGGGTCGTCTTATACACGGAAGTAAGCTGAGGAGAGAACAAAAATAAGTGGAGAGGAAAGCAGGGATCAAAGTGATCCGGCAGGGCTTTGATCCCTGCTTTCCCTTCCACTTGCTAAGCCCCACTTAGATTTCTTAATTTTGGGTTAGAAAAGTGGGGGCGTCTTATACATAGGGGCATCTTATACACTGAAAAATATGGTACCTTATACATTGCAGCAAGATGAATTTTTTAGAAGGTGGTGGCAAAGGAATGGCAAAGAGATGAGAGGGCTGCTCTACCTCCTACCAGTTTGAGGACATAATCTGGCCTGAGGATTATCACCTATGGGAGTAGAAATCCTTTAAATACCAAAGTCCCATCTCTGCCAGTCATATTGCTCATTAGAACTCTCCATGTGCATGGATCCTTTTAGGGGGCAACGGCAGGGTCCTGCATTGTCAAATCAGCCCTCTGAAATGGTATACACAAAGCAAACTGTTCGCTGTGCAAGCAGTCATACTCTCCTTTGCTGCTGAGTGCTATGTTTCTTACTTAAGAGCAACACAGACAAAGGAGAACACATGTTTCTTGCATTCACTCTACTTTGGCTTTATGCTATTATAAGAGAAGCCCGACTGTGTGATGGATGAAAGTAGGATCAGGCAGTACTGATCCTGCTTTCATCCAGAAGTGCAAAGATTAGACTTTGAAATTTGCACGAGGGATGTTCACAGAGAGTTTCAGGAAATATCCCAGAGCTTCCACAGAGTCTGAAGGTGCAGGTAAAGAAAATATGGCACTTACAAAAGTCTCAACCATATTTGGCTTGTAGTTACGGAGGGTTTTGGCAGCAAAGAAAACATCCACCAGCTTGTGACACTTGATCATCTCCAAGATCATGGTGCAGGCACAGAAAGTGCCACTCCGGCCACCCCCATTCCTGCAGCAGAAGGAAAACACATCATGTCAAAGTATACAAAACCAGTGCAACTGAGATAAACAGGCCAATCCTCTCCCATTTTACCCAGCAGCTTTGAGCAAAATCAGGGACCAATAAGCTTTTGTGAGGGCAATTCTCAGGCTAGCTGCAGAGAAGTGAAATCCAGCTTTTGATGGGTTCACATCACAAGGGACAAATGCTCAACCCTTGTCCAGCCTTGACGGTTGTTGTTTTTGAAAACAATGTAAGAGCAATGAGTTTCTGAATGTGTTCACACTACACAGTTCTAACACGGTGGCACTGTTATATAAGTATTCATTCTCACAGTCCTAGGATGTGCAGCTTCGTGACATAGAAACCTTTACTGCAGCCAGGGAAGTCCAGTACTAGACCTCTCTCTCTAACACAAAATTCTAAGTATATCATCAGATTCCTAATTCTAGCATTACTTGCAACAGAGATGTGGTACTTACTGTGGCATCACATTCCTTAAATGTGAAGATACAGCCTGCACATCTCTATGGGTTATGCTTACAAGACATGGAAAAACGACAGCGACACAGCAAAGCAAAACTAAAAACCATGCATGTAGCACCACTGGGATTTCCATTTTTACAGCAGTATTTGTTTGATTTTTTTCTTAATATTTGTATACATACTGTTTTTAGTTTTTAAATATTGTCTTTTGATAATGTAAGCCACCTCGGGTCCTTTTTAAGGCAAAAGAAAGTAGGGGTTAAAATATATGTTAAATAAATAAATAATATCAAAAGTATTCCTTACTTTCAGAACAGCCTGTAAATCTCTGGTTACCTAATCCTTTCTCTTGCTGTTGCTTCTCTACGATCATTAATGATTATAATAACAAATTATTTAATACAAATTTTGTCTGAAGGGCTTTACGGTTTACCCAAGGGACTGACTAGATTGTGTAGCTGTGTTTATTTAATTTTATTTTTATTTATTTATTTTGCAGGAACGGGCTGATGTCCAAAATGAGATCTTCTTCCCCACTGCAAAGAATGTTTGCAATGTACAAAGAGTACCTGCTTTCAAGACTCTGCATCCATGGCTGCCTATCTTTCTGATATAATTAAATGCAGATTGGTGGTGATGATTGAGAAATAATCCTTGCTAAGAGGTTAAATTGCTCAGCAGGGTTGGGATGAATGTTTCACTTCTGTGCAAATAAACAGGGGAGTTTAAAGACAGTAAAAAACCAGAGGAGAGAGGGGAAGAACCACTTCTATCATTGTAATGATGAGCACTTTCCTAATGGGGGTAATTGTTATGACACAGGGTTCCAGTAATACCACGTTTACCTCTTAGACAAAATGGCATGCAAACACTGTGTTAGTCCTAGCACTGGGGCAAGCTTTTTCCTCAGTTTGGGAGATGCCTATTGAAAACTGGAACACTATTTGGCACTCTTACAAAATCAATTCATTGTTGGTTAGGGATGGCTTACAATTTGTTTATAATCAGGTGGGTAAACTTGTGGCTCTCTACCGAGGATGAGAACCCCAATTCAAAGAGCATATCTAGGAACTCTAGGCTTTGACCTCCTGTTTTCGTGGAAAAGTTGACTTAGGTTAAATAAGCACCAAATGGTCCACTGGCAACATTTGATCGTTCAAATGGATAGTATAGTGACTATCATTTTCCATATCGTCATAGAGAGTTGTCGGGTAGGTGGGACTCGTCAGGCTTGGAAGCCAGCCCATCTAGGAGAAGGAAAACTCCAGTCCCAAACCTCCACTGCCTTGTGGCTATATCCACTGATGGAAAAGGCTTCAGGAGTAAACCTCGAGGCAAAATCCGGAGCCGGAGTCCCGGAGGCAGTTCGTGTCATTCTGGCAACTCCTGCAACATCGCTGGAACCAGTTGTATTGGCTCTTGCCTTTCCATTGCACTATTTCAGTGATGTGGAGAGGGGGGATTTGCTGCTTGGGTAACAGCCTATCCTCCATATTATTTTACCCAGACTTCGTGCTCTGGAGAGGACACTCATACAGAGCACGTTACCGTAGTCTCTTGAGACTGAAGGATGCCTAACAGAACTCCCTTCATTCCTGTTCACTTCACTGGCCACACAGCAACAGCAACAGAACACCAAGGGAGTGAAATGCTCCAAACAGTGCCCAACTGACCACAACAATCATCACCCACACAGCCCAGTGGCACACTGGCACAGTCAGAAAGTCCACCCCCTTGCCCACACATTCTTACAGAAGCAAACAAAACAATCCTCAAAGCCGCCCAAATACTCACTTTTAACAGAATAAATACACAGTAAATTAACAAATGAACAATTTTAATAAATCGATTAAACAGGGAAAACACCCACACGTCCACAGGGAGGAAACTGCAGTTTTTAAAGAAAAACTGTACAGATCTTGAAAGGAAGGGAGGGAGGGAGGGAGGGAGGGAGGGAGAGAGGAAAGCCAGTGAACAAACAGAGCCTCATCAAAACTCCTAGAGATTTCTCCGAATCCACTTGATGCTTTCTCTTTTCCTCACTGAGCCCACCAAGAGAAGCAAGCAGGTCAGGCAGGCAGCAAATATAACCAATAAAGAGAAGGACCAAAGAGGACAAGATAGGTCCCCCTCCCCCAACTAAGCGGGTGTCCAAAAAATAATCCAAAGGAGGCACGCTGGCAAAGGAAAGCTACCTGGCAAGAGCAGCAAAAATTATCCAAAGAAATTGGGGGAGGGAATCCCCCACAAAATCAAAGGAAAAAAAGGCAAAAACACTGAAAGGATTCAAGGTGGAAGCATAGCAAGCCGACAGGCAGCAATCGAAGACAGAGGATACCAAAAACTTGCACATTCACATAAGATGAGTCCTGTTGGATCAGGCCAAGGGCCCATCTAGAGCAGCTTTCTGTATCTCACAGAGGCCTCTGGGAGCAGACGAGACAACTAGACACCTATCTCCTGATACCCCTCCCCTGCATCTGGCACTTTGAAGTACCTTCCTTTTAAGCCTGGAGATGATACTGTGACAAACCCAGACCTACTGGGATCTGCCACACAGCTACACTAAGCTGCCACCAACCATTCCCTATAAAAAGTCACACAGACCAGGGATGGATTTTTAAACAGTAAAAGAATAAGGTTTATTTTAAATACAAACAGGGTAAATAAAACAATCAGGTGAATAAAATAAAGTAACGTGGCTTATTCTCACACACACAAGCATACAGTTTGGTTCACCTAGAACCTTTAACTTAAAGCACAGACCCTGAACCCATCAGTTCTGGCTAACCCACAGACCCCTGAACCTTTCAGGTTGGTACTCTGACACACAGTAGTACCCTGTCAGACACCCAGACTCCCACAACAGCTTCTTCTTCCCCAGCTGCTGCTTCGTCCCTACCCAGTGTCTCACAGTCTGTCTCAGCATCTCCTCTTCACCACACAGGCATCACATATTTATACAGTACAGCCCCTCCTCCTGATGTCCCGCCTTCCACTCCCCATAGGATGGAACTTTCCCTCCAAACCCATGACAGACAGGTAACATCAGTGCTGTTATGTAACACCTCCCCTCTTTATAAGTTGTTTTGTAGGGGGAAAGCTAAGGTGCTTTTCACCAAAAAAACAACCTGTATAAAACATACAACAACAGTTATACATACCCTATAATACTTACATATACTTACACTCCAAGTTAAACATAGCAAATAGGCATTTCAAACATTTACCATATGCATTACATCAATTTTACCTTTATTAATACAAACCAATTTAAAACCAGGTACATTTTAACTTTTTGTCTTCATTATATACATATAGTCCATGTTCTTTCGCCGTCTTCAGTCTTCAGGTCTTCTTGATAAGGCGTCAGCAACACAGTTCACTGACCCTCTGACCACCTTCACTTCAAAGTCATAGTCCTGTAAGTTCAAAGCCCACCTCATAAGTTTGCTATTGTGGGTTTTCATTGTCTTTAACCATTGCAATGGTGAATGGTCAGTACACAGAACAAAATGTCTTCCCCAGATGTAAGGCTTGGCCTTCTGGATCGCGTAGACTATGGCCAAACACTCCTTCTCCACGGTTGCCAAATGTCTCTCACCTTTTTGAAGTTTCCTACTCAGGTAGGACACTGGATGCTGGCCACCATTCTCATCCTCCTGGCACAGAACTGCTCCTACCCCGCTGTTAGACGCATCGGTGTAGATGATGAACTCCCGGTCGAAGTCTGGAGCACGCAGGACAGGATAGTTGATTAACGCCTCCTTCAACCTCTGGAACGCCGCCTCACAGTCGCTGGTCCACGGGATGCGGTCATCAGCCTTCTTCCTCGTCAGATCGGTCAGCGGAGCCGCAATCTCGCTAAACCTCGGGATGAACTTTCTGTAGTAGCCCACCAACCCAAGAAATGATTTGACTTTTCTCTTGGTGGTGGGTCTAGGCCAATCTCGAACAGCTTCTATTTTGGCCTCCAGGGGTTTTATCATTCCTCCCCCTACCATGTGACCTAAGTATTTTATTTCTGGGCTACCCAGCTGACACTTGCTGGCCTTTACTGTTAGCCCTGCTGCACTTAACCTCTGCAGCACTAACTCCAGGTGTATCAGGTGATCTTCCCAGGTATTACTGAAGATCCCTATGTCATCAATGTAGGCCACTGTAAAGTCACTGAGCCCTGCCAAGGTCTGGTCCATCAGCCTTTGGAATGTGGCTGGTGCATTTCTGAGACCAAAGCTCAGGACTCGAAACTCATAGAGACCAAAAGGGCTGCAAAAGGCAGTTTTTTCTTGATCCCTGGGATCAATTCTTAATTGCCAATATCCCTTTACCAGGTCCAATGATGAGATGAACCGACAACCCCCTATGGTTTCAATCAGGTTGTCTAGCCTGGGCATTGGGTAGGCATCAGGAGTGGTTACACGGTTTAACTTCCTGTAATCAACACAAAACCTAATGCTCCCATCAGGCTTGTCCACAAGGACTATTGGAGAGGACCAAGGGCTAGAAGAGGGGACGATTATGTTCTCCCTCAGCATTTCGTCCAGCTCCTTCCGCACCTTGTCCCTATAGGGTCCCGTTACTCGGTATGGGGATACTGCCTGCGGGGGTGCATCCCCTGTGTGGATCCGATGCATCACTCCCTTCACTATCCCCGGCTTGTTGGAAAATACCTGTTGATATTTATTAAGCAGCATTTTTAATTCTTGCTGCTGGTCTTGGGTGAGTGCAGGACTGATCTTTACCTCCTCTGGGTTGTATTTTACTTCCCCTCTACCCTCCCAGAAGGGTAATTCAGCTTCCTCACTCTCAGCTGCTTTTATCGCGAATAAAACCCTCTGTTCCCCTCTGTAGTAGGGTTTTAGGGCATTCACGTGAACCACCCTCCTTGCTTGGTTCTCCTCTTGCTCTATTAGGTAGTTCAGGTCTGACATCTTGGAAATGACCCTATATGGTCCTGCCCATTTGAGCTGCAGCTTATTCTCTCTGCAGGGCCTAAGCCAAAGCACCTCCTCCCCTGGGTCAAAGTGCCTCTCTCTAGCTTTGCGGTCATACCATGTTTTCTGTTTGACCTTCTGCGCTTGCAGGTTTTCTGCTGCCAGCTCTAGATTTCGCTTTAGGTCATTCATCAAGGTGTCTATGTAAGTCACAACGTCTTGTGGGTCATCCTGGGTGATCTGCTCCCAATTTTGTTTTATCAAATCAAGGGGCCCTTTCACCCTTCTCCCAAATAAAAGTTCGAATGGACTGAACCCGGTACTGGCTTGTGGCACTGATCGATAAGCAAACAAAAGGGATTGCAGCTTCTGGTCCCAATTGTTTGGATTCTCTGCCAAGTAAGCCCTAATCATGCGCATTAGAGTCCCATTGAACTTCTCAGTTAACCCATTACTTTCCGGATGATAAGCAGTGGTTTCCTTGTGCTTTATTCCACAGATTTGCCATAAGCGTTTCATGAGCTTTGACGTGAACGATGCCCCCAAATCTGTGATTATCTCTGAGGCAAATCCCATCCTGGACATGTACCCCACCAAAGCATCTGCCACTGTGTTAGTTTCAATATTAGTCAAGGGTATGGCTTCAGGATACCTTGTGGCATGGTCCACAATTGTTAGGATGAACCTGTTCCCCCTCTTTGTGGCCTTGGGCAAAGGTCCCACAATATCCACCCCTATGCATTTGAACGGAGTGTCAATCACAGGCAAAGGGCACAGCTTTGCTTTGGTCCTGTCGCGGTTATTCCCCTGCCTTTGACACACATCGCATTGTTTACAGAACTCCCTGATCTGCTTCCCTATGTCAGGCCAGTAGAAATTCTGTGTGATTCTCTGCTGTGTTTTGTTGACCCCTAAGTGTGCAGCAAACATGTCAGAGTGCCCCCTTTGTAAGATCATGGGGCGATACTTTTCAGGTACCACCAGTTGACTTCTGATCCCATCTCCCCCTTTTGAGATGTTCCTCAGGGTTTCTCTATATAAAATCCCCTTTTTCTCCAGAAATCTCACTGGGGTTTCAGGTGTTAGCTGGGCGTCAGTCACCTGTTCAAAACACTTTTGGAGAGTGGCGTCTGCCTTTTGCTCCTGTCCAAATCTGCTGTCTGTGGTTAAGGTTTCCACCACAGCTTCTGAACTCCCCTCTGCTTCCGCCTCTGGCTCATCATTACCCCCTTGAACTGTCCCCGTGGTGGCTTGTGAGCGTGTAATCACTAGCACCCTTTTCACATGTTCAGCCAGGTCATTTCCCACGAGCACGGCTGCTGGCAGAGTAGATGAAATCGCTATCCGCCAATCTCCCCTCCAGCCTTGAAAGTTGACAGGTACCTCTGCTACTGGCAGAGAGATTACCTGCCCCTCAATACCTGCTACCTTTATGCTCTCATTTGGGATTATAAACTCCCGGGGAATGATATCGGGATGGCACAGGGTTACCTGGGAACAAGTGTCCCGCAGCCCCCTATACTGACGGTCAAGTATTCCTACGTCCACCCCGGCTGTCTCAAACAACTGAGAATCTGTTTTTATCAGCAAGCAGCGCTTTACCTCCACAAGAGGACCATTTTCCTCAGCCTGCTCAGCATAGGTAGCTGTTCCAGACTGAGTAGCCATGGCAACAGGCTCCCTCTGTGATACTGAGCCTTGCTCTTTCTGGACACAGAACACAGCTTTTGGCTTGGTCCCACTAGAATTCTGAGGCACCATTCCTTTTAGCTGCTTCAATTTCTCACACTCTGAGATCAGATGACCCTTTCCCTGACAGAAATAGCATTTTCTGGTGTATTTTGATTCTCTCTCCTCTTGTTTGGGTTTTCCCTCCAAATTCTGAGGGCTTGGTTTCATGCCTGAGGGCTTCCCTTCACCATGGGCCCCTCCCCCTTGCTGGCTTTTCCCTGGTCCCTGAGAGTACTTGCTGTAGGTTTCTTTGGGTTTACCTACAGATTTCCCCTCACCCAAGGGCTTTCTTATTTGGGAGATAAAATCCGCGATCTCTGCGGCTGCTGCCACAGATTTCGGTTTCCTTTCCCTCACCTGGAATTTCAATTCCCCATGCAGGACTGAATAGAACTGTTCCAGGGCTATCAAGTCTTTAAGCTGTTCATAGGTCTCTGTTCCCTCCTGCGACAGCCATTTCTCAAGCAGCCTCACCAATTGGGCCCCCACTTGGGTAAAAGTCTGTTCTGGCTTCTTGGTGAGGGACCTGAACCTTTGTCTCAGCTGCTCTGCATTTATCCCATGTCTTGCAAACACCAGTTTTTTAAACTCTGCGAAATCTTTCATCCGTTCCTCAGGCATCTCGGCATAAACCTCAGCCAGGCTACCACTGATTAAAGACCGCATGATGGTCATCTTCTCAGTTTCCCTCACTGAGAAGTCCACAAACGCTCTTTCCACTAAGGAAAAGAACACCTCGGGACAATCTCCCTTGTGGTACACAGGGAATTTCTTCAGGTCAGCCTTAGACAGTTGGCCCCCCTCAGAATCCCTATTATTATTATTGTTCTGGTTCATCAGTTCCAATCTCTTTAATTCAAACGCCATTCTCTCTCTCTCTAATTCAAATTGCCGCTGTTTCTCTCTTTCCCTTTCCTCCATTTCCCTCACCCTCAGTTCATGCTGTTGGGCTATGAGTATTTTTCTGAGTTCTGGGTCTTGCTCTCCTGTGCTGTCACCTTGCACTGAGCCAAATTCATCCTCAGAACCTTGGTCAATCTGGGGGTCTTTCACTTCACTCATGTCTGCTATCTTGCTTCGAGTCAAGGGCATAATCCCCCCTCAGAACAGGCTGCTTTAAAAAGTCAAGCCTCAAAATAAAACGACCACTTTTTTCCTTCTTGCCTCAGAACCAGCTCTCCCTAGAGATTGCTGCTGTTCTTCAGCACTACTTGCAACAGTATCGAGTCAGAGCCTACCCCCCTCTGCTGGGCCTCTCAGCTGGCAAGCTAGCTCGCTGTTGCTACGCAGTTTTGCCTCAGCGTTTTCCCGCCAAAATCAGGCTGCCTCAGAGCACCTTAATCTAAGTCTCCCCAGTTGGCACGTTCTTCTACTAGTGCACCTCCCCGTGAGGTACACCTAGAAGATTACCTACGCGCCTCAGACTGTCCCTGACTGGACCCCCCTTGCTCTGGGCACACCTGCCAAGGCTTTGCTGGACCACTGGACAACTGGACCAGTCGTATCCCACACGCTGGACACCAATCAATGTGACAAACCCAGACCTACTGGGATCTGCCACACAGTTACACTAAGCTGCCACCAACCATTCCCTATAAAAAGTCACACAGACCAGGGATGGATTTTTAAACAGTAAAAGAATAAGGTTTATTTTAAATACAAACAGGGTAAATAAAACAATCAGGTGAATAAAATAAAGTAACGTGGCTTATTCTCACACACACAAGCATACAGTTTGGTTCACCTAGAACCTTTAACTTAAAGCACAGACCCTGAACCCATCAGTTCTGGCTAACCCACAGACCCCTGAACCTTTCAGGTTGGTACTCTGACACACAGTAGTACCCTGTCAGACACCCAGACTCCCACAACAGCTTCTTCTTCCCCAGCTGCTGCTTCGTCCCTACCCAGTGTCTCACAGTCTGTCTCAGCATCTCCTCTTCACCACACAGGCATCACATATTTATACAGTACAGCCCCTCCTCCTGATGGCCCGCCTTCCACTCCCCATAGGATGGAACTTTCCCTCCAAACCCATGACAGACAGGTAACATCAGTGCTGTTATGTAACAGATACATCCCCATCATGGCTTGTAACCTGCAATGGACTTTTCTCCAGGAATCTGTCCAATCCCCTTTTCAAGGCATCTAGGCCAGATGCCATCATCACATCCTGTGGCAAGGAGTTCCACAGACTAACGACATGCTGGTTAAAGAAATATTTTCTTTGGTCTGTTCTCACTCTCCTAACACTCAGTTTGAGTGGATGTCCCCTGGTTCTGGTATTACGTGAGAGGGAAAAGAGCTTCCCTCTATCCACTTTATCCATCCCCTACATAATTTTATACAGCTCAGTCATGTCCTTCCTCGGGCACCTTTTCTCTAGACTAAAGAGCCCCAAACACTCTAGCCTTTCCTCATGAGGGAGATGCTCCAGCCCAGTCATCATTTTAGTCGCTCTCTTCTGCAGCTTTCCCAGTTCCACGATTTCTTTTTTGAGGTGCGGTGACCAGAACTGTATGCAATACTCCAGGCGCAGCCTTAGCATCATTTTGTGCAATGGCATTAGAATGTTGGCTGTTTTATTTTCAGTCCCCTTGTTAATGAAGGAGAGACTTAAGTAAAGAAAGAGCACTCCTCACTGACTTCAACCAATCCAGGCCTTTTTACAGATTCGAAATTCCACTTCCCAAGAAATTCTGACCCGCTGGTGACAGCAGCTCTTGCATCACTATTGGATGAAAAATTTATCGGGACATTTGACAGATAAAGGGTGAAGAAAATTCTGCACAGAAGAGGGATACACAAAACCCCGAAAAACATACCCATCTTTCATTAGTATGAATTGTTTGCTTGAGAGATTCTTTCAGTAATCAATGTAAGGAAACAGAAACCAAAAAGAGACCCTCTTTCAGCCCCCCCCCCCACACACACTTTCATTTAAACACAAGAGGCCTTTCCTTGGTTTCAAGCAGGATTCATTCTTAGCCCTATCTAGAGATGTCAGGAGCTCATGAATACAAAGCTTATGCTTCATCAAGCCAACAGTCCCTACTCAAGAAGAATAATCTGACCACCCATAAGAAAGATGGCCAAGGGTTTTGTAACTTTTTTCTTCTTCTTAGGAGGAAAACTGAACTCCCCAAATTTGTTTCCTATCCTAGGAATTTGTTAGCATCCCTACTGCTTTTCTATTGCACTCTATAGTGCAGCTATTCTAATAATGTCATTATCCCCTTTTTCTCAACTCAATCAAGTGACTGTTCAAAAAGCATTGCTTCAAAGAAATGGTACACTGTGTATTAAGCACAGCTACTACACCCACCTAAACGGTTATGAATGGGATTGTCGCTCCTTCAATTTCCTTAAGTAAACTTGAGCAACTATTCCTTCAGCACCTGTTTCATTTTGGTAAACTGATGAGAGCCAATTAAAATCAGTCTCTCCCCTCCTCCCACAATGTACAAAAACAGGCATGCTGCCAGTTTTGCATTGTAAAATTCTTCAGAGCATGGATTCCCATCAGAGCTAATAAATCCTTTACACCTGCTATTATCAGATTAGCCAGATGCATGTAAGACTCCTGCTTATGAAATTGCAACTTTCCTGCCTTTCTTACAACCTAGCACTCTGGAGAACTTCTGCAAAAATGCTGCCAAATTATCTTTAGGCAAATAAAGGCAGACAAGTTTGCGATCGGTTTATTTGTTTAAAAAAATTGCTAGGTGCTCCTGTCATTTTGGAACTGTCTGCTCCCATGCATGCTATTTTGTGTCTGGAAGTGCCAGTGGAAGGGCAAGGTGCCCCCAACCTCTAAAGGAAGAGGGCATTAGACCCACCAGCCATTACCTCCCAGGATGTCCATGGAGGGAAGCTTTGTATACAAGGTAGCTATTGTGATTGTGTCTGGTGCACTGGGGGGAAATGGTCATAGAGGCTTGTTGTGTCCCTGTGGCAAAAGGCATTGGATCTAGCAGGCTTCCCCAAAAGGCAGGTCAGAAAGTTTTTGGGACTGCCATGGCTCTCCAAAGATCCCACCCATTTGACAACTTGTTTTGAGAGGACAATTCAGAGTGTGGCATCAAAGGGCAGCTCACCATATTCTGTAAACAAACTGTAGAAAACTGCAACTGCACCATGATGGTGCTCAGCTATTTTTCTTGCTATGCTTGGAAAAGAATTTAAGTTCCTGATGGTAATACCAGTTTTGAAACACCTAAGACTTGTCGAGAGAAAAACCAAAGATTGCCTCCAATGTCTAGATGTCTGAAATGTTTTTGATGTGTTTCAGAGAAATAAAATACACACAGAACGATGCACGTTTTAAAATTTGAACAGCTATAAACAGCTTTATCCCATGCGCAAAATATGGACAAAATCATGTTATGTTGTACATACATTAAATGTAAAAAAATGCTTAAAAAAAAGAGAAGTAGAACAAATACAAATAAAATTCCATTGCGAGAGCAAGGCAAAATGCTGAGTCTTAAAATTAATGTGAATTAATGATAGAATCAGACTGTAGGTGTACCATAGCATGCAATCAAGACTGGGAGATTTTTTTCACACTGTTATTTCTAACAATATAAAGACTCTTTATATTTCAAAGACTTCCGTTTAAATTAAGTTTCTCAAGAGTGTACATTATTGTTGGGCATGGCTGGTGACACGAACTCCATTTGAAAAATGCTAATTACTGTCCTTTCCCCCCACCAGGCCCGGTGATACTTACAAACAATGCACGATTGTCCTTCCGTCACCACTCTCCACCTGCCACTTCTCTACTTGGGCTAATAAATGCAGGAAAGACTTCTTAGAATCTGGGATGTCTCTGTATGCTGACCATCGCAGGTACTGAAAGTGTCGAACCATCAGATGCCCCTCCTGCAACTAGAGAAAAGTCCAGTGGTGGGATTCAAATAAATTAACAACAGGTTCTATGTCCTAATGACGGATAAATAAATAAATAAATAAATAAATAAATAAATAAATAAATAAATAAATAAATAAATAAATAAATAAATAAATAAATAAATAAATAAATAAATAAATAAATAAATGCCCAGGACAGTGGGATCCGATGAGGGTTTCTTCCACAGTGGTCTCCCTACTGCCTATCATCACAACTACTTCTCACATGATTAAGACATCTGGATAAGTGTATCTGTTTGGGCATACCGCTGCTGTTACCCTCACCGTGGGCATGTGCCAAACACACACACACAAACAAACACACACCTCACAGTGGGTGCTTATGACCAAGTTTGACAGAAAACTGACACATCTCTCCTTCCCCTTTACCTCCTATTTCACCCTATAGCTCACCAGCAAAAATTGCTTCCCTCCCCTTTCCTGCTCCTGAAATGACTGATAGCCCTGCTTGTTGTTACCTGGAGGCCGCCTTTGCATACCTAATGTGGTTTCTAGGCAGAGCAACAGTCTTATGTGGTACCTTTAACTTGAAAAAAATCATAGTAAAACGAGGACGGTTGGGTGTTTGACTGAAGTGGTCTCACCCCAAAACTTTTTCCCTCTGTATCCTGCCCTCATGCCTTGTCAATCACCCCCCCCCCCCCGCCTCAAGGCCATAGGCTTTCCTCCAGTGACGTCAAGGACTCATCTTCCCCCCCTTTCCCCCAGTGATGCCTCTGCTCTTTCCAGGGCTTTATCTCTCTCACCCACACCCCACCTCAGATGGCTCAGTGTGGTACGGGAAGGGAGGCAGCTAATTGTGCCCCCCTCCCCCCGCTCGTCGCTGGTCACCTGGCCCCTCCTCCTTCATTCATCTCAGGCCAGCAAACGGTTCTACGAACCAATAGTACATTTAGGAACCGGTTCTATAGAATAGGTGCGAACCTGCTGAATCCCACCTCTGGAAAAGTCCCCAGTTTTTGGTAACTTGCTTGGATAAGGTAGCTTCACCCATCTTCTAGAGACAGGCCCCACCTCAAACAACAGTTTGTAACTTGGGATCCACTTTAATAATTATGTTTATGAATACATTGCAAAATCCATGTTGTGATAGCACCTTAACGGAGTCAACGATAAAAGAACAAAGTAACTGGAGGTTTTCAAGTCTCCAGGTACCCTTCCCAGGTAAAGACAGATGTTACAAGTTGTAAGCAGAGGAGACGTGTAGTTGAAGTCAGTAAAGCCACCTTGTTTGCATATTTATTGAACTGTTATGGGAAGAAAGACTTGCAAATAGATAAGTGTTCTTTGGGATTTGGTTTCACCGGGAACGGCCCCTAGCCTTGCTGTGAACATGAAATACAACAAAAGCCAACAAACGTGGAAACTGTGTTGAAGATATGGGCAACCATCTTTGAGACTTCAAACTGTTAAGGATGGGCAGCTTGTGGTCTTCTAGATGTTGTTGGACTGCAACTCCTGAGATCTCTCACAACCAGCTATGTTGACTGCAACTGATGGGAGTTGTCCGATGATGACATCTAGAGGGTCCCAAGCTGCTCATTCCTGCACTAGTGCAACCAATGCAAAGCAGACAAGGATGCTGTACTCAACCAACTGTACAGAACAAGATGTTGTGGTGAGCGATGGGGTTAGCTAACGATTTCATACCTACCCATTTCTTCTTCAGATGCAGATCTGTAATGCTTTGCTTCAAAATGTCTCAAGCCAGCTTTGCTGCATTTAGATGGCCCCCCAATTTACTCTGGGCTTCTATCCTAATGTCCTGCATAGATGGCGCTACTTGCTTTGCTATACTCTGCCATGCTTTCAGGCAGGAAGGGCCCTAGGCAAACCCCCTGTTCTGTACAACTGTTGAGGGCTGTGCGTTTACTTACCTTCTCTTCTTCTGAAACAAAAATCACAAAGAAAAAAAGGGGAACGCCACTAGGTCATTGTGTGTCTCACTGGCGTGCCCTGACGCAGCAGCCGAGGACAGATCACTTAGTCTAGCTTCTGGCAGCAGTATCTCTGCAATGCTTCTTACTGATGAAAATGGAATATTTCACTTGACCCAGAGTAAGCCAGAGCAAGTCCCAAACTGCATTGTACCATCAGACCTTACATTTGAAAAATCTAACTCTGATGCCTGCACTCAGTGAGACAAGCAAGCAAGCACCCAAGCTCATGAAGATTCCTTTTGTTTGCTCTGCTTCTGCACATTGATAAGGGATAAGAAACGAGAAAGAAAATGTAAAAGCAAACAGAAGGAAATTAAAGCTGGGCATATAACTGCTCATGTGCCAGTCCTCAAATTCATTTTGGAAATGCTTCACATTAAATTAGAAGAAAAGGCAACAGTGCGCAGGAACAAGACCGGCGTGGAAGAAATTGGATCTGTTCATCCCTTGTCCTGATTTATCATTACTCGGAGCTTATTCCAAGCCTTAACCTCTGTTCTGCCCATCTCTCTCCTAAACACAAACAAGCACATTCACACACGCATAGTACAACATAATTTCTGGCAACAGGACCTAGTCTTATTCTTATGCTCTCCACTGTAAACTTTATGTGTATGTCAGGGGAAGGGGAGAAATCTTGAAAGGCAAGGAAACCAAGGAGAGGATGCCCTTTAATACATTGGTAATCTAGTTATTTTTGCAATCTAATGTGGTTAAAGGGCTCTGGTAGGAGGGGGATTATGTGCACACAGCTAAGATTGCCCAGGATTTAACACAGGTGGAGGCAGAGCTCAGCACCAAATCAGGAGATTCTGTGGGTGATGAGAACACCGAGCGAATCAAGACTGGCTTATCAGATGAATCACTGGGACTTGCACTCAAGCTGCTATTAATGCTTTTATAATGGGTTGGGGCAGGAAGAATACAGGACTGAGAGAGGGTGACCAATAATCGGTTTCTTGAGCTATCAGCAAAAAGTTTGGATGCATTTATCTGTCCGCGAGATCTTAAGCATTTGGATGAGTTCTGCTGAAATTTCAATTTGAGGGAGTAATGAACCTAATCAAGAATGTTAGTTGCTATAAAACTGTAAGCAAATCTGATCTGCACTTCCCGGACTAATACAGACTCAAAACACCGCAAACACTTTGATCTGGGAACTTCGCCATATTTTGGGATATAGTTCCCATATATTAAAAAGATGCATATTTTAGGTGGGGGGAGAGAGAAATGTTTACAACAATACATTTTATGAAAGTGCACTACAATTTTCACTCATTTTTATATATGGAAAATTCATGAGAAAACTGGGAATAAAAATACCAGTCATTGTTTCATTGTTACTATTTGATATTTTTAACGATTGGTACATTCGTGGTGGCGCTGTGGGCTAAACCGCAGAAGCCTGTGCTGCAGGGTCAGAAGATCTGGCAGTCGTAAGATGGAATCCACGCAACAGAATGAGCACCCCTCGCTTGTCCCAGCTCCCGCCAACCTAGCGGTTCGAAAGCATGCAAATGCGAGTAGATAAATAGGGACCACCTCGGTGGGAAGGTAAACAGCGTTCCGTGTCTAAATCACACTGGCCATGTGACCATGGAAAGATTGTCTTCGGACAAAAACGCTGGCTCTATGGCTTGAAGAGCGGGATGAGCGCCGCCCCCTAGAGTCGGACACGACTGGACAAAAATTGTCAAGGGGAACCTTTACCTTTATCTTTACCTTACATTGCCTGGAGAGCTCTGTTTATAACTTATCAAAAGGCAGAGCAAGTTAATGAATTAACTTCTGAAAGTGTTCCAATCTAAGAAGGAGTATAAATGGGGGAAAGGAAACATTGAAAGCCATTTTATATCAGTTGGGTCCACTTCCCTATCCCGTTGAATGTTGCTTAGCCCAGAAGACAGTGGCTCTAGACAGTGTATTTACAAGACCTGCTACCTGGGGATGTTAGCATCCTTTTTATATGGATGAGAGAGGTAGGACCTGGGGAAGCATGAAGTCTGCCACTAAGCTGTGGTCCCTTTCCTTCCGCACTTCTTTTCTTTTTCTTCCCTTCTTTTCTCCTCCCTCCGATGAAACTCAAGCTCATGCCACTGACTGCTGAGTTTCTTGGGAAACACCAGGAAGGAATCTGTGTCTGATGACATTCGGTTCCCTGAATTCTATCACCACTGTGCCTGCCTGCAATTATTCAAGACATAGCCTGCAAAGACAAGTGTTGGCAGGAGCTGGATAATGTGGTATCATCTGATGCTGATTAAGAATGAGCCCTGCATCTTCAGCAAGAGAACAGAGAGGGAACAGCTATGGCATCTCCAAAGCTTTGAAAGCTACTATAAAAAAAGTGGTTTGCTACAGTTAAAGTTCCCAAGTTCCCAAGGATGGTTAGTTACCACTAGGTAAAGGTAAAGGTTCCCCTTGACATTTAGTACAGTCGTGTCCGACTCTAGGGGGCGGTGCTCAACCCCATTTCCAAGCCATAGAGCAGCTTTTGTCCAAAGACAGTTTCCATTGTCACGTGGCCAGTGCGACTTAGGCACACTGTTACCTTCCCAGCGAGGTGGTACCTATTTATTTACTCGCATTTGCATGCTTTCAAACTGCTAGGCTGGTGAGGAGCTGGGACATAGCAACAGGAGCTCACTTCATTGCGTGGATTCGATCTTATGACTGCTGGTCTTCCGATCCTGCAGCACAGAAGCTTCTGCGGTTTAACCCACAGCGCCACCACGTCCCTCTTAGTTACCACTATAGCAGTTCAATTTTTATCCCTACTTCTTTCCTTTTTTATTTCTCAAGAGCATGAAAAATAGGTACTTTTTAGATAACTTTTAAAAAATGAAAATACAATCCTCTGCTCGCCGGTGATACAGAACAAGTGTTCCTGCCATCCACCTGCCTGTGACCTCAACACTCACAACGGAGCAGAACGCAGCAGCAGAGAGCACAGGATGAGCCAGCACTTCATCATTTAATAAGATCATACCATCACAACAATGGAGTTAGGTAAAAGTATCAATTAAACCGCAAAAGAGTGGAAATATTCCTCATCAGGCAGCAACAATTAAGTGAACATGTATTCACTCAATTAAATTAAGTAATTTAGTTATGCTCTGGTTACTAGGGAAAAAAGAAAGAATTAGAACCAAGTTGTTGCTTTTGACTAGGTCTTCCAAACTCATTTTTATGCCAAATCAATTCTGCAAGACACTGAGTGGAGGAAACAGAAGGGGAAAGGAAAATAGCTTCATTCTCTGAGCAATGCTGCATGACAGGGGAGGAGGGGAGGGCAGGAAGTAAGGTGAATGAAAGTGGTCCATGAATTATAAACCATAAATGTCTTCCTTGTTTTTTTGTTTTGTTTTCCATGTCTGTGTCTGCATGCACATTAAGAAAGCTTTGTTGTTGTTTAGTCATTTAGTCGTGTCCGACTCTTCATGACCCCGTGGACCAGAGCACACCAGGCCCTCCTATCTTCCACTGCCTCCCGGAGTTGGGTCAAATTCATGGTATGCCATCACCTCCACTGGCCTTGTTGTTAGCCATGCTTTTAAAGGCCCACTTGACTTCATTCTCCAGGATGTCTGGCTCGAGGTCAGCAACCACACTATCTGGGTTATCCAGGACATCCAGATCTTTCTGGTATAATTCCTCTGTGTATTTCTTGCCACCTCTTCTTGATGTCTTCTGCTTCTGTTAGGTCCCTACCATTTTTGTCCTTTATCATGTCCATCTTTGCACAAAATGTTCTTTTAATATCTCCAATTTTCTTGAACAGATTTCTGGTTTTTCTCTTTCTATTATTTTCCTCTGTTTCTTTGCACTGTTCATTTAAGAAGCCCCTCTTGTCTCTCCTTGCTATTCTTTGGAAGTCTGCATTCAATTTTCATAAGTTTCCTTATCTCCCTTGCATTTTGTTTCCCTTCTCTTCTCTGCTATTTGTAAGGCCTCGTTGGACAGCCACTTTGCTTTCTTGCATTTCCTTTTCTTTGGGATGGTTTTGGTTGCTGCCTCCTGGACAATGTTACGAGCCTTTATCCAAAGTTCTTCAGGCACTCTGTCCACCAAATCTAGTTCCTTAAATCTGTTCTTCTCTTCCACTGTGTATTCATAAGGGATTTGGTTTAGATTATACCTGACTAGCCCAGTGGTTTTTCCTACTCTCTTCAGTCTAAGCTTGAATTTTGCTACGAGAAGCTGATGATCTGAGCCACAATCAGCTCCAGGTCTTGTTTTTGCTGACTGTATAGAGCTTCTCCATCTTTGGATGCAGAGAATATAATCAATCTGATTTCGATATTGCCCATCTGGTGATTTCCATGTATAGAGTCACCACTTGTGTTGTTGGAAAAGAGTGTTTGTGATGACCAGCTTATTCTCTTGACAAAACTCTATTAGTATTTGTCCTGCTTCGTTTTGAACTCCAATGTCAAACTTCCCTGTTGTGCCTTTTATCTCTTGACTCCCTAATGTAGCATCCCAGTCACCTATAATGAGAAAATCTTTCTTGTGGTGTCAGTTCTAGAAGGTGTTGTAAGTCTTCATAGAAATGGTCAATTTCAGCCTCTTCAGCATTGGTGGTTGGTGCATGAACTTGGATGACTGTGATGTTGAAAGGTCTGCCTTGAATTCGTATTAAAATCATTCTGTCATTTTTGAGATTGTATTCCAGTACAGCTTTTCCCACTCTTTTCTTGACTATGAGGGCTACTCCATTTCTTCTACAGGATTCTTGCCCACAGTAGTAGATACGATAATCGTCGGAATTGAATTCACCCATTCCCGTCCATTTTAGTTCACTGACGCCCAGGATTTCGATGTTTATTCTTGCCTTCTTGCCACACCCTTCTTGCCACACCCTCTTTTTAAACCATCTCTAAGCTATCAAAGCTTAGAGATGGTTTAAAAAGAAGGTGTGCATCTGGTAACAGATCTCTTGTTTTGCTATCTCTGGGCTACATTTTCTAGAGAAAAATGTTCCTGGATAGGAAACCCTAGGAATTTTTGTTTCGTTCCATTGTCAGGTAACCAGTGTAAAACTTGAGATAAAAGCATATCCTCAAAATATACTTGAAAACCCACCGCATAAGTAAAACAATTCATTTTAACATAATTTTTAAGAAAATACACTGGGAAAAATGATAACAGAAGTTCTTTTTTTAGAGGAAAATGAGTCATTTTTAAAAAAATGTACATGCAAATTCCCAAAACAGCATGATATTTTAGGCTTCTCACCCGTGTTATATTCTGTACCCGGAAAAGACGAGCAATAACATCCTCATCAGCTGATCTAGAAATGAATTCCACTTCCATCGGCCCGTACTGCTGCAATCCTGGCTCCGGCCAATACTGTAAACAAGGCTAAAGAGAAAGAGAACAGTATAGAGTTCAGAACATGTAGTACTGGAATGTAATCTGTCATTTATACTATGAGCTCTTGTGTGGATGTGTCAGTTAACTTCTGTCAAATGGCCTCAACAAGAAGCTCTAGGCGCTTACTGAATTGGAAGGAAATGTTGCAGTGTTTCAAAAACTCACTGGGACACATATCCTGGGATAGTATATGGCATGTGACTGCAAACCACAACAGGGACACAATTAAAAGTCGTGGAACAACAGGGGGACATTTAGCTTGTGTGACCACAGTCTCAGGTACTAGAGATGGACAAATCTATACGAGGTCATGTTGTTTTTCTGTGCACTGAGCAGGAAACCTCTTCTGCCCTAGTATACAGTATACATATTAATCTGCACAAAAAAATCATTATTTAAATAGTTTTACCATATATTTTAAATCATTCACTTCAAAATATATCTAATTGCAAAATATCACTTTCTATATGTGTTGTGTGGAGGTGGGATGGAACTAATAATTGCATAAAAATATTTGGGAAACTCATCCTGGAATTTCCAAAGTTTGCTTACAATCTTGTGTGCATATTTTACTGGTCCTAATAAAGGTGTTGCCTTCCTGTGGATTTTGGGATTTTTCTTAAGGAGCAGCACTCCTTGCTTGGTTTTAGGTGTAGATGAGGTAAGTATGTTAATCTATACAAGCAATTATGGGTTAAAAACAAACAAACAAAGAAAAATAGAAGAACAAATAAAGAGACAAAAATTAAAGACTAACTGTTATACTTTAATGTGAGCTTTCGTGGAAAAGTCCACTTCCTCAGACATAAGTGAGAGATACAACATACTGTAGCAAATATTTATATATGGGTTTATGTGTAACACTCTATTATCTCCCACCCCCTCAAAAAGTCCCATATATTTTTATACTTTCTAGTAGAGATGTTGTTCAGCACTACAGGCAATGGTGTAGTGATAAGTGGTAAGTCTGGAATTGCGGGAGTTCAGCAGTCACCCAGAGCATGGAAACATTTCTAAGTTGTGAGCGACTATAGATTCTAGGAGCAGCAGTGTAAAAAATTAAAATAAAATTCCCAAGAACTGCTGGATAGCTCACTGGTTTAGGTATTTGGCAGTGGAGCCAGAGTTTGAGAGTTCGATTTCCCACTGTATCTTCTTAACAGGGACTTGGACTTGATGATTCGCAACTCTACAGTTCTAACATTATTGTTGCAAGATTATAAAATCTGCAGGCGCCATTATTATGTTACTCCAGCAGAGAGGCCTCCAAATTCTCACAGCAATGCTGACTCACACCTACAAGCAGCTCCCAGCGGTTCTAGCTCCAGCAAGGGTAGACATTTTGTCAAGCTGAGGGAACATACTTGTCCATTCAAGGCCAAGCTATCTCCAAGCCCTTTGCATCACAGCAAGGATCACACACAACGAGATACTGTTGCTGAGGAAATCTACTCTCCCTAGCAACTGCAAGAATTGCAACTACATTTAGCGCCACTGACGATAAGCCATTTTTTTCAGCCACAATCTCTGCACAGCCACTGCCAACTTGGAAATCTGGAAACACAAGGTTTAATATTCCTCTGTGTTAGAAGTGTCAGAGAAAGATCGCTGATAGGACAAGATCCTGCTCCCACTATCTCTCATCCAGCAGCGCAGCTGAAGGGTCATTCATTCAATTCATTCATTCATTCAATTCATTCATTCAATTCAAGGGTCATGAACGCGACTGTTTTGTGCCACTGATGGCCAGGAAGGCAGCATCAACACAAAATATATGATGTTTGTCATTGCACTTTAACAGAACATTTAGCATTTCAGACCATCTGACAGCTCAGGCCTTACTGCGTGGCAAATGTGTTTGAGAAATAATTGGTTATTAATAGGGGCTATAAATCTCTGTGATCTTGATGCCTTCCGGACTCAGAGCTATAATTTGGATATTAAAACTTCCTTCGGGAAGACATAGTTCAAGCGAGGGATATACCCTCTAAGTCACCTTTCTAAAGCTGTTTGCTATAAAGGCTGATTTATTGGATGTTAGCGCGAAACTGGTAAACATTTAAAATAAATGTGGCTAAACAGCATTGTGTAGACATCCCCAAGGAATAAAATGCCCAGTGGGGCACGCAGAATAAGGTAATGTAGAATTATGGGAAGCAGAATCACATCAAAGCCATATTTGCTAGTGTGCCACGGTGGCAAGAAGCAGGAATGTAGACTTTAGGTGCCGAGGAGAAAGTATAACATAAAAGAAGATAAAACAACACTGTTGAGTCCAGAGTTATTTCATATTTAATGCATTTTAATACCTGTTCTGATTTTGGTTCACAGGAGATCAAAGTCAGGGCAACGTGAGGATTTACATAGAGCCATGTCTCCCAAAGTTGCCACCTGCCATTTGTGAAACCTGGGCGTTGGGGAGGATGGCTTTGATCTTGCAGGGACTCCAAACTTGCAGTTTGCCTCACCTTACCTATGTTTCTCAGTAATAGTTGCTACCTGTCCTTTTATTTATGTTTACCTACTGTACAAGCCACCCTCAAAATCACAACAGCCAGGGCATCCTGCGCCTCAGCTGTTGATGAAGCTTGCTTGAGAAATCAAGACTCAGCCCAGAGAATCCACCCTGCTCATGAACTGTTTTCCAGACCAGAACATGCCCTTCTTTCACTTCCCAAATTCATCTTCCTAAGTACCTACAGTTCTGGTAAATGCTGACTCCCTGCTGTTTAACAATAATAATAACAAAATAATTCTTCCTTCCTCCATATTAATGTAAAAATCTGGAATAACAAAGAGATGAGATTTTTTGTATAAACTGTGGGTCATTTGTTTGGGGTGGGGTGGGGGGAGTCTTGTGCTTAAAACACTTAAATTTTAAGCAGTTTTTATTTCCCATCAGTTTTGTTCAATGGATTTCGGGGTTCTTTTAAAATACAAAATAGTTTCTGTAAGCATGCTTTCTCTCACACAAGGCAATTGCTGCAAATGTCAGGCAAAGTATTCAGGCAAACTAATTAATTAGCATTTGCAAAGCACTGTGGGAAATTGCAGTACTCTATGGAAAACAAAACAAAAAGAAAGATGTGGGCACCCAGAAACCCACTAATTGCCTAACGACCCTTTTACACAAAACAATGCTGATTTGGGGGTTGACCAACTGCCATCTTTACCTAGTCCTCTTCCTTATCACATTTGGGAACAAGGTTTGCCTAATCCAGTGGTTCTTAACCTTGGGCTAGTCAGCTGTTTTTGGACTGCAGCTCCCAGAAGCCTTCACCACCAGCTGTGCTGGCTGGGGTTTCTGGGAGTTGCAGTTCAAAAACATCTGAGTAACCAAGGTTAAGAACCACTGGCCTAATCCATTAATCTCCACAAAATCATAGAATTGAGTTGGAAGGGGCATATAAGGCCATTGAGTCCAAACCCTGCTCAGTGCGGAATCTAAGTCAAAGCTGATCTCACAAATGGTTGTCCAATTTTCTCTTAAGAACCTAAGAAGAGCCCTGCTGGATCAGGCCAAGGGCCCATATAGTCCAGCTTCCTGTATCTCGCAGTGGCCCCACAGTTGGCCTGTTCTCACTTTCCCAACATTCAATTGGAGAGGATGTCCCCTGGTTCTGGTATTGCGTGAGAAGGAAAAGAGCTTCCCTTTATCCACTTTATCCATCCCCTGCATAATTTTATATGTCTCAATCATGTCCCCCTCTCAGGTGCCTTTTTTCTAAAATAAAGAGCCCCAAATGCTGTAGCCTTTTCTCATAATGGAGGTGCTCCATCCCTGTCATCATTTTAGTCACTCTCTTCTGCACCTTTTCCAGTTCTGTTACGTCTCTTGAATGTTTCCAGTGTTGGAGGGCTCACCACCACCTAAGATAACTGATTCCATTGCCACACTGCTCTAACAGGATGTTTGTCCTGATATTCATTCAACTGAAATCTTGCTTCCTGTAACTTGAGCCCATTGTTGTGTGTCCTACACACTGGGATGATCAGGAGCAGATCCTGCCCCTCCTCTGTATTTGAAAAGTGCTATTGTATCTCCGCTCAGTCTTATTTTTTTTCTCCAGACTAAACATGTCCAGTTCTTTCAGCCTTTCTTCACAGGGCTTGGTTTCCAGCCCCCTGATCATCCCCGTTGCCCTCCTCTGAACTTGCTCGAGTTTGTTGGCATCCTTCTCAGAGTGTGGTGTCCAGAACTGGACACGGTATTCTAGATCAGTGGTTCTTAACGTGGGCGATAATGCCCCCCAGGGGGCGATTTCATTTTTCAGGGGGGCGGTAGAACAAAAAGGGGCGGCGTGGGGGCGCTGGAGCAGAAGGGGGGCGGTAGGGGGCACTGGAGCAAGCCAAACCTGTGAAGATGGCTGCAGCCTTTTTACAGTGTGCATGAATATATATTTTCCTCCAATTTTAATTTAGTTTCAGATTTGAAATTTTTAGTTCCTGCATTTGTTTTTATGCCCTTTTTATATTATTTTTTTGCGTCTTAAAATTCACTTGCAACTAAATCATTAAATGTTTCTTTTTGGGGGGCATTTCACTTTCTTGGAATTTAATTTTGTTTTCAGGGGTCATTGGATTTAAATAAATAAATAAATAAATAAATAAATAAATAAATAAATAAATAAATAAATAAATAAATAAATAAATAAATAAGATATCATCACCGCAGGGAGGGGGGCGATGATAACTTCCTCAATGGCTCAAGGGGGCGTTTCTTTCAAAAAGGTTAAGAACCACTGTTCTAGATAAGGTCTAACCAGTGCTGAGCTTGTCACTGTAAGATTGCGAGCCTTCCCTCCACCCCCACTGAAAGCCAATGTTTGATGGCTTTCCTTGCCCCCCCCCCCCAAGTTTTATCAATGTTCCTTTATCAACACCTTAATGCACTATAGGCATTAGCTTTTATGAAGCAGCAGAGCTCCTCAACTCACTCCGGAGGCTGCTCGAGTAGTAGATTACAGTGGATATAAAAAGTTTACACACCCCTGTTAAAATGCAAGTGTCTGTGATGTAAAAAAAATGAGACAAAGATCAGTCATTTCAGAACATTTTCCACCTTTAATGAGACCTATGAACGGTACAACTCAGTTGAACAACAAACTGAAATCTTTTAGGAGGGAAGTAAAAATAAAAAACTGAAATAATATGGTTACATGTGTGTGCACACCATTAAACTAATACTTTGTCGAAGCACCTTTTGATTTTATTACAGCACTCAGCCTTTTTGGGAATGAGTCTATCAGTATCGCACATCTTGACTTGGCAATATTTGCCCACTCTTCTTTGCAAAAACACTCCAAATCTGTCAGATTCCAAGGGCGTCTGCCGTGCACAGCAGATGCCCTTGCAATCTTCCCTCCACCGAAAAGATTTCAGTTTGTTGTTCAACTGAGTTGTACAGTTCATAGGTCTCATTAAAGATCACCCCACAGATATTCAATCAGATTCAGGTCTGGGTTCTGGCTGGGCCATTCCAAAACATTAATCTTCTTCTGGTGAAGCCATTTCTTTGTTGATTTGGATGTAATATTTGGGTCGTTGTCATGCTGAAAGATGATGTTCTTCCTCATGTTCTGCTTTCTAGCAGAAGCTTGAAGGTTTTGTGTGAATATTGATTGGTATTTAGAACTGTTCACAATTCCCTCTACTAAGGTCCCTGTCCCAGCTGAAGAAAAACAGCCCCAAAGCATGATGCTGCCACCACCATGCTTCACTGTGGGCATGGTGATCTTTTGGTGATGCGCAGTGTTGTTTTTGTGCCAAACATATCTTATGGAATTAGGGCTGAAAAGTTCAACCTTGGTTTCATCAGACCATAACACTTTTCCCCCACATGCTTTTGGGAGGCTGCCAAACTTAGCCGGGCTTGGATGTTTTTCTTCGTAAGAAAAGGCTTCCATCTTGCCACTCTACCCCATAGTCCAGACATATGAAGAATACGGGAGATTGTTGTCACATGTATCACAGCCAGTACTTGCCAGATATTCCTGCAACTCCTTTAATGTTGCTGTAGGCCTCTTGGAAGCCCCCCTGACTAATTTTCTTCGAGTCTTTTCATCAATTTTGCAGGGACATCCAGTTTTTGGTAATGTCACTGTTGTGCCATATTTTCTCCACTTGACGAAGACTGTCTTTGCTGTGTTCCATGATATATCTAATGCCTTGGAAATTCTTTTATACCCTTCTCCTGACTGATATCTTTCTAACAATGAGGTCCCTCTGATGCTTTGAAAGCTCTCTGTGGACCATGGCTTCTGCTGTAGGATGTGACTAAGAAAATGTCAGGAAAGACCTACTAGAGCAGCTGATCTTTATTTGGGATTCCTCAGAGGCACTTTAAATGATGGCAGGGGTGTACTGACTCCTACTTAACATGAGTCTGAATGTGACTGTTTACTGCTGAACACAGCGACATCACCAGTTATAAGAGGGTGTGCATACAGATGCAACCATATTATTTCAGGTTTTTTACTTCCCTCCACCTTACAGATTTCAGTTTATTGTTCAACTGAGTTAATAGGTCTCATTAAAGGTGGAAAAAGTTCTGAAAGGATTTATCTTTGTCTCCTTTTTTTACATCACATTTTAACAGGGCTGTGTCAACTTTTTATATCCACTGTATTTTATGTAAAATCCACTTTACCATTATCACAGGAAACTAAGCAAAGAAGGAGAAAGTGACCCCTCCAAGAAAGCATCTTCATGGAAACTCAACTATCCTCCCTCCTCTGATGCGTGTATCCCCCCCCCCCTTCAACAAATGTTTTTTTAAAAATGGGTCAAAGCTATAAGACCAACCATAATGGAAACCAGAAGAATGAGGAAATGCCTTGCGGGGATCTGAAACTCCAAATGCTGAGACAGCATCAAGCAACAGAAGCTTGGAAGCCACCCTAACTATAGGAAAACCAGACCACTTATCTAGTATAGGCAGAAAGCTCCTAGTCCTTATGTTTATGTTTCCCAATTCCAAACCTGCCTTTATGTCACAGAATTAGCTGCCCTCTGTGTCAGTTGCTCTCAGAGTTAATTTCACTCCTGAATAAACTCCCTCCGGCTTTGCAGCATTACTAGGTCTCCTTGGCATGGTACCACCAAAGACGGTGTGTCTTTTTTTGTCCCGTTATTGAAGCACCTGGAAGTCCTCTTTAACAAAGCAAAAGCAATTGAGAAAGGAATGGCCCTCTTCACCTGAGGGGGTCTTTTAATTCATTCACTTGCCTGCTTCCAGATCAGTGTTACAGCGGAAAAGTTTGGGCCATTTGCAATAAAGTATCTGATCTCAAACCATAAAATAATCCAGTTAATGAAGACTTCTCCAGACATCCATTAAGAGTCTTTAAAACTAATCTTATGGGTTTTTTTTAAACCTAGTACATTTTCCAGACAAATTAACATTGCAGACATATAATGGATTCTTAAATATACCATGAACTTCGCCAGAAGCCTTTGAGATTCTGCGAAGAAAGGACCAATGCTCCATATTTTCCCTGACACCCCTGATAATCCACCATCCAGTTTCTTTCTACAAAGAGCATTTCTTGGTGGCCAGAGTTTATTATTGCTAAACTAAGAAAATTGTGCAACTTATCATTCAAACATATTGCAAAATTCACAAGACATTGTATATAGTCCATGGACTAGAAATTTGTGCAAGTGTTTTAATTCTTAAGTACCAATATTCTGAACCTCTTTGTTCCATAATACCTGGCGGAAGCACTTCCAGACATGGGAATAAAATCTCCTATGGCCGGACAGTAAGCTTCCTACAACCTCAACAGCAGTGTAGGGTCTTGAAAACATGACGTGAGGCCTAATATGGTAGTAATTGTGAATTATATTTTGCTACCAGCCTGCCTACTAAAAAAAAAGCCTTCCACTCCAGTCCTAGTTTTAGACCAGAAATCTCAATAATTAGTGACCTGGCAATCCTGTTCCTGACAGATTTAAGACTTTTTAATTAATGAATAAATAGCCACCAATCATTACCATTTGAAATTTCTGGACTATCTTTAAGAGCAGCACCACATATAGCACAAAACTAACTAGAAGTATCTGAAATGTGACGGACTGCTGGAGCATAACTGCCTTTTATACTTTTTAATAAATTAGGATGGGATTTCTGCTTCTTTCCAAACTCCGTATTAAGCAGGTGCAAAATCTATGTTGTCACGTGGTGTATTGCCCTTCGACTGCCAACTCCACCTATGTGGCCGGTGTAATATTCTTTTCATAGCACCTCAGGTGAAACTGGGTATTGATTTGCTGGTCTTTGGCACGCTGGCTGAAGTTTAAGGGAACTGCTGTGCTTCCCTGTGCCTCCAGTTGGGGACACAACTCTTAGTGTGAGCTGAGATCTGTGCAGTGGCTTTCAGGGCGTCAGATTTGTACAGGGAGAGGGAAACAGGCTTGTACATTGCTGGTGTGTATAAATAAATAATAACATCTTCTCACATACATTGGTCTTCCGATGATATTTTTCCATGACATGGCTGTTGTTTTCTGCTATCAGTTTTTAATGATTTACAACAACAAACAACAACAAACCCCACCCCTCCTACAGTGCCATAAAAGTACAACAGGCGTTCCCCCATGAGTGATACAAATTCAGAAAAAAATGGAAGGGAAAGCGAAGGCAACTTGAAGAAGTCAAGGGCGTCGTTTTCTTTAGAGACAGAGCTTGAATATTTACGATAACTAGAAAATATCCTAGCTTAATTTTCTTTGCCATGTTTCATTACCTGTCCCCATTACAAACAAGTGCTAATCCAGAGCGCTGCCAGCTTCCTAAACCTGCCTGTAGCAGGTATGGTTTTGTTTCACTGCTATGCCATACTGGAAATAAAATTCAAGGCAAAACTTGTGTGCATTAAGTAAACTACACAATTCAGAATCCTGGGAGTGTTAGTGCAAGAAAGCAACTCGCCTAATTTCTGCTTCATGAAGAGTAGAGGTGTACCTTTACTGAGGTGTAAGATTCCTTTATTTTACTAGGACATATATCTAAGCATCTCAAAGAGCTCTGTCAAGACTAAGGCATGGACAGTGAATTCCATTGTTGTTGTTTAGTCGTTAAGTCGTGTCTGACTCTTCGTGTTCCCAGGGTCCAAAGCATGCCAGGCCCTCCGGTCTTCCACTGCCTCCCGGAGTTTGGTCAAATTCATGTTGGTAGTATTCACGAAGGCTTTCACGGCCTGGATCTAATGGTTGTTGTGGGTTTTTTAGGCTCTTTGGCCATGTTCTGAAGGTTGTTCTTCCTAACGTTTCGCCAGTTTCTGGCTGGCATCTTCAGAGGACAGTACTCTGTGCTCTCATGTTGGTAGTTTCGTTGTCACTGTCCAACCATCTCGTCCTCTGTCATCCCCTTCTCCTCTTACCCTCACACTTTCCCAACATCAGGGTCTTTTCCAGGGAGTCTTCTCTTCTCATGAGATGGCCAAAGGATTGGAGCTTCAGTATTCCTTTACTAAATGTCTAAAATCTCTTTACTGAAATCTAAACAGTACAGCAACTATCAGGGCTTAAACAACAGTGAAAATAACAGCAGAATTTTGTAGTAATTCAAACTCCCCCTTCCTTCCTCCTCCTTCCCCCCTTCTTCCTGTGACTCTACCTTTCCTCTAGGCAATACAGTACTAGCTAAGTTCTCAGCTAGTATCCCAGAAGCCTGAAGCCTGAGGGAAATCAATTGAATTTAATGTTGCAAAGCTGGAAGGGAACATAAGCACCCTCAGTTCCAACTCCGTGCCAAAGCAGGAAATGCAGTAAGATGCATAATGCCAGAGATTTGAAATGTTCCTTTTTTGGACTACAGTTCTCATCATCCCCAAGACAGCATTCACTGCAGCGGGTCGTTTGCATTGAAACAGTGCAAGCCTCTCTGCAAACCGATTTCTGCAAACAGGATGTAGGTGTTTGCATGCAAAAGGAAACATGTTCTCATTGTGAAACAGTGGATGGCTTCTCTCACTGGCTGATTAAATGGAAAGGCTTTTTCTGACTGTCATTAGGTCAAGTTAGTTGCATATTTCACCATCTCTTTTTCATAAGGGCTAGAGACGTGCAATTTGTAAAAATAAAAAGCTTGGAATCCATGGCAAGTGACAATTTGGATGGGCACCAGATGGCACCTCTACATCTGGGCAAGGGCCCCAAGGCCCTTTTCTCCACCTATCGTTTGTAACCCTGCAAACTATAACCTCATCCAGCTCTGCCATCCATGTGCCCTTTTTCTGGTGCAAAAGGATGCAAGAAGGCAGGATTAAGCCTGGCAGTAGTAGTACCCCAGTATGTAAATACATAGTAAATCCTTGTAGGCAAGCACTATACTGGTGCTACCGCTGCAGCTTCTGCACTTTGTTCATGTATAAAACACCCCTGCAGCACAAGGATGAGGAAGGCCAGTTGAAGAGTAAAGGAAGAAGGAAGAGTCGCACTTTTGCTCTCTCGTGTACTCATCTTTTCTCTTTTTGTTGACTTCTGCATGCTCCCGACTTCCGTGGGAGTTTTCTCTCATGCAGGCCAAGAATGAGAAAAGAGCAGCAGGATTGCACAGCATTCTTCAAAATAATAAATAAATAATTTTTGGGGGGGTTCAAATTAAAAGAGAGCCTCCATGCCCCTGATTGATAATAGAGCTGTAGGGATTCAACAGTATTGGCACAGTTTCCAATTCCTAACTGTTGTGACCATTGTAGATACAGGCTCTGTGTTCAAAGTATTAACACAGAGCTTCCTGGAGGCAGGTTCAGAGGAGAATAGCAGTCCTTCTATTCAATGGTCACGGTGTTCATCCTGCTAACATCTTTTCTCTGATTTGAACCCTAACGCCACTTGATGTATACATAACTCAGCTGGAAGAGATCATTTGGAATTGAAAGGTCTGATGCCAGGATAGCAATATGACTACGGCAAACCAACTGTATCTTTCCTTTTCAGCTAAAATGCTGCTTTTAGATTTTTGATCTTAGCTAGTTATATTTTGATGATTCTGTTTTACCTTACATTATATATCTTTTTTGTTCCATTTCATGTATGATGCGTTAATATGGTACTATTTTATTTTGCTTTTGTGTATCGATTGCATTATTTTTGTAAGCTGCCTTGAAGGATATTATCCTATGAGGCTGGTTAGAAAATGCTTATATAAATACGGTGCTGCAGGGAATAATCCACTTCCCATAGGCACCGTGACATGCTGTGCCAAAGAATTCACAGAAGATTATATTCAAAATGCTCATCTTTCAAAGTACTTCGGGGGGTGGGAGATTTTCCCATTTATTTGTCATAAATGTGTGCTGCCTCATTATCTTCAAGCTCATCTCTTGTCCAAAATGCCTTCTGTTTTTCTCAGTGTGCTTTGCTAGGGCTGTCAGGAGAGAAGGTTTGTGTTGCCTGTGATTTCAGGAACAAAACGTAAGACCAGATAGTGAGCCCATTGACATGGGTGTGAGTGAGAGAGTGAAAGTGAGACCATTTCCTGGACTGCCTCCTGACACTGATCCCTTTGCACTGAACCAGTGAGTATGCAACCAAGAGGGAGAAAGAAGGAGATGTATACAAATTTGTATAGTATGCAAAGTAAACTGTCTGATTTGCATAATATGCAGTTCCAGCCGGTTATTATTTGAAGTATGATAACCCTATCTCCATCAGGCCACAGGAGTATGTGTGTGTTTGAGGACAGAAAGAAAGATGATACTTTCCCACTGACCCTGTCTGTGATTGAGCTCCAAAGCTTCATCTTGTGTCCTTCTCTGGCCAGTGTTCTTGCTATCATCTCATACTTTGTCCTTCCCATTTCTTGTGTAGATCTCCAGTTCTTCACTCTTTCCTTCCTTGCTTTAGCTGCTCTATTCCCTATTATCTGTATTCCACTCCACAATTTTTTTCTTTTTTTTTAATCCAGAGATGATTTGATTTTTCATCTCCTTCTGCAACCTCTCCCCAGTGTGAACCCCGTTTCTCCCAAGGCGAAATGGATACCAGTGTGCCCCTTGATGTTGGGATTTTCTGAGGAATTTAGTGAAGTTTCACTTAATTATTTCATTATCTGTTATGTACAGAAGCAAAATGGGATCAAGGCTGACTAGTCCCCGCTCATATTTTGTTACTTTCTCCAGTAATAGTATTATAACTTCTAATTTGGCGCAAAAATATAACAAGAGACAAAAATGTTCTGGCACCTTAAAGACTAATGGCTATATTTTAATGCCAGCTTTCATGCTTCAAGTCTAGTGCTTCAGATATAACAGAGAGACTATATGACTATCATATTGATACATGGCCTTGTGACCAAGTGGGGATCCATGCACTGGCTAACAATGGCTACTCCTTTGAAACTTAACCTGAATATACTTTCAAGTCTAAAAATGGTTGCATATTAATTGAGAACATCTATTTTAAAAATAAATAAATGCATAGTTCATAGCTTGGTTTCAGGAAAATCAAAGTGTTTACTGAGGAGTAAAGACTGACCAGTGTCTGGGCTAGCATTTCAATGAATCTCAGATTTATCTTTCCTTCTCCTTGCATTGGCAAAAGAACTAATAGTAGTGGTGACAGGAAAAACTCCCCTCACTAAATGTACACATTAAAGCAAGTTTGACTGCAGGCAGATTTGTTGTTCAAGTGCATTTGGCGTTTCCTCCGCATATCTGAGGAAGTCCATGGAACCTCCAGAATCAAGCAATTACTACTTTAGGGACAACCTGATCAAGTTAGCATTCGAAATGTTTGTCAGCCACCTGCTTTGCACAATACACACCTTTTTATGAGCAAAAGGTATGATGGTTCCCTAGTTAATACAGTGAATGTCTGAAAGCGGGTGAAAGTAAAAAAAAAGAAATAAAAATCAATATTCAATATGGAGCAGCTCAGACAAAAACTGATCTTTTTCTGTATTGTTTCTAATGGCTATTGGTGAATATGTTACAACAAGTTAAATATACAGTAGTAGTCAACAGTTAATTATATACATTAAAACTGGGAAAACAAATATCTCTTCTAAGATATAAGAGAAATCCATCTTTGACTGTCCATAACCACAAATAGTATGATTGTCAACACTAGCATAAACTCTTGAAAAAGCTACATCCCTCTTATCCAAGTTACCTAAAGAGTACCTTGGTTCTGACAGTGGGAGGCAACCTAAGCCTTCTCTTGTGCCTAGAGTTTATAAAATGGAGAGTGTGGCAATGGGGAAAATTGCTGAGCCTATGACACAAAGTAGTTGCCTGTAGGTCATAGGGGTCATGGTGTGACAATCAAGAAAGGACAATGAACCTCTGAAATTTCCCTTACACTACTGCTGCCAGCATCTTAAAAACATTATCCCTACAGGGCTATCTAATGCATCCAATTCATTTAAAAAAGAAATTGGGATATTTGAATCCGAGAGAGACCCAGCTGCTGCAGCTGCATGGGTTTGCTAGCTGGAACCATCAGTTGACAATGCTTTTGGTTTGTTAACTGGAAAAAGCAGCTGACAATGCTTTGAAGAACTGAGTCATCCACAAATCATGAAAGGTTTATTTTCAATGATTTAACAACAGATTAGCACAATGCTTTTGCCAGCAATTTCCTCTACCTAAAAGAAGGAACACCTTGGACAGTCTTCCTAGTGGCAATTCATATTATAGTAAAATATTCTAGGGAGGGATCATTACAGATGCATTCTGTTAAGTTTAGCCAAATTCTTTCTATGAAGAAATTTACATATATTGAAGGATTCTTATTTTTTTAAAAAATAACCGAACTGAGGCTCTTACTCTTCCCTACCATCCGTGCATGGCAAACGGATCTCTGTTACTCACCCAGGCAGAGTTGGACTGGTTGAGTTGGTTCAGCATGATAATGGAGGTGCAGCCATAGTCATACACCAGTCTCCAGAAATCTGTGATGGTATTCTGCAGCGGATGCAAGGTCACAATGAAGGCAGCGCTCTTTGTGTAGCTCTGAAGAACAAAGAGATATGGGGTTACGGCAGAGCAGGTACATCAGGGCAGGACCCCCAGCATGGCAGCTGGTGTCATGATTAGAATGGTGGAGAGGAGCCTTGGAGACGCATGTTTCAGTCCCATGAAACTCAATGGATGACACGAAGCCCGTTAGCATCTCACAGGAGGCTTGTGGAAATAAAGTGGAAATGGGTAGAGCCATGCATGTCACTCTGAGTTCTCTCTCTTTTTTTGGAGGAATATCAGTGTTACTGCTAAAGCTTCAAATGGTGCAGAATGCGGCGGCCAGACTTCTCAGTGGGACGAGAACATATCAGCGTATTTCCCCCACTTTGGCTGCCTTGCATTGGCCATTCGTTTCCACATTGATTTCAAAATGTTAATGATGACATATAAAGCCCTGGTTTACGACCTCAATATCTAGCGGAACACTTCCTCCCCCCTAGATCTAACCGAATCACTCATTCTAGCCAGGAAGGGTAGGTGAGGGGCCTAACGCCGAGGGAGTCCTGGAGAGAAAGAACAAGAAACTGGGCCTTCTCGGCAGTGGCCCCTCACCTTTGGAACAGTCTGCCCTCAGAGATCTGTCTGGCTCCCTCGCTGGATGTTTTTAATAGCAAACTGAAGACTGGCTCTTTTGGCAGGCTTTCCCTCCTTGAATATTTTTCCCCATCTTGAACTATATTACTATTGTTGGCTTTTATTTTATTATATTGGTTTTATTCTGTTTATTATTGTTAGCCACCCAGAGTAGACTTTGGTCTAGATGGGCGGGGTATAAATTTAATAAATAAACCAAAAAAAGTAAATGCACAACTGATTGATGATATGGCCCAGAACACCAAAACCTTCGACCTCACTTTATTTCGGAAACAGCAACATAAAAAACATGGACAAGAAAGCGAGAAGACAAATATGTCTGGCACAAAAAGGGGGTGGAGGGCATGTGATGCTCCTGTTGCAGGAGTTCTATGCCAGTTCCTGCCTGGTTTTACCGGTTCACATCACTCACAGCACACGGGTGGTCAAGAGCAAGCGGAAAGGTGGTTTCTTTGCTCCCTCTTCCTTTTATACAATTTAGGAGCGATCCTCACAGCCTAAGGATTGCCGTTGCCTAAACACTCTCTTCAGCATCGTATGTATATTTATTTTATTTATTTATTTATTGGATTTATATACCGCCCCATAGCGCTACAAGCACTCTCCGGGCGGTTTACAATTTTAATTATAAAGGCTACACATTGCCCCCCCAGCAAGCTGGGTACTCATTTTACCGACCTCGGAAGGATGGAAGGCTGAGTCAACCTTGAGCCGGCTACCTGGGATTTGAACCCCAGGTCGTGAGCACAGTTTTAGCTGCAGTACAGCGTTTTAACCACTGCGCCACGAGGCTCTATATCTCAGTCACTCTCAATAGGGGCCCTATTGGGAGGGGGCAACAGAGTGGAAACGCATACCACCTTATAAGGTTCATTATGCGATTTATACAATCCTGACTTGGCCTATATTTCTTTTATGTTGTGTTTATGGCCATGGTAAAAAAAAAATGGTTGAGAATGGCTGATATACATGATGGAGCTTGAAAAGTTACTTTTAAACTAAAAGTTACTTTTTGACTAAAAGAGAATTTTTTAAAATTTCCAAGCTACCCTCAACAGTCACTGCTATAGCTACTATTTTTAAATTTTAATTGTTTACTTCCTCTTTTCAAATATAATTTGTAGGAAAACATTTGACTGTTGTTACATGTTGCCGGCCTCTACACAACACACTTTCCTAGAGAGAAGAGAATAGTTACTTTTTGGATAGCAACTCCCAAATCCCCCACCAGTTACACCTCTGTTACTGGAAAAAAAGAACACCAAGTACAAGTAACTAATTGCTAACAATGCAATTAATGAGCTATTTGAAACTAATTATATCCAGGCTATGCCAGGAATGAATAAGATCTGTTCAAGTGACTTCTGTGGACCTTAGAGGGACTCACCCCTCTTCTTTTTTTTATGGAATGGGTCTTTTTAACCCACCATAGCCTATCTATGCCACCTCATTCTATGTTATATAAAAAAGATTTTTTTAGATCCACTTTTGTCATTCTGAAATGAAGGAAAGATGAAGCTCGAATACTAGGAGTATTTTGCTATACTTAGAAACAAACCCGAAGGTGGTAGAATGCTGGTCACTTTTCAGCTGTCATAAATCTGAACTAAGCCCTTGCCTATTAATGCACACATGTCAGTAAAAAAGGCTCAATCACTTCTGCCTGTTTGCAAGTTGTTGATTGAAACCTCAAGTGACAGTTGGAGCGCATGAAACAGCTATCTCTGATCGATCACAGAACTTTCATATCCTCACATATTATTTCAGGAAATTCTGGCTCCATCGATCAGCATCAAAAATGAGCTTTTAAAAGATGGAAGCTGACCTGCTCAGGCTTACCACGGCTGCTCTGAGAAAAGTCCTGACAGAGCAAAGACACTAAAAATCCTGCTGTTCTGCCATTTGTGGCTCAGAGTTGAGAGAACAGTTTCGTTTTATTATTATGTTTATGAAGAGTTTGGAAAATTCCTTGTAAAAACTACAACTTCCAGAAGTCCCCAGCCAGCATGACAACTGGGAATTGGAGTCCATAAAGGTGAATTTTGCCAACCTTGTGCTCATTCAAGGAACTCTGACAATGTCCATTGTTCTCTCTGTAACAATTTTTTTTACAACAAACCAGCAACATAGGTAAAAACACAGTGACCAGCCTGAGCGGCCAGCAATTTGTTTTGTTTTATGGGAGTCAGTCCTCTTATTTCAAGAGCCATCAGAGGCCAACCTTTGGTTTGAAAGCATCCTCTACTTGGAAAGGCCATGCAGATCCACACCAAGTCATGTTTAATAATAAAGAACTGTACAAAACGAAGCCAGAAGCCATCGGAATTTTTCTTCCACAATTAGCATCCAGACAGCAGATTTTATTTATCATTTATTTAAAATACTTATACCCCACCTTTCTCCTCAGAAGGACCCAAGGCAGCTTACAATAGTAAAAACAATTTATGGATTTATGGATTCAACAGGTACATACATAGACCTCCACACTCTAGTGAAATGTATTTAAAGATGAAGTGTTATGGATCATGGTATTCAAATGTTCAAACTCACATGTTGGCTTTTTAATTAATATTTAAGTCTGTACATTGTCAATTACACACAGATGAGGTTGCAATAGTTGCTTAAGAGTCAGCCCAATCCTCATTCTCCTTTGGGGGATCTCTAAACTTAAGTCTCCACAGGGGATGTCAAAGAAGAATCTACAAACAGTAGGTTGTTACAACATGATCTCAAGACACTGTAGGTCTATACCAGCACATTACATTGAGCTCAGAGGTGTGGGCATGCTTTCTGCCAGGACTGATTGAGCACAGCTGGGTGCATGACAAGGCTAGCATCCAGTAGATCCTTGATTACAATGTCCAGTAGGTGCCCCCTGCATTTGCAGCTGCTACGTTTTTAGCCTTTTGTTTCTGATCATGGGGCATTCTTGGCAAAGATACTGGAGTGGAATTGCCGGTTCCTACCCCAGGTGGATTGCGTTTAGTCAGAACTCTCCACTATGACCTGTCCGTCTTGGGTGGCCCTGCACAGCATAGCCCATAGCTTCTCTGAGTTACTCAAGCCCCCTCGCCACGACAAGGCAGCAATCCATGGAGGGATGGTTTTTCCTGTAGTGTTGTATGGAAGTGAGAGCTGGACCATAAAGAAAGCTGACCGCCGAAGAACTGATGCCTTTGAATTGTGGTGCTGGAGGAGACTCTTGAGAGTTCCCTGGACTGCAAAGAGAACAAACCTATCAATTCTAAAGGAAATCAACCCCGAGTGCTCATTGGAAGGACAGATCCTGAAGCTGAGGCTCCAGTACTTTGGCCATCTCATGAGAAGAGAAGACTCCTTGGAAAAGACTTTGATGTTGGGAAAGTGTGAAGGCAAGAGGAGAAGGGGACGACCGAGGATGAGATGGTTGGACAGTGTCATCGAAGCAACCAACATGAATTTGACACAACTCCGGGAGGCGGTGGAAGATAGGAGGGCCCTGGCGTGCTCTGGTCCATGGGGTCACGACTAAACGACTGAACAAACAAACAAACACGTCTTGTTTTTACTGCTTGTTCACTTGCTTTCTCTCCAAGAGTGCAAGGAAGAGGAAAGTAACCTCTGCATGCCTGAAATATTATTGCAGAAATGGAACTTGTTCTATCAAGGTAGAGACAAAATGTAATAATCATTGTTACTATCTGGGAACATGCAACTCATTGCATTTTATGTGGCTTGCATGTGACTATTCATGTTCCTCTCGACTGCTGGTAGGTTATTTAATGTTAGAAAGCTCTCCCCTGAAGTGTTCTAAATGTTCATTCTTTTTGCAGAAAAAAAGAATATATAGGGTCCTAATTTAGGAACAGTGGGGGATGGTTAGCTGGTCCTGGACTCAAGTTAAACAATAATTCATACTTCCTGTAGTGAAGTAAATCCATAAGTACTTATGGTGTTACAATATTTTTTGTTATTGTCCTTCCAACCTCTGCTTGCTCCAACTCTCTCGGACAGTGATTCCCAACCTTGAGTAATCCAGGTCTCCTTGAGCTGCAGTTTCCAGAAACCCCAGCCTGCACAGCTGGTGGTGAAGGCTTCTGGGAATTGCAGTCCAAGAACTGGGTTACTCAAAGTTGGGAATCATTGCTCTAGAAGATGGTGTGGTCTAGGCCCAAGAAGGAGAAATAAGTGAATAGGCCATGAAAAAGAATAAGAAGGAATTCCAGACTGGTGTGGTTCACAGAGAGCTCCTTGGTCAGTGGGTGCCACACCCCCTCCCACCAAACATCTGGAAACAGAATGCATATGAAAATGAGCAATACTATACTTGAGCTATTTATCAGCTTTGATCTGAAGTGTTATTGTAGTCTCTGAATTCTTGGCTTGTAGCAAGGTACAGAGTGTGACAAAATAAATTGACAGGCAAGCAAAGCAAGAAATATGAAAGGACTTTCCCAATGAAGCCCTTGTCTACAGCACAGAGAGAGAGAGAGAGAGAGAGAGAGAGAGAGAGAGAGAGAGAGAGAGAGAGAGAGAGCTTTCCATTAAAATTGTTTGAGGGTGCTGTTGGGTGAATAGACAGCCTGCTCTCAGATCTTTTTTTAGAAAATGCAGCCCTCTTCTCCGAACAGGAAAGAGGCGCCTTTGATCTAAGAACAAGTAGCAGAATGTCTCCCCAACAAATCAGTTTTTTCTTCTCCCACAGGAGGTTATACGCTTTGGATAATAAGGGCAAGTAATGGAAAGTGGTTCTCGTCTCTTCTCTATTGTACTCTTAGCCTGGCCGGTAATATCTCTTGGGGCTTCGGGGTGGGTGGGAAGCCAAGTTGCCAGGCACACAAAAGGCAGCCACACACCTCGGGGTCTGACTTCTAACACACATTTGCTTGGAGGATGGGAGAGGGTGGCCTAAAGTGGGGGGTAGGGGGGGAAGAGGTGACCCTGAACTTCAAGGTAAAGCCTTTGAAAGACTTATTAGCAGCTCAAAGGAAGTAAGTGCTTTTTAGAGGCACCTGCAGAGAGTGAATAAACAGTTCAGGGTTGTAGAGCTTTTATCCTTTAGGTCTTTGCTTTCTTAAAGAGTCCTTGAAACAACACTCAGGGACTCAAGTGATAGGTTCTCTGCACTTGGAAAATGTCTCCCAGCTTTTCGGATTTATCTTAAATTCTGTTAGTGTAGTCTTTCTTCTTTCTTTTTCTACAGATCTCTCCTCTCTTCTCCAATAAACCGGGTGATTCGGGTTTGCTTTTTCACATTTGAGGAAGGCAGCCTTTGGCTGAATAGGCTGCGTCTTCCCCAAAAAGCCGCTTACAACGTTTTGTTTTTTTTAATTAAATAGTAGACGAAGTGGAGTAATTCCTGTACTACTTCTTAATGGAGAGATGAGGCTCATTCTTTTTCATGCCTCAGTTGTGCACTTGCATTAAAGAAATGATACTAATTTGCTACCTGATTGGGAAAGAAAGGCAGGTTGTGAGCCTGTGAAACCAAGGCAGTGTATTCAGCAGAGACGAAAGTCTCAGTTGATTAATTGGCACAGTGGATTTGGTTTATAGAGCCAGTTACCCAGGATTCTTAACCCACCCCCCATCCTCATCAGCCCCAGGATCTCACTAACTCCGCTTTCAATTTGTCTTTTTCTCATATGACCCAACTCTCATGCCTGCAGTTGGAATTAAAAGGTTTTGTCCAAGGTTGGAAGTAACATACATTTAATTCATTCCTTTTTGCAATAACAAATGATCCAATATACAACCAGATTACAGGCTGTATACTGGATCATTAAAACCCACCATCAACATGAGCTTCTTCTTCATGGTAAATGTTATACAGTGAGGATGCTTGCTGACCCCTAATCCTGTCCATGCTGACATAAAGTCATACAGATTTATGCTCAACCTTCTCTATTCCCTTTTAGAGAACTTCAGCAAGACTGTTGTTTAGGTCTGTACTGGCCTTTGTGTCTTACTAGATCGCCAAGTTAAATTCAGTTCCCAGCAATTGGTAATGGCTCCAATTCATAGCACCCCATATCATAGCAAAGAGCTAAGGTCTGGAGTTAAAACAGGACCATTATTTCCTACAGAACACAAGAAAAAGAGAAATAGAAGACAACTCTATTCTGTGGGTTATCTGCAAACAGGCACAAACCTGCTTGCAAGACACACCCTTTTTAAATACAATTCCTCGTATCCAAGCAGGACATATAGTTCCAACTAGCATTCTCAGTTGACCAGTGCTAGGGAGCTTTCAGGCTACTGGCAGCACTGGGATTCGGGCAGTGGCTGAGAGTCTTCGTCTACTCAACATGCTGTGGAAACAGAGCTGTTAGAGATGCCTCCCTCAAAACCTCCAAGAACTTGCCATCTGATGAGGGGCAGTTTCAGCAGCTGTTTTCACTGATGTTTGCCCACTGTTGAGTGGGCATAGACTCTGTTGCCCTGACCCCAGCACTGTCAGTAGCCAGAAACCCTCCCAGAACTGGCCAGATGGTGACAATGCTTTACAGAAGAAAAGAAACGGGAGTTTTCAGGAGAATAATTCTAGATATCTGGTATTCTAAAGCATCTGTCATGCCAGAGTACCTCAGCAGCATTCACCAAAGCTAACGTATATCTACTATTAGACCACCCTCCATTCACACTCTCTCGCCTCAGTAAGAGGCAATGGTGTGCTGGGAAGTCACCATTTTGTGTCATCTCCTCCACAGACAACCGTATTCTTCTGTCACCACTCTTCCTGAAATAGTGATGGAACCACACCAGGCATTCTACTGTCACCTATGCCTCTATGCTACCAGAGGACTGCCTTTGACAATATTTCGCCTCAGAGGTGCAACAGATGCTGTGAAAATGGAGGGCACAAGTAGCAGTGTTGGAGGAACCCATGGCCTCCAAGCTAAGAGAAGTTTCCCTCAACCCAAAGTCGTTGCTCACTCCCATATAATCCATCTACAAGCCAATCTTTGACAAACCTCAGGGAAAAAAGTCTTTATTGCTGGTAATTTAGCTTCCTTTCAAAGCTTTATGTCTGACTCCACTTTCAGAAGGATCTTCCCTAGCAGATTGACCCCTCTCCAGCTAATTGAAGCAGGTCACTGATTATTTTAGCCCTTCTGCTTTTCTTTGCTTTTTTTACTTGAAAAGTAGCATTGTGGTTTTTGCTCGTTTGCATAAAGTACTATAACCAGCCTTATGGTAGGGACAAAAGGATCATGCATTAATGTGCTCATTCTGTATGGACTCTATTGTAAGTGAAGATGTGATCTGAAAGTCAGAATAGATACATTTTCTCTCAGTAAAAGGCCTACAGAAAGCACAAGTCCAGAAGTAGCTTTTATTATTGTGGACTCTTGCCTTAGTGGCCTAAATACAATGCTATTCTAAGCCAGAGAGCAATTAGGAAGAAATTGTTCATACATTACCAAGGAATGGCAGGACATTGCATCTCTACTTCATTTTAATACCACATGAAAAAAATATCCCATATTATCTCATTCTCTAGTGAAGTACACAAAGGCAATGCTACATGTCATGCTTAAACTGGCTCTTTATTTTGAAGAAAATCAGCTACAGAACACAGTCTGGATTGAGACCCTGTATTGTTTCCCTGTTGATAACCACCCTTTCCTGGCTGCTACTTGACCCTTGAAGGTGTTGATTATAGTACATGGCCTCTTGAAGGACAATGGGGTGGGTTGATTTTTGGAAGGAAGGCAATAACTTTCAGCAAAACAAACTGAGGCATACAACTCTGGTGGGGGCAAACAGCTGCCAGTTGGTCGTCCTCCAAGCGGCTTTTTATGCAAGTGGTTTTGTTTGTTTGTTTTAATCACACAGTCCTCCTCTGTGAACACAGCTTGCAAAGTGGAGCTTGGAAAAAATAGTTGTCCCTGGCTAGCCAAATAGAAAATCTTGTATTGTCTCAGGTTTTCTCTGCAACTGTCTTGCCTTTCTTATAAAGAGATAGAGATGTACCGATTTTTGTTCTTGAAGCACAATGCCCAGAATTTCCCCGGCAGCTGGTTACCTTGGGCATTCTGGAAGTTGGAGTCCAAAATCACAAACCTGCATAACATGATAGAGATCTGCTAGCAGCAAGCAGGCATTGCTCATCGCTGCCTCGTTTGATTGGCTATCCCTGGCCAATTTCTCCTCTGTTTGGCCATGTAACAGGCAGCCCTAACCTCACCTGTCCGTCACAGCTGGGCAGTGGATCATCAGCCAATGGGGTGACGGAGGAGGATGCTGGAGAGGGAGGAGCTGGAATAAAAAGGGGTGTGAAGAGTGTGTGAGAGATCAGATCTGGTGTGTGAGGGAGAAAGAGCTTATTTAGAGGCCTGTGTGCCTGGATAGTCAGTGAGGGAAAGTCTGTGATTAATTAAATAAGAAGCAATGATTGACATCGTGATTAGCTACTTGTGATTTTCATATTTTATTTTGTTATCAATAAACCTGTTTTGTTGTGAAGGAAACCTTTGTCCTTCTTAAGTGGTCTTTACAATTGGTGGCAGCGAGAGTGTGAAATGATGTGGTGGGCATTCTGAGAGGCCTGAGTTGGCAGGGACATCAGAGAGGCCAGCCACGTCACAGGCCATTTTCCTGGGACCTAGTGGTTTCATAACCATTTACCTCATCCTATCACTCATCTCCTCATCACTCAACCTTCCATCCTCTTCCTCTTCAGTTTCCTGTTCCCTCAGTTTCTATTCAAGTTGTTGAATAAAGCTGAATATGTAATTTGCCACAGAAGAAGATGTGAGTTAAGTTCTCCATCTAGAAGATAGCAAGCAACATCTGTTGGAGCCAGAATGACAATCTGAAAAGAAAACTAACTTTTCTGATCTGTGCTGTACACACACACACCAGGCATGTCTTCCCACTCCATATGAGGACACAGCAGGACTGTTCTTGCAGGCTTTGGCAACATCAGAGCCAGGGAAGAAACGGTTCCCCAAAACCTCAAAATTATGAGACCTGTAGCCCACGAAAAGGACATTTCCCATCTCTGTGGTTATGCCCCACAAGTACAATCCCACCTCCTGATATAATGAGTGTGTGGAGGGAACAAGAGAAAAGAGGATATAATAAATGCAGCTTATCTACTCTGCCTGCCTTGCTGCCAGTTATTTCAAGTTCTCGCCACAGAGTTTTGAGAAAAGAACACTGTGGCAGATTCACGCTCAGATGCTGCACAGACTCCAGCTCTTTGTTGGAAGTATTTACAGTAACACAGTGTGTCATTTCAGCTTGTGCACTTACAAAAGAAATTCTACGCATAATGGATTTTATTTCCCCTGGCTTGGAAAAGAAAGGGGGAAAGAGGAGAGAAAGTGGGGGAGAGCAATGGAGGCTCCTTCAACCAGCCCTCACAGAATTTACATTGCTGTCATCTTTAGGTAAGCAAAGAAGGAGAAGAAAGGGGAGATATATTTTTAAAAGGGCAGGTGAGAGTGAGAAATGGGGTAGCTTATAGAAACTGAAAATTGAACTGCACAACATAAAAAAAAATAGAGGAAGAGTGCTTTGTTTGTTTGTTTTTTAAAGGAAGCTGCTGTATATTGTAGATGAGACTCTTTGTCCCTTTTGCCCAGCACGATTTGCTCCAGATTGCCATTGATTCTCCAGGATCTCAGGAAATGATCACCATTGGATCACTGGATCCTCTAAAACAGAGATAGCAGCAAACTCAGGATCCTCTGCACATGAACACATTTCTGACCACCAAGCAAGAGTTCTTCTCTGATCGATGCTCAAACAACAGAAGAAAAGTAGTCTGTAGGCTGTTAAATATTGGTTCTTCAAATCACACTTATTTACTTAATTGCCTCCTTTGTTCCCATAGAGAACTCATAGAGTTCTGGCCCTTCAGACTGCCGGTAACCAAGCCATAAAGGGCTTTGTAGGTCATAAACAGCACTTTGAATTGGGCTGAAAATGGACCGATAGCCAGTGAAGCTGTTGTAACTGGGAGTTATATGCTCTCTGTAACCAAGTCAGTCACCAGTCCATCTGCAGCATTTTGAACTACCTGAAGTTCCCAAGCACTCTTCAAAGGTGGGCCCATCTTCCTCTTTTCCCAGTTCCTTTTAACTTGTCTTCTTATAACATGTCCAAAAACAGCCTCAGTTTAGCATCTAATGAAAGTTCAGGCTTGGTTTACTATAAAACCCATAACTTGTCTTTCTGCCCAATTTCTTGTACCCTCATCAGAAGTTGTTTAAAGTTAATGCTGTTTTCTGCCAGTAGTAAGGCATCATCTGCTTATTGTTGATATTCCTTTCACCAATTATCACACCTCCTTTATCTGGATCTACACCAGTTTTCCATATGGCATTTTCTGTGTGTAGACTGATCGGCTAGGGAGCTAAAATACCCCCTAGTCTGGTACCTTTGCCAGTGGAAACCTCTTTCTCCACATTCTGTCCTAACAATAACAAGAAAGGGCACCTTGAAGCTATTCCCAACAGTGCCCATATGGCCCCTGGGAGGCCCTGACACATTTGAAGGGGGCTACAGGCTGGAAATAATTCTTCACACACCACCTTATAAGGGTCATTAAGTGATTTACACAATCTGATTCAGCTTATATTTATTTCATATTGTGTTTATGGCCATGACCAAAAAAAGTTGAGAACCCCCTTCTGCTCCTTACCATCCACATTTGTTGAAAAACAAGTCTGACAATTGTTTTGCATTTGGGAGAGAAGTAGTTAACTGATGAAAAAAATGATTCAGCTTCTACGATTTTCCCTTGGTTGGTGTCACATTTGTGTTATCAATCAATGGTGCTGTCAAAGTTATTTTTTGTTTGGGCTGCCCCCATTTATAGAATTGCCTTAAAGAATGTTGGTTTGCTCTGTTGCGCAATAGCATCACTGCACTCTTGTGCACTGATAATATAAACTCATGCAGTTACTTTCCTGCAAATTCTTCATTCATGGAAATTTTCCCTTCAAATTTTTAAAAAGTCTTTAGTTTTCCAGCCTTTTGATGCCGTGCAACTGTTATGGACCTTGCTCTTGGAATGGTTTGATTCTCCATGTTTAAAGAGAAAAGCTATTGAGAAAAGTTTTGATTCCTTTATTGTGATGGTCAGGGATGGGAAACTTGTGGTCCACATCACCTTGACAACAGATATCATACATCAAACCAGACTTGGACTCCTCTATCTCCACCCTGCCTCTAACACATAACGAAGGTACTTACATCAGTTAAGGCCGCATTGATGTAGTTGTTGCTATCTCCGTCCATGGAGATCAAGAAGGGGAGGCACCGGTCAGGAGGCAGCACGTCCATACTACGATTCTTCTCCCGATTGCGTGGTAGAAGGGCGATGCTGCACTCCTCGACATCCAGGTGGGGTGTTACAGAATTCAGAGTCTGCTGGACACAAGGAAACCAGGTTAGGCAGCATTTTATAATCTTATAGACAGGGCAGATTTTACAGCTATAGTAACAGACATTCTTCTTTTATAAGGCTTGTTATATTAAAGGCCCAGCAAGATCCAGGGGATACTGCTCACTGGCAGAGCACATGATTTACAAGGAGGAAGCGACAAGCTTTGAGCCACTGCTTTGATTTCTTTCTGTTTCATGTACTAAGAGAAATTCAGCAAGGAAGGCTTGTCCAGATATAGGTAGGTGCCTTATGTTGAGCTAAAATACTGCTGTATGATTCCAGGTGTGCAAGTGGTAGAGTTTCTGCCTTTGCTTGCTGGACCGCTATGCTTTTAACAAATATATAAGAGGTAACTAATTCAAGAGGTGGCACATGTTGTCTGATCACTGCATTTCCATACTGCAGAAAGCTTTGGACATTTGCCAGTTGTGCAGCTAGAGTCTTGCCTACAAACAAGTGGACATTCCAGCTCCAATGAATGTTTCTGATTATCACTGAAGCTACATGCCAAGGGTTGCAACTTTTAGTGATAGGCTTTTGTTATCACCATCTAACTTAAAATAGAAGCTAATTTGGAGAAAGAGTTTCTTTTCATTCAGGAAAGCCTCCAGCTTTTATTTACTCACCTGGAACTCCTCCCGCAACTGTGATGAGTTGCTCTGCGGATCTATCCTGACCATCTCTTTGTACGTGGGCCTGAATTCACTAATTGGAATGCTGGTTTCCCCACACAGGCAGGCTTCCAAAATGGCATCATGGATGAATACATATTGCTCCTTTAGCAAGAGAAAATAAAATCAGATGTCCATTACAATGATATTGCTGCATTTTTAGACATTTATAATGTGCTTCTATTTTTCTGAGGTGACATACAGCAGAATTCAAACCAACAATTAAGTCTAAGCAGATTAATATTTCATTCATAACTTACAACAATACAATTCATCTGACTGATGGGAAAATTAAACGTTGCAGCCTTAGCTTCACTGGTGCATTTATTCAGTGTTTCACAAGAACTGGAGAAAATCTTGACTTGCCTTATGAATTAAAAATGGATGAATAATCATAATCAATATAAAAGGAAAAGAAATAATCAAGACAATCTGTAGTTAATATAACAAAATAATACACCTACAGCCAAAAAAATCATTTAAAACTTCCTCCATAAACCACAGATTTGCACTTTCTTACCACTGTCACCAGCACCCAATACCACAAGCTGGCAACAAACAGCTCTTTCACACCTATGCAGCTAAGAGACTGAACGCGCCTACAGGGGGCAATGGAATCCATTCCAGGCAAACCTTCTTGGGTGGAGCTTCAGTATTCTAGAATGTGGTGCTATCTGGATGCTTTAGATCAGGCTTGTCCAACCTTGGCCCTCCAGATGTTCTTGGACTTCAACTCCCAGAAATCCTGGCCAGCAGAAGTGGTGCTGGCCAGCAGAAGTGGTGCTGAAGGCTTCTGGGAGTTGAAGTCCAAGAACATCTGGAGGGCCAAGGTTGGACAAGCCTGCTTTAGATTGAAGCTCTGATCAGTCCAATTGTGAGAAACTGGGAGTGGTCATTCAAAGCTACTAGCACCCGGTTCTACTCCATATATGCATAACTAGTACAGTGATGCCTCGCTTAATGAGCGCACCGTTTAACGACGAATCTGCATAGCGACACATTGCGATGTTTTAGGTGGCAAAACATCGCATTGCGATGTTTAGAAAACAGCTGATTGGCGGTTCCAAAATGGCCACCGGGTGCAGAAAATGGCCACCCGCAACGTTTTCGCGCCCTGCCCCCGCTTACTGAGGCGGCGAAAATGGCGGCCAGATGGGGAATTTTCGCTTACCGGTGAGTTTCCCCCCCCATAGGAATGGGGGGGGGTTACGTTCCGGATAGCGACGTTTCCGGATAGCGACGTTAATCCTGGAACAGATTAACGTCGCTATGCGGGGCACCATTGTATGTATTTTGGGAGCGTACTGTGGATGCAAACACAATTGCCAAAGCTCAGAAAAACAGGAGATGATTGGTGTTGGAAAGGGTCTTCATTACTTTGGACATTAGATGAGGTGCTGTTTCATCATTTTTGGTATGCCAAGCCTACAGTTAAAATACCCCAATGTTAACAATGCCAGAAATACCACCACACAAAATGTGACAAGCAAAAAAGAGGGTATAAGGACCAGGAAGAGGCATTTCCCCCTACCCTAAACTCACTTCAGTCTGGATCATGTTGATTCTCCGTGAGCACAGTGTCTTCACACAGTTGTATATGTCCACAACGCCCTCACACTCAGCCATATCGAGCATCACATCCAGGACGATGTAGCATCCTGTTCTCCCTGTGCCAGCACTACGGAGATTTGTGGAAATGAAAAACACAATGGCAGATGCTTAACCCACATCCTCCACAGCCATGTTTAGTTGCAGAATTCTCACAAAGAGCTAGAACCGCAATATAAGCCATCTTTATCAGTGCAATCCATGGAAATAACCTTTACATCTTCAAAAAATGCAAGACCCAGGCCTTAACCCTAACCATACCACTATATGTGAATTCCCATAGGGTCAGAAAAATACCTCATAACCCAATCCAATGTTAGTTTTTCAACCCACTTAAAAAGTAAAGGTAAAGGTTCCCCTTGACAATTTTTGTCCAGTCGTGTCCGACTCTAGGGGGCGGCGCTCATCCCGCTCTTCAAGCCATAGAGCCAGCGTTTTGTCCGAAGACAATCTTTCCGTGGTCACATGGCCAGTGTGATTTAGACACGGAACGCTGTTTACCTTCCCACCGAGATGGTACCTATTTATCTACTTGCATTTGCATGCTTTCGAACCGCTAGGTTGGCGGGAGCTGGGACAAGCAACGGGCGCTCATTCCGTCGCGTGGATTCGATCTTACGACTGCTTGGTCTTCTGACCCTGCAGCACAGGCTTCTGCGGTTTAGCCCACAGCGCCACCACGTCCCATTTCAACCCACTTAATGAAGGTTAAATGCCAAGGCCTAATATCTCACAGAATGAGGTGGATCAGATATTTGTTGGGTCTTCATTATAACAGGTCCTGGTGGTAGCCATTGTTGACATGAAGACTGAGTTTGAAAATTGCATTGGAAGAATGCATTCAAAAATGAGAAAAATATATACAGTTTTGTTTTTTGCAAAAAAAAAATTGAAGACTATACACTTCAGTCTGTTTTATACTATAAGGAAAGTTCTTCTAATGCAGAGGTTAGCTGGTACTTGATGGTCTCAAAATTTTCCCCCTAGACTGTCAAAGCAAGATCATCAGCATAGATGAAACTGGAGTGTGGAAATGTTGGTTGATCATTTGTGTAAATGTTAAAAAGCAATGGTGCCAGGACACTACCCAGTAGGAAGCCATTCCTTTGATTTCTCCAGCAACCATGCCTCGCTTGAAATCCAAAAAAAAATCTTCAGTTTTGAAGCGCAGCAGTGTTTCTAGAAGTGTTGCACTGTACAAGACATGGCTTAGGCAAATCCCTCCATCCCTTCTCTTTCACATACATGCAGAGAGCAACACAACACTTAGAATTTCACATTTTAAAAATTAGCTACCTTGCAATTTAAAACCATAACCCTCTCTCTTATAGGAGGCTTGTTCATAGAATAGGGCTGACCCTGGACTTCCCCTGTGTCACAGAACCCATCCATCAAACTTGTAACAAAAGCCCTAAGGCAGCAAAGTGGAACCACTTCTCCTCCTTTCCCATTGAAGCTTTAACACTCCAGTATATGAATTCCTCGGGCTGATGAATCACTTGCTGTGATTATCAATGATTGCAGGCTGGGGAAACTAATTACACTTGTTGACCCTGATGAATGAATACTGATGAAGCAATTGGCAAGAGGGGGAAAGTGTGTGTGTCAGGGGTAGGTGGGGAAATTCCCCAGCTTTCATTCATCACTTCTTCCTTGTTGATCCAGCACAGAAAGTACCATAATATAGAAGTTGTAAAGAATAGCTGTAAAGCCAGGCTGAACTATTGAAAAAGAGAGAGAGAGAAAGAAAAGGAGCAACATGGCCATGTTCTGCTAGAGCTAGCTTTGCAAGCAAAGCAAAGCAACACAAAACAGAAAAGAAAAAGAACACCAAGTGTAAGAACACAAGGGAAACATTTTGTGGTCTTTTGCCTTTTCAGCAAAACTATCCATGTAGCAACTCTGGGGATGCAAGCGAACTGATGCAGCTGTAACATTTAAGGCCTTACATGAGCCAGATGCAGAGCTTGGCAAATTACTTTCAAAAACAAAACCAAGGAGCCTAATGGCACTTTACAGACTAACAAGTTCTGTTTATACTAGTCTTTGTCTAGAGGGGCGGGGTATAATTCTAAATAAAGTAAAGTAAAGTAGTCCTGTTCTTGCTTGTTGCTTTCCCAATATTTCAAAAACTAAATAAAACCACCTTAAACCTAATGCTAGCTGATTAGCTCATTGAGTTAGGTAGAAACTGGGAGTTCTATTCCCACTGTATCTCCTAGAGAAAAGCTGGCCTGTGTAACCTTGGGCAAACTGCACAGTCCTAGAACAGCCACAGAAGAAGGTGATGGTGAAAAACTCCTCTGAGTACTTCTCAGGAAAATCCTGAGAAAAGTCACTGTAAATTGGAATTGCCTTAAAGGCCCATAGGTAAAGATTCCCCTTGACATTTAGTCCAGTCGTGTCCGACTCTAGGGTGCGGTGCTCATCCCCGTCTCCAAGCCGTAGAGCCAGCATTTGTCCGAATAGCAGTTTCTGTGGTCACGTGGCCAGCGTGACTAGACATGGAATGCCATTACCTTCCCACCGAGGTGGTACCTGTTTATCTACTTGCATTTACATGCTTTTGGACTGCTAGATTGGCAGGAGCTGGGACAAGTGACGGGAGCTCACTCTGTCGCGTGGGTTCGATCTTACGACTGCTTCGTCTTCTGACCTTGCAGCACAGAGGCTTCTGCAATTTAACCCACAGCGCCACCACGTCCCTGCTAAAGGCCCATAATTATTGCTATAAGATGGATAATAAAATGGCTTCCAATTCGACAACCACTGCTCAAAAAATGCCTCTCAAGTAAAAATATTATTATGTTTAAACTTTTAAAATAACTTAAATAAAACTAGTAAACATAATCAGTTACATCATCACTCCAATGCTACATTCCAGGATCCCTCAGCCAGTAACGTTTCCAAGCTCTAGATAATGACAAACAGTGGGTCTCATTTAAGACAATTTCCCATGTTAACAAGCATTAGCAGCTGGCTGGGGAATTTTAGGGTGGGAATTTTGGGGTTGGAAAAGGTAAATTATTTCCAAGATCTATGCTTAATACAGGAATGTTCAGCCCCTGGATCCAAGCCAATATCTGCTGTCTCCTTTACTTCTCCCAATGGTCTTCTCCCTTTCTCTTCCATATAGCTAGGGAACAGTTTTGTAGACCACATGAATATCTGATGTCGAATTTGGAAATACTGGTATGCTCTGAGGCAAAAGAGCATGTGCCAGAAACCCTGCTAAAACGTATCCATAAGTAAGTATGTTGGCCTCTAATTCATTCTGACAGCATTTCACTCCTCCCTGGACAAGGAAATAGTACATTCCTTGACTATCTCCAGTTTTCATTTCAACTATGTGAGAATCTTGCTATGTTTGTTGTTTCTAAAGAAATTTCCAGAATGTTCAAATTTGAATGGATGGAAAGAACTCAAAATCAGAAAAACATGAACACGGGAGAACTGAGTTTGGGAGATTTTCTCATCCAAGTAGACGGCTTTCAGTACTTAGCTCACAGAAATCTCTCTTTATGTATTCAGCCATGTTGGCAGTACTGGATTATGGCTGCCATCTTTTTTTTCTTGAAAAGCAGATATAGCATGATTCTCTCTCTAGTGTGAATAGCTGTACCTACTAAGGGGGACAGTGCAGGTGACTGACAAGTTAGTTTGACACTTTTTGATCACTAAATTTCTCCATAAACTTGATAAAGACAACTTGAGAAAAAATTTTAGTGATGCTTTGCTAATTCACACCAGAGGCTGAAGATTCTGTGAAGTATTCAGTTAAAGGACTATTTTTCTCTGCTTCTACCTTTCTTAACATTGAAAGTTATATTAAGTTATATATTTGACACAGAGAAGGTCAATCATTTTACATGAAAACTATTACTTTACATGAAAATGATTGCTACAGGACTTGATCTTACCTGCAATGGATGACGATGGGCCCTGCATCGGGAGGCGTCGATGCCTTCACTCTGCGAATGAATGCCAGGAGACCAGTAGCATGATAAGGCACCCCATGTTCTGGCCATGATGTGAAATGGAACTGCTTTACCTCGTGTCTTGCTGAATAGCCTCTCTGCAGGAAGAAAAGAATAAGCCCTATAGACAAATCCACTGAGCAGTGCTAGGTTTGCTCTTGAAATCATCATCAATCCACAGTTTTCCTTAGTCTAGTGAATGTTAGATTATCTGGCCTTTTTTGACATTCAGACTACAATTTAAAGCTTTGGTAACAAGAGTGGATAACCTGTAGCACCCTAGATGCTGCTGGACACTCCAGCTCCTATTACCCCCGATGGGAACTTGGAATCTTATTTGAATTCTAGGAATTGCTGCCAAGACCCCCTTCCCAACCACAAGAATGCTTGAAATGTTTCAAAGGGGCTTTTAAAAGCTGAGCAGTTCTTCATCCAGTGGTTAAAAAGAAGAACAAAACTCCCTTCCCACTCCCAATCAGACATTTTTTAAAAAAAAAAAAAATCTGCTTCCCCTTTTTGGGAAAGAGGCTAGCTAGCTAGCTAAGTAAGTAACTAAATCAATCAATAAATCAGCCAGCCAACTTCTAGAAAGTGAATTTAAAGTTGAACTTGGATGTCTATCTAATAACTATCCATACATCTAGAAGTTCTTGAAACAGAAACTGCCTGGAATTCTTTGGTTCCAGCTAGGACAGGACACTGAACAAAATATAATTAAAAATGCCAGATATATCCCGGAGATGACAGATAGCATGAGATAAGCAAATAGTACTTTGCTTCCACCTCTGAACAGCAATAACATTGAAATGTTCCCTGAATATTTTCCTATGTTGATATCATGGCTTCAGTTTGGGATTCATTCTGGAAATATCCATACTGGTGCCAATCTTAATTGAACCTGGATTATTCTGTGGCTAGCACTGGGAAAGAATCTTGTTAGAGTCAATGGTTTCAAACTCACCAAGAACTTCTTAGATTCGCAGATCTAGGAACTTGTAGGACATTTTTTATAAATACAGTCTGAAATGTTACTCAGTCATGTAAAAGGCATAATCTTTAGCAGCAAATTGGTGTGACTTAAAAAATCACCATAGTCAAACTACTGGACAGCTCAATGGTTTAGGTATCTGGGTGTGAAGCCAGAGGTTGGGAGTTTAATTATCTCATGCATATTGGGTCACAATGGTGTGATAACGACTATGGACATTTATTGACTTACATACATTTGGTGCCAAAAGTTACGGTTTTGCATAAACTCTGCAACAAGATTTCAGTCAAAGTATGCCTCAAACTATGAACACATTTTAATAAGACCATCAAATCCAACCCCCCGCTCAATACAAGAATCCAAATAAAAGTATATCTTGACATATGTTTGTCTAACTTTCTCTTAAATGCCTCCAGTGTTGGAGTGCTCACCACCTCCCATGGTAACTGGTTCCATTGTCACACTGCTCTAATAGTTAGGAAGTTTTTTCCCCCCTGATGTTCAATTGAAAACTGTGGCTTCCTGTAACTTGAGCCCACTATTACATGTCCTGTACTCTAGGATGATTGGGAAAAGATCCTGGCCCTTCTCTGTATGACAGCCTCTCAAGGATTTGAAGAGTGCTATGCTATCTCCATTCACTCTTCTTTTCTCAAGGCTAAACATGCCCGGTCCTTTTAGTCTTTCCCCATAGAGCTTGGCTTCCAGTCTCCTGTTCAACCTTGTTGCCCCCCCCCCCAGTTTGTTTGCATCCTTCTTAACATGTGGTGTTCAGAAGCAGAAACAGTGCTCGACATCAGCCTAAAAAGAGCTGAATAGAGGGGAACTAGTACTTCATGTGATTTGGAAACAATACTTCTATTAATGCAACCTAAAACAGCACTGGCCTTTTATGCAGACCCACTGCACTGTTGGCACATACTCAGCTTGTGATCTACAACAATTCAAGATTCTTCTCACCTGTAATATTGCTGAGCCAAGCATCCCTTAAATTATTAAACGAGGTAAAGACATGCATAACGACATGCATATCTTGAGAAAAAATTATGAAAAATGTTTACAAATTTCAATGCAAGGAGGGGAAAAAAAAACACAATTTCCTACAAAACAAGGATGAAATGGAAATGCAGGTTTGGAGTAATACAACAAAATCAAGCCCGGGAGATTTCTGAGATCCTCTATCGGACTACCCAAACTGACCTCCCCAGCTTGCTATGAGGACTAGAGCATGGGTGAGAACCACAAAGCTTGTGTTCACTGAAAAAAACAAGACAAAATGAATGCATTGTGGCTGCAAAGCTTGGCTTACATAAAGAAAAATGGCCAGATTATTGGCTGTCCTTTATGTATTATATCTGCCTTCACCCGAAATAATTTGTAATTCTCACTACGGTGATACTGTTTTATGTAGATGTAACATACTCTTGGTTGTACTAGGTTTCTCTTTTAACAGAGCTGGTTGTTTCTGGGTGGAAAAAAATGCCATATTGCTGATAAAAGAGCCCTTCCATTGAAGTTTTCAGAGTTGTAAGGATTGCCATAGAACGATTACAAGGCCACTAGATCCCTGAGGCTCTTAGGTACTTTACTTGTAACAAGACTGTGATTTAACATTCCTGCAGATTAAGGGGGGTGAATTACAGTTGCGAATGTCCCCAAGATATAGTATGACTGCTCAATAATTGCCATGAAGCTTTCAATTCCTGTCTTGGAGATAGAAATAATTGTCCATTCCCTGTACAATTACATGGCGCTTAGCCTGAAATTAAACCACCAGGAATGACCACGTAAATAAAAGGCTGTTTCTGACACATTATTTACTGGAACTACATGCTTGGATGAAGTATCAAAAGAATATACATAACCCAGGAAAGCTGAGGAGGTGGAATTCTGAGTGCAAAGGCATAGTTTAGCAGGAGACAGAGGAGTAGAATGGTTTTTAAGGCAAAGCAGTGGAGGGTTTGCATGACATAACAGGGAACTTTGAGGAGAAATAAGAGACGTCTTCCTGTCTGCAAAAGAACAAAGGGCTAAGCGCAAATAGACATTGAAGTTGTGTTCTAATACCCAGCCAAATTTCAATCTGCAAATTCAGATACAAACACAGGGACATGAGTGTGCATGTGTGCGCACAGAGACAGAAAGAGAACAAAAGAAATCTGGATCATGCTTCTAAATATGGACAAGAGAGAGGAACTGTAGAAATGCTGGGGAATTTTATTTAGCCTGCATTTTAAATACACAATTTTTAAACACATACTGTATTCCAGACTACTGAGTAGATTATGCATTTCTCCAAATGTTGTGACATAAATGTGCCTATTTTAGGGGAAAATATGGAGAGGGAGAAATGTTTATATACAGGTGCATTGTGGAAGGAATGCATACAAATCCTTCTTTTAGGATAAACATATGGGTAATTTAATTGTGAATTTTCATGAGGTTTAAAAAAACAGACTCAGAAGATGGTATGAAATTTACATGAACACATGCACCGGAAACAGATTGATCCATCTCTCAATGGCAACTAGAATATGAATTTCAGGAGGAATATTTGCACTCACTTCTGAAATACCCACCAAATTAACATGGAAGTCTTTATACATGATTGTTGTATACTCTTCCAAGAATAGAAAGTGAGGAAGCGTAAGCTGAGATAAGAGAGATGACCCTCTGAAAACCTCTTTCTAGTTAAATGTGGCATCTCCAATACTGAAGGGTTGCTGTAACTTTGTTTTGTAACACATGTTGTGCAATATTGGCATTTTGCTTTTTTTTAGCAGGGAGAAAGTCTCAGTAAGATGGCCCTCGCGTTTGCATAAAGGACCTCTGGCTGCAGAAGAAGCATGGCTGATAACAGTATCTGTTGTTAGCCGCTCAGAGTGGTATAGATGTATCAGATGGGCGGGATATAAATCAAATAAATCAAATAAAATAAATAAAATATCTCACAATACTATTCGGCCACACAGCAAATTATTCACCATTAGCCGAACTTACCCTCTCCAGATTGAATGTCCTCACAACATATTCTGCCAGGGTCTCTGACTTCACCTGAGTAATTTTAATGTCACCATACATCTCTGTGTCATCTGGCCAGTACTTGGAGCATTTTACCTGCAGATCGAAAATAAAAACAAAAACCCCAGAGATTGTTATGCATGTGCTATGGAGAGCAAGCCACCAGGAGCCACTGGGTGAAGAGCAGAATAGAACAGGTTTCTTACCCTTCCCACTTCCACCAGCTTTGTTATCATCACTATGCTGGAACAGTGTTCTTGCCACACCATTCTCCAAAAATCGTAGACCATCTCCTGCTTAGGGCCTGAAGAGAGAGAGAGAGAGAGAGAGAGAGAGAGAGAGAGAACTGAAAATAGTACAATTATCAATTTTGTCTCTAGTCTACCAAGATAATATTCTGAATGGGTTGGAAGGAAGTGGAGAAGGACATTAGAGTGTGATGGATAAGAAATATATGAGAACAGTTTACCTTGAGTTGCTATGAAGTGGTTGGATCTGTGATAGCCCTGTGAAGTAACAAGACAATGTATTATGCTCCTGTTATATATATATTTTTAAATGGTCAAAGACAGTCTTCTAATATTTGCGACATCACCACCAACAGTAGCTCCATGGTCTGCTCTTTTTGAAGATGTTTCAAGCAATTTTCTTGTGCTATCCCCTTTGCACCAGCACATATTCCAAAACCTATAAAAACCCAAAGTGGGATGCATGTATGCAACGAAACCGTCAGTCATTGGCTGCCCACAGCATGGTATAAGCAGTGCTGGTGATTGTCTTCTTACAATAGTGAAAAATCTAATGCTTGAACCATCTTGGAAACTTGTTATGGTCCTGTACAAGTCATTCATGCAAAGCCAGCTATGATTTATATTCCGTACATGTCACTTTCTTGCAACAGGCCTTGTATACTTTGTCATCGGCCCCATCCATCATTGTAGGGCGATGCTGTTTTTGCAAACTACCTCCCAAATCATAGCTCTTCATATGTACTTCAGGTAAAGCAGTGTCTCTGGGTTTTTTTTCCCTTTCCTTACTCCTGTCTCTGTGAAAAGATGTGCATGTTTGGCATCAGCATACGGGCAGCTGCTGAGTTCCACCAGGTAGCAAGGTCTACCCCTGACAAACATCCTGCCCTCCGTCTTGCTTTTCCTGTCACTTATCTTCCACCCACAAGTGAGAACAACAAAAAGCAAACAAATTCGCCTCATCTTGAGATATAGCAAGATATTTTCTAGCAGTGTCAGTGAGAAAACTTGTACTTGTGAGAATGAGCTTTGAATAAATTCTATGCAGTTATGACAGCTTGCTCTTTTTGCTTTAATATTGTCTTTTAATGATGTAAGCTGCCTCTTTATACTCATTGTTCTTAGCTTTAAATATCATTTTTAATGATGTAAACCACTGCTGTATACTCATTGTTTTCAGCTTTAAATATTGTCTTTCAATGATGTAAATCACCTTTGGTCCTTCTTAAGGAGAAAGGCAGGGTAAAAATATTTTAAATAAATAAATTCAACTCGGAACTTATATCGCATGCTCAGTTCCAGGCACTCCCCCCCCCCATCCCATTCCTCTTCCTGTGTATACTCATTTCACATGATTAAAGTATGCTGATGACACCCAGCTTTACGTCTCCTTTTCACCAACTGCAGGTGATGCCATCCTGTCCCTCCAGCACTGCCTGGGGGACGTACAACAGTGGATGCAGGAGAACGGGCTGAGGTTGAACCCGGACAAGACGGAAGTTCTGAGGGTGGGTGGCCCTGTGGATGGTGGCTTGGGAAACTCCGTCATGCTTGGGGGGGGTGGCCCTGGGCGCGAAGAGTGGGGTCCGCAGCCTGGGGGTACACCTGGACCCGATGCTGACCATGGAAACGCAGGTGGCATCGGTAGTCCGCACCGCCTTTTTCCACCTTTGGCGGATTGCCCGGCTGCGACCTTATCTAGACACGGAGGCACTCACTACCTTAGTACTTGCGCTTGTAATCTCAAGACTAGACCACTGTAACACGCTCTATGTGGGGCTACCTTTGAGGCTGATGCGGAAACTTCAGGTGGTGCATTTATTTATTCCTGCACTATTTGTTATTGTTGTATGCTAATGTTTTTATGTGTTTTTTTTATTATTTTTGATATTCTGTAAGCCACTAGAGTGGTAGAATATACCAGATGGGCGGGATATAGTAGTAGGCATCCTTCAGTCTTGAAAGACTATGGTATCGTGCTCTGTATGGAGGACTTGGAACAGTGTCTAGTGTGGCTGAGGAGGCCAATTCGAGAGTGACAATCCCTTCCACACTGGAGACAAATCCAATCTGTCCCCTGTCCAGCTCCCTGGTTTTGCTTCCTTTGTGACTTCCTCTTTGCCTCAGCCTGCTGGACAAGGGTCTCTTCAAATTGGGAGAGGCCGTGATGTACTGCCTGCCTCCAGGCTGAACGATCAGATGTCAGAGTTTCCCATCTGTTGAGGTCTATTCCTAAGGCCTTCAGATCCCGCTTGCAGATATCCTTGTATCGCAGCTGTGGTCTCCCTCTGGGGCGATTTCCCTGCACTAATTCTCCATATAGGAGATCCTTTGGAATCCGACCATCAGCCATTCTCACAACGTGCCCAAGCCAGCGTAGACGTCGCTGTTTCAGTAATGTATGCATGCTGAAAATTCCAGCTCGTTCTAGGACTACTCTATTTGGAACTCTGTCCTGCCAGGTGATACCAAAAATCCGTCGTAGGCAACGCATATGGAAGGTGTTCAGCTTCCTCTCCTGCCGGCACAAAGGGTCCAGGACTCGCTGCAGTACAGGAGTGTGCTCAGGACACAGGCTCTATAGACCTGGATCTTGGTATGTGTTGTCAGTTTCTTATTGAGCCATACTCTCTTTGTGAGTCTAGAGAACATGGTGGCTGCTTTCCCAATGCGTTTATCCAGCTCGACATCTAGAGAGAGGGTGTCAGAGATGGTTGAGCCAAGGTACACAAAGTCATGAACAACCTCCAATTCTTGTGTGGAGATGGTAATACAGGGAGGTGAGTCCACACCCTGGCCCATGACTTGTGTTTTCTTCAGGCTGATTGTTAGTCCAAAGTCTTGGCAGGCCTTGCTGAAACGATTCATGAGTTGTTGGAGGTCTTCAGCAGAGTGGGCAACAATGGCTGCATCGTCTGCAAAGAGGAAGTCCCGCATGCATTTCAGTTGGACTTTGGTCTTCGCTCTCAATCTAGAGAGATTAAAGAGCTTTCCATCTGATCTAGTCCGGAGATAGACACCTTCTGTTGCAGTTCCAAAGGCATGCTTCAGCATGACAGCAAAAAAGATCCCAAAAAGTGTTGGTGCGAGGACACAGCCCTGTTTCACTCCACTTCGGATGTCAAAGGGGTCTGATGTTGAGCCGTCAAAAACTACAGTGCCTTTCATTCCATCGTGGAAGGACCTGATGATGTTAAGGAGACGAGGTGGACATCCAATCTTGGGAAGTATTTTGAAAAGGCCATCCCTGCTAACCAAGTCAAATGCTTTTGTAAGGTCTATGAAGGCCACTAAGAGTGGCTGCTGTTGTTCCCTGCATTTCTCCTGCAACTGTCGGAGGGAGAATACCATGTCAGTGGTGGATCTATTTGCTCGAAATCCACACTGTGATTCCGGATAGACTCTGTCTGCAAGCACCTGGAGCCTCTTCAGCACAACACGGGCAAGCAGCTTCCCTACAACGCTAAGAAGAGAGATACCACGGTAGTTATTGCAGTCACCCCTGTCACCTTTGTGACAATGTTTGCATCCTTCATGTCCTGTGGTACTCCACCTTCCCTCCAGCAGAGACAAAAGATTTCATACAGTTCGGTGATGATGATCTCCTTACCGCATTTCAGCACTTCAACAGGGATGTTGTCCCTTCCAGGTGCCTTGCCAGAGGTGAGGGAATCCAAGGCCGCATTTATTTCTGCTAGGTTTGGTTCGCTGTTCAGCTCTTCCAAGACAGGCAGGCACTCAATGTTATTTAATGCTTCTTCGGTTACTACATTCTTTCTGGAATATAGCTCGGAGTAGTGCTGCACCCAGCGTTCCATCTGCTGTGCTCGGTCCTGGATGATCACACCTGTAGTAGACTTCAAGGGAGCAGATTTCTTCTATAATGGACCTAAGGCCTGCTTGATACCATCATACATTCCTTTGATGTTACCTGTGTCCGCTGCTATCTGTATCTGAGAGCAAAGCTGAAGCCAATAGTCATTGGAGCATCTCCTGGCAGCCTGTTGGACTTGGCTACGAGCGGCTCGAAGAGCTTGCAGGTTGTACTCGCTAGGACAGGCTTTGTATGCTGCTAGAGCTCTTCTCTTATCCTCAATGGCTGGCATTAACCCCTCCGAATGGGCTTCGAACCAGTCAGCCATCTTTCTGGTCTTCTTGCCGAAGGTGGACAAGGCGGTGTTGTAGACAGTGTTCTTGAAGTGTTCCCATCGTTCAGGTGCATTTACATTAGCTGGACCTGGAAGGGTTTCCTCGAGTGCTTGGGCAAATTCCTTCACTTTTCTTTGATCGCGAGTCTTGTTGATGTCAATACGTGGTCTTCCTTCCTTTTTCATGTGATACAATTTCTTTGTTCGCAGTTTTACTCTACTACACACCAGGGAGTGATCAGTATCGCAATCAGCACTCTGGTAGCTGCGTGTGATCGTAACACTAGGAAGGCTAGAACGTCTAGTGAGGATCAAATCGAGCTGATGCCAATGCTTGGATCTTGGATGTCTCCAGGAAACTCTGTGTTGCAGCTTCGTATTAAAGAATGTGTTGCTGACACAGAGACCATAGTAACAGCAAAACTCCAGTAAGCGTTGGCCATTTTCGTTCATCTTTCCAATGCCAAAACGGCCTAGACAAGTGGGCCAAGAATTGTGATCAGCACCAACTCTAGCATTAAAGTCTCCAAGAATGAACAGTGACTCTCTTTCAGGGACTTTCTTGATAGTAGCTGCCAGATCGTCGTAGAATTTGTCTTTCACTTCTGTAGTGGATGACAGTGTTGGTGCATATGCACTAATGAGGGTTACTGGTCCTGCTGATGAGTGGAGCTGCAGAGACAGGATTCTTTCACTCCCCACAGTGGGTGGAACAATGCATCTCAGGAGAGTGTTTCTGACTGCAAAACCAACACCATATTCCCTGGTCTCATTCAATGGTTTTCCCTGCCAGAAGAATGAGAAGTTTTTTTCTTTGACAGATCCCGAGTCTGGCAGTCTTGTCTCTTGCAGGGCAACAATGTCCATCTGCAGTCTACTCAGTTCCATGTCAATGACAGCTGTCTTGCGCACATCGTCTATTTCTTGCAGGTCGTTAGGAAAGCCGTAGTCAGGAAAGCCAGGGGTCATTGTCCGTACATTCCAGGTGCCCAGCTTTAGGGCAGAAGTTTTCTTATGATTGTTGCATGGTGCACGGTTGTCGATCTGCTTGTCGGGTTTCACCCTAAACCCAACGCACCCCGTGAGGTTAACAGACCGTGGCGAGGTAGCACCTTACTGGCTGGGGGCTGCCCAGCTTAAGGCGGGTGGTATCTACCTAGTGAGGTGCAATGACCTCTCCCACCGTCAGAAGTAGCCCCTGGCGTCCTGCTCTACGCCAATTGAGCAGAGACTTATAACCGGTAACTGCTACTTCCCGTGTTGTTTCGACGCTGTATGCGAAGCTGGAGTGTCCTCTCCAGAGCACGAAGCCTGGGTAAAATAGTATGGAGGATAGGCTGTTACCCAAGCAGCAAATCCCCCCTCTCCACATTGCTGAAATGGTCCAGTGGAAAGGCAAGCGCCAATACAACTGGTTCCAGCAACGTCGCAGGAGTTGGCAGAATGAAAGAAAATGCCTCCGGGACTCCGGCTCCGGATTTTGCCTCAAGGTTATCTCCTGAAGCCCTTTCCATAAGTGGATATAGCCACAAGGCAGTGGAGGTTTAAATTTGGAGTTTTCCTTCTCCTAGATGGGCTGCCTTCCAGGGCTGACGAGTCCCACCTACCCGGGCGGGATATAAATTGAACAAATAAATAAAAATAAAATAACCAATGAAACAGTGACACTCTGAAGGCCAAAACTGCTAGCTATGGCTTTTCATCACAGAGCCATCAAGTGCGGATATAGTCAAACATGGTAGACACAGTCAAGCACAGCCCTGCACTTCACTCACTCATGTTTTCAATGTGTTTGTGTATGGAGAGATTGTATGAACCCTCATCTCCCTTCATATATATTTGTTCAAATCTAAGTCCTCCTGAGTTTAATGGGGCTTATGCTTAGGGTGGTAGCTGAAGTGCTTAGGCACTCTTTGCTGCAGATATAAATGCCTTAGTACGGACTGTTATTTTTAGCATCCAGACTTTTTAACGTACTCATCATGAACCCCTTCCCCAAAAGATTTATGGAAAGCTTTATGTAGGTTACATTAAAGTCAAGTATAATGAGAAATTAATTACAAACATCTTGTAAATGCTTAGCACATTTTTTTTCATAAGAAGTAAAAATGTGAACTGTACAGAGTAAACAAGGATTATTAAAGGATATTTAAGAAATACAAAAGTGCATGTTAGCATTATGAGATGGAAGAAAAAATAGCGGCAACCTACTTTCATGATAATTTGAATTTAAATCTATGGCAGATACCAATAGAAAGATTAGATAAACAAATAAATATCAGATCAGACCACAGTCCGATTCTGTTTTCCCAGTAGCATAGCAGCACTCAGTCCCACATGTAGTTTTCCAGTGGAAATATGCAACCAATTGTGTGTTTTTTCCCCCAACTAGTATCCAGACATATATGTTTTGCCTGCCAACTCAGAAAAGTTCAAATCCTGCTACGTGCTGAATCAGCAGGATACGTAGCCCCCAACAGGGTGATGAGCACATTCTCAGGGTGTTTCACACCCATCAATACAACAAGAAAAAACGGCACCTTGTCATGTCTCAGACACACAGTCTAGAACTGACTTAAAATTTCTCAGCGGACATTTTCTCCTTATAAACTGTTCAGGCATGTTTACTTTCTAAGCCACACTCCCTAGAAAAAGAAGGCCACTTGGCCAGCGCCCCCTCCCCACATTTACTCACATGCTTCTCTCAGAGCACTATGGAGAATCATCTTCGGAAAAGAAAGCCACTCCATCTGAATTTTCTATCCCACTTTAACCCAAAGCAACCCTTCCCTGGTTATAGAACATCCTCAAGAAACTGCTGGAAAATCCCTACCCTCTCCTGAGGCATCCAGTGAAATACACCTCAAAGTCTCCCACAATTTATCTGCCCACAAACAGGAAGGAGAATTTTGAGAGGCTATTTGTACATAGCACTGACATAATTTCTCCGTTAGCCTTCCTGGAGTTACTCCAATGTTTTCCTTGGCCAGCTGCTACAGTCCCAACAACCCTGTCAAGATCCCAGACCCTCCACAGAAACAGGAGTTTTCACATGTCATCTTTTAATATTTCACACCGTGCCCCAGAATAAGGCTATATCAGATGCTTTGGGGCTTTGTGGAAAAAATTTAAATGATGGCTTTTAGGCACCTGGTATCGCCAGGGTGGGGGAATGCCACTGTAAGATACCAGATTGGATCTCAGTGAGGAATTTTCCAGTGACCACTTTAAACATGGAACTGACCAGTTAAGGGTGTATATTGCAAGGAATTTCATTTTCCACTGCTGCTGAAATTCATTGGCAGGGTTACATGCCAGAAAAGGCTGTTCTGTCTTTCCTTCCTTCCTTCCTTTTGGAAGGCCAGCAATATTCTGCCTTCATTGTCTACAGAACTCCAGGGAGCAGGAAGATGCTGGCAGCACCGTGCTGTACCAATCAAAGTCAAAGCAACTGCTGCCAGCTGTTTGTGGCCCCTGCAAAGAGGGCCGAAACACTGGCAGCCTGTGGGAGTGTGATCCATGATGGGTGGAGAGAGAAATACAAAGCACCTACCCTGACATAATGGGAGCAGCATGGAAGGAAGACAGGTAGCTGCTGTTTTTGTCACTCTGGGACAAAAATCTATAACTCAAGTTCCCTTCAAAATCACTTTCACATTTTCATACCTCAAGTAGACCTCATCATTGCCTTCGCTGCAAAAATTGTTTTTGCAACATTTTCCATCTATTTTTCCTGTTGAATTTTCACTGTTATAACCCCCTTTTCTCTTCTTCGTTCCAGAAGGGGAAATTAAGAACTGCACAGCAATTGAGGAAGAAGCACTTTCTGGCAAAGCTCCATTACATACATCATAATCACAAACCAAGCAAACTCAACAGTGTGGATAAGAAGACCACACTTCTCCACTTTCAGTCACGTCATAAACATAGCCATTAAAGGAGGAAAGACGGAAAAAGGGAAGAAAGATACGATGTATACTTACTTCTCGATTTATCCGAATCTTAGAAGCCCAATTGGACACAGGTTCAAGAAAAAAAAAGAGAGATCAGAGACAGACAGATTAGTCAGACACAATCTGAGGAAGACCAGACTGTTTAGTAACGGAGATACAGTAGACAGCCATAGCATAAGATAGACGAGCAAAGAGGAAGCAACAGTAGCAAAGGATATTTCAATTTAGGCTATATCACAACTATAACTAGATGCAGCAACAGGGGATTTTCTCCAAGGAACCAAATTTAAAGGATGTACTGCTTTCCCTGACTTGTGAAATTGACCTGGTCTACTGCCATAGGACAAAACAAGGTAGACTAGACCAGTGGTCCCCAACCTTGGGCCTCCAGATGTTCTTGGACTACAACTCCCAGAAGCCTTCACAACCACCTCTGCTGGCCAGGATTTCTGGGAATTGAAGTCTAAGAACATCTGGAGGCCCAAGGTTGGGGACCACTAGACTAGACCTCCAGAACAGATGCTAATTTTTCACAAAAAGCTGCAGATGAATAAGGGAAATGATTGGTAGATCAAGTCTCATTGAAGCATTAGAAGACCAATCTACGTGAGGCTCAGTAGGCCAGGCTTCTGGCCCCAACATGGAGGGGCAGGATGCAGTGGCATCCATACCTAGATTGTGGGTTGACCAAACATTCTTAGTGAGTGATCAAATCCACCCACAGCTCAGTAACCAGGGCCTTTGGGTTGGACACAACAGAAACACAACTTATGAAATTTTTTTGTGTGTTTGTGTATTTTTCCCATAGTTTTCGCAGTACTGCTGATCCGCTGTGTAGCAGGGAAGATGCTAGTAAGGTGCTCAGTGCTTCTTGTATTATTTCCACATAGTGGTTTATAAAGTTGATTTGGAGGCACATTATGCTTTGCTTGCCAAACTTCATCAGATATCAACTAGCAAAATCAAACATCCAATGCAGATAGCAAATACACAGTTCAAATGTTACTGAATGTTGAATATAGTAATAAAAAAACTACTGAAAAAATATTCAGTTATTCAGTGACTATCCTGCAAACTACTGACATCAAAATATGAAAGTTCGCAGAGCAAACTAGCTTTAGCTGTAGAACACATTTTTTCAAGTACTATTCAAACTATTAGTGGCAATTCAGCAATCATATTTAATGTGGTATATGGCAGGACCCCTTTATCTGAGGGATCAGTATCCACTGATATACTCATCCATGTTCTGAAAATATTAAAAGAAAAATCCTAGAAATATATATTTCTAAGGATGAAGTTACCAGAACTGGAAACTAGGGGGAGCCAGAAACCATGACATGTATTATGTTCACTATTAGTGTTTCCTATAATCTGTGGTTTTCAGTACCGGGGGGCTGCTTAAAATTAATGCCCCATGGATATTGGGGGCCTACTGGATTCCCTATTGTAGTTTCAAAATTATGTGTTATAAGATTAATCTATTTTTGGTCTGAGTTAATTTTATAAGCATTATTTAATGAATCTCCTTGTCCTGTTTTGCATTTGACTCCTGTTTTGGAAGATGTAGATGCACAAAAATGTATATTTTGGTATCTATTTTGCACATAATAGCTGAAATCCAGTAAATAAGTTGCAAGTAGACTCAATGAATGAGCAGCCACTGTTTTATAAAACATATATGTATAAATGCATTTTAGCACTAATTATGCATTTCCAAACTGATTTTAATGAGAAATTGCCTTTTAAACATATTTTCTATTTTCTGGAGACAAATAGTACCTCTCAAAATATGCAGGATCATTAATTTCCAATTTAGCTATTAGGTCAACTCCTTATTAGAATTTTCAAAGACCAAATTTCTCAGGAATCCTATTAGGGCACAGCAAACTGCTCTACTGTTTAAGTCTGTACAGCATTCAAGAGTCCCTAAATTCCAGCTTAACTGTAACAACTTCTATCAACTATTCTGGAACTAGACTGTGTACACTTTACCACATCTTTCACTAAAGCTATTCTTTTGGTTTATTGCCACTGTCTTTTTGGCTTGGCTTGGTCTGGCAATACAACCCATTTTTTAAAATTCTTCACAGAATTCAGGTAATTTTGGAGTGAATCCATGGGAAGCCTTTGGAAGTATGTCAGCGTCTAGACACAATATGGTTTATTTGGACTTTACCTAGAGCTCTCCACAAACATCTACACCTCTCCTGACATTATTTCATCCTTGGAACACCGCCTGGGAGGCAAAGAGATGCTGCCTTTGTACTGAAGACAGAAAAAGGAATAAACAGAGTATCGGACTCTAGGAGTGGTAGAACCTCTCAGCTTTTGTGAAAAACAGAGACACAGGAAACATGGAAAACAGGGACAATTCTACATTACAGAAGCAAAACGACGGCAAGGAGACACGAGCAGAAGATAAAGAAAACTAAACCAAACATTCATAACTTGGGGCTCTGTTGAACAAGAGGCTGTGGATAAAATAAGGGTCACAGCACTGATGCACTTACATCAATATAGTTGGCATTTATATAGTCTGAGTTGGGATCTCCAAGAAGTGGATGCAGTTTAACACGATGTCGATCATCTGGAACAAAAATCAGACAGTACTGTCAGTGCCAACCAGGCAGAAGGATGCTTGGAGAAACTGGGTATTGATTCCTCACACTTTAAAGTTACTTCCTCCCTCCCCAAAAACTTCCAAGATTTATGAGGAGAAGGTTGTTGAATCTTTTCATGAAATCAAAGACATCATTCAATTCATTATGAACAAGCCCCCCTGCATTATTACTCTAGTGTTGACCTGGAAACCAGGTGCTAAGTCTCTGGCTTCCATCAGCTGCAGCTACTGTAAGAGGTAATGAGCACCACAGCTCAATAACAATGTGTGTGTGTGTGTGACAGGACAGGTTTCTGCCATCCTGCTCTAGCGGGACCTCAGCCCCTTGAAGTATAGTGTCCTGCAGAATGGCATACCCATCCTACTTCCTGCAAATCTCCAAATGCTGGTTGCATCAGGTATGGTTAATCGTGTTAGCCTTTTGCTGCCAAACCAAAAGAGAGACTCGTGTCACCTTAAAGAATAGCATCCACCATCCATCACCAGACCTTGGAAATAATTAGTTAAGACTTGTGCAATTACTTGTAGCAAGTTACTTAGTTTTTTCAGTGTGCCCCCAGAGACATCTGATGGGTTGTATCCATGACAGCTTATGTTAAATAGAAGTATTTATTTGCAGCTCTTCTATTACTCTGTCAATTTCTACCTCCTCTCTCCTCAATTAAAAATGCTAACTATCTTTTTAATGTATTCTCGAAGGTTTTCAATGGCTGGGATCCACAGGTTGTTGTAGGTTTTTCGGGCTCTTTGGCTGTGTTCTGAAGGTTGTTCTTCCTAACGTTTCGCCACTCTCTGTGGCCGGCATCTTTAGAAGACTGGAGTAGGAACTCTGTCCATGCTCTGAGTTCCTGCTCCAGTCCTCTGAAGATGCTGGCCACAGCGACTGGAGAAACATTAGGAAGAAAAAAAGCGTGCTGCTTCTATACCGCCCCATAGCGCTTCAAGCACTCTCTGGGCGGTTTACAAGTTAATTATGCAGGCTACACATTGCCCCCGCCCCCAGGAAGCTGGGTACATTTTACCGACCTCGGAAGGATAGAAGGCTGAGTCAACCTTGAGCCGGCTACCTGGGACTGAACCCCAGGTCGTGAGCACAGTTTTGGCTGCAGTACAGTGGTTTAACCACTGTGCCACGAGGCTCCAGAACTTGGTCAAAGAGTCTGAAAAACATTAAACAACTACTTTTTAATCTTGCAAATACATAAGAGAATATCAAGGATCTGTTGTGATGTTGCTCTGCCTCTGAATGGAGGACATCTCCTTCCTGGGCTCCAGCAGTGGGCTCTGCTCTGCAGTCCATCCAGAATTTTGTACATTTGTTCAAAGTGCCTAACTTCTGGTTAAGGAGGTAAAAGATACTCACTAAATTTGATTTATGCTGTCTCAATTTAATGAAACACCTAAATAAGAAATTTTCCCTATGGAATTCCTGGCCTTGAAGTAGAAGTGAGAGGAGCATAATTTCACTATCATCCTGTGTGCGAAACTAATATCCTTTTCCTTTTAGAAGCAAAGCACATGCACACAGCAAGTATAGAATGATTGGCCAATTGCTCAAAAAGATACAAAGAACCCATCCGATGCTTCTAATCCTTAATACTGCAAGCAGAAGTCATTGTTACACTTGGCACCACTTGCACTGCTTGCACTGAAGCACTATTTGTGTTGTTTCCATCAATTTCCTTAACATATTCTTCTTCTCCCCTTCCATTGTTGAGAAAGACACAAAACACTGCAAGTTCTTAGGGATGAGAAGAATAGTTAAATGGCTCCTTATCCTTTCATGACAGAATAAGAAAAGGGAGGCTTTAGATTCCAGACATTTTTGTTCACTAAAGACAATTCCATGATCCTCTATGTCAGAAGTCGATCCCGCCAGCTTCCCATTCTCCTGCTGCACCTTCTGCAATGGATGGAAGGGAAACCCACCACCAGCTTCCAGCTACAGATGGGAAGAGTTATTTCTAGGAAGCGCAGGCTCTATCCTTGCTGGGCTTGGGAACTCTGGAAGGTTTGGATTTAAAATTTGAAATTCTTCCCATCTGTGCTCTTTACTGCTGGCTTGCTACTTCCTCAGAGAGAGGCAGGGAAAGAATAGCCTCAAGACACATGAAATCCACTCTCTTCTCCTATGGCTTTTTTTTTCCAGGCAGCAGGTAGTCCACTGCTCTGTAGGCTGGTGTTTGAAGTCCAGAGCCTTTCCAGGAAAAGACATGAAGATCAAAACACGGTATCCTCCTCCTTCGAGGCACATTTAATTAGAGTCCTCAGGTACCTTTCTCCTTAGGAGTAGCTAGTACCACACTTTCAGCAGAAACATAAAAGCCCGCCCCACCCCTGAGTGGCCTGCCAGCTCTTGCTGTATCTTGCCCCCCTGCTGCCAGAATACGACTCTTTTTTCTTCCCTAACAGTGAGCACAAGATGGGTGGCTTTTTTATTTACACTTCCTGAATTTAAGCAGAGTTCCTTGTGGCCTCAAAATTCCCAGAGGTCTATCTCTAAGCATCCTTCTAAGTATAAAAGACAATGAAGAACCAGAGCTTGGAAAGTTATATTTTAAAAAAATAGATGTAGCAGATGTAGTTCCAAGCAATGTCCCTTCTGCATCAAAAAATAATTCCCCCCCCCCCCAATATCCTTCCTTCCTCTTAGTCAAAAGATTTAATGGACTTTTATAACCTTTGTAGGATGACAACTTCTAGAGTTTCAAAGTACAGGCTGCAGTCCTTCCACGGTCTAGTCCGAACAAGTTACTCTTCCAAGTTCTGGTTTCTCTCTCTCCAGCTTGCATGTGGAAAGGGCCACTTTGGCTACACAAGAACCAAAACTTGCATAGTGAGCTCATTAACACAATATAGAAGGTAAAAATCAAATTCATGGGCAGCAGGTAGCCCTTTCTTTGGAGATGAGGATTGCTTGAACATGCAGTCAGCAAGAAATAAAGAAGAACGTCACGTCAAAACCAAGTGTCTTGTTCCTAAAACCCTTATTTTACCTGCAGGCTGCAGCAGCAAGAAAGAAGAGAAGCAGGGTCCTTCTCTGTTCAGAGAAACAGTGTGGTGTAATGTGATCAACTAAGACTCAGGACACCTGGGTTCAAATCCCTGTCCTCGTATGGAAACTGGTGGCATCTCAGATACATTGAAAATTCTATTAGAGTTACCATTATTTGAAAGTAAATTGATGGCACATAATAACGCCAACAAATACTTTTCAGCTGGCAATGCCATTTCCATCATGCCCAACACAGGAAATGTCAGGAAGCAGGACTGCCATAGGAGCCACCAGGAATGTCTGGTTTCTTCTCCTTGTGAATTATTTTTAACTCTGTTCTAGCTAATCCATATAAGAACACAGCAAATACAAACAATAACCTAGGTTAGCTTTCTTCCTCGTTCCTCACAACTACCTTTCTTTTTGTGTTGTGTAAATTGTAGGCATGATCATCTTTTTAATTTATTTCTCAAAGGCGCTCTGGGGTGCTTCACATAACTAAATAGGCAGATAGATGCAGATTCAATTAATCAGCCCAAATCGATATGATTCATTTAGACATTTTAAATCTACCTTTATAATTACATCTCCAGCTAACTACACTGAACCTGAAGAAAGCTGTCCCCCTCCATCACTCATTTTGCTATGCAACACTGACAGACTTCTACTAGCTTAGCGAAAACAGAGACATAGCGAAGCAGAGGTTGTCTGGAACACATGCGATGACCTAGAGATAGGTGTGCATAGCAGTTGGCATAATTAATATGGCAACACTGAGGAAAAGGGCAGCATTGGACCAAGTTGGGAAGCTTTGCCTGATACAGGGGAGTAAGGCCTTTTTACCTCAGCTTTTCTCATTTACCCTCATGCCACCCATCTTTTCAAAACAGCTGGTTAAAGTGTGTGGTGGAAATATCTTTTAGTTTCCACGAGCTGTTTTGGATAACTTGCTCCCATTTCTGCTCTAGTGTTAACAGGGAATTTTCAGCTTGAAAAACAGAAAGAAGGGTCAGCTATAATTAGAAGCGAGAGAAATATCAGTTCAGTGTTATGTAGGAGAGGCAAAAGTAGCTTTGGTAGGAGTTAGTTGACAATGTGAATTCACTGTAGCTTTTTTCAGTCATTACCATTACTTAACCACTTCTCCTTAACACAGTCCACCACAGCATCTAGCTTCTCCGTTGTCTGTAATCACATTCTCTATGAGGAGAGAGATGTGTTTGTATTGGACGGGCTCCTGCTTAGATATAGGCTTTCCAGACTAGCAGGAACACTGATTTTCCAAGATGCTCCCTTCTAATACGTTGGACAGGAAAAAAGTAAGTAATAAAAATATATACAGCTAATGATTTGCAGTCATATACTCTGTCCTCAGAACAGATGGCAAGGAAAGGTCAGCCATTTAACTCTTCCCAAAGTATTTGACACCAGTTCTTTTCTCTCTCCCAGCCTCTCTCTTGCTCTCACACACATTCCACCATGTACAACGGAATTAGCGAACATGTGGCCTGTCAGATGTTTTGGACTACAAAACCATCACTGTTGACCATCTTAAGCAATTGTATGGGATGTTGGGGGACTGTAGTCCAACAACATCTCCAGGGCTGTTCCTCATGCGCCATATTGGATTGGTTGCCTCATGTCTGACAGAACCTTCTGGTGAAGCCTCTCTTGCACTTGGTCCCTGGAGCTGGTGGTAACAATAGTAGTTTAGGGCAATGGCATATATGCTCCCAGAAACATGGCATTAAGGATATTGTGGGAAATTAAAATAGCATCTAGGTCCAACTGTCTGCAATATCCTTACAGTACCAGCTGGAGTTGTTTAAAAGACATAAACTTTTTAAATTTTATTAGAAAGAAGTGTGGGTCTGACTTCTATAGAAAAGGGGAAGCGTGCTCAAGTAATCATTTGTGTTTCAACGGGCTGAACACACACATTACTCCTGTGCTTCTATGTCCTTAATCTCCAAAAAAATAAAAGGTGGAGAACATACCTCTGTATGCTGTAACAAAGCACGGCAGATTTCCTTAACAAGGAAACACCACACTGATTCATTAGATCCTATAACTATTTACAGTTTAATGTGTCTAGCTGCCTCTTTCCACAAGCAAAGTTTTCTTCTGCAGAGTGGCCACACTGTAAGGGTTCCATAAAAAGGTTTTGTGCATACAGGGACCTGGACACTATTTCACTACCATGTAAAGTAAGGAGAACGTTAAGAGAGCTGGAGAGGGAGCCTGGCAGCAAGCAACCCAGGTATTTTAGATCACAGTCAGTACAAGATAAAGAACAACAGGGGAAAGAAAAGATTATTTTAACTGAACTTGAAAAGTGGGGTTCAAATTTTCAAGACGGGCAGACAGACAGTGTATATATGTATTCATTCACTCAAGAATCTGGGAACATGCCAGGTTCGTGGTGCTCTTATTCTGGCACATAGAATTTAATCCTACTATATACCCTTTCTAGCCCATAAAACTCCGCCACCAACTTGAGTGCACTGGAGATGTAATAATTTTAGGCAGATGACACTTGTCAAACCACACGGAATCCCCAAGGTGTGAAGTGAGTTCTGTGGACAATAGCGAAATGATTGCTTTTGCAGGCAGAAACCGAGATTGAAGCAAAAATCTATCCTCTGTGTATTTGACGAGCTAAGATTCTAGCAAAGTGCAAGCCAAATACATGTACTTCCCAGGGGTTGCGGAGTTTCAGGACATTTTGAAATCCAAAAAGGAAGAAAGTTATTGATTTTCTTCCCCCTTTGTTTTTCTTTGAAGCTTTAAAAGACACTTACAGGTAGGTATGTGATCCTGTCGCCCTTTGGTCTTGTCTTTCTTCTTTGAAGCATCCCATCCTTCAAAGAAACTCTAGGAGGAAGAGAAGAAGTCTATTATGTGCATAAAGACCCTCTGGAAAACCAGGACACATTAATCTCTTTTGACAGCACAGATGCCCAGTGTCTTCCTTAAAGGACGGCTCCACCACCTAGACTCGAGTCTAGTAATCTCTGTGCAGCATTCATGGGTGATCCCCCACTGACTAACTAGTATAGAAGAAGGGGTACATACAGGATGGAGTATAGGATAATTTGATTTTAAAAAAAGCAAGCTGTAATGGAGGCAGGGCTTAAAAGAACAAGGAGAGTAAAAAAATAAATAAAAACAGGCCAAAGCCATTTTAAAAAGCAATCATAAAATCTGTTTGAAAAAACCAAAGGCTGTACAAAGTCATAACATCATTAAAAAAAGAATTATAATGCTGGAAAGAATACTAGAGGTCTTCAATTAAAACACATTACAAAGTAGGAAATGCACAGTTAAAGCCCCCTATTGTCAAGAAGTTCTTTCTAATGTGTAGGTGAAATACTCTTTCTTGTCAGTTGAATCCATTTATTATAGGTCCTTCCATCTAGAGCCTCAGAAACCAAGCTTGCTTCCTCTTCCACATTATAGCCTTTCAAGTACCAGTGGTGCCTCGACTTACGAACATCCCATTTTGAGTTTACGACCAACTCTGGCCGCAAAATGTTGCTTCTACTTGAGACCAGAGCTTCCACTTACGAACAGAGAAAGGCAGGGAGAAAAGGTGGGAAATTCAAATTGCTAACTGTAGGTGGCGGCGAGAGTGCTTCTTTGTAGCTCTTTTGCCCCAGCAGTTGGAGAGTGTGTCAGAGGAAGCTTGGGACTGCCTCGCTTCTGCTTCTGAGTGAGTGTGTGTGTGTGTGTGTGTTTGCAGGGAGGCTTTGGGCTGCCTAGTAAGGTAAAGTGCCGTTTTCTGCTTTAAAAAAACTGTTCTGGGTGGTTTTGCAGCATGGTTTTGGGCTGGGGGGTTATGTTTCTGTGCTGTGATGGGTCTTGGGGCGTTATTTGTTTTTTGGGCTTTTCCCTCAATTTCCGATGGGTCTTGATGGATTTTTTTTTTTGCTTCCCTCCCATTTTCAATGGGTCTTGGGGGGGGTTGCTTGCTTTTGGGGGGTTCCCCATTTCTGATGGGTCCTGCATGCTTCCATTGCTTTTTCCTTTGCATTTCTGACCTGCCCCCTTTGTTCTTTGTGCATTTATTATCTGCTTCGTTTCTTTTCTGTGCATTTCCAAAGGGTCTTGCACGCTTGATTGCTTCCCCCCCCCCTTCGGCCCGAAGAGGGGGGAAAGCACAGTCTTGCAGTGATTTTTTTGTTACTTTTTTCTATGGCTGGAATGGATTAATTGCATTTCAATACATTCCTATGGGAAATGGTGCTTCGACTTACGACCATTTCGAGTTACATCCATCTTCTGGAAACGATTATGGTCGTAAATCGAGGCACCACTGTATTTAAAAATATTGAAGGCTCAAGCCTTGTCTTTTGAAGGCTAAATATGCCCCACTCAGTTAACCATTTTTCTTAAGACTTGGTTTCCAGACCTTTTGTGATTTTGGTTGCCCTCCTCTAGATATGGCCCAGTTTAACGATTTTATTTTACATTTATTTATTTAAAATATTTATATGCCACAAGAAGCCTTAAACAGATATCATAACAAAACTCATAATAAGAGCAATATTAAAAACATAAGTAAAAAAAACAGAATAAAACCATCCTTTTTAAAAATCCCCTTGATCAATCAGATGTTTAAAGGAAAACCTATGTGAAGAGAAAAGTATTTTCTTGCTTGCAGAAGCACAGCAAAGATGGTGCCTGTAGCGTTCAGCCATGCCCTCACCTGTCCGTCACAGCTGAGCAGTGAAAAAGGAGCCAATGAGGGAACGGAAGGTGGTGCAAAAGGGGGAGGGGCTGGGATATAAAGGGGTGTGTATGGAGTATGTGAGGAGATTTGTGAGTCTGTGGGCCTGTGAGCCAGAAAGTCAGTGAGAGTAGGGTTCTGTGTGTCAGTGAATTCAGTGAATGAGATTGATTAGCATCTTGTGATTTACCTATTATATATCATTAATGAAATAAACAAATTTAAGTTTTAAAGCAACACATGTCTCACAGAATAATTAGTATTGAAACTGAAATATTGGTGGCAGCAACTGAGTAGAAGAGTGAGCACCTCCTGGAGGCCTGAGATAATAGAGGCTTCAGTGCGCTCACAACAGTGCCAACCTGACCTCCCATGAGAGGCAGTCCCAGAGTCAATCAGCAGTCAAGAGAAAGCGCTCTCCCATGTTCTCACTAAACGCACCTGTGAGAGTGGCGCGACTGAGAGAAAGGCCTCTCCTGATGATCTTAACACCTGGGCAGGCTCGTAAAGGGAGATGCGGTCCTTGGGTTAACTTTGACCCAAGTCATTTAGGTTTTATAAGTTAAAACCAGCACTTTGAATTGTGTACAGAAATGTACTGGCAGCCAGTGGAGGTGCTGTAACAGAGGAATTGAACGTTCCCTGTAACCAGTCCCAGTTAGCAATCTGGCCGTGGCATTTTGGACTCAATGGGGTTTCTCAACACTTTTCAAATGCAACCCAACGCAGAGCAGGTTACAGTAATCCAGCCAAGATGTAACTAAGACACGTGTCATCATGGCCAGGTCAGACCTCTCACTGAACGGGTGCAGCAGGCACACTAGTTTTAACTATGCAAAAGCACTCCTGGCCACCACCAACACCTGGGCATCCAGGCTCAGAGACAAATGCGAGGCAATCCCCAACCTGCACACCTGTGCTTTCAAGGTGAGTGTAAACCCATCCAGCACAGGCTGGATCCCTATTCTTTGATCTGCCTTTCAGCTGATCAGGAACACCTCTGTCTTGTCTGGATTAAGTTTCAGTTTATTCTCCCTTATTCAGTCCATTACTGATCTAGAATTGGAACAACTTCCATGAATTTAGATGGAAAGGAGAGAGCTGGGTGTCATCTCCATACTTGCTGATATAGGAACACAAAACTCTGGACAACTTCCAGTGATTTCATGTAGATCTTAAATATCATGGGACAAACAGAACCCTGAGGGACACAGGACAACAGCATCCTTATATTAGACACGGTATTCCAGGTATTCTGACCAAAGTAAAACTGAGTGATACTATTACATCTGTTGATCTGGATCCTAAACTTCTGTTGACACAGCCTAATACTGTATTCTCTCTCTCTCTCTCTCTCTCTCTCTCTCTTTTTTTTTTTTTCCCTGCCATATCACACTGTTGGCTCATGTTTAGCTTGCAGTCTATGAAGTCCTTTAGATCCTTTTCACATATATCATTGTCAAACTAGCTGCCTCTTAATGTATATTTTTGCCTTGGATTTTTCTGGTCTATGTATAAAACATTTTTCAACTCTTTTTGTTTATTTTGGCCATTCAGTCGTCCTGAATTCGGATTATATCTTCTGAAGCAGTAGCCACCTTTCACAGTTTGGTATCTGCAACTTTGATAAGCATCTCCACACCCTCATCCAAGCTCTTTATAGAGGTGTTGGACAACCCAGACCTGGTGCAGATCCCTTAGCACATCACACATCACTCCTCTCCAGGAAGATGAACAATTATAGATTAATACTCTTTAAATAGGGATTGTCAACCCATTTACAAATTGACCAGAAATTTAACAGAGATGGAACTAGGATTAGCACTGATAATGAAATCATTTGCTAACTCTCTCTCTCTCTTGCTCTCTCTTGCTCTCTTTTCCCTAATTCTTCTGAGCAGGCACAGTCCTGCAACAGCTAGAAATGGGGGAGCAGATAAAGATGTTACACACATGAGCTATGCCTGTTTTAATGCAAAGTATTTTGGGTGACCTAGGTAACTGAGAACTACTGAGTTTCCAGAAGATCTGCTCTCAGTGGAAATCAAAAACTGCAAGAATTGGTCTTTTGGCATGGACCAACACACCTGCTTCCATTGTTAAGACCCTCTTTGAGGGTATGGCTGGGGGCGAGGGAATTATCACGATGACTGCCTGCACTTCAACATTTACCTTAACATCTCTGCACCAATCACTTCGCTTCAAAGCGCATCTTCCAAAGGACCTGTCACAACAATTAAATCATTTCCTGTCTGTATTGTCAAAAAGTACACCTACTGGAGAACATGAAAATGAGGTAGACTGCTATGACTCCTTGAGGAACACTAGTCAAAGATTGTTCTAGGATATGATTCCAGAATCCACCTCAGAATCGCATTTCCTGTGGGAACAACTCACTCAGCCCAAAAAGAGTCAGCTTTATCCAGAGAGGAAAAACATCTGGGATTTTCTACAAGGCATGGAAAAAGGAGGGGCGTTTTTGGATAGCTCATCAGTTTATGTATCTGGCTGTGGAGCCAGAGGTTGAGTTCAATTCCCCACTATCCCTTCTTGATAGAGGCTGGACTTGATGATCCATCGGGTCCCTTCCAGCTCTGCCATTCTAAGATTATATCCCGTATTATATGCTGTGTAGATTCCCAAATAGACACAGTCTGTTCTAGAAAGGAGGCACATGTATGACCTTCTGGAGGGAGTGAAGCCTTGCATGTTGCCCAAAAATTGTCCCAGGATTGTGGGTAAAATATGAAAAACCACCCTTCTTTAATATTTTTAAGTAGAGGAAGTGTTACAGCAACATGTATCGGCATTCCTCTGGCTTCCTTAGAGGTACTGGCCAGCATTTTCCTCGAAATCGTATGTCACACAGCCTTCTGGGAAAAGGAAATGACATCTCCTCCTCATGGCAGTTAAACAGCAATACAATCTGGAATAGTGACTTGCAATCTACTTTCCTTGGATTGCATTAGCCTTTTTATACATGTGAATTTTAGAAACATCTTTTCATCTAAGACAGTTCTCACTAAATATATTTCTTAGTGGGTTCGTTCCTCTATATGTATATTCCGCACGCCTCCAAAAATTCCGCACATCCCCCTCTGATCTTGGAATGCATATTCCTTCCCCTATCCCAGCCCAAGATTCTTTTCTTCCTTTTCTTCCACTAAGCAGGCCTGTGTGATGTGTGGAAAGAATAGCAACGCCCACTGTTCTCAGCAAAAGAACAAAAGTGGAAGAAAATGATATGTTTCCTTCCTTGTTCCTAATATTCAAGTGCCTCTCAAACAACTGGTTTTGGAACATGTATAACAGCTTTTCAAGGTGCCCTAATTATTGTAACTAGACCAGGTTTCTCAAATTTATAATATTGGAGAGGAGACTCTCAGGCATCCGTAACAATTGAACACCAAACAGGAGCTCCCACTGCAAACCCGCACACATTGTGATGACAGGGTCACAAAGCAGAGGCACTCAAAATGTTCCATTTTGATATGGCATAAGAAACAGCACTGCTGTACAGGAGGCAGTGCTTTTTCAGAAAGAAATATAAAGAATGAAGAAAAGGAGGAGGAAAGGAAAAAAAGAAATCAAGGGACAAGATGCTCCTCGTAAATTCTTGGGCTGAGCCCACATTGGCACAGGAATTTCTGACCCAAAGAAGTATTCCTCCATACAAGCAACAGTAACAGGAGACACATCTACACAGAAGGCAGAATAAATTTACAGAGTGTTCCTGTATCTCCCCACACTCTAGAAATTATTAAGATTACCATTCTCATTCAACATGTTGAAAGCGAAATTGTTCTGTTAAAAAAATAACAACAACCAAGCCATCAAAAATTCCAGTGAACTGTTCCGGGTGCATGTGTGCAAGATTATTGAGCTTAGCTTAGTTACAGGATGTTGCCGGTCGGTGTGTGAGCATCTTGTCTTGCACTATGTAATCTTCTCTCCCAGTAGTTTGCAGCTTCCCTCCCTTCCCACACTTCAGTATAATTCCAGCATGACTTAACCCTCCCCATGGTTTTCTTTCATATCAGGAAGTGTGGGAAGCTGGGAAGAAGTATGAAACAAGAATAAAATAAAATACATAGAAAAATAGAAAGAGAGAGAGCTATCATATAACAAGAAAAGCCCCCCAAACCCCTGTAGAATAAATTTCCACACACCCGGAAAGCAGTGAAAAAGTATAGAAAGCTCTTCTTTCAGAAAATAGGTTTCAGTTCAGCAGTAGCCAAAATATGTGGTGATGGTTACTATGGGTTTCACACAAAATTAGACAAGTTGATGAAGGAGGAGGACAGGATGGGGTTAAATTGCATTTCTCAAGTTTGGGGCAGTTTTCCGGATGGGGCTTCCTCTACTTGCATGAACAGGATAGAAGTGAGACCTGCTGGCCCAAGAGAAAAGGAACAAGCTCTCTCTTCCTTTGTCAGCACACCCTGCTACTTTGATATATGCTAAGGTAAGCAACTGAGTGGAGAAGAGCTCTTTCTCCTGTGGGAAGTTACTTTTTTTGACAATAGCTCTAGAGTTTCTCAGCCTGTTTTCCAGCCAGCGTAGCTATTGCCATTCTTCTTTGGCCTGGATTTTAATACAAAGCAACCAAATGAGTGAGGAGAGCAGCACCGTGGCACGGAGTTCAAGAGAAGCAACAGTCTGGATGGCAATGGGAGAGGTCGGAAGAGAGATGACATGGGACTCCAGGAGAGGTGGGTCTAATACCAAGCCAAACAGCTTCCCCAGCTTTATCTGAAAGTGTTCCCCAAAAGAAGGCGGGGTGCCAAAGTCTCACCTCATACTCCTGTTTGAAACCATAGCCTTCTGCAGTCTTCATCTGGTTGATGTGCTGGAGAAGATCAGCCACTCGGACCGCAGGGTGGAGCTGGCCAGTATGATAAGGGGAGCCTTTGCGTCCACACTGCCTTCGAGGAGAACCCCCTAACAAACTGCTGGACTCATTGACGACACTGCTGCGCTGATCACCTGGGAAGGAGGAATCAGACATGAGAGAAAGTTAAGAAAGGCAGGATCCACAAAAACAACAAAAATACACAAATGTCCATTTGCCAAGCCACGCAAAATTTGGTTATGGTCAATTCTAAGATGTACATTTTCGATCCAACTGATGGTGTTAGAGCTTTAGTGGAATAGCAGATGTCAGAAACCTTTTTTTTTACACCGTAAACCATAATTACCCGGTCACATTTGAGTCACCAAAAACTGTTGATTTTGTCACAATGGATGCCACTACATCTGTTTGCAAGCTGGCTCATTGAGCTAATTGCTGGTGATGTAAAGCAGACAATGCTTCTGAGTGGTATAAAATATGACTGGCTGGGTACACCACAGCAATTTTGTATTAATCTTTTTTTAAAAAAAAATAATCTGTAGATGGGCGAGTAAAACCATATTCCTGTGATTTGATCATCTATGCTGAACATGTCTGACTCCTAGGTGCGCTCGGTGTAACTAAAAGAATCACACCGCAAGGTTGGAAAAGTACTGTAGTACCTTTCATCCATCATTGAGGAATCAGAAGATCTTACTGCTTTAGCTCTGCACAGATGTGCATTGTACAATAGCCAGATCCAAAACCATCATTTTTAAGACAAATCTGTTCATGTACATGAAAAAAATTGTGTTGCATCAAGTCAATTCTGACCTAGAGCAACCCTTTCAGGGTTTGCTTACTTAAATTATTCTAGGCAAAGGTGGTTTGCCATTCCTTTCTTCTGGAGGCATCCTGGGACTGGGCAGTATGGCCAAGGCCACACAGGCTGGCTCCTCTAGGATGCACCTATTCATGTATAGACCTACGTTATGATTTTATTCTGCATATTCCCCTTTTCCCTTCATATTTCTCTTTTTATTGCCTGTCGCTGTGTTGAGTTTCTTTAGTATACACTGTCATAATCCCTGATCGGTATTTCAGAACCTACCCACCCTCTGGATAAGGAGAGGCAAATCAAGCCAGAACCAGAGTAAGGTCATGGAAGAGTTAGATCCAGACCAGTTCACTGAGAGACCCTTGAACAGGCATAGCAACTGCCTGCTGCTATCTAGAAAAAACTGCTTCCCCTACTGGCCACATGGCCCTCACTTTCAGATTGCCAGTCAAGAAAGAATCTAGACTCTAGGCAGTGGTCCCCAACCTTTTCAGAACTGTGGACCAGTTGAGGGGCAGGGCCTGTGTGAGGAGGGTACCCCCCCTGCTCGCAGGTGGGTGTGGCATGTTCACAGGTGGGTGTGGTGCACTCGTGGATGGGTGTGGTGTGCTCATGCACATGTGTGTGGCACACTTGCGGGTGAGTGGGGCACACATGCGCTCCATGCCCACCCACGAGCACACCACGCCCACTATGCGTTCATGCGGGGGGGGCGGGAGATCTGTCTCCGCGGCCCAGTCCTGTGAAGCCCACGGACTGGCACCGGGCCGTGGACTGGGGGATGGGGACCCCTGCTCTAGAACACAAGGTCTTCTAGGCTCCAGGTCAGAAAATCCGCTTCCAGAAAAGAGGCAGGTTCTGTCAAGATTTGTTCCTTTACGTGAACAAGGGGTTAAATTTAATATTGTAGTGAGAATGCAAAGTCATGCCTGTAAATGTCAAGTCAATGGATGACAGATGACATGCAGCTGGAACAAGCTTAGGTAGTGCTTGTTAACCACGTTCAGCTGCTATGTCTGCAGTGATAGGCTGCTCTCACTATTTAAGCAAAGGAGTGAGAACAGAGTCCGGTGGTCATTACTTTGCTTCTGTGAATGTTATGTTGCTCTGAGAGATCTATGCCTGTGTATATAATGCCATGTATATATATCTGACCAATGCTAATATATTAAGTCTAATCTATTATGCTATAAGTTTTATCAGAACTCTCTCCATGTTTTTTTCTTATACATTCGCATCTTTATCTGCTTATAAAGGGGAGGATTTGAAGCTCCCAGATAAGAGAATCTGTGTGACTTGTTATCTTGGGCTCCAAGGTTTGTTTTCTCTAACAGAGTGCTCTTGGAAGTTTCATTATCCAAATCTGACTCCAAGCTTCTGGAGAGGCAAGCACCACATCCGCTTTTGGAGTTGGACCCACGCCAACAGGTTCTGGGAGGGGTAACCTGGATTGAGATGCACAAAAACTGGCAGTCTAAGAGTTCACTGAGGTCTTGCAACTCTGACCATATTTTTCAGTGTACTAGAAGAAATATAAAGGTAAGATTTGTTTGCTTGTTTATAGGGAGCTATGAAAGTAACTAAGCAGGGATTGGACAATTATTTTTAATGCATTGCAAGTAGAGATGGGGGTATTTGTATTTGTATACAATTCGCTCGCTACTCCTGGCAGGAGGCAGGAGGACAAGCCTCACTGCAAGGTTGAAGAGTGGCGAGCGGATCACGCACTGTGGCGCCATTGGTAGAATTGCGGTCTGCATCAGTGGCGGATCGGTGGGTGGACCATCCGGCCCCATGGGGCTGGACCCTCGTTAACGCCACCTGTGCGGGGATATTCTTATTCATATACAAATACCCCCATCTCTAGTCACAATCCCTCCACAACGCTAGTTCTTTCAAATGGTTGTTAAGCAACTTTATTTTCAAAAAACCAGTCTGGTATTTTTAACTTTGGAACAAAAATCCAAGGTAAGAGGGAATAAGTGGCTTTTGACATGGCCCAGTTTGTTTTGTTTTTCTTTTTACTAAACAGCTTTATGTAAGAGCCTATTACAGCAGAAAAAAAACCTACCATGCAGATAAAACAAATTACCAAGAGCTGTGTAATACTTTGGTTCATCAACTTCTCCAAATCAGACTTAAAAAAAAACACCTGCAAGCATTACCAAGGAGGGGAAGCTGCCTTTTAAGCTCCTTTCTTAAACAGAGAGGGCCTGTGTGCCCCCCATGTTACACACAAATCTACCTTACCAGGACACCTCCATTGTTGTGCTTTCCAAAGTATGTATTTCTCTTTTTGGAATCACCTTCCAGGATCCACCAGAAGCTAGAACTATCCAGTGGAGATGGGGTGTTGTTGTTGTTGTTTAGTCGTTTAGTCGTGTCCAACTCTTCGTGACCCCATGGACCAGAGCACGCCAGGCCCTCCTGTCTTCCACTGGCTCCCAGAGCTGGGTCAAATTCATGTTGGTCGCTTCGATGACACTTTCCAACCATCTCGCCCTCTGTCATCCTCTTCTCCTCTTGCCTTCACATTTTCCCAACATCAGGGTCTTTTCCAGGGAGTCTTCTCTTCTCATGAGATGGCCAAAGTCTTGGAGCCTCAGCTTCAGGATCTGTCCTTCCAGTGAGCACTCAGGGTTGATTTCCTTCAAAATGGACAGGTTTGTTCTCCTTGCAGTCCAGGGGACTCTCAAGAGCCTCCTCCAGCACCACAAGAGATAGGGTAGAATACCACAAACCTTCATCCTATAAACGGTCCATTTGGGAAAATCCATTAGCAGAGTTTGGAAGCTTTTGGAAGCTGCAAATATATGACTGCAGCACCAGTGAATAAAAGGTATAGGTAAAGGTAAAGGTTCCCCTTGACATTTTTAGTCCAGTCGTGTCTGACTCTAGGGGGTGGTGCTCATCCCGCTTTTCAAGCCATAGAGCCAGCGCCTGTCCGAAGACAGTTTTCATTGTCACGTGGCCAGCGTGACTAGGGAGCGCTGTATTACCTTTCCACCAAGATGGTACCTGTTTATCTACTCGCATTTACATGCTTTCGAAATGCTAGGTTGAGAGCAGGGTGGTATAGAAGTCAAAGCAATAATAATAATAATATGAAAAGTTCACATCAACCTTAACTAAACAATGGCTGGAGACATCATATAATAATAACTCAGCTTGTTGGTATACTTTCTTAAGTAGACAGACAAGAAACAGGAGCTGAAAAGTTTATTTAAGTGAAATAACCTTTTAATGTTGTATTTTTAAACAAAGTTTTTCAGATCTGCAATTTCTTCTGTGGGATCAAACACTGATTCCTGTAGTAATGGCAGTAATGTAATACTCCAGGCATCAGTAACACCTACTCATTTTGTGTATTTTCATGAAGTCGCCGCATCAGTCGAATTAGTTGATCACGTATGTTCTCTTATATTGCACTTACTATCAGGATTTACGTATGGAGCTTTTATTTCCTATTACCTGTAAATCTCCTGGAAGATCAGAGGAGTATTATGTACAGTTGCTACTCTCTGACAATACCCCTTATATTACAAGACAACTGGCCAAATTTTGTGCTGCAGCAATAGTTATTCATGACCAGATGTTCAGGTTGCGATCAAGACAAACAATATAATGCTTTTATAAAATAACATTGGCTGAAGTTTCGCTTATTTTAAAGATATAGAGTCAGCTTAGCTGATTAGGGTGTTATTAATTTGAAATAAGGGATTGTTTTATCATGTTTTCAATGGAAAATTTATAATTCTGCCTAGTTTTATGAAATTACAATTGTATGTATTTATTTTATACTGTTCTGGTCTTGCTCGCCCTTGACCGTAATAAAGTCGTCTGTCTGTCTGTCTGTCTGTCTGTCTGTCTGTCTGTCTGTCTGTCTGTCTGTCTGTCTGTCTGTCTGTCTGTCTATCTATCTATCTATCTATCTATCTATCTATCTATCTATCTATCTATCTATCTATCTATCTATCTATCTATCTATCTATCTATCGTATTCATTTTGTGTGGACTCATCTCAGTTTTTCTGTCCATCGAGTATACCAGGGCTTTAAAGTCAATTATACAGAACAGAAACAAGCCTAAGGACAACTGTCCCAAGACTACACAGGAAAATGCTTCAATTCAGCTAGCTCAGATAAGAATTAGAAAAGACAGAAATTTACACAACCTAATTTGGAAATGGGCCGTGAACAACGTGGAGAGCGGAGACATAGGAAACACAAAAATAAAGGAAGGAGTTCCGTTGGGATACTAGACTCCATTATGAACCTGAACTTCTAGTAGGATCATCTAAGGCACCATATTTATGCATTCATCCTCTTCAGAATAATGGTCACATCAGCAGAAGAGAAAAGACAGGTCCAATGATGATGGGGGTGTAGAAACATCTGGAGGCCAGTTACTGGGCAGCAGTGATAGCTGAAGGTGATACTGGGAGTAACACCCAAGCTAACCTTTGTTACTACTTTGCAGAAGGATGCAACAGTTAGCCCCCTTTCTTACCTTGAAAGCTCATTCAAAGGGTTGCCATTGTTTGGAGGCAACTTGATGGCACTTTGCAACAATGACAACTCTTAAGAATTCTCAGTTGGGCATGCAACTGTTGCGTGATTCCTTTCCAAATCCTTTCTGGATTCTTGCACTGCTACTTGAGATATGTTGTATGGGAACAGGGGCATACACTGATGTTAACAAAGCACAACATCTTTCACCAAAACATTAGATGTCATATGTTTTAAGTTTATATTATGCACAGCCTCCCCTTTGGCTGTTTGTATAACTCCTACTTGAAAATTCCTGGATTACTCCAATTCTTTCTAAACAAAGACTGTTGGTGGCTTAACAAAATGGAATACTCAGGAGCCAATGCATACTTCTGTAACTTATACATCAGTCATTCTTTTCTACTTCAAAACTGTTTTCATCATTGCATCTTTTTTTTTCTCTGCCTGACACACACAAACCCCCTCTGTGTCTCCTTTTTTCTCCCTTGCAGTCTCTGAGCATCTCTTGTTGTTTATTGCAGAGTTCTAATCACAACTTTGGAAAGGCTACTTTTTCAGCTACAACTCTAGTGTCATGTAAACTGGGGAATCCTGGGAGTTGTAGTCCAAATAATATTTCCAAACTCTGGATGTAACTTTGGTGGCATGACAGAGTTCTCAAAGTGATTATCCGACACGCCCTTTTGTGAAACCTGTCAGGCACAATTATACAGTCCCAGCATCTAGTTACCTATCTGAAAATGCTGTTAAATTGCCTCCCTCCCTGTTCTTTTGCTTGTGGCTTCCAGACAGAAAAAGATCCAAAGACAATGAAAAGCCCACAGACACATGTGAAGCCAACACATTGAGCAAAATGCACATGAGCAATATGCACAAAGGGGCTTGTGTAGCACACTCCACCACTACAGAGGCTGTGGGAATGTTTTGTTCCTTAAAAGAGTTACCTTTCCTAATCTCAGGGAAATGAGCGATTGACTGTTTCCATGTGGGAAGAGGCTCCACACGCATCTTAGCTCATGTATGTTTTCCAAAACTGAAAATCCTTACAAACTTAAAAATTACCTAGCTTTCTTATGGCTAGTTGTTTATACTTGACTAAAATCAGTTATTTTCCTGGACTAAGGTTTGTATTCTCCCAACTGGTATATCAGCCCTATCCACTTTTCCCAGACACTTGTCATGTTATTTTTATTATAAGTTAGTTAATAAGAATCAAATACGCATTAACCAGTTTGCACACAATACAAAGATGATGACAGAGAGTTAAAAAAAAACCAGAAAAATTATCAAGCATCTTTCAGTAAGTAGGCCCTTCTTCGTATTACCACCAGGAAAAAAATAGCAACTTGAGCAGTAACATAAGGATCCCAGTCTGATAGACAATATATAGCCAACCACTTATTAGGATAGTCTGGAAATTTTTGCAAATTAAATTATTTCTTATTTGTTCATAAAACTTGCAATACAGAAGGAAATGGGAGAAAACTTTGAGATCCTCAGTCATGCATGGATCATATATCTCTGGAAGAGGAGTTCACCAAAGTTTGCCATGGAATAATGCTGAGGATAGAATATTAAATCTAGCAAGCATAAATGCTCTGCAAGCCTAGGTAACACACAATAGGGGAGCAAGTTCCATTTGCTAGAGAAAACAGCTTTTGTCTCTTAATGTCATAGAGTCTCTGGGATATTAGATTTATTCTAAATGTTTGTTGTTGACCGCCCAAACATAAGAATGGAAACAAGAGGATTGTCTAAGGATCTAATTTTATGCTAGACCAAAAGTGACCATGTACTAGTATAAACATCAATTAGTATAAAATGCACATAGCCAGAATGCTCAGCTAAAAAGCAAAAGTGAAGCCAGAATTTTATCATCTCAATCCATGCTTTTCTGTTGCATTGGCCTACACCAGATTCCAGATATAAAGCCACATATCCTACACAATGGGAACACCCAAAAGTGTGCAGAAGGCTGATGTGTAATTTCTTTACTGCACAATTGAACGTACTGGTCCAGATGGGAATGCCACAGAGTAGGCTTGACTTCAAATACATGAACAACACAGAGGACACAATGTCCATCATTGATGTAAAAACAGCAACAGCTGATGTACTGCACTTAGCCAGATTAAGTGCATAAATGAGTAGTCTAATTAGAATTGTTCTTGATATTTAACCCCAGATATCTAAACTCTTTTTTTCAGAACATTATTCTGTAGTGTCCTGTGGAAATTCTCCCAAACCTTGGGAAAAAACATAGATTTTGTAAAATTAATGGACAACAAATTGACATCTCAATAGACCACAGAAGCCATCGGTAGGGACTTTAGGCCCTACTGGGTTAAGAATAAAACCACAGCATAATCTACATACTGTATAGTAACAGTGGAATTTGCTGAGGACCAAATTTTGGGAAATGACCCTCAACCATCCTCAAATCAAATTATTCAAGAACAACTTTAAAAAATAGGGAACTAAAACACATTCTTGTTTAAACCCCTTGTTACTCATGATCCCATCAGACAATTTGCCCTGTGGGCCATAGCGAACCTGACTGGTGATATGAGTTACATAACTTATGGATAAGGAAGAGCTAAGGATCTTAGAGGTCTTAGACAATTTATCCCACAGAAGTTTCCTAAGGACAAAATCAAAAGCCCCTTTGAAATCAAAGAAAGCTGCAAACAGTTTCCTCACACCTGAATTAATATATTTCTCTGCAAAACAAGCCGGAGTCACACAAGGATCAAACATGGATCTATTAGGACTGCACTGGAAACCAATCTGTTTCATCCCTAAAACACTGAGTTTCCATGCAGGTTAACGCAGGATCAGCTAAATGCCTTGCATAAATTTGCCAACAATGAATACAGAGGGATAATTCCCTGGTGAGTGTGGGTCTCTGTTTTCAAAGACAGATATTGCCTTAGTCCATGACAAAGATACCCTCCCTCTATTATCTATCAAAGTAAAGAGGGTGGCTAAAGGAGAAAGCTGCAATTCAGGGGGAGTGACCCTGTGCCTGAATGCAAAGGTTATAGAACTGACATACAGCACATATAGGATCACTCCCCTTTACTTAATGTTCAGAAATACAAAACATAATACAATAATTAATTATCTTTGGTCAAGTCTAATGGGTCACAAAATAAGTTTGAAATTAACAAGGGCAAGGTTTTTCTCACACTTCACGGTGCCCTGGCTGAATGATGAATTATGTGCCACCTCTGAACTACTGCATTCAAACATGGAGTGGCAGATGCCAAGAACTGGACTGTCTTTCTAATTCAACGCTGATTGAATTTAGGGACAAGTCTGTGGTTTTCCATACAGTATGCAGATTAAAGAAGCCATAAACCCTCTGGCTAGTGTTTCAGCAAACTCCCCTTTCTGCAGGCTTCCCAAGAACGAGGTTAAACCCACTGCCAGCAAAAGCAGGTGCTGTCATGATGTTGTTCTCCACAGAGTGTAAAACAGTAGCAGTGAATTCGAGCTGAAAGCTTTCTCAGACACTCACGGAAGACAAATTGTTCCTATGAACCAGTCTTGTTGAGAACATCCTAAGAAACTGCATTGGCACAGTAACTAGAATAAAATAATTGTCCTGTGTAGATATATAAAAGAGGAAAACTCATGCCCTCTGGGCTTCTATTATCCGTGAAACAATAGGACGAATCATATTAATCTTGTAGTCTCTGGAAGGAAGACGCAAGCAAAGCAGGCATCTTGACGCTCTGCTAACAGATGTTATTAGCATATGGCTGAAACTGGGGCGCAGAAAGAATTACTTTATAACTAAATCAGGACAGAAATGCATTCATTGGCACAAAATGATCAGTCTTAGCCTTTTTCCTGAAGAAGAGCTGAGGCAGGGGGTGAGCTGTGTTTGGGAGGACATTTTATTTGGTAAGGTATTTTCTTCTAGGCTGACCTTTGTTCTCCCTGAGGGGCAGGAAAGTTTTAGGCATAGGATCAGACTCTTTCCCCCCCCCTTTTTTTTTTAATTCACTGACCAATCAGTCGAGATGGAGAGTGCAGGATCTGTTGCACTTGTAACACCTGTGGTATGTTTGTTTTCTTGCCAATGAGGTGCCTGGGTAGAAATGCTCTAAGTGTTTGTTGCTGGTCCTCTTGGAAGACAAAGTCCAGCAGCTGGAGGCCTGTGTTCTAATCTCCACACTCTTAAGGAGCAGGTCGGGCAGGTGGGGTTCGTCAGCCTTGGAAGGCAGCCCATATAGGAGAAGGAAAACTCCAATTTCAAACCTCCACTGCCTTGTGGCTCTGTCCACCGATGGAAAAGGCTTCAGGAGTAAACCTCGAGGCAAAAGCCAGAGTCCCAGGAGGCAGTTCATGTTGTTCTGGCAACTCCTGCGACATCGCTGGAGCCAGTTGTATTGGCTCTTGCATTTCCATTGGACTATTTCAGTGACATGGAGAGGGGGGATTTGCTGCTTGGGGAACAGTCTATCTTCCATAATATTTGTGATGGAGTTGAAGCAGTGTGAGATATGTAGTCAGAGAAATGCAAGATGGAGTCAGACAGGTTCTGTGTGAAGATGATTTGAGAGACATTGGAATGTGTTTTTCTAAGTGCTATCAGAGTGTTTTTCTGAAGACCGGTACAGCATGGTTCAAGATAAAGCTGAAGGTCGGAACAAGGAGCCCATGAAAGACTTAACATTCCAAGCTAACTGGAGAAGAAATAAAACACCTGGATTTTCATGGGAATTGAGGGAGGAGGAAGATGTTATAGCCCCTCGAGGCTAATAGGTTAATAGCCATGAAGTGTCAAGAAGGGAGGAGTTAGAGAATGTAGAAAATGGATGATGGGTTCTGTGGAATAAGTTCAGAAGTTCTATTCCATGATGATAGGAGAGAAAAAGAACTTGATGGTTTGAGTATGTGGTTTGAAGGAGAAAGAATGTAAGTAGAGAGAAAGAAGGAAGTGGGACCAGCCCACCTTAGCCCAGCTTAATCGTGTTTATTATTTTAATGGGGATTAGTTATTTTATTTAACTGTAATGATCTTTGAATATGTTCTTTATGCTAAAGCTTGAGCAATATAAACTGATTCTATGAAACTCTATTTTTCTAATAAAAATTAATCATAAAAATCCTTACAAAGAACTGACTTCTTGAACAGCAAGGTCTGGCTAAATCCAGGAGGTGGAGAAGGCCACAAACTAGCTATCTTTAAGAGTCCTACCTAACTGAGCTGTTGTGAGTTCTAAGGAATCACAAAGCCCATGTGTCTGTACTTGCAAAGTACTGGGTAAAAGTACAGTGTTCTTTTAAAGTCAGACTTGTTCAAAGGGCTTAAGCTACGCAGTGCTGAGGTCTTGGGACTTGCCTCAGCGCAAAGGTGGCAGATAAATGGCCTGTCAAACTCTCTGACCAAATGCTAAGTGCTTCTTAGGGAGGCTTGGGCACCACATTATTTTACCCAGGCTTCATGCTCTGGAGAGGACACTCCAGCTTCACATACAGTGTCAAAACAACACGGGAAGTAGCAGATACCAGTTATAAGTCTTTGCTCAATTGTCGTACAGCATGACACCGGGGCTACTTCCAACAGTGGAAGAGGTCATTGCACCTCACTAGGTAGCTACCGCCTGCCTTAAGCTGAGCAGTCCCCAAAAAGTAAGGTGGCATGTCACCACAGTCTGTTAGCCTCATGGGGTGCATGGGGTTTAGGGCGAAAGCCGACAAGCAGATGAATAACCCTGCACCATGCAACAATCATAAAAAAACTTCTGCCCTAAAGTTAGGCACCTGGAATGTTTGGACAATGACCCCTGGTTTTTCTGACCACCTGCAGGAAATAAACGACGTGCGCAAGACAGCTGTCATTGACATGGAACTGAGCAGGCTACAGATGGACATTGTTGCCCTGCAAGAGACAAGATTGGCAGACATGGGATCTGTCAAAGAAAAAACTTCTCATTCTTCTGGCAGTGAAAACCATTGAATGAGACCAGGGAACGTAGTGTTGGCTTTACAGTCAGAAATACTCCAGCTGAAATGCATGCAGGACTTCCTCTTCACCAATGATGCAGCTGTTGTTGCTCACTCTGCTGAAGACCTCCAACAACTCATGAACCGCTTTAGCAAGGCCTGCCAAGACTTTGGATTAACAATCAGCCTGAAGAAAACACTATTACCATCTCCACACAAGAATTAAAGGTTGTTCATGACTTTGTGTACCTTGGCTCAACAATCTTTGACACTCCCTCCCTAGATGTCAAGCTGGATAAACACATTGGCAAAGCAGCTACCATGTTCTCTAGTCTCACAAAGAGAGTATGGCTTAACAAGAAGCTGACGACATATAACAAGATCCCGGTCTATAGAGCCTGTGTCCTGAGCACACTCCTGTATTGCAGTGAGTCCTGGACCCTTTGTGCACAGCAGGAGACGGAGCTGAATACCTTCCATATGCGTTGTCTCCGACACATTCTTGGTATCACCTGGCAGGACAAAATTACAAATAGCGTAGTCCTAGAACGAGCTGGAGTTTTTAACATGTATACATTACTGAAACAGTGATGTCTATGTTGGCTCGGGCATGTCGTGAGAATGGCTGATCGTCGGATTCCAAAAGATCTCCTGTATGGAGAATAAGTGCAGGGAAATCGCCCCAGAGGGAGACCACAGCTGTGATACAAGGATATCTGCAAGCAGGATCTGAAGGCCTTAGGAATGGACCTCAACAGATGGGAAACCCTAACATCTGAGCATTCAGCCTGGAAAGAGGCAGTGCATCACAGCCTCGCCCATTTTGAAGATATACTTGTCCAGCAGACTAAGGCAAAGAAGCAGTTCAGAAACCAGCAAAATCAGGAAGCTGGACAGGGACAGATTATATTTATCTTCAGTGTGGAAGGGATGGTCATTGGCCTTCTCAGCCACACTAGATGCTGTTCCAAGTCCTCCATACAGAGCACGTTACCATAGTCTCTCGAGACTGAAGGATGCCTAATAGGTAGCCTAATGTGAATGTGCTGTATTAACTCTTAAAGGTAAATGATAGCTCAGGTCAAAAGTCAACAAAAGTCCTAGAAGACTGCTAGTTGCATATTTAAGACACTTATGCACAGTCTTCATGCCCAAATGTTTTCACTGTTGGATTTACTTTGTAGCTGTCAGCAGATGGAAGCATTCTTCCCTTGTTCCTGCAGAAGCTTTGGAAAGTTATGTTTTGGACTACAACTCCCAGAGTCCCACAGTTTACCTGGCAGTAGCCATTCTAACTGAAGGATTCAAGAGGGCTTAGCGAAAACAAAACAAGGCACACCCAAACTTTTCCAAGCACTGGTTCAATGCTGGTTCCTTCCTGTTGTAGTATCATTCACTATGTCAAGTAGTGCCAAAGAAAGCTGGTACTATAAGGATATGACTGTTGCAAGGGATTGCTAAAAAGTTTGGTTGTGATTAGAGATGGGCACAAAGCGCTTCATGCCGTGTTGTCTCAAGGTGTTGATGCAGCACCACAAGTGCCATGCGTTCCCTCCTACCACTCCCCGGCTGGCTCTGTAACTCACCAGCTGGCGCACAGTACTTTTCTCCTGTTCTTTGCACAACTTTCCAGTCGCAGCAGGAGTGTCTGTTTCCTTTCTCCGACTCCTCTGGCAGCCACCCACTCAAAGGCTGTGTTGCAGGAATCCTCGCCCTGCCTCCTCATCTAAGTGAGTGGTTACCAGAGGAGGCAAGGGATCGAAGCAGACTCTCCTGCTGTGACTGGTCATTTGTGAGAAGACCAGGAGAAAAGCGACATGCACCAGCTGGTGAGCGGGGGAGCCGACCAGAGAGTGGGAAAAGGGAATGCACGGCACCGGTGCTGCCACGCCAACAACTTGAGATGACACATCACGAAGCACTTCACGCCCATCTCTAGTTGTGATACCCTGATTTGATTGTGGTTTTTTATTTGATTTCATTTTTGTTCTTAGTTGTATTGTCTGTTGGGCGTGTGTGTGAAGGAACAACCTGATCTTTATTTATTTTTTTGATAGCCATAGCATTTAGAGTAACTGTGTTTCCAATGCAATTTTTGGAATTACTTTTTAAAAAGCACCTTTGAATCTCTGCAAAGGCCTTTTGGCCGGAAATGAAAGAAAGCTGGACAGGATTTGGTTACTGGATTTATTTTCAGGATGACCTGCACATCTCTTCCCTGTTTCCATGAAGATGGGGAAATACTTTGTAACTTTTTTAGTGAAGTGCAATCAATATTCTTGAAAATCACCCTGCCTTATGATTGTGCTTAACTAGACTGCAGCCATGCAAATAACTGTTGGTGCTAAATGGCAGATATCTACCATTTCTTGTGTAGACTGCTATTCCCAGGCTAATTTCCTTCATCCTTCATCTCCAAAGCTGTTCATCTTATTTTCTTTTGTTAGAGAGAGATAGCCATATATGGAATCCCAATAATGACTACCATTAGACATGTAAACTTCTGTAGCAGTTTCTGTAATTCATTTAGAAATCTTTTGTCTTGCATATTCTTGAAACAATGAAGCATAATAAGAATTGCTAGATAGCTCAGTGGTTTAGTTGAAATAAAAGGGAGCCCTGTCATCTTTACAAAATACAAGTGATAGAGTAGGTGATACCTTTGTAGACCACTTCAAAAAAATCATCATACAATCTGTGAGCTTTAGTGGATCAGGACTAACCACTTAGTTCTAAGATGATGTTGATGATTATTTACCGTATTTTTCTTTTCTCTAATTCTAGTTTTCAGAGTTGTTACTCCTGTTTGGTAACCACACATCCAATACTCAACTGCTATTCTCTTATCAGTGTAAATTATTGCTAATAAAATCTGGTAACGGACCTCAGCCTCATCTGTAATGCACAACAGTTTTAAAGAGAGCAAAAGAGAAAATAGAATCAAGCTGAACAAAAACTATGGTTGAATGAAACAAAGAAATCTGTTCATAAAGAACAGAAAAAGATCATAAAACAACCTGTTTCATAACTGTGATCTAAGAAATAGTCTACCTTTCCAGGCATCCCATAAAGGTTGTTGCAAAGGTGAATTTGTAAGAAAACAGACAAATTAAATTGTTGTTCTACAAATATGCATCTGGTGGGACTAGTGGGGGAGGAATAGCACTAAACAAGAGAAGGGCATCGATTATTTTGTAGTAATGATCTGTCCAGTACGAGTTGCATAATGCTTGTGAAACAAAGCTACACAAAATGCTGTTTGCAATTCTGTTAGGCCAAGCAATTAATAGACCTTAAGATATTAAAGCAGATCTTAGATTTTTTTTAAAAAAAGATAAAAGTTCAGGGCACGTTGAAATGAGGGTTTCTTTTGAGAACTAAAAATACTGCAGTTCAAGTTTAATCTACAGTCTGTTTGAAATCCATACTGTACGTACATCTCCCGGCACACCCTCCTAGAACAACATGTCATTTTATGTATACACATGGGGAAAAATAATTACACTGCACTCATATTTTTACCCCTTCTTCTGCCTGCCACTGCAACAATTTTTAGAAAGGCATTGATAAATCATTCATTATCCATACAGGTAAACAGAAACGAAACTAAATTAGTCCATGTCTCACAGATGTAGGGTCAAGTTTTGTCGAGAACAGTGGGTATAACATGTCAACCACATTGCTGGATAGTTTGCTTCCCCCATCTACATATGTTATACCTTCTCTTCCTAATGACGTCCTCTGGTGGAATTCAAAAGGCCATTTTGTCTGGAATCCTATTAGCAATGCAGAAACTATCTGCTTCGCAGGCAGAGTGCTCCCTGCTTTCCCCAGAGATCTCTGGGTTTGCACTTATGTCATTTGGAGCTTACTTGAAAAACAATGGAGCTGACACATGTGCATAAGGCATAATGAATACCTCCTTGCGCAACTGTCATAAAAAGACAACTGTGCGCAAAGGCGCCACTGCACACATGGAAAGAAACAGGGTTTCCTTTCCTTTCTGTGTAACATTTGGTGACCCAATAAGACATTGTGCAAGCTGGAACTTTGTGTCTATGGATGGATCACATGGTTACTTATTCATTCATCAAAGAACAGAACATGTTGGACCCCTAGGAACACATACAGCCCTCAACTTAATTTCATGGAGCCCCTTGCCCAAATTCCCAAAGTTCTAACAGCCATCTGGTCAGACATCTGTCATCAAGACACTATCTGTTTCTGAGCAGCAGCACACTTGATCAGTTTCTATGGCCCAGCAGGGATTTGAAGGTCTCCCAAGTCCTAGCCCATCACTCTACCCACTACACCACACTGGCTGTCTTGTTCATTGTTTATTACAACATACTCATTTTTCACAAACGGTATGCAAACATTTAGCCACATCTAGTTTCATATATTTTTCTTCCTGCTTCAAGCATTTTTTGGAGGCTTGGTGCATCCCCAAAAGCTTGTGTTTGTGCATCCCCCAACTTGCCCACCCTGGCTCTAAGGCAACCTTAGAATTTACCTCTGTTGCTGTAGTTGTGTGTGTCCATGAAGGACAAGCCCAGCCTCTCGTCTTCCTGCAGGGTACTCTGGTCTGTAAAGCTCCGATCTATCGCATTCATCATGTGTGTCTTCTCATTTCGGTAGTTGATTGTTGCTTTGGCCATGTTGACTGGCTTCCTAATGCAAAATTGTAAAGAAGTGAAATAGGCATCAGCTACAGAAAGCGATCCACTCGTGTAATCTTGTGCCAGATGATTTTTTAATAACAAAACTAAAGCAGAAAGACTAAGGGTACAGTTACACTATGGAAATAAGTAGGGGATGAATGGGTGTTTTTGAAGTCAGTTTAACGTCATGTGGTAGTCACGTGGTTTGGAGTCAGTGCGTGTGTTCTCTTGGGGCAACTCCCAGCCCATTAGTAAGCTGTGTTGTATACTGGTCAAGAAAGGCTATAGGGGCTTTTGAAATTATTGTATTTCTAAGCAAATTGACACCCCGGAGCTCCAGCTCCAAATGTTCCACCCTGCCAAGACTATGTGGAGTGAAATATATGCACCAAAACCCTAAAAGAAAACCCTGCACTGTCCTAGCTGCAGGGAGATGTCCTGGTTGCTGGAACGTCCTCCTGGAACCACTTTTGAGCATTTTGTTCTGCATTCCCCCCCCCCCCCAGCCTTGGACTGGCTGCCTCTCAAAGACTTTTGCTGCCACTGCTGCAAACGCACTTCATGCATTGAGATGGCATCGGCAGCAGGGACAAAATCCATGTTTATTTTGATTTTTGATTTTTTTTCAGAGTGGCACAGTGATAAATCAGTGCTACAGATAGACTATAACTCACTTTTCAACATAAAAAAATTCATGCTTCACTGTACATCATGTAGGCAGAAATTTTGTAATTGATATCAAGCATGCTAAACCTGACACAAAACCAGGAGTATTATGATGTGTAAACATGCCCTAAGAAACCACATATTTAAGCGGAACGCACATTTAGCAGAAAAGATTATCAATTTTATTTCAGAGTGAGCTTTCAAAGACCAAAGTCCACTTCCCCAATCATTGGGATGTAAATACATGGAGGAGGAGGAGGAGGAGGAGGAGGAGGAGGAGGAGGAGGAGGAGGAGAAGAAGAAGAAGAAGAAGAAGAAGAAGAAGAAGAAGAAGAAGAAGAAGAAGAAGAAGAAGAAGAAGAAGAAGAAGAAGAAGAAGAATCGTGTGTCATCCCTTTTCAGGTTTTCTAGGTAGAGGGGATTCGGAAATGGTCTACCAATCCCTCCTTCTTCAATTGAGGGGGATCCTGGGACTATGAAGCTTGCCCAACGCTACACAGAGATAGCTCTTCTGGGATGCATAATGGGAACTGAACTCCCAACCTTTGGCCCCACAGCCAGTTACCCAACTGACTGAGCTATCCAGCCATGGTAAATACACAATTGGTATTTATACACACCCCAATTAGCTGTGGGTACGGATAGTAACTGAAACAGATTAACACAGCTACTTCTTTGGGAATCAGAAAAAGTAATTGTTGAGGAGCTGCCTCTTCTAGTAGCCCAAGAGACTTTAGAACCCTTTTATTTGTATAATATAATGCTTGTGCATGACAATTATAAATAAAAAGCTTTACTTTTATATGTGCTTACAAACAATGAGCCATTTATCCAATTGATATACCTCCAGCTGCAACCAAACTGAGGTCAGTATAGTAAGTTATTCCTTATTCTGTTTGAACCTTGGAATTCTGTAAACTTTTTCGAGAGTTCAGAAAACAAAGGTTCACATTCTTTTTTTTAATATTGTTGCTGCTTTCCTTCCAAAGAAGTTTAGATAACATACATGAAGTTTTCAAGGAAATTCCTAACCAGACACTGAACAAACTGAAGCACAATGCAGTGTATTGCTGCATTGCACAGTTTTAGATCACTACACATTGGGGCTTTTAACCATCCCAAGTGACAGAAAGAGAGAGAGAGAGAGAGAGTAGGATATGCTGTACATCTACTCCCAAAGCTGAGCTGTCTGCTGTCCATTTCCCTCCAGTGACTTGAGTACAGGGACTTTGACATTACTGACAACATGCAAGGTCACCAGAGGGTCATGGACAGCAAGTTCATCTTCATAATCATTGTCATGATAATTACAATGTAGCACTAATGGTGCAGTCCCACTTCTCTTTCATGCTTTCAGTTTATGGAAATGGGTGATTCTGTCTCCATAGCTCAGTAGACTCCATCTGGACATTGTAAGACTTCCTTTGAGGAAAGATTGTCTGCTAGTTGACTTCAGGGGAAATAGCACTCCAGGAATGAAGGCATGAGATAGTAATTGAGGTTTAAGCGTGATTACTTTATTTTACTAATGATGCTCTATCACAAACATTAATTTAACGTATCTAACATATGGTAAAGAATTGTTCCTATATTTCTTATTCCTGGGCAAGACAGACTGTCAAGGATTCATTATCCATCCGTGCCCCTTTCTTCTGCTGAGATTTCTTCTTTTTGCACAAAATGTCTCTGAGCAAAACTAGTGCCTTCCCATTGTGAAGACAAGCATACAAGCATATAGAGAGAAAGCACAGGACTGGTTGATTTATCAAAAACATGCAAGCAACCCATCCAAGGCTTCCAAATTTTAACTCCATGCAACAAGATACAGTTAACATCCAGCAGTAAGAGGTAGAAAAGATAGTATGTCCCCTACTACAATGTTGCCTGAGGATGCACCAGGAGACCTTACTAAAATCTTCCCTCAAGCTCATATTACTTGCTAGTTGTGGCCAACACAATTATTGTCTCAGTCTGGCAAATCAGTGAATGTCACATTCTTATTTACTTTAGCATTACTGAGTTGTGTGGTGGGGGAGTCCTCTCTTGGCCCGATTATGAATGTCACCTCTCATCTAACTTTGGCTACTATCAGTTGCTTTTTGCCATTTTAGATCCCTCCGCTAAGTCTTATTTTCCAAATACAGTATATAGAATTAAATTTTACTATGATCATATTAAAACTAATAAAATAAATGAATAAAAAAATCTGTCTGTTATTAGTACTTATATTGATACACTGGATTGTCTCCCGGTTTCGAACCCCTTCCTACTACTTCCTACCACCATTATTACCACTACATTTCTGGAAGTTAGTCTGCTTCCCATCCTAAGAATCCAGTGCATAGAACCTCTCAAAAAGATTTCTGTGTTGTAGGCAATGCTGTTATTCAGAGATCATTAGTATTTTCCCCTTACCCTGTTTCTCCTCCCTTCCATTATTTCTCCCCTGTGGATTCATCAAATAGTGTTCTTCTTATACAGATCAATTGAAGTGAAAAGTCCCCTATGGAAAATTATACTGACAGTGACCTTTCTCAAATAGAAAACTTAATTTCTAACAAGACATAATTTTCTCCTCTCTCTTAATAGATACACTGACAGAAATGTAGGGGGGAAATATCACTGCCCCAAGATTTCAGCTGCTTTCTCTGATAACACATGAAAAATTAAGATAACCACAAGCATTTTGTGGTGTGTGTGGTTTTTTTTTTAAATGTAACAGCCAACCAGTATCACTCCACATTCTTCTCCCATATAGTAACCTGCAGGTGGTTTAAACACAGTTCCTATCAGGCCCAGGCACCCTACTCAATGGTCAGGTATTATGGTTATTGCAGTGTAAAACTATCCAATGGTTGGGTGTTATTTTTATTCTACTGAAAAACATCTGGGCAGCATCCCATTGGAGAAGCCAGAACTAGAATCTATAATAATAATAATTCCATACCATAATTCAGACTGAATGCTATTCTTTCCAGGGTTTCTAGATATGGAGTACTCATAATTGGTTTACCATTACCACCTTCCAAGAATTCTACCACTTGCCCAAAGCTACACAGGCTGGTTGTTTTCCAGAAAACAAAGTGGGGAATCAAAATCCCAATCTCAGTCTCTGCAGCCAGACACCTAAACCACTGAGCTAACCAGCCAGCCCTGCACTAGAATCTAGAAAATTGCAATTAAAAAGAAACCACTGAAAGATGCCATAGGAGAAAGCTGTACTAGAATCTGCAGCATTGTTTATCTTTGTGATGTTGCACTTATGTGTATTCGATACTATTGATTAGCTCTCAATGTGATTCTAAGTGTAGGCAGAATTCGTCAGCTACTGTAGTTTCTATGGATGGAAAAGAGCAGATACAGATTACAGTGGGGTCTTGACTTGAGAACTTAATCTGTATTGGAAGGCGGTTCTCAAGTCAAAAAGTTCTCAGGTCAAATCTGCATTTCCCATAGGAATGCACTGAAAACCATTTGATCCGTATCTGCTCTTTTCTGTCCATAGAAACTAATGGGAAGCTGCTATTCTGCCTTCGACCACTAGAGGGGGATATTTTGTTTCTTTTTTTTTCTTAGGTCAAGAAAGGTTCAGGGAAGGCAGGGAAAATACAGTCCAGGCAGTACAGTACCAGGCAGTCCGAAGACTGTCTCCCAATCCACTCTCTAAACGCTGGGAGGAGTGAGGAAGCAGACAGGCACCCTTTTCACTGGCCAACAGTTAACTGAAAGTTCAAATTTTGCACTTTCCCTGCCTCCCACGTGGGCTTTTTTCAGTTCTTAATTCAAATCTAAGTATGTAAGTCAAGTCAATATTTTCCTATGAGAGTGGTTCTTAAGTCAAAATGTTCTTAACTCGAGCCGTTCTTAAGTCAAGACCCCACTGTAAATAGTTTTCAATGCATTCCTATGGGAAATGCAGATTCAACATAAGAACTTTTCAACTTGAGAACCACCTTCCAATACGGATTAAGTTCTTAAGTAGAGACCCCACTGTACTTACGATCAGCTTCTACATTCCAACAATAACAGAACAGAAAAGTTTTGGACCCAGTTCTTAAGACACAGCATTTCAGAAATTCAAAGTTAGAAACCCCAAATGCAGTTACTACAGCAATATAGCCTAAAATCGAAACTACACATGACTTTAACTGTGTAGGCTCTGCCTTCGAATTCAGTTTCCCCCTACGAATTGCTAACATGAGCTCCTGATCTAGATTAGGATCCTAGCATAGGTTGGAGAAGGTTGCATTAATCCTTACTCTATTATGGGTATAGACCCATATCAGGGGTCCTTCCATTTGCATTGCAAAAAGGTCTCTCTGAACTCAATGGGACCATTCCCTGAAATGCATGTCAGCATCACAGAGGGGCCCTCTTTTTTTTTCTCCCTAATCCTCACAACCACATGTCTCCTGGGGATACTTATTGGATTCTGAATGCAACTGCAGGTTGACATATCTCCTGGATTGGAGAGGAAAAGCTTGAGGAAATGCTGTTTAGTCTACTCTAAGACAGAACTTGCTGCCCCAGCTTCATTGGCACATAATAGTTTTCTGATCTCCTTAATGAAAGACTGTACTGTATTTTATGGAACATCCTGTAGTGTGAGACAATGTTAAAGAGAAAAATGACCTTTTGAGAATGCACAGACCATCATCAATGCAGTGTCACTACCGCTTTCTCTGAGTCATTGGAACAAATGCAGATGCTCTACATTCCTCCCACCATGACCATGAATACAATAAATGAGATTTATCTTCTCATTCCAGAATTTGGCAGGTTTAAGCCACAGATCTTCCACTTTTGAGCCAAAGCTTGGAATACTGTTATTTTAAAGTAATATACTATTGATGTTATTATTTTCAGTAATTACATTTTTTAAATGGTATAATATGAGTCATGTTTTACTTCTTCATTTTGTTTTGTTTAAAAATGTAGTTACAAGTTAAAAAAAGACCATGAATGTGAAAACAATTCCCAAAATTATTCCCCAAGAACATTTTAAGAGAAATGAGTAAACATTACTTCTTACACATCCAAAAAAGAGTAAGACTATTAGAAGATATTTTATGTGAATCCATAAGAATATCATAATCAGCCTTATTACAGTGAACATTGTTATTTCTCAGCTCCAGGAAATCGTGGGTGAGACAGCTTATCTGGATCCATTTCAATATGGTTGCAGGACAGATGGAGAAGGTTTTAGCTTTCTTGATACATGGATTGCTCCAAGTACTAGACAAGGTGGGATCCTTTTTAGTTTGGCTTGACTTCTCAGTACCTTTTGATACCATCAACCATGGAGACATCCTTCCCAGAGATATCTGTTTTGGTCACTATGGTACATGCCTTAGTCTATCCCACATGGATTATTGTTAACACCCTCTGTATGGAACTGCCTTTGAAGAACATTTGAAAATTTCAGCTTGTCCAAAATGTCGCTGTGAAAGTGTTGACTGGAGCCAGTTACAGGAGGCATACAAGACCTAAAGCACTACATGATATGGTTCCAGTCTATCTGAACAATCATATCTACCTACAGGAGGCACCTCAAGTTTAAGATCTTTAGGGGAGGCACATCTCTTCATTCCAGAAGCCATCACAGACAAGTTTAGTAAGGCCAAAAGAAAAAAAAATGTTTTTGCTTTTCCTGGCTGTTCCCAGGCTGTGGCACTTCCTCCCACAGAAAGCCAGAATGGATCCCCCCCCTTGTTATCCTTCCACCAGTAAGCAAAGATCTTTTTTCTTAGGGATGTAAATCTTTTCTTATTTATTTCTTGTAGGTGAGAATGAAAAATGTCACAAATGTTCACCCTCCTGGGAGACATTATGAGTTTTCACATGTTAGCACCTTTCCCCCCAAAAAAACGGAAGTGTATTTTTGTGGGGACTTCACACAAAACCATGTGTTTCATACAGAAAACTCTGTGGGGGTGGGGTGGGGCAAAATTAAGTTTTTAGTGAATAATACAAGCCTTTCACACTTTCCCCCCCTAAATACTGACAAATACTGTTGCTGAGTTTTGTTCTCATGTAGGAGCAAAAAAAATCTTGCTGTGATTGCCCTCTCTTTCTGACAGCATGACCTAAAGTTTGGAAACAACTTTTACTTATCAAGAGCAAGATTGAGATCATAAGTAGAGATGGACACGAATTTTAAAAAACAAATCATGAAATTCATTCAAAAATTGCTAATTCATCAATTTGTATTTGTACAAATCGATAAATACGAATCAATGAATTTCTTGCAATTTTTTAGCAAATTTTGATTTGTTGGTTTGTTTGGCTATAAAACAGCCCCCCAGGCATCTAGCAGCACCAAAACTGCAGAGTAGGTTGCTCTTCCTCTGCCTGTCCTCTACAATCCCTCCATGTTTGGTGAAGATGGGGTTCTAGATATCCAAGTTATACACCCAAAAAAGAGGGTCTCCCTCAGACACCTAGAGACATCAAAATCACTGAGTGGCTTCCCATGATTTCCCACTACAGTCCCTCCAAGTCTGGTGAAGACTGGGTTTCCTCAAGACAGTTGCTAAAGGACAATTTTCTGGGAAGACTCATTCACTGCCTCGTGGCGCAGTGGTTAAACCGCTGTACTGCAGCCAAAACTATGCTCACGACCTGGGGTTCAATCCCAGGTAGCCAGCTCATGGTTGACTCAGCCTTCTATCCTTCCGAGGTTGGTAAAATGAGTACCCAGCTTGCTGGGGGGGGGCAATGTGGAGCCTGTATAATGAAATTGTAAACCGCCCAGAGAGTGCTTGAAACACTATGGGGCGGTATATAAGCAGCACACTTGGCTTTTATTCATGTATAACTTGGATGTCTGAAATCCAAATTTCACCAAACTTAGAAAGTTTGTAGAGGGGAATCAGTAGAGGCTTCTCTGTGACTTTGGTGTCTCTTGGTGCCTGGGGGGAACTTTCCTGGGGAGGGCTCTTAGTGGGTGTATAACTCAGATGTCCGAATCCCAAATTTCACCAAATTTACAGGGAGTGTAGAGGAGAATCAGGGAAAGCTTCTCTGTGAATGGGGTGTCTCTAGGTGCTGTGGGGGCATCTTGTAGGATCTTAATATAAAAAATTGAATTGACAAATTGATTCATTGATTCATCAGGAAAAAAATCATAAATTTGTAATTCATGATTCATATATCTTGATGAATCACAAATCAAAATGAATCATTTTTCTGATTCATGCCCATCTCTAGTTATAAGCCAACTGTTGGCTGAGAAGCATGGAATTTGTACCCAAATACACTTGGAAAGTGGTAGTTTGGGAAAGGCAACCTTTAAAATATTAATGCAAAAACAGGTGATACCTTTACATACCACTAAAAGGATCATCATACAATACATGAAATTTCATGAATTTAAAAAAAGCACTTTATCACATGTGTACCAGTGTGAAGAGCTTTAAGTCCAAAAGTTTTTGGCAAGATGGAAATTGCCAGGCACATCTCTCTTAGATGTAGGTCAGGAGATAGTATGGTTGCCATTTTATAGTTACAGCTGAGGCAGCTGTGGATTGAATGGATTCTTTAAAATATTGTATTTCACAGCAATTTGGTTTCTCCCATTGATCTCCGTCTATTTTCTTTCCATCTCCACCTAACTGTGGAAACATGTATGCTCTTCCCTTGCTCTTCAAACAGCACATATTGGAAAGAATATATGACTGAAAACTTGAAAAAATCCAGTCAAAATGTCTATAAAATATTTTAAAATACCCTTACCTTCAAAAAATAACTGGACTTCACTATCAAATACCATTGTGACTTGCTATGTTACTTCTGAATTTTACCCTATTATACCTTATTACTTTTTTTAAAAAGGTACTACAGAGGTGCCTCGCTAGATGATGATAATCCATTCTACTGAAATCGCTGTTTAGCGAAATCATTGTCTAGCAAAAAACAAATCGTCATCTAGCGAAAATCGGTTTGTGAAGCAGGGACCAAACATTGCCCAGCGAAATTCCCCCATAGGAATCACTGTTTTGTGAATCACTGTAGTAATCGCAAAAAGTCAACATCTAGCGAAAAAACTGTCATACGGGGTAACTGTCTAGCGAGGCACCACTGTATGTTACAGGCAATTGTGTCACTGCAATTTGTTACTTCCTAACTGTGAGTTAACACTAGGCAAACAGAAAAAGCTCACAAATCTCTACACGAAACTAGCCTCCAACCAACCCAATGAGAAGGAGAAATTAGTGTGATCTCAAGATGTGCAGATTACAGGATATGGTGGAACCTGAATGGGTTATGCACATTCTGGATGTAGCTGGATGCTCTGAAGCAGTGGTTCCCTTGAGTAATCCAGGTGTTCTTAGACTGCAACTCCCAGAAACCCTGGATAGCACAGCTGGTGGTGAAGGTTTCTAAGAATTGCAGTCCAAGAACACTTGGGTTACTCAAGGTTGGGAACCATTGCTCTAGAGGGAATCTCAGGTTCTGATTCCCTCCAGCTGCAAATACTTCCCCTCCTCCTTTGGTTCAGGACTCACAACATTTAATTGAAACAGCATTCCCCCCTCCCCATACACAGATACAAACAGGGTGTTTTTAACATTTATGTGACAAGAAAAGGAAACAGTCAGGAGCAAGGAGCAGTGGAGCAAGCACGAGTGAATGAGAATTACTTACGGATAATAGGAATAGGAATAGTAGTTCCTCCTGGCAAGCGTGCAAACAAAGAGAAACAGCAGATATTGCATAAGCAGCTTTTTTTCTTGGCAAATAATGAAGGAGAAGATGGGATACTTGGAGCCTAGAAAATGACAACAGACCCGAGACGGGCCATTGTCCATGCAAGGGGAAGGGAATGGAGTTGGGGAGAGGATGAAAAGAGGAAAGAGAGAGACCAAGAAAGCAATCAGCCAAATAATGGGAGGAAGCTTTCATGCTTGCTCTCTGCCTGAAGGCAAGCGAGGTCACCTGCCAACCCGAGCTATAGATAAGAGGGAGAGCAACTTGCAGCCCTTGGTCTAAATTCAAAAACTCCTGCAAGCAAGCAATTAAGACATCTAGGAATAGGAATCTGTCCATTGTCCTGGAGGTTCACTGGGCAGGGAAGAAGAGAGAGATGGGATGTCAGAAAAGGAGATGAGGGATGACGGGGAAATGGCAGGGGCGGGAGAGAAGGGGGTGTTAAAAAGAAAAGATGACTTGGGGGAGACACCACTTGGTTTAAATTCTTTCCGTGTCCACCACTGGCTTCAGCAATCCCCGCAATTAGCAAACAGTTCCCAAAAGGTTATACCCATCCCTGAAGAAATGGCATTGTCAACAGGGGTAAAAAAGGATGCCTGCTCCTGTTTTAGATCAAGAATGGATCACCAACAAATGACATCAGGTATCTTTAAAAGCACAAGTAGCATTAGCAGATGTGCTAATGTAAACTGAAAGAGATATGTAAAGTCTTGAGCACTTTTCGGCCTATACCCAAATACTCTCATTGGATTTATACATGTCCACTCTTACCTTTACACAACAAAAGGGTTGGAAGCAGGAAGGGGCATATGAGTGAGGACACAAAGTGGGTGGAAATTTCATTTGAAGTCATGCTTAGATTCCAAGATTGTTCCTCTAGTGGAGGAATTACCAAACGGCACCAAAATCAGCCAAAAGTCAAAAGAGTGTTGACAATAGGAAGCGGTGACGGTAACTTTCCTTCGCCTCACTTCTTCCTGAAATGTCTCTCTGAGATTAAGCAAGAAGTCTCAGGCAGATCTTGGACACATTCGTAGTGGTGCTAACCCATCATATTAAATCATTAAAGAAAATTGACTTAATTTGTGAACTTTAAACTGTTAAGAAAAGTCTGCAGAATTGATTTAGCCATTAATTTGTTTTTGCTAAACAAAGAATAACATTTAGAATTACCCAAAAGGGGACAGCAACAAATTAAAGTAATGAGAATTCTGATAATTACCCCCCTATAAAATATGATGTTGCTGACATTTAATAATTAACTTTAAAACTCATTCATATAATGTTATGGGTAATACTTTAATTTTGTGAAACCCCGTGTAGTGTTGTGGATAGAGTAACAGATTAGGACTCAGGCAATCTGGGTTTGATGTCATGAAAGAAGTGTGGAACTGGTAAAACGACTCCTTAAATATGTCACTTACCTTTGAAAGCCTATTAGGGTCACTATAATATGGTGCTGACTTGATGGCAACAGCTTTAATTTTAAATCAATTATTTCCAAGTCCTGATTTTGGGTTTTGATTCGAGATGGGCACGAACCTCATTTGGAGGTTTATGCCGGTTTGTACACACGGCACCCACAGGTGCTGCGCATTCCCTCCCTTCGCCTCCCCAGCTGGATTCCCCACTCACCAGCCGGCACACACTCCTCTCCTCCTCCTCCTCCTCCTCCTCCTCTCTGGCTGTCCGACCCGTCTCCGCCAGGAGCACAGGCTCCTCTGCCCCACCTCCTTAGCTGATCACCCACTCAGACAAGGAGGCAGGCCAGGCAAAACTGTGCTCCTGCTGGGGATTATTTAAACAGCTGAAGAGGAGGAGGAAAGGCATTGGTGGGTGGGTTGTTGGCTGGGGAGGTAGGGGAAGGGAACATGCGGTACCTGTGATGCCGTGTGTACAAACCGGCACGAATCTCCAAACCGAGGTTCATGTCCATCTCTGGTTACAATGAATGAGGCAGCCACCAGTAAAAACTGTCACATGGGAATCAACTGCTTTCTGGGAACTTATACTTCAAAAATCATCAGAAAAGATCAAAAGAATGCATCTTCATGTTATTAGAGCTATGGTAGCATCCTGCTCTGCCTCTTTCCAGCAAGCACGATCTTTTGCAGTGACCATCCCTTCACTCCCAGGCTTTCCCTCCTCCCATTTTAGTGCCTGACCTTCACACACAACCTTAATGCTCCAAGATTCCATGCTTCCTCTAAAGGCTAATGATGCAATTATGGGAATATGGATTTTATTGTGGAGAACTTTTCAAATCTCCATACAGAGGTATTTTTCCATACTGCAACCATTACTTTGGGAATATATTCCCTAATGCTGACACGGCCCACAGGAATGAAAATAATACCAATATAAATTATCTGGGCCAGGTTAAAAGCAGTTTGAACAAACTCTGCAAATGGCTACACATTTGCTTTCAAGTTTGGGAGATATGTTAGAGGTGTGACCGTGTCTTGTAAGGAAACCTCTTGCAAAATACAGTGGACTCTTGACTTACGGAATTAATCCATATTGGAACGGTGGCTGCAGGTCGAAAAGTCTGTAAGTCAAGTCTCCATTGACCTACAATGCATTGAAAACTGATTAATCCATAACCAGCCATTTTTGTTCCATTTTGGGTTTTTTTCCAGTCTGTAGGTCGATTCTCCGGCTGCAAGTCGAACCTAAATTTTGCAGCCAGAGAAGTGTAACTCGAAAAGTCTGTAAGTGGAGCCATCTGTAAGTCGAGGGTCCACTGTATATCAAATTGGAAGCATCAAGACTTGCAAAGGCACACCATGGGGGAATACACTGGGATGAAGGCAATCTCAGAGCGTTAACTGTATAAGCAGGCAATTCATAGGCACTTCAACTACAACAAGGTGTGATAGCAAATCTTGCACTAGGCTTTATCTTTAATCAGGTTTAACTCCAGAGAATCAGAACTTCCAGATAGCTTATTTGGGGGGGAAACCGTGGTTTGAGATATGAGATCAATTTTAAGGTACAGAAATCTTTTCCAGAAAAAAAAACTTCCATCAAATCAAGGGCTATTGCAACTTTGGGGGCAAAACTGCACCCTACAATAAAAAGGAAAGCTGCTATTTAGGATATTCCCACCATCCATCCCATCCCTCACCCAGTTAACATTCTACAGTCTTAAACCGGGCTGGGATCTAAACCTCCTTTAATTTCAGGATTTCCCACTGGTGTCAAAAGTTTGGTTTCTTCACCTTTTAGCACTTTTCGGGCCACAAAAACGGTTGAATTACAAAGTTATTTGTTTAATGGCAAAGTTTTTATTTTCCACAATGTTCAGGTAAATTCACATCAAGAAGCAACTGAATGAAATTCTTATCCAACCTTAGACTCAAGTTATATGATGCCTTCTCCTGGATTACAAATGAAAGATTCGATGCAGGTTAGATTTTAATATTGTAATTTGTTTTACAAAATATGTATTTATACTATTGATCACAGCCTTAAGAGGCCCTGAGAGTCGGATGAACCACAATATAGATATTTTATATACACACATATGCAGCGAGAGAAATAAACATTCATCTCCCTGCTTTCATATGCCTGGAACACTCTTCTTCATCAGAAGTTAAATCTTCCAACTCTTCTAGGCAGTCAAAATGTATTTTATAACACCCTTCCGGACAGTTCCACTCTTTCTGTCACAGCTAAGCATGCAACCGGAACACAACTAGCATGGCACATGGGCCTGGAAGTAACATCCTGGCCCTAACTAGAAATAGCTCAGCGACATCCCTACTTTTATATCTGCTAATAAGATACAGTAGTGTCCTGGCTATATCCCAGGCAATTTATTGGCTTCCATTAGCTTCCTTCCCATTGTCAACTTCCTCACATGAGAAGTACGGAAAAAAAGCATCACGCAAGGTCATTCTGGGTCCACCACAGCCTCCAGCAATACAGACACCATGTGTTTTTTAAATCAGGAAATGAAATCAAAGTGAAGGCTGGATCCAATAAAAATAAGATTTAGGTATGTACACTTAATAGTGCTGTGCAGGAGAACAAACAAGTGGGACATACAACAACAAAATGCAGTGTGGAATACTCCAGCCAGTGTTCCAGCTGGTCATGCCTTCTTTATAGGAAACTGTATGTCCTCTCCTCCATCCTCCACTTTTCATGCCTAATAGATAGTCAGCTAAGGATGGGAGGAAGGATCTGACTACGGCTAAGATGTTGGTTGAAACTTGCTGTGCAAAACTAATATATCTTCCTTTTGTGAAATGAAGCATGCACTTGTACATCCATGCACAGACAGTGCAAATGCAATAGGATGGACTGATTGGTCACAAAAACACAAAAGGGGTAATCAGAGCTGTTATGTTTACTACTTTATGGCATTAGGCAACTTCATTATGTTTACTTTATGGCATTAGGCAACTTCCAGCATTGTGATGTATAGAAATTTGCAAAAGGAAGCTTCAAAAATCACGCAAAATCTCTCTGGGGTTGAGAAAAAAACATAGATTGCACCGTTTTGCAGTGAAGATTAGAACACTTGAGTTCTTCTTGGAAGGATGAACAAAATTAAGATTTACACACCTACACTCAGGTGTGTCCAGACTTTGTTTAATGCCACTGGGATCTGTCTGTTTGTGTGACTGTATATGTCACAGAGAGAGACAGTGAGAGAAAGAGAGAGAGAAAGCACTCTTCTTTTTTTAAAATAATACAGCTGCAAACCTTATGGTTCCCTCAAGCATTTTGATACCACTGTCTTGTTTCTAAAATACTGTCCTCTTAGGTTCACTCTTAGAAGTACTGATTACATCAGATTCAACAGGTTTTTAAGTTGTGTATTAGATAAATTAACTTAGCTGAACTGCAAGAGGGACCTTCACTGTCTCCCATTTCCCAGAATATCTATCCACTGTACCACACTCATTGTCGCTGATAACATTATACTCCACAAATCTGTCTAATCCTCTTTTACGGGTGTCCTAGTTAGCAGCCTTTGGTATGTATATGGACACTGAAAAGCAGCTGAGGTTTTATAAACCTTGGTCACTTTTTTTAAAATCTGCAACAGGTTTTCAGTTGAGTAGACTGCTGGCTGCAGCTTCATCTGGCAGTGGTTGCAGCAAAGGGCAGCCATTTTAATTTCCCACAATGCCCTGTAGCATTATGGTGTTCATTGAGGGCATTGTGGGGAATTTAAATAGCTGCACATCACCAGAACTTAGAGAAAAAGTTATTTTTATGAAGTATAGCTCCCAGAATCCTTCAGTCGGCACAGCCTCTAGCTGTACTGCTAGGTCATTCTGGAAGCTGTAGTATGTTCTCAAAACTGGTTTAAGCCAAAGGGGCATTTTAAGATGCAGAGGTAGCACCGTCTCATCATAGGCCCTGAATGCTGATCGCTCTCATTTGACTGTATTGGAAAACTAATATTTTAGGGTTTTTTTTAATAAAGAACGATAAGAATTCAGAATGAAACATATTCCCCCATTGCACAAGCACCCCCATGGGGCAGCTGTCTTTTACCTTCCATGAAAATGGCATAGCACACAGCCCATGTGGAAGATGACAAACCTCCTCCTCTTTTCCCTTCCCTTCACACAGGGTTGAATAATCCCCTTCAGATTCCTTTCTTAAAACTTAATCCTGCTTCCACATGCTGTTCATTTTAGAGTAATTGAAGTTGTGTTTCAATAGGAAAACAACTCTGGAAAGAGCAGGAAGTGCATTAAAATATTTATTGACAAGTTGGCAAAAAAAAAAAATCCCAACTCATTTTGAGTGTGTAATTGTTCATCATGGGTGGAAACAAACCTAAACACATACCTGTTCCTTTACTACAAGAAATGTCACTTGAGTTTGGATCTTTGTGTATAACCTGTTTAAATTCACTTTAACCCAAGGGAACAGTTTCTATATATGCTTATTCACTCACTTCCATACACATCTCCTTCCTTCTTCCCTATCCTTGTCAGGACACTTCTGTCCCACAAAAATTATGCTTTGAGACATCTTTCTGCCATGTGAAAAAAAAATCAAATGAGTATTGTACCCAGATCAATCTTCCCAAACTGGGCTCCCTAAATATGTTTTGTCCTGTAATATCCACCATCCTGAACCTTTCAGCCAGGGCAGGTAGAGATCCTGATGATGACCTGTACTGCTCTTTTCTTTGTTTGCTTCCAGAAGGACAGAAAACTTCTGGGTGGCATTCTTTCCTCTTCTGGCTGTGGCCCAGGTATAAACTGAATGCAAAAAAACAACCCATTCAACAACTTCTTAATCTTCACATTTACATCTGATAGACCAGAAATGAATATTGTTTGCAGAATAATTTTGGCTTGAAGCCAGGCAGTAGTGGCTGCAGAGGATTTTATGAGCTGCTACCTTTTCATTACAGCATATTCTATGCTCTGCAGAGTCACTGGACATCTCCAAGCATTGCTGGCCTCCATATATTATTATAGTTACCCTTAAGCCTTCTCCTCAACCACATTTTATTGGCTATGTAAGACAGTAAAGCTAATATTACACCTAGGTCAACCTTCCTTAACCTGGATTTCTCTAGGCATGTCATCCAATTATTCCTATTGCCATGAAACACTGCTGTTTCTCTGCTTTGGATTCAGACACCATGTAGTTTTTTTATCAGGAAACCAAATCAAACTGAAGGCAATGCTTCCTGTGTGCATTCTGGCAAGAAGAGAGAGAGAGAGAGAGAGAGAGAGAGAGAGAGAGAGAGATTGCCCTGTAGCCCAAAGCAAAATCAATCAGTGCTACCAACAAATTCCCTTGATTTTTAGCCTCTGCTTGAATGTTCCCATTACCAAAATCTCCTTTCCTTAACATTACAGTGTGCAAACAGGATGCCAATGTTAGGAGATAATTCATCTCACCTCAGCATTAAAGCAGTACAAACTTCACATTTCTGTATTAGAGAGGCTGATCTCTGTATGTGAAAAATACAATATATTTAAGCTATTCATTAACACCAAACAGCAGGCATGATTGCAAAAGAAGAATGAGGCTTGCGCTAGTATCATTAATCCTGTCAAAGGAAATTTTGGAGATTATTGGCTCAGATCTCTTATCCACATTTCCCTCGTTCTCCTTAGCAACGCTCCCGGTTTTGTTTATGAGCAAAAGACTCCCACAGCAAGCCACCAGCTTCTTTCCATTTTTCCTAAGCCGTGGACAGAGACACAGAGAGCAGCAGGCAACACAAATGCACAAAATACATGGGACGGGAAGCATGAAAATCATCCACCAGAGACTCCTGTGCGTGTGACCATCCAGCCTCTGCAGCCTGGTCTGCTTTTCCCCTGCACTTGACCACTTGTGTCTTTCTGACTCTTGCCATTCCCTGGTGGGCTGCTTGGAAAAAAAACAGCTTGAGACTGTTGCTTGAGACTTAATGTTCCTTAAAGGGCGAGGGATCGTGCCTGTCCAGGCAGAATGCTCACTAATGAAATATAGATGGAACATGAGGCAGTCAGTGGTGACCTGTTTCCTTGCCCCCTGCCAGCCTTTGAGATGCAGCTCCAAGCAGTCTGCAGGGTCCATGCTGAGCAGCTGTCCAGTCTGCTAGCAGCGAGGATCGGAACAATGACAGGATCTTGGTGGGACTAGAAACCACGCTGTGGAAAGTCCTGGTGTGACTGGGCAAAAGGATGGGGCTTGTCTCCGTCTCTCACGTCTAAGGCTCAGTGTACTGAATATTCTGGATTAATCCAGGACACAGGCAGCTTTTCTGATAGCCTTCTTCCTCATGACTCATTAAAATGACCTCAAGACAGAAAAGATATCGAACTGCGGCAGGCCTGGGGGAGCTACATTTTCATCCCCCAGCAGCTGCAAAGAAGAGCACCAGAACCCAGAAAGACACCAAACGGTCACTCCTGATCTTGAAGGCTTGATTTTGATTTTGGGGAGATTTAAGAAATACACCCACAAACAAACAACAAATGTATTCTTGAAGGCTTTCATGGCCGGTATCTGATGGTTGTTGTGGGTTTTTCAGGCTCTTTGGTCGTGTTCTGAAGGTTGTAAAAATATTTTAAAAATATTTTAAATCAAGTAATTAATTACATTAAATTAATTTCTGGTGTCTTCAGTTGGGTAAACAGAAGACACCTGCACATCACCCAACAATGACTGAATATGTATCTTCATTCCAAAGTACTGAAATCCACTTTTGACCACCAGATGTTACTGTATTTATGAGATCTACAAGCTCATTAACGTCTGGTAATGAGATTCATTGGGTAATCATGGTGAGGAGGCCAAGGGCATAGGCTAGCAAAGGGAATCTGGAAACTAGGAGGCCCTAAAAGCTTTCCTGAGAGCAAGGTGAAGGATTCCTAGGAGCTCTCCGGGATCCTGAAAAACCCACTCCAGATCCCAGTTACGTTTGCCCTTCTTTCAGGCAAACTATGTCCAGCTGGCCTTGCTGCAACCTCCTAACTGATGTGGCTGCGCATCCACTGTACCCAGGGTCTCAAGTCTGAAAACTGCACACCTCAGCTGAAGTAGTATAAGGCACCTTTTGTGGTACTTTATGTGCCTTTTCTGATACATATAACACAAAGCTGAGACAAGGGACTCATTTTATTACAATGTGAAATTTGTCCATGAGAATTTCTTATTCTTTTGTGAAAAAGTGTGAAATTATTCACAAGGAGACAGATTATATGGTCTGAAGAGAAACCAGAGTATGACAGATTAAAACAGAATACATCCCTGGAAACAAGACAAGAGAGGCTTGGGGTCTTAGTCTCCTTCTGCATTATCACTGCTTTTAGTGAAACCACTGATCTCGTGGAGGAGTAGTTAATCTGCAGTACTGCAGTTAAGACTCTGCTCACAACTTGAGCTTGATCCCAACACGTTCGGGTAATTGGCTCAAGGCTGACTCAGAATCCCATCCTTCCTAGGTCAGTAAACTGAGAATGCAGCTCGCTGGGGGGGGGCAATGTGTAGCCTGCATAATTACATTTTCAACCACCCAGAGAGTGTTTCAAGCACTATGAGGCAGTATATAAGCAGTACATTTTGCTTGCTTTGAAAGCAATGGTATGCAAAGGATGCGTTTCTGTTTCTCCACAATTAGCATTCAGGTGCAGAAGCAATTTCTCTGAACTCTCATCTCTCAATGGGATGCACATTCACACATGTGAATCCCAACAGCCAAAGTTGCAACAGATCTATGAAGTGACATATACAGCTGCCTTATATTACATTAAACTACTTATCCATTTAGGTCTGTGTTGTTTATACAGGTAGGCATTAGCTCTCCAGCGTTTCAGACAGGCGCTCATCCCGGTCTATATCCTGAGCCTGAAATTTTCTCAAAGTTCACTACAAATTGAGCACTAGCTGACTCCAGCTTGATAACAACAGCAATTCCTAAGGGGCAGCAATGGACAAACATGTCTGCTTTGCATTCCACCATGCTCCCATGTTGTCCCAGCACCTCACCCTGTTTGCGAATTTTCTTTAAAGTCCACTCGTATGCATTTGCTCACTCTCCCCAATATACACATTTTCTGGCATGCATTTTCCTCCACCCTTTGTACACAACTGTCTGGAAGATGCACATTTCCACCCCCTCTGTGTGTTTTTGCCCATAGAACTGTATCACAACATTCAGGCAGTGCAAAAACAAAAGACAACTGCCTTCCAGTCAGGCGTATTCGCTCAGGAAGCAGTCAGACTCTATTAAAATACAGGAATGTCCCCTCTTGGAAATGGCTAACTTTCCCTTCCTCTGAGAGTCACCACCAGAACAAGCCTGTTAGGCTACTGGTGAGATGAAATACCTGTATGACAGAAGAAGGGAGTATGTCGAATGGCAGGTGGTGTTGCTGTAACCCATGGCGAAGGCAGAGACATGTTTCCTTACCCTTTCCGAATGACAACAATGATGGCCCCCAAGAGGATGATCAGTACCACCAGCCCTCCAGCGCAAATGCCTAGGATGAGCCCCATCTCCTCTGAGTGTTGGGACACTTCCAGGGGACGTTTGCTTTCTTTGCAGGCAGCTGTAGGAGACAAACACAGGACAGATGGGTCAAAAACAGAAATTGCTCTGACCTGCTTTACTGGCATAAATAAACCAGCACTTTCTTCCCTTCGGTCATGTACATTGAGGCTGAGGAACTCCCTCCCTTCAGCCCAAGAGATTCTGCAACATCCACATGATAAAGGCAGTACATATGCTGGGTAAAGGGGTTTTGGACACCTTTTATATAAAATTTGTTTATTTAGGATCATATGTAGTCCCCCTTTCCTCCAGTGAGAGGATCCAAGGCAGCTCATAATGTTAAAACAAGCAATATTAAAAGACAATAAGTTACAGATTAAAAAGCAATTAAACACGCAACAACGAAAACCCATTAATTAAAAAGTATTTAAAAGTTTAAAAATGTAGAAAAGCAAAGAAACCAGGATCCAGGGACTCAGTCCTGGTTACTAAAAGCCTGCCTGAAGAGATGGGCCTTCAACAGTTTTGTTGAAACCCTTCTAGTTACTTGCCCATAGCCCATATTGGCCACAAAATCAACCTTTGATTTTTCAAAGTCAGCTACTCAGCAATAATAACATGCAGGAACGTGTACCATCATGTTCTGTAGGAATAGTCTCAATTCACTTTTTTCTGCTTAATAAATCTGATCTTGGTGAATACACTTTCTTTCAAAATTTCAAATAATGTCCCTCAGAACAACATTCTCAGTGGAATGTTAGAATTTCCAACTTTAACACATTTCCAACTTTAACTAGTATCATGCAGGCCTCCCAAAAATCTGGGAGAACAATTAGTAGAGCTACTTGTTATACGAATCTCAGGTTTTGCAATGTGGTCAAAGTATCAGGCTGGGACTGGGGAGGTCCAGGATCCACAGAAGTATGAGACTCACTGGTGACCTTCAGCTATCTACTGTCTCTCAGCCTGTGCCACCTAACAAGGCTGTTGTAAAGAGGAAGAGAGCTATGAAGGCTACCTTGAGTCATTGGAGGAAAGAGAGCAATAAACAAACTAATAATTGAATAAAAATAATGTAAAATTGCAACATTTTTGTGATTGGTGAATAATTCATCAGACATGATATACCGTATTTGCTGGTGTATAAGTCGACTGGGAGTATAAGATGCCTCCCCCAACATTCCCACTCAGAATGTAGAGTTTGTTATATACTTGCTGTATAAGACTACCCCCTCTTCCGCATGCGTGATTCTGCTTTGGCTGCATCATGGGGAGAGTTCCTTTTGCCCCTTTTGGTTCCTTTTCGGAGGCAGCAGCCATGTGGTCGCATCTCAAAATGGCTGCCACCTCTCTGCTGTTCCGACAGCTGTTCAGCGCTAGAGTCAGGCTGTTCCCAGGCTAGGAGCTGGGCTCTACTGGGTCTTACTACCAGGTAAGTGACTTCACTGGAAAGAGGGAGGGTTTGCTAGACATGCACCTGGCGTACAAGACGACCTCCCACTTGGAGGCATGTTTTTCAGGGCCAAAAAGTCATCTTGTACGCCGGCAAATAAGGTAGATTTGAAAGGCAATGGGCATTTTAAACATATAAAGTATTCCGTACGAACTTGCCCCAGATCAGTTCTAAGAATCATGTTTGTTTGTTTAATTCACTCAAGAGAATGAGAATAGGCATCCTTCAGTCTCAAGAGACTATAGTAACATGCTCTGTATGGAGGACTTGGAACAGCGTCTAGTGAGGCTGAGAAGGCCAATTTGAGAGTGACAATTCCTTCCACACTGAGGACAAATACAATCTGTACCCCGTCTAGCTCCCTGATTTTGCTGCTTTCGTGACTGCCTCTTTGCCTCAGCCTGCTGAACAAGTGACTCTTCAAATTGGGAGAGGCCGTGATGCACCGCTTGCCTCCAGGCTGAACGCTCAGATGTCAGGGTTTCCCATCTGTTGAGATCCATTTCCAAGGCCTTTAATTCACTCACCCTGTGACCATATGACCTTTAGGCATGCTGTCCTTTATGACACAGCATCTGACATTACTGTACCTGGGAACAGACCACTAAAATCTTCAGCCTCCCTCAGGGAAATCTGGCAGGCCCTGACTTGGCATGCTGGCCTTTGCCATTGAGAGCAAGACAGAAAAACCAATCAGCCACTGCCTGTGGGTACAAATTTAACTGACTACGCCTTGCAGTATGTTCCTGACTCATCTGGGTGGAACACCAGCTACGCCAAGGAGCAAAGAGGAGTGTGTCCTTCTGATGGCTCGGTCTGGAAATGGCCAGACAAAGCGGCACTCCCGCTCACGGCGTATACTCAGCCAAGCATATTCACTGCCTGTTTAATGTTCTAGTAAACATTCCAATTCAATCCCACATTAAAATAAAACATACAAACACTCCCCAAAACCTAGCCGCTTGGTGTCCTGAAACAAAGGAACCATAAACATATAAAAGAGACAAATTATGTACTCCCCATCAGCAAAACAAAAACCCACTAAGCTTGTTAAAAAAATCCTTTCTCTTAGTGCTATTGCACAAATATATTTTCTTGGAGAAGTGGTAGTTTTAAGTAGAATCCAGTTTTCACAAGGAGATATTCATGTAGGGCTATGCTGAGGCATTGAACAGAAAACACAAAACAGGTTTTAAAACATCAAGCAGCAATTGCACAATACACCCAAGCTAAGCATTGTTTGAGTCATGACTAGAGATGGGCATAAACCCACAAAGTGGGCTGGTTTGTGGTTTTGTGCCAAAACAAAATGAAGCTCTCAGAAGGGAAGCAGGCAGGCTTGTCTCTGTCCACGTGCTGGCCTAAATCGGCATGGCGGCGCAGCGCTGGCACAACCGGAGAAGGTAAGTCCACCCCCCAAGGCACCAGCCAAAAACTGGACTGGTTCACAGTTCGGTTTAATGCCCATCCCTAGTCACGACACAGTCATTTTTCTTTTCTGATGAGATGACCTCTGAATGGCCATAACTGTGCGCACTACAAGCTTCCAGTAAAATTCTCAGCAGAACTTGGACAGATACTTTTTAAATGCCAAGTTTCCAGTAATCACCCCAAAGTGATAAACATTGAATACAATTATACTTTTAAAAAAACTCTTAGTTTCTTTATTATTCCAAAGAAACCCCCATTCTTACCTTTGAAACTACATTTTATAAAACATCAGCCTGCTACAAATCATGTCGCTGTAATACAAAGCACACCTACCACTCAATGGAACTATTAAAGCATCTGAAAACAGTGACAGCTGTGTAAAGGGGTTATGCTAGCCTTCGTACATTACAAATCATAATGTAATGTAGTCTTAGTAATCACAGAAGGAAATAATTGAGAACATCTCATTATTATGACTAGTTACTGACTCCGAGAAGAGCAAATCTCAAAGGGCAATTAAATTCTTGTTATTGATTAAGGGGTGCAAATTTGTTGAGTTCTCACTGAAATGTGAACTCAGCCCTACCTAGTTATAATAATTGCCTTGCCCTAGGGCAAATACTACGAACCAGCCATCTTTAATTTCCTAGTTATGCTCGGATAATATTCGAAAGAGATCACGAGTCAACAATATCTGACACAGTGCCTTCTTTGTGGGACTGATGAAGTTTGTCCTGCGTGACCCCCAAAGTGAGATGGTTTGTCCAGGTCTAGAAACATAGAAAGGATTTTTTTTTACTACACATTCAGGTAGCCTGATAATGATCTCAAACTGAGTTTAATGTTGCATTACAATGTCTCTTGTAACGTGTTCTTTTTCTTCTTTGCTGCAAGAAGGAATAAAACCTCCTTCACTGGTAAACTAAATTGAAACTGTTTGTAGCTTCTACAGCACATTTGTGCCCAAGTGGGGCCTCTGCCAACCTGATTCATGAGCCTCCTAGCCCCGGATGCATCTGGTAATTTTAAAGTCACTCCATACTAACATACGTGCACACACAGTTTAAACAGGATGCTTTGCTACCCCCAATTTAACAGACCAGTGGACAAGATGTGCCACAATGAAGCAGGAAAACGCATGGAAGGCTGCCTTCTCTTCCGTTCTCCAAAGTAACCCATCTGTTCCATGACTCTGTTGCAAGCTATAAAGAATAATTAACACAAGAGCTGTTGCTTTGAAACGCCACGCTGTGCATACTTAGAAGTACTGATATGGCTTGGACGCCTGACTTGTACTCAGATCATCTCTAAGCGATGAGCAACATGCAGAATGCAAAGGGTTTTTTTTCTTGATGCCTCTTTATATTCTGGAACTCTGCTCTGGTTTGCATCCACGGACAAGCGTAGAGGCTTATTCTTGAGCATGCCTTAAATCCTAACAAAAAGAAACAGCAAATCATCCCATAGAACCCAATGCAAAGGAGAAACAAATCTCAGAGAGACAAAAAAAAAAGCAGTGGGGTTATTCTCACAAAAGTACTGTAAAGAATTTTTAGACCAGGAAATATTTGAATGGCCTTCTTCAGAAGAAGAAAACATATTCGACCTGGATGGATTTTAAGAAAGTGCATCTCCAAACTTCAGGAAAGTATAAGATGGGCGATGATTCTCTCAGCGCTTGGAAAATTTACCTTTCTAGACTACAGCTCTTGGAAGAGCTGCCTAAACAACTCTGCAAGTTGCAGTCTAAAACATTAATATTTCTAAGCTTTCATTTCTCCTCCCTCCTGGACAAACTGAATAAAATAACCCCTGCCCTCTACTCTCTTGGTCTACAAATAGGAGAATTTGAAAAGGCCATTAGTCCACAACAACAGAAAAAAAATATTAAACATGGCCAAAACTAATAGCAGAGCAAATCAATGGTTCTTCTCGCTGGCTTTTTCAACATACGTTTGCAAGATCCAAAGCCACCACCTCCCACCCCCTGAAAAATGGGACATGACTTCACAAAACGGAAATTTGTTTTCTTGAAAGATCCATGTTATCCTTTATTTAGCTTTTTTTAACCCAAAACAAATGTTTAAATTCTGCAACAGTCTGGGGTTGTGGATTATCCTGGCGCCTGGGAAAGATTCATTTCCAATTTAAGTCCTAAGTATTTTGATATCAAACAAATGCTTCAACAGAAGAATTTATGAAACCGATTTGTGTTAGAGTTTAGATTTTAGACTTAGATGGGGATGGGGGAATGCCACAGCCAAATCCCATCAGAGTACAGTATTCTGCAGGAATTTAATAGTGACATCACCTCATGATGAGCCATGCATTTCATTAGAAAATCTACAAGACCAGTTAGATTCTTGCTCCTATTCACCTTGCAAATACATTTGACCCAAACTGGCTGTGTAAAAGTGGTTAAAGACTACAAAGGCCACAATGCATTGCAATTGTGGCTTATATCACAATCTATATGTTTATGTCTCAATGACTTAAATATGCTGTTACTTCATAAGTAACTTCATACATGCATTACTTCATACATATATGGCCGCAACCCACAGCTAGCACACACATTTAGTAAGTTACCTTGTATATATAAAATAAAAGGTCAGAAAAGGGTATCTTCTGGAGCTTATGAAAGAGATAAAGAGGCTTACAAGCTGTCCTATCCAAACTCAGAAACTGTTCTGTCCCAACATCAGAACACAAACCTTTGCATCTCTCTTCCTAGATGAGAACAAGGAATTGCACCATTATTTTTCTCACCCCATAAGAAAGCAAGTTATTTTGTTGCCCTCTCAGTAAGAGAAGAAAATGAAACCAAGAAGAACTTTTTGGTACATTGAGCAAAATTGTGCAAAATAATGCTTCAACACAAATAATACAATTTGCACAAGATGATGGTGGTTGCTGCTTTTTTGCATGAACCTTTAAGTATCAGAAGCAGTGAAGGGGGGTGTTTCTACCTCTTGTTCAGTGCTTCATGTTAGTTGGCCTTTGTTCTATGTCTCATTTTAATATATATGCTTTATTTCTCAAAGAATAAGAACATGAGCTTTTCACAGGTAGTTTGCAGAAGTTCAGAGACCGTGACAAGCTAAAAATGCACTCCTCCTTTCACTCTTGCCTGGAAGCAAAGAATGGAATTCTGAAGTCATGATCAAGGTGTCTTGTCAAGCTAAGAAACAATAAATTGACAGGAATGAAGAATTTAATGTATGTTCTTTAGATCCCAGCAAAGCTCCATATTTCTTTGCATGAAGCAAGTGGGACTTTTCCCAGCAAATGGGACACAGATGCCAAGTCGACTGCCCTATAGGTGTGGTTTAGAGCCAGCCCTACAATTAGACAGAATGAAGAAGCCATCCCAGAAATTATCATCATTATTTTAGAACTGGAGAGGTGGAAGGGATCCTATGGATCAAGTCCAGCCTCTGTCAAAAAGACATAAGGAGGAACTGAATTCCCAACCTCTGGCTGCGCAGACAGATACCTAAATGACTGAACTATTCGGAAAGCTTATTTGAGAATCTTTAAAGATTAATATAGTAAGTTATTGAATGTAACAGTGGGCACGTGACTTATTCCAAATTAATTAATTAATTATGTTAACTTCTATGCTGCCTTTTTCTAGCTCACAGGTCATAAAACAAACAAAAACTTAAAACAAGTCACAGAACCCATTATAAAGTTATTAAAAACGTAGCGGTGTCCCCTGCTTTGACCACTAGCAAACTATATTTCAGTGGGGTGCTCCCATCATGGTTATGAGCCCCCAATCTGCCTTAGCTACCGTTCCTAATCAATAATCTATGAAAACAAACACCATTATTATTAGTAGTAGTAGTAGTAGTAGTTTTATTTGTATACCGCATTTCTCCCAACAAGGGACCTAAAACGGCACACGGCATTGAAATCAACACAATTAAAAACACAATAAGTTAAATATTAAAAGTTAAATGTTGCATTACTGGCAACAATGGACAGATCAGAAAGGCTAATTTGTAGTGGTTGAACTAAGCAATATATAAAATGGAGGTTTACCTTTCCGAGCAATTCGGATGCAATTCAGTCTTGTTTCCTAAAGAAAGAAGAAAAAGACACAGTCGTTTTATGTACCCATCAAGAGGATTTGCTCTGTTCTGCTCTAGAACTGAAAAGGGGAAATAATACTCTACCAAAGTCATCTGTGAGCTTTCCTTCCCATTTCTACTTTGCATAGCATAGTAAATAGAGGCGAAACGAATAAATCAATCAATGCAATCAAACCTAGATTTATTATGGCTGCTAAGTGATGGGAAACATAAGGGATAATGGTTACAGTTGCTCTTCTAGAAAATCAAGCTTTGTGGTTCATGCCTAGGATGAGCTGAACAGGAGAAGGAAGAGAAAGTGTATACTTGTAACTGGAAGGCATCAAACACCTTTACCTTATCTCTGTAATAAAGGAAAGTTCAAGGTTGGACTGAGTTCACTCCCTGACTGAACAGAATTAACCAGAAGAATGGTTTCAACTGAGTGAAGGGAAGGAAGAAGTTACTCTCTTCTTTGTGAAAGCAGATTTGCAGATCTTCTGGAAGGGTCAGGAAAGTATTTGGGTATAAAAATGGAGATAGAAGTAACTTAGTTTAGCCAAGTTATCTTCTAGCAGAATGCTTTGCTCATCTCCTGGTCTGCTACATGACATGCACTCTGTATATGCTCAGGGACTATGCTGCAGCTATGCCAGGATGCAAGTATAGATTAACTAGTTTTCTAATTTTGTTCTGTTGGACTGTTCTGGGATTGTTCTTACCTCAAACCATTTTATGACCTATTTTGCTGTACAAGCCTTCTGATTATTTTGTAACAGTTGAAACTGCTTTTAAGTTTTACATTTTTTAGCCACCTTTAATAAAACACACAATTTTACAGCTGTTTGGTTCTTTGGGGGCTGAGAGGGTTGGTGATATTAAAATCAGGCTTGTTTCAAACATCTACTGGGGTCCTGTATGCTTTGTCGTATTTTTAACATTCCTATCTTGCAGGGTGTTGGAGTTTTATTTGCAACCTTGTGTGCTATCTGTGGTTTGTGTGACTGGGAAGGATTTTTCTGGGCTAGGGTCCGTTCTCTTTTTCTTTCTGTCCTGGATTAGTAGCAGGTGCTTTGTTTCCTGTTGATCTGTTTAATTGATTTCTAAGTATGTATGGAGTAAAGAAAGAAGCATACACAAGTCTGTAACTTCAATTGACTGTAAGTAAATGAATGTTTTTTTTATTCTTTCTCCTATAAATGTCTCAGAGTGAGTTACTGAGATTTTAAGTGCCAATTAATGAGAAAAAGGGATGAACTCTGTGGAACCTGTGGCTATTCTCCTCTGTGGATCTCTGTACTTCTAGTGCATAGCAAAAAGGAATTGTACCAGAAATTCCAAACTCTGCAACACTGGGTTGGTGTGAGAGTCACAGTGTTTAACCCTTTGGATTTTTAGTAACTCATCCGAAGCACTGCTTAGTTAGAGCAGACTGAGGTACTGAGCAGAAAGATCCTAGTCATCAGTACATTTGGACCTCCTGGATTTTACCCACACCAGGACAGTTAAGATAATATGGCTGAGTGATTAATGTGGACCTATCTGTCCTGGACGTGGTGGCACTGTGGGCTAAACTGAAGAAGCCTGTGCTGCAGGGTCAGAAGACCAGCAGTCATAAAATCAAATCCACGCAACGGAGTGAGCTCCCGTCGCTTGTCCCAGCTCCCGCCAACCTAGCGGTTCGAAAGCATGCAAATGCAAATAGATAAATAGGGACCACCTCGGTGGGAAGGTAACAGCGTTCCGTATCTAAGTCGCACTGGCCATGTGACCACGGAAGATTGTCTTCGGGCAAAACGCTGGCTCTATGGCTTGGAAACGGGGATGAGCACCGCCCCATAGAGTCGAACACGACTGGAAAAAATTGTCAAGGGGAACCTTTACCTTTACCTTTATCTGTCCTGGAGAAACCTTGACATTAGCATCTTGAAAATCTCAATATATTTTCAACATTAAAAGTCAGGGTGGGCAACCACTGTTACAGTAAGGCGTCTAGTCCCCAGAGTAAAATATGCCACACACAGAGGAAGCACAAACTTTAGATACAGAAGTTCCTAACAGCCAAAATCTTGCTGTGCAACTACATGAACGGAACTCAAGTGTGCATGTGCAACAGAGCTGAGCTAACATCGAGGCAGAAGTGCTATCCCCAAAGCACTTCTGCCAGCACATCTCACAATTCACAGCAAACACAATACACTAGCTTTATGGGCCCACAGCATGGGAAAGGGATAATCATTCAGCAAATGAGAAGACACTTTGCACGCAAAAGTCCCCAACTTCATATTCCAGTATCTACGGGTTTGTTTGATTAAACAAAAACACAACTCAGGTTGCAAGGTTGGAAGACATTTACAGAATACACCAGAGACCTACTGCCAAATTAGTGGCAGGTAGAGCAATCGGATGATATAATATTAGACATTCTAATATATTCATTAGAGATGGATTGTCTGTTTCACTCTCTATAGTGTTTATACTTAGTACTTCCACTTCGTTTCTTGCATAATTTTATCAGTTTTTTTCAACTCCACAAAAATTGCATGCATAAAAAATCATAGCCATTTTGTACCTTCATAATAAATGCCTTTTTTGCATAATGTTTTCCTGAGCATATGCACAGTAATGTGCAATTTATCTGAATGTATACATTTTTGTATGCATTTCAGATCAGAGAATAATACCACAACATTTTGAGATGTGGTCAAACTGAAGCATAATTGGGATGTAGATCACACATAAAGTTTCAAAGTGAAAATTAGTTTGATTTGTATAAAACTGTGAACCAAACAACATTCTCTTCTGCCATTCTATTCAGCTAAGTGGAATTTGGTGCTGTTTGATCCTGGAATGAGTTTCCCAGAAGAAAATTTCAAGCAGCACACAAACTGTGAGTAACATCTTAAAGTATGAAGAGTATGAACTTCTGGATAGCTCAGTGGTTTAAGTATCTGGCTGTGGAGTCAGAGGCTGGGAGTCTGGTTCCCCATGGTGCCTCCTTGACAGGGGCGGGATCCAATGTTCCGTAGGGTCCCTTCCAACTCTGCCGTTCTATTATTTATCTATATTTCAGAGAGAGGCTTAAATGACAACTTCTCCCTTGAGAGTGGCTTCATTAGAGATCCAGTTGTTTGGGTGAAGTGGGTGATCAAAAGTGTATGGATTCTGTTGACTGTTGCTTTACTTAAATGTTGTATTAAAAATAAATTGTTCATCAAAGCAAAATTAAACACAGGAAAATTTCCAAAACAGTAGAAAAGGAGTCTTGTGTTTAATGCAGGGGTCTTCAAACTACAGTCCACGGGCCACATCCAGCCCACCTAGTCTTTTTATCTGGCCTGGCGGCCAATTGGAAAACCTGAGGTCTCTAGGGAGGAATCGCCATGCATTTCCTGTTTGGTATTGGCTGTAATTCTTGTTTCTCTTTGTCCCTAGTGTAGCTTTTAAAATGAATATTTAGGGGCCACCAGGTTTTTCAGGTCCCCCCCCCCCAAATCTGCCATTCTTAAATATCACACAATTCTTTTCAATTACTTTTCAGTTCCAAAATCACCTCTTTCCCAGACAATTTGTCCCGTTGGTTGGGATATCGAGTGCAAAAAATAAAATAAAATAAATAGATATGCTTATTTTCTCTTATTGTGTAAAATACTGTATGCATAAGCAGTTGCTGGTTTAAAAAGAAGCCCTCATATGTTACATATCTGACATCCATTAAGTATTGTGAGCTTAATAAGTCACTTATCTAAGTGCACATCTATCACTCATAATATTTTAGGGATCAGGACGAAGCTGTATGGGTTTCTTTTATTGATAAAACAAACAAACATCAGGGACACAATCCTGATGGTTCAAAGGGTCTGGAAAAGAGGAATTGCTGCAGCTGGCGTCCTTTCTCTGAGAGAAGTCTGTTCCAGATAGTGAGAGGGCATCAGAGAGGAGACTAGGGCTATAAAGTCAGGGGAGGCTTTAATCATCATCATCAGCAGCAGCATCTTAAAACTGCAGGACTGGAAGGGACCTTATTGGTCATGGGGTCCAGCCCCTGTCAAGGGGACCCAGGGGGGGATTTGAACTCCCAACCTCTAGCCAGAGACCTAACTGACTGAGCTATCCAGTAGTTCATTAAGGATCATCAACGTCTTAGAACTGCAGGGTTGGAAGGGACCCATAACTTTCCACTTAAGAAAAAAAAATCACCCCTATCAAGTTAAAAAAAGTTCTTTTTAAAACTTGATCCATTCATTCATATCTTTTTCAAACTATAGTCCACCCCAAAACAGTCTGAGGGACAAAGCACTAGCCCCTTGTTTAAAATGTTTGAGGACACCTGGTTTAATGGGTCTAGTCCTAAGTAAGCAAAGCGCCTTTCTATTTAGAATCATAGAAAAGTTAAGTTGGAAGGGGCCTACAAGGCCATCAAGTCCAACCCCCTTCCCAATGCAGGAATACAGTCAAAGCATATGTGCTAGGTGATTATCTAAGTTTTTCTTGAATGTCTCCAGTATTGGAGCGCTCACCAACTCCAGAGGTAACTGGTTCCACTGTCGTACTGTTCTAACAGAAAGTTTTTCTTGATATTCCACCGAAAATCCAGTTTCCTTTAACTTGAGCCCATTGTTGTGTGTCCTCTACTCTACAATGATCGAGAGCAGATCTTGCATTTCCTCTATATGACAGTCTTTCAAATATTTGAAAAGTGCTATCATATCACCCCTCAGTCTTATTTTCTCAAGTCTAAACATGCCCAATTCTTTCAGCCTTTCCTCATAAGGCTTGGTTTCCACCCCCCTGCTCATCCTTGTCGCCGTCCCCTGAACTTGTTCCAATTTGTTAACTTCCTTCTTGAAGTAGGGTGTCCAGAACTGGACACAAGACACAAGGTGAGGCCCAACCAGTGTTGAATAGAGGGGGCTAGCATCTTGTGGGATTTGGAAACTATACTTCTATTAATGCAGCCTAAAATAGCATTTGCCTTTTTTTGCAGCCACATCACACTGTTGGCTCATATTTAGCTTGTGATCTATGAAAATTCCAAGATCCTCCTCACTTGTTGTTTTGCTGAGCCTGGTATCCCCCATCTTATGCAATTGGTTTCTTTTTCCGAGGTGCAGTAATTTGAACTTATCCCGGTTGAATTTCATTCAGTTGCTTTCGGCCCAGTGCTCCATCTTATCAAGGTAATTTTGAGTTTTGTTTCTGTCTTCTAGGGTATTAGCTATTCTGCCCAATTTGGTATCATCTGCAAATTTGACAAGCATTCCCTGCACTCCCTCATCCAAGTCATTAATAAAAAATATTGAAGAGCACCGGGCCCAGGACTGAGCCTTGGGGTACCCCACTTGTTACCTTTTCCCAGTTAAAGAAGGACCCAGTTAGAGAAGGACCCATTAACCATCACCCTCTGAGTACGATTCTGTAGCCAACTGCATATCCATCTGACACTTGATCTATCCATCCCACACCTAGTTAGTTTGCTAATCAGGATATTATGGGGCACTTTGTAAAAAGCTTGGCTGAAGTCAAGATATACTACATCTATAGCATTCCCTCTGTCTATCAGGGAAGTGACCTGATCAAAAAACAAGATCAAATTAGTTTGGCAGGATTTGTTCTTCACAAATCCTTGTTGGCTTCTAGTTATTACCGCATTGTTTTCTAGGTGCTTGCACAATGACTACTTTACGATCTGGCCTGTAGTTCCCAGGTTCCTCTTTTTTGCCCTTTTTGAAGATAAGGATAACATTGGCCCTCCTCCAATCCTCTGGCACCTCACCCATTTCCTGTGTTTTCAAGAAAATAATGGATAGCAGTTCTTAAGATTTCTTTAGCCAGTTCCTTCAGTACTCTCGGATATTTGAACTTGTTCAAGGTGGCAAGGTATTTCTTGACTATTTGTTTATCAATCTCCAGCTGCAATCCTGCTCCCCCCCCCCCACTTGCACTTCCAATTTGTATGTAAGTTCATAGTCTGTCTTATGGGAAAGACTGAATTAAAACAGGAATTGAGCATCACTGCCTTTTCTTTGTCCTCTGTTATTTTTCCATCTCCATCGTGGAACTGTACCACTACAGTGGGGTCTCTACTTAAGAACATCCCTACTTAAGAACAATCCAACTTAAGAACAGCTCCATTTGCTAAATTTTGCTTCTACTTGAGAACAGAAATCCAAGATAAGAACAGGAAAAAAAACCTTTCCTGCTCTTTTTTTAACCTTAGGTCAACTTAGGTTAAAAAAAGTTCTCCCCCTAGTGGTAGAGTACGTATTAACCAGCTTTGCATTAGTTCCTATGGGAACTAATGCTTCAATGTACGAACGCACCTCTACATAACAAAAAAAACCAGCCAGAACGGATTAATTGGTTTTCAGTCCATTCCTATGGGAAATTTGGCTTCAACTAAAGAACGTTTCAACTTAAGAACACCATTCCAAAAAGGATTAAGTTCTTAAGTAGAGGTTCCACTGTAGTTTCTATGGACGGAAAAGAGCAGATACGGATTAAATGGTTTCCAATGCATTCCTATGGGAAATGCAGATTCAACATAAGAACTTTTCAACTTGAGAACCACCTTCCAATACGGATTAAGTTCACTGTATGTCTTTTGTTTGTCTTTTGCTACTCACAGACCTCACGCCTATGACTACTGACACCTAGAGAAGGCTGCGAAGCATCAAAAATAAATTGGACCTTCTCAGTCATGACAGCCTCTGTGTGGAACGCCCTCTCACAGGAGGTATATGTCAGGCAGCCTCCCTCTGAATCTTTAAGAAGCTCCTGAAAGCAGGGTTTTTAAGGAAGACTTTGGAGAGGCCTTCCTCAATTAATGGGACAAAGTGTGATCGTGTCCAGTAGAATCCTTTGGCAGTTCCTCATTTTTGGCAGGAAATAAAGTAGGAGATGTATTAACTGAACTCATGATTTGGTTTTTATTTGTTTCTGACTTTTCTGTAATGATTTCAATTGGATCAAAACAAGACCACTCCGGCAACAAGCCATAACTAGGTGATATAAATTCACGTCCACTGTCCTGGTAACTTATTGGGGTGCTGGGCCAAACCGTTCTTTGTCGGTGGGTCTCTGAAGCGGTGCGCTCCTCACCGCACAGATTGTCCTGCAACATGAGTGTCTAGCCCAGTCACCCTCCTGGGGTGGTTGATTGTAGGTGGAATCTGGACTGATCACCTTCTTTCCTTGGCCTTGCACACACGGGAACATGATGACCGTCCGTCCACTCCCGAGTTTCCACCACTCTCTCTCTCTCTCTCTCTCTCTCTTCGTCTCTGGAACTGGTAACAGTCCTCCAACTTTCAAGTTCGGGAAATCTTTCAGTAAATCACATGCCTTTTCATAACCACTATCATGCTTACTTTCTTCCTTCTCTCTCATTCCCTCTCCTTCCAGCTTCCTCCTGAACCATTGTTCTCCCCTCACATTTAGACTCTCCTCCTCCCAGATTGACATCTTTTGCTCCTCCCCTTTTCCTTTCCTCCTCCACCAGACATATTTCAACCTTCCCTTTTTCCTTTTTCACCTTTTCTATCTCTCCCAACATACTGCATTTCAGGTATTTTCAAGTCATCGCCCTCTTTTTCCTCAATTATATCTTCTATTACCAAGGATGGCTCACTTTCCTTTATCTCTCCTTCACACAGAGGGTGAAAGAAGAAGAATATTGAACGAGGAACAAAAGGAAGGAAGGAAGGAAGGAAGGAAGGAAGGAAGGAAGGAAGGAAGGAAGGAAGGAAGGAAGGAAGGAAGGAAGGAAGGAAGGATGGAAGGAAGGAAGGAAGGAAGGGGAAGGGGAAGGGGAAGGGGAAGGGGAAGGGGAAGGGGAAGGGAAGGGAAGGGAAGGGAAGGGAAGGGAAGGAAGGAAGGAAGGAAGGAAGAAAGAAAGAAAGAAAGAAAGAAAGAAAGAAAGAAAGAAAGAAAGAAAGAAAGAAAGAAAGAAAGAAAGAAAGAAAGAAAGAAAGAAAGAAAGAAAGAAAGAAAGAAAGAAAGAAAGAAAGAAAGAGGATCGGTGGAACAAAGGAAGGAAGGAAGACACATCTATTGAATTTGGCCAGTGCAAAGGAAGAATTATGTTTCACTTCATTTTTTAAAGAATGTATCTAAATGCCACAAGGTCTTTATATTCAGGACAAGAGAAATGTGAGGTTTACAACATGTGAATGTGGCAGGAAGAGAAAATTGATAGATTCTCCCATCTCTAATGACACACACTGCTTTCTGTGTAAATTAGTATAAAAGCAGGCCATTAAATTGTAATTCGATCATTTGTCGTTATAGACACATTTGCAAACGAACATGCTTGGCACTAAATTCTCACGGATAAAAGGGGAGAACATTACCCCCCCCGCCAGGTTGACAGAGCTCTCCGCCAAGCCCTTCAAATCCTACAAGCGCAGCAGTGCCTCAGTCCCATACATCTGGAGTTTTGGGAAGTCCCTCCCACCAAGCAGAGGAACCATTTGTCACTATCTTCTTCCCAGCCTTCTGGGCAATCTCATCTGCCAAAGGAGTCCCTGAAGGCTTCTCCCTGTATAGCTCGTATGCCAGCCAAATGACATGCTAATAACACAACTGTGGCAGATAAAAATGAAACAAATGAGCATAATTTTCCTTAATGTCTATCTGTTATGATGGTGCCATTTGGAATATTCTGGTGCTGAAGTTCATAAGAACCAGACTGCATCCATAAGGAGGACGCTGGGAAGAATTTCGGTCGGAGAGAAAATCAATCTAAGGCAACTCCTTGCAGCTGTTCCATTCTCCCTGCAGGTGGACTGTGAAATCAATTGCCTCTGTCATTTGTCACTGAGTCGGGCACATGAGAGCCAAAACCAAGTCATAAGAAGAGACTTGCTGGATTAGACAAAGCTTGTTATCTGCCGCAGACAGTTATATCCGTTTGATACCACTCTGTCCTATAGAATTCTGGGACTGGCAGTTTGGTAAGGTGTTAAGAATTCTGTGATAGTGACCTATTGCGCACTCTCATGAACAGAATATTAAGCACCTCCCTATAACCAAATTTTAGAATTATTTAGGATGCAGCCACAACACCAGACTGTAAAGTGTAAAGTGGTACCAGACTGATTAGGGGTATCTACACCCCTCTGTAAGGACAGATCCTGAAGCTGAGGCTCCAAGACTTTAGGCATCTCATGGGAAGAGAAATCTCCCTGGAAAAGACTCTGATGTTGGGAAAGTATGAAGGCAAGAGGAGAAGGGGACGACAGAGGATGAGATGGCTGGACAGGGTCATCGAAGCGACCAACATGCTTCCACCCACCCACCAGAGCTACCTCTTAAGATTGTTATGAAGACAAACTGAGAGAGCTGTGTATATTACCTGGAGCTTCCTGAAGGAAAGTTAGCATATCTCTCAAAGAGAGAGAGAGAGAGAACTACCATTCAAAGCCACACCTTCTATTTTTGCCAGCTGTCTGATAAGACACAGAAACGTATTTGTGGGGGAAATTTCCATACAGCTCTACTGGCGTCTGCTGCTCAAATCCTAACTCGATACTACCAACTTCATTCAGTTGGGTCAGAGAAGAACTGCTGGAATGCACCAGTTCAAGGCATAGATAATTCTCTTGAGGGAACCCCTATGATTCCGGCAGTTATCTCAAAAAGCCTTTGCCGAGGCACGTAACAGATTCTTGGATTAGTCAGGTCACATTTATTTCCTCTGTGAAAGCTGAGTTACCAAGGAAAGGATAAACTTTATTCTCAGTCATAACAGGACAATAAACCCTGTGAGGGGAGCTCAAGGGGACAGGAAAAGCTATGGGTTCTCAGAGGACATCTCCTTGTGTTGAGAGATGTGAAGAGGCCACTGCAGGGAAGGGTGCCAAATGGAGCATTGTCTGCTGAGATGTTCTTTGCCAGCTGCCTAGCCTTTTCCACCTCCAGTCCTGCTCTAAGAAACCCCATGAGATTGCTTTTTCCCCCTCCAGGGGCAGAAAAAGGAAGGATGTTTCTGATCATCAAGCAGGATCATCACTGGCATGTGAATGCATGAATGAGCTGAATGTTGCCCTCCCCAGATAGCTGAATTTAAAGTCCTGTCAGGCTTATCCAGAGAGCTGATGATAAGGAATACTTAGAATTGCAGTCCAACAACTTCTTGGGGGCCACAAATTACCCACTCTTGGACCAAGGCAAGAGGCTGTAGCTCAGTAATAAAGAGTTCACTTTGCCCATGTGAAGAAGAGGCACCAGGATAATGGGATATCTCAAAGCCAAAGCCTATAAGCGATTGGAATGGCTGGCTATGCTTAGCCAGGAGAAAAGAAGATTAAGAGTATAGCTGTAGGCAGGCAAATCTTTGTTTTTTGGACTTCAACACCCAGAATTCTCCAAAAACACATCCTTGCAGATCCCTACATTTCATGCACCTAGAGAATGGCCAACCTTTGAAGCTTCATGGGCTTCCCTAATGCTTGCATCATGTTGTTATTAAGGAAGGAAGGAAAGAAGGAAGCAAGCAAGCATCAAGTTGTCATGGGGCTTCCTGAGAGTCATAGTTCTTCAGAAGGTGCCCCCTATCAAGCTTAATGGGCAGTGAGACCACAACTCCTACTATCTTCCAAACCTATGAGGGCCTGGGTCCCTGCTGGCTGGTCCCATAACAGCAGGAGTGGTTGACTTCCTGGGTGTGGAAGACACAGTAAGTTCTAAAAGTCTATTGGGCTTTTTTAACTGCATAAATTTAGCTTAAAAGGCCAACTCATGAAAGTAATGTTGATACCTGTAACTAGTTTCTTCCAATGGCAATGATCACTAATTACCTTTTACTGATACATTTCACCTGACAAGAATGGAGGGCGGGGTGTGGAATCAGTTGGCCAAAGATGTATCAGATGCCTGCCCCACAATATATTCATTGTTTCTTCTCTAGTTTGTGAAAGACCAGTAGCATCTTAGAGTGCCTCCTCAAGGTGCTAAAAGAGCAAATTTAAGGGCGGCCAAGCACTCTATAGGGCTACAGTACTAGAGCACATACTCAGTGCTTCCATTAAGATAGAATGCGCTCTGTGTGCGTTTGTGTGTGCGTTGATGAGGGCACGTGTTTGCATGTACCAGCTTACACATGATGGCGCATATGCTTATGTATGTTCAATCCATAACCAGAATAATTTTTTCGAACTTATGGATCATCATACAGAAGCCTACAAATATCAGCGCTGTGCAGATGGAGCTTTTGAATTAGGAACATAAGAAATATCTGGTCAGAATGTTTGTCCCTCGAGGGTAAATTCTCTGTGTTGTCTGGCAGCCAGAGCTTGGAAATGTGGCCTTGTAGTTGGCAATCTGGTTCCTTCAGTCCAAAATAATAACATTTCCAAGCTCTCCTGGATGCAGAACACTGAATTATAAGCTGAAATCTTTCCCATTATCTGCTTACTTACTCCTTTTAAACTGGAGATTGTGGGGAAGGAATTAGACACAGGGTCACTGCATGCATAATATGGACTCCAACAACAACTCCTTTCCCAAAAGTTGTTAAATCCTCCTGCAGTGGACAGTGTGGCAGCACTTGTTGCTGCAATAGTGCTGAAGCTGACCAGTTGTTGACTTCAGTCTTGTCCCCTAGATTTGAGACCACTCCAGCATTCATGCAAGAACACCATATACAGTGATGCCTCGCTTAACGACGTTAATTCGTTCCAGCGAAATCGCTGTAGAGCGAAAACGTCATAAAGTGAAATGAAAAAGCCAATTGAAACACATTGAAAACCCCTCAATGGGGTTCCAAAGGGCTGAAAACTCACCATCCAGCGAAGATCCTCCATAGGGGCAGCCATTTTCACTGCCTGTAAAGTGAGGAATCCGTCCAAAAACACAGCGGGGAGCCATTTTAAGCAGCCGGCAGCCATTTTGAAACCCGACAATCAGCTGTTTTTGATTGTCGTAAAGGGAAAATCAGTTCCCGAAGCAGGGAACTGATCATCATTAAACAAAAAAAAACAAACATTTAAAACATTGTTTTGCAATCACAAAAGCGATCGCAAAAACCTAATCGTCAAGCGATTTCATCACAGAGCAGGGCAATCATTAAGCGAGGCACCACTGTAATATGCACATTCACAATGACAGGACATTAATCCTTCTTGAGACAAGATTGCAGCACATCTCAGCTTACACCTGCACGTTACTACTCACCCCTTTGAGGTTGCTCATAGCCTGGAAATAGATGAGATAAGCCTTCTTGGGCTCCAGAGGTGGATTCCAGTAGCCACTGTATGTTTGATTGTCTCCTACAGTGAAAGGCTTGGCTTCCGTGAGGCTGCTGGGTGGAAGCTCAGCTCCAAAGTAGTGAACAGACCCGCGGGACATTGCGTCGTCAAAGGTGAGCGGCACTGGGAAGCACTCCTGACCACCTGCCTCTCGCTTGATTTTCTTGGGCCTGTCCTCTTCCACAACGACTTGGTATGTGCTGGGGACACAGTGAGGAAAGTAGGATAGAGAGAGTAAGAGAAAGATAATAAATGAAATCAGAGAAGGCCAACAAAGCCCTGAGGCTCGAGAACAAAAAGAAGAAGACCACCTGCACACCCTGCAGTTCTTTGCAGAATAAGGAAGAACTTATTTTCTAGCTGCATGGAGCTGGATGACAACATTACAGATGGAAGGCATGCTATCATCCTTATATTACTTCTCATCTAGGGGAACCAATCTTTCCATTTTGGTTTCTCTTCATTTATCTGTTTCCAATTTTACATTCAGAAAAGAAGAAGAAAAATTAAGACCTTTTTCAATTTTGAATTTAGTTTGGTGCAAACGTATTTGATTGATTGATTGATTGATTGATTGATTGATTGATTGATTGATTGATTGATTGATCCCCAATGAGGGGATCACAATAATTAAAACAAGTCAGTCTGAAGTCACAGTAAATTACAGAGCTGAAAATACAATGAAACATAAAATGATAATTTAAAGGATTGTCCATCTAACTTCTTAAGGGAGAGCATTCCACAACCTGGGAGCAGCCACAGAGAAGACCCTCTTGACATTTTTTTAAATATCTGCATGAATTTGTACTTATTTTAAGTTTCTGTATGTATTCTGTGTATTTTGAAAACATATATAGTTTGAACACATTTCAAGAACTGTTTTCACTAATTGCATATATTTGTATTCTTAGCCGCCGCCACCCACAAATACACACATTTTGATTTGGAAAACTCCATTCAATGAAGTTGAAATGTTCTGTTTTGCATAACATAAAATATTTAGTTTGCTTTAAATACCAACTAAACTAATTTTATCCTGACAAACTAACTTAAGACTTCCAAGTGGAAATGTAGAAAAAGTGCATGCTTGTTTCAAAAATGTCTTGAACATAGCATTATTCTAGCACACTTTATGAGAAAGAATGGCTATGGTACTCTTCTTAAGGAATATACCAGGAAAATGACGTGCATGTGATTTTCTGGGTAGCAGTCACTGGCCTCAACAATTCTACTAAAAAATGCAGTAGAAAAACTGAAAAAGACTCAATTCTGCTGCCACCAAGCAAGGCAGTTCCTCTCTCTGTGAACCCAAAAAATAATTTTGCTCCTCCTCAAACACAGAAACACTCCAGTTGCAAATGCTAGGGCAAATTACAAAATACCTTTTTTTTTCCTAAGCCCTACGAGCAAACCAGAATTGTGTTTGGAATGCAAGGGTGCTATTGTGGAGAGCATCCAAGAATAGCTATTACTTATAGCCAGCGATGCTAACATGGCAGAAAGTTCAATAAAGTCACAAAGCTTATGGCTTCCTGAGGTCTGTCTTGACCTGAGCCAATAAGTTATGTAACTAGGAAGGAGACATACTGACTACAATTTGGCCCCCTCATTTATGAAAGATTTAGTGGGTTCCAATGACTTGGTGAAACAGAGTTGTTGCCACCCTTTTCCCCCATAGGAAGGTACCAAATATGGGCCATGAGAGACAGAGTTTGGCTAAGCAGTGTTACAGAGAGACAACTGCCAAAGGTAGGTGCTCAGCTTTGATTGTACTCTGTTGCTGCCAAAACTCAAGGAAGCAAGACTCTTGTCAGACAGGTGCAGAATGGGTGCAGGGACTTGAATTACTCATCCAGACAGCATCCCCCAGGATATCTACAAAAGCAGGGCCTCCCTCTCTGGCACTGAGGGTGCAAACCATGGACAAACACAGAGAAAGCCTGGATGTGAGAAGCTTGTAATTAAAGATGCCAGCTCAGGAACATCTCCTGTCTCTCAGCCTATCTCACAAAGGATAATAACAGCATGTCAGAGGGAACTGTTTAAACATCTGACAAGATTCCCAAGCAGACTTTACACTTTAAGGCAGACACAGGCCTTGTTAAAGCTGCTGTTCCTTTTTAAAACAATAATAATATGCCATTGCAACAAAATCTTCTCTGTCCCAATGAGAAAGTTACCTCAGGTGAGGAGGTGTGGACGCCGGTGGGCGGTCTCTGTTAGCAAGACTGGTAAATAAAGATTCTAATTACAGAGATGAGAATGAAGTGAGCAAGCAACCACATGAGTCTCTATGTCTTTCATGTTCTGGCTGTGGGTGGCTCGCAACAAAAATACTCGCAAAACAGTGCAATTCAGATTTGTAGCCAAGTTCATGTGTTCGGTTGAACTGAAGTCAAACTCAGTGTCAGCCTGCTATTTTCATGTACAAACAAGAAAAAACTGCCCATAGTTGAGATACAAAGTTGTCAGCCTCCATCCAAAACTACCTGTATGGCATGACCTGGGCAAGTCAACATATCCAAGTTTACAGCAGAGAGGATTTAGGCCAAACAGTGCCACATACTATTTTTCTTGGAGGTGCACGCCCAATGATGATACCAATTGCTTTGATCTTCAGTTGAGTTTATTAGCCTGCATTTTTGTTGTTCCTTTTTTTCAGTTATTGTAGTTCACATTTTTTATAATTTTGTTTACACAGAAAATATTTGTTGTTAGTTTATTTGAATGTATTGACATAACTCTAATCAAACTCCCCTTCCCCCTGTTAAACCAGTCTTTTGAAAGAGGGTAGCTAATCAAGAGGACTCAGGTAAACCCAGAACGGAGGCTGAGTCTGGGACAAAGAGATCGGCATGTAGAACAGTTTGCTTGGAAACTGTGGACAATTGCAGGGCTCTGAAATTTACAGATTTTGGGTCCATCTAGATATGACAGAGAAGATTAATGAATTGGAAATATGTATCAGAGGCACGGCATAGGGCATCTAAAGTATTAACCTATCCACACACTTACTCACACCAGGACAGCCCTACCATTAGGCATAGTGAGTAAGTCATCTCAAGTTGCAGATGCCTGAGTAGCAGAAGGAACATTAAGGTAGCATACACATCACTAGAAAAAAAAGAAGCAAAAGAGTGTGCCTATTTGCATTAAAATGCAAATACTTATATAGAGAGATACAAAATAAAAAAATATTTTATGATTTAAATAGAATTACAGTGTATGTCAGTGGATTCCCATTGTACTATAGTGGACAGAGTGATGGAGTAGGACTCTGGAAAATAAGGTTTGAATCCCCACTTCGCCATGGAAGCTGACTGGGGGAGAGGAACTGGTGAAAACACTCCTTAAATATCTCACTAACCTTGAAAGCCTTATTAAAGTCTCTATAAGTCAGTTCTAACTTGATGGCACAGAACACACAAACACATTGTATCTCATATGAGTAGGGAGGACTACGACCAGGTATCTCCCAGGTCCCTGATCTTCTTCCTTATAGGTTTTGATCTTTAAACCAAACTTGTACTGGGCAGTTCTTTGAAAGCCTTTTTAAAAAGACGTGTGGCCACTCTATGAAGCAGTGTGGTGTTGGAAGAGAGATCTATGCACACTACAGAGCCAACCCTGCATTCCCTAAGCTAGGCTGCTATGTCCAATTGTGGTGGAGCATGCTCTCACTGTTGGGGTGCCATTTTGTCCTTCACCTCAGACAATAAAATGTCTTGGTCCAAGCTACCCATCAACAATATCTGCATAGCAAAACACATAATTATTAGCATGATATCAGAATGGTGTCCCCTGCAAGGCAAACATTATGTGTATCTGTGTGTCTAGGTGTGATTACTTTTATTGGGAAAATAAGTGAGTGCAATTAATACTTTTTTAAAGGAAGGGAAAATGACATTAATTCAATTTACAATGGCATCAAAAATTTTAAAAGGTGCATATATTGCTTGAGTAGATGGGATTTCCCATACCTGATTGGGGCACCTCTGCCCTGTGCTGGCCTCAGCAGAACAGTGATGGTGCTCTCTGACTCACCCAGTGGGGAAGGCATGTCCCCATAATCAAAGCTGGGAGCTGAAATAGAAGCCATAGACAGTCATCAAAGGGAGGTATAATTTCAACAGAGAAACTCACAATTGCAGCGCTCTTTTGTCTGCAGATCTGGGGGTCCATGTAGACATAATACATAAGATCCATAAAAAGAATATATATGTGTGTGTGGTTAGGTTAACATTTTAGATACCCATGGCATGCCATGCCACTGATATATATATATATATCAGTGGCATGGCATGCCATGGGTATCTAAAATGTTAACCCAACCACACACTTAGACACACAAAGATAGCCCTACTGTTAGGCAGAGCCAATAAGTCACCTCAAGATACAGGTTCCTGAAGAGGCAGAAGGGATATTAGGTATCATACACATCACTAGAAAAAAGGATGGAGCAAAAGAGAGTACCAACTTGGAAGCCTAGCTATATCAAATATGCAATGGCAAGTGATGTATTAAGCATCCAACAGATAAAGGCTGGAGGAGCTGTGGCTTTCTAAAAGTGGTTGGCCTCCAATTTCCATCAGCCCACTGGGTTAATAGGCCGAAGTATTGAGAGTAGTTCACCAACATGTGGAGGGCTGCAGCCTCCCTGCTCATGGAAGAAGAAGTTGGGAATTCACTTTTAGTTTAAGCTCGAAGGACAGATCCTGAAGCTGAGGCTCCAGTACTTTGGCCATCTCATGAGAAGACTCCTTGGAAAAGACCCTGATGTTGGGAAAGTGTGAAGGTAAGAGGAGAAGGGGACGACGGAAGATGAGATGGTTGGACAGTGTCATCGAAGCGACCAACATGAATTTGACACAACTCCGGGAGGCAGTGGAAGACAGGAGGGCCTGGCGTGCTCTGGTTCATGGGGTCACTAAGAGTCGGACACGACTAAATGACTAGACAACAACAACAAAACTGAATACAGTGCATATGTGGCTGATCTTCCTTCCCACCACTGGGGTTCACACCCACTGGGTTCTTTCTCTTGTGAAATTTCATCCAAGTCCGGCCATCTCACCTAAATCACAGCAAAACAGCCAGGCCTCTTTCGTTGGCAAGGCGAACACCAGCTGTCCCTTGATGCACCCCTGCTTGGAGCATTCCCCCTCTCCCCCAACCAGTGGGTTTCTGTCAACAATTTGAGAAGTCACATCAGGATCCTGGGGAGGTGAGAGTGCCCCACAGGCTTCATTTTTCTGAGTTGTTACTAAAGCTTCTGCTAAAATTGCAATATCATAACATGTGGCATAAACACAACAATACCAAAGACCACAACTAAGACATAATCTTTACAACAGATATTTCTCCCAGATATTTTGGTCTACAAGGCTCACGATACCCACCCAGTGTGACCAACAACTGGGAATGCTGGGAGGAGACAAATTAATTATTTCTTTACTTAATTAAATAAAGGGATAGAAACAAAGTAACAAAATAGATGAATAAACATCAGGAGGGTACCATATTTGGGAAAGCTGTTTTACATAGAACAGTAGGCACGTAGGAGTTTAAAGCTCATCAGAACAAAATCCAATAATAGTTAACAGTAAAATGGAGTGGGGCCCATCTATACTTCACGGGCCAAGATGTCCCTCAGTACCCTGTGAAGGCTGGACCACTTTTAAAAGAGAACGAGATAATTTTATGGAAGACAAGACTGTTGATGGCTTCTGCTCTCAAAAGCTATATATTCTCTTCAGCACCCCAGGCAGTGGGCCTCTGAAAGCCATGTGCCAGAGAACATGAGCAGGAATGTATTACTGTACTCAAGTCCTGCTTATGGGCTTCCCACAGGCTTCTGGCTGGCAACTTTCAGGATACAGAAAATTGGACTGCAGAAGCCTCTCTCTTTTTTTTTCAGAGCTAACTTTTCTCGCAGCCATAAGTTCCTCATGACCAATCGTTAAGTGCTCAGCAAAACAAATAAGTTTTTACTGCCTTCTGAAAAGCGAGCAAAGAACAGGCAATAAATACATATAGGGCTGTGCAGCGAATAAATTGCAAGCCATCATTAACTGCCTCCAGTGCTTTGGCAGAAAGGGAGCATATGCATGTCATACATAAAAATTAAAAGGCAAGATACCTAGGATGGGAAATGACAAGAAATTCCATATAGGTATTGATTGTGGGTTATTACTTCCCTTTAGTGCCACATTATATATCACAGTATTTGAAAACCTAAGACAGAGGCAGGAAAAGACTCCCTTGTTTTCACATCAGCATATTTTGGCAGGCAAACCTATGGCAAACCTTCAGCCCTGGTGATCAAACTAGGGTGTCCCTGCCCTTTTAAAGAAATGTCCTGAGCTTATATTCTGCAAACTGGGATGCATATGGCAGATTTATATTCTTAGATGTAGACTTGGCAGAATCAGTAAATTTGAAGTCCATTGCACTTAAAATACGTGTTTTTATTCTAAGAAGTCTGTCCCATTTTATCTAGGCCTGGCCAAAAACACTTGGCCAACTGAGGTGAAGAATTAAAAAACAGCGTCATCTTCATCAACAACAACAACATTGCAGAACTGCAGAAAAGACCCTACGGATCACTGAGTCCAACCCCTGTCAAGGAAGCACAGTGGAGAATCAAACTCCCAACCACAGCCAGACACCTGAATCACTGAGCTTCTGTATCTGTTTTTAGCAGAGTTAGATCAACACAAGCATCTGGGTGGTTAGTCCCAGTGCAGACCCATAGAAAATATATGTGGTGTAGTTAACATTCAAAACAACAAGATTTATTGAGAAAATTAAATTTAATTTACAAAAGATTAAATCCTATTTTTAACTTAAAAGAAGGTCTGTGTCAGGGTAAAGATGGATATTGTCGATGCAGGAGGTCTGGTCCTTATTGAAAGAAGAAAGGAAGTCAAAGTGCAAGGGGTGAGAATAGCCCCTCAGAATATCAGAAAACATAGGATAGGTGGGAGGGAGCACAGGACAGAGAGAGGAAAGGACAGACTAGCCTTTAGTTACATCTGATATTCGGGATTTTTGTTGTTTAGTCATTTAGTCATGTCCGACTCTTTGTGACCGCATGGACCAGAGCACGCCAGGCCCTCCTGTCTTCCACTGCCTCCTGGAGTTGGGTCAAATTCATGTTGATAAATGCAAAGAGATGGTGCTTGGAGGACTCCTCCAATGGTCCATAATCCCTCCCCACCTGCCTACTCCATGACCATGAAAAGCTAGTTGGACTGCCAAATAATCCTTCTTTAAGAGTGCTAGTCTAGCAACAAACTCCTTTACACCCGAAAACACCAGACTAGCTTAGTGGATGCAAAGAAAGCAGCAGCATCTTTCAACTCTCTCTCTCTGCATCCTCCCCTGCTACATCCTAGCATCTGCTGTTTTAGATGATGACCTTGGCCAGCCCAATGGTAGAGACTGTCCCAGCCCCATTTCTCCAACATTCTGAGAAGCTTCTTTCTAAAAAGCTGCACAAATGTTGCATTTAGTAGGATTTAAATATGTATTTCAAACTTCCTCTCAAAATATGCAACACAATATATTTCTTTTATTTCTTTGAATATCGTGTATTTTAGTGTTTCCTTAACTATTTTTCTTGAATGAAGGAGTGTGTATCAGAATGATACTGACGTGAAGTAGGTTCAGATACCTACACACTGCAATCTGCAGATTAGTCAAAACGATGCATTTGCAAAGATCAAAATCCTTAAGTGGCCCTACCGTAGGTCCAGCTGTTTCTAGAAGAAAAGGGAAATAGGTAGTTTATACGGAAATGATGAGACCAGCCAATCAGAAAGACAAACTCAGTTGAGTTTAAACTACTAGCTTTTGTCAAAAACCCCATGGCCCGTTTTGAGATGAATTAAGTTCCTGGTTTCCAACTGACAACCTGAGCTAGCTAGTATTCCTCTGTGCAGCTTGTGCCCTGGAAAGATTCCAGATGCAACATCATGAGAGGAAGAGACAAAACAGTTTGGGGGATATGAAAGAATTTGTCTTTGGCAGTGAGGGCGTGTTTTTAAAAAAGGAAAAGTGCAAATGCACCGTGTGCAAATGCAGAGCCTCAGAGGGTTGCCCATTTTCTCTCTCTTTTAAATACTTGATAACTTAAACCAGCAGCGACAGTTACACCAGTCTTCTATTTGCATTGCACTGATTATACCAAAATCAATTATTATCCCACAGTCCTTTGCTCTGGTGTAAGAGACACAGAAAGTGGCAGGATACATTCATTAGTTCTGTGTCTGACAGAGGAGGCCAAATGGAAAACAAAGTAAGGAAACTCCAAGTGGTCAAAAAGAAAAACTGAACACAAAGATGGCATTTTTGGGAGGCATTGGCTGGGCCACCTTTTCATATAAACAGATCTCAGACTCATTTTTCTAAACTGACACATAAACTAGAATACAATGATCCTTTGCTTTCTGCACTTCTCCCCATTTTGCTATGTCGTTCTCTTCTATCAAAAACTGCTTGCAAAAAGACATACTTTAGGGAGAACTTTAGTTTCTTCTTTCCCTTCTCCCTTCCTTTCCCTCTTAGGGAAAACTGCACATAAAATGTCTGCCAAAGTTCTTTCACACAAAATTGCACAGGAAAATGGGTATAGATTTCATTGTAGATTCTTTTCTTTTAAAAAATATGAATGGAAGAAATAGAATAGGATGAAATTGTGCTTCAAAATCGCAGCTGTCACAAGAAATGCTCCTCTTATAGCAGATGCTTTGTCTTGACGGTGATGCAGGAGAGTATTCTGGCATCCTCCTCCCATAAAAAGCAACTACAATTTCAGCCATGGGGACCCTCGAAGGCATGCTATGATGAGTCGGAGACTCAAAGCATCCTCCTGACACTAGGATCTTGCCTACCCATGATGAAGGGGCCTATTCACTCCTGGGACTGTGGACCAGTCCTTGTCTACTGCAGCAGACCCCACTGCCACTGACCTACAATTGGGGCAAAAGAGTCAATCATGTATTGCTTGAATCATTATCCCTTCAGCATGCGTCTGCTGATTTATTTACTTTGCGAAGGGGTCAGGTTTTGGGGCACTGTGGCCAATTGATGGCTACCACACTTGTAACATTTTTAAAAAAATAATTAAAAGATCTATTGATAAATTGCTTATAGCAGCAGCAGCCACTGCCACAAAAACAATATATTGCTCATAAGGAGACAGCCTCCCTCTACTCTTGTGGGTCTAAGGAAGAAAAGGGGAAAGAGGGCTTGAGCAGAGAAAGGGGCATTTCCTGCTTTGAATTGTTTGTGGGGAGAAAGAAAGGGACATTGCATTAACATCTCTCTCTCTCTCTTTCTCTCTCTGCTCTTCACAATACTTTGCAAGTCTTTTAAAACCTACTTCTTCCTCCCAATGCTGTTCAAAATGGAAAAGAAAAATGAAAGCCGAGAACTGAGAGGGCGATATATGCAAGAAAATAAGGAAAGGGGGATGAGTAAAGGAGGGAAGGGAAAAGGGGAAGAGGAGAGAAGAAAAAGAAGAGAGAAGAAAATGGAAAGTGGGGAAAATAATCAGGAAGTGAAAATTAAAAAGGAAAGGACAGAAGGGCTGCAGGTGACATATACCACCAGGTTGCACATTGACTAACAGTTGGAAGTGAGAGGAAAATAGTGATAGTCTATGAATTATTAAAAAAGAAAAAGAAAATTTTAGGATAGCAGGGACCCCCAGAAACAGGACTACAAATGAATTTATTTATATGAGATGGCATGTGTAGCCTACAGAAGCGGTACAAATAACAAGAAATGTACCAATTGAACTGGCAGCCATGTGAACGGGCCCAGCGGTAGATATAGCATGTGATATACCATATACCGTGCTTCCTAAGAAGGATAAAAATGAAATTATTCTTTTGGCACAGTTGATCCAACCCCTATCAATAAAAGGATCTTTATAGCTTAGCTGCCCTACATTGACACTGACAGGGAATAGAATACACATGCCACTAAGTATTGAGTGGTATGAACTTCATCTCTGATCAGGTCAAAGTTATCACCTTGATAGATAAGCTACTTTTACACCAATAGGTCTGTAATTTCAGGAGGTGGCCTCTGGTTTCTTTCTTTTCTCATGGCTCCTATTAAGCTGGTGACAATGTGTAATAATATATAAATGTGCTTTGTACAGTGAATTTCCCATCCAATACATGGGCATGTGGGAAAGACGCTTTGTTTTGCCAACCCTGATCCACTAACCACTCATACTTTTCTCCCCCTCAATCACCTCAAAAACTAATCCTTGCCCTCACTCACCCTCCCTTTGCAAACAGCTTGCAGGCTCTGATTAATTAGTAGTCACTCAGGGCCATCTCCTGCTGGCTTGTAATTCCAGTGCCCCCATTAACAAAACATCATCAACCCATTCAGCCCTCTTAATAGCTACACCACAGACATTTGCAAACAGCCCTAAGTACTGTATGGCTTGTTAATGAAGTCCAATTAATCCCTTGTTTGTGCCTCTGCAAGTCAGAGTATTTTGTTTCTTCTCAGTAATCTCTCCCCTCTGGCATGCTTTTTTTGGGGAAAGGGGGCTGTTATTTCTATGATAATGGGTCTTCTAAATAATGCCCGCTTTGCTTCTCCTCTGGGCCAAGCAGGCCTTTCTCTCTTTCTCCCAGAAACAGAGTGCTTCCACGGCCAAGTGGCTGGGGCTTTTGGAATATTCCATCTAGCACTCCAGCCTTGGCAGAACTAGCTTTTCCTGTAATATCTAAGAACTCATACTGTAAATTCTGGGCATTGGCTTGAAGCCTTCACTGCCAAAAAAACATTTTAAAAAATAGAAGATAAAGATAAAACAAAAACCCACAAAAAGAATGAAGGTGGGATTTTCTATTCCGTTTGGTGTCAGTATTTTTAGTGGGTGGGGAGTGTTTGGGAATTTTATGTGTGTGCATGTGTCTGGTCTCTGGGTGTCTGTGAATTTCGTTGTATGTGTATATACTTACAATGACAATAAATTATTATTATTATTATTATTATTATTATTATTATTATTATTATTATTATTATTATTATTATTATTATTATTATTATTATTATTATTATTATTATTATTATTATGCATTACAGACCTATGCAATCTTTAATTCAAGACTACAGGCAAGTATCTTCTCTATATCTGGCCACTGGTCCATCTTGCCCAGTACTGGCAACGGCTGTCCAGAGTTTCTGGGGTGATTCCTTCCAGACTCTTAGAGATAATGGATATTGAACAAGTGACCTTCTGTATGCCACTGGCAATGGTGCGGCTAAAAAATATTGTAAATAAATAAATAAATAAATAAAAACTGGTGCCACACAGCCTTCACCCAATAAACTTCTCAGTATTTCACAGAGATCTAAGTAGACAATCAGGGTTGGCAGGATTAAGACTCTAACTTAACGTAAGGTACCTTTCATTAAAAGCAAGCACTATTCAGCCATTAGTTATCTAATTCTCAGCAACTTGCTTAGAGATGACCGCTGACCTCTTTCCCTTTCCTTCCTCCTCAACTCCATCTCTGAAGCGAAGAGGTTCCTGCTCACACAAAGGCTCTACATTCCAGCAAGAACCCAGATTTTCCAGGGTTGTTCCTCACATGTAGAGCCTACACATGAACAAAACCATTCAGAAATGTGACCTTGCATGTGGAGAAAGTGAAGATGGAGAGTTTAGGGTCTAGGCTCTCCTCTCTTAACCAAACAAGGCTATCAACAAGCAAAAACAGTTGGGCATCGCCTTTATTACAATCAACCAAGCTCAACGTTCTTCATCAGGTCAAAAGGTTAAAAAAAAGGAAGGGGGGCAGGTCAAGAAAATTCAATCCAAAATTGGGCCAGATTTTGTGCCGTTAGCATTGCAGCTAGACAGAGATTGCAGACAGGGAAGGAAATAGATATGCTTAATTTTGTTTGCAGGATATATCATCAATGGCTCTTCTTCATTTCTGGAGCCAGAAGGCTGTCTGAAACTCAAAAATCTATCCATTGCCTTGGCTCCTGTGTAAGCTTAAGGGCCCTAATAAAAGTATTACCCAAATCTGATCTTTGTTTTCATTCACAGTGAAAAGGGCCATTTCTTTTATTGTCATTTTTGCTCTGCTCCCTCTTCTGCAATGCTTATCAAATGAAAAATACACAAAATATGATTCTCTGCATCTGTGTCATCACCATCCATCTACCAAGATAGGCCCATCTTGCTAAATGAAAGACATTATTCAGGGAAGAAGGAAAAAATTGTGCACACAAAGTCCTACGTCATCTAATGAAAAACACAAACCCTCCTCAACTCTGCGATGCCACCTTATCTATTCCACCTCAGACAACATCTCCCACTCACGCAGATAAATATCATTTCTCCAGGACCATTTCCAGCAATACGCAGGGCCGGCAGCATTCAATTTCTCCTTTCCTAGACCACCCCCACTAATAGATCCCATCAAAGCCGCTCCACTGAGTTAGGAAATGTGTTCCCGCGCTGGAGATTCTGTAATGTAAACAAGGCAGCCTTTGGACCACCCTGCAAGTAAATTATCCAGCAGGGTTATAAAATGTAATGCATACTGTTTTCCATTTGAATTTTGACTGCGGGGTAGATGGAAAGGGGGAGAGGGCCTCTGAAGCATGAAGAATCCCATTTCAAGGGGAAGCATATTTAAAGGAATCAGCACAGTGAGACAGGTGGCTCCGCGGTCAGTTCAACTGTACTGGGTTGCCACTCACACCGACTGCCACAGCATGGCCGGGGCTGTGACATCTCTCTTGTATAATGTACACTGTAGGAGAGTCTCTTGTCCTAATGCTCTTGCACCAGCCATCACATGCACAGGAGATGTTTTGTGGAATATATATTGTGGGAAAAACAAGAGCCTTTCCAGAGGAGTAACTACAGTCTGATGCAGAATAGACAAGCTCCAAGTTGAATTGTGAGTTTCCTTTTTACTCCAGCATGGGCCCTAAATTCTCCAACAATACATGAAGATACTGTATCACCATAGGCTTCAGCAGCTGTGAGAGTCAGGAGACGTTTCCATTGGAGATTTATTAGCAACCTCACATGCTGCCTGTGGGTTGAGTGGCTGGGAGAGATTTTTCTGGGCTGGGGGAGGACTATCCATCTATCCAGCAGTAGCCAATCATCCGCTCCCTGCTCTGAATTCAAAGGGAGCCCCGCCTCTCTGCTGAGTGTTCCTTTCCATCTCTTTAGCCTGTTGGAAATCTATTTATTGGCTGTTGATCAGTTCAGAACTGCAAGTAAAAATATGTGTTTTATTCTTTCTCCTAATGTCTCAGACATGAGAACTTCCATCTTTAAGTCTTACATAAGAGAAGGAATCATGACTCCAAATAATGTCTTCGTCCTCACCCCACAGATGCTGCTTCAAGGGACTGGGCAGCAGTGTCAACTTTTAAAATCTGTAACTTGCCGTTTGAATATTTTGGTCAGCTAGATTGAGAGGTTCCTTTACTGTACATCTCTGCATCCTGATCTAGCTTTATTGCTACTGTAACATGGTCTTATTGGTACACGGAGATTTGAACCAATTGGTATAACTATCTACAATGTATTGTGTCTGTAATAGCACTAACATCTTCATTTACTTATGAAGTGCTTTGGAACCTTTCAATGGTATAACTTTTTAGACAGGTCTTTCAAGTAGGAATATAAAAATTTGTATGTCTCATTTTTTCTCTCTCCAAGAATTAGGAACATCAGGGTTTGGTTTGGTTTTCTTCTCACCTGGAAGACAGGGAGGACTTTCTCCCTCCAGTCAATCTCAAGGCTAATTTATGTTTTTTATTGTGTTTGGTTTTTGATTTCTTTCTCTCTTTTTCTTTTTGGGTAACTGTGCAAACTGTGTGATTACACTAAATCACTGTAGTTGCTGTCTTCTCACACGGATTTTAAGGAATCAGTAGTTCCAGTTTGGTTGTTGGTGTCTTTCTATCAGCCAGTCTTACCATCCTTCCTTAGCTTCAAAAAGGGGGGAAATAATAATTTTGTGCAAGTATATTTTTGGACAAAGTGGGGAAACGTCAAAGTTACCCATGTTGTCTTACTCTTCTATTGGGCATGAGAAACTCATGTATGTCAACACACTCTTGACACACTGTCTCGGCATATCCAGACAGCCCATCTTAAAGCAAACACACACACACACACACACACACACACACACACACACACACACACACACACACACACACACACACACACACACACACACACACACACACACACACACACACACACACACACACACACACACACACACCACTTGATCAGGGCAAATGTGAATGTTAAATTGGAGGAAGAAAAACATCTTGGTTCACTTCCATTATACAGAAACATCTGAAGGTGCACTGTAGAGAATGTGGCTCCGTGTATTGATCTGGAAGTGCTTTTCAAAGAATGCTACACGGAAGCATTTTGCTGGTTTAAATTCAGCTGCAGTCAACACTGGAATACAAGGAGTTAGCATGCAGTAGCTGTTTGCAGGCAGGCAATTGTGGAACCGGGGAGCTGGTTTGAGACCACAAGAGACCCCCGTTCCCTGCAAAAGGAGGATTTCCAGGGCTTGGATTCAAAATGCTTTTGAATAGCAAGCCTATTGCCTCCTGCGTCTTGCATACAAAGCAATGAGCACATGGCACAGGCTGTACTGAAAAATTCTGGCTTTTAGCATAATTCTTAATAGGTTGCCAGACATCAGACTCGAGCCACCTGGCAACTAACCAGATGCCTTTGCCAGAGAGTTCACAGATGGGCCAATAGGCAAAGAGGCTGCAAAAATAAAATCCATCCTCTCCACCTGTGCATATCCAGGTAAAGCACAGAAGTAGGGAGGTATAACAACATATGCATATAGCAATTCTGCATACTGAGCCTTCTGTCTGGAACAAAGAAAACCTTGTTGTTTCATAGCCCTAGCCTTGCACTGGAATAAGAACCTGATCCCACAACACCCAGTAGTGGATCAGAGCCCGGGCTTGCAAAGCCAGTGCACAGAGACTTTTGGATTAGTGAGGATGATAACATGCTCTGCCCTAGAGGTATAAACCACATGCTTCCCTGTTGCCTCTGAGCTTGGTGACAATATTCAAAGTAGCTAGAAGAAAGAAGACAGATTTTTTTTCCAGTAACAATAAATTGTTTTGAAGTAGGATATGTGTTTATCTGCACATATAATCTCCCCCTTTCTCACATACACACACATCCCAGAGATGGGAAAGTTAGCAGAATAAACAATTGAACTAACTTTTATTAGGGCTATGCATTGTCATGTTGCATCTAATTTATGACACCCATAATTGGGTTTTCAAGATACGTTAAATATTTAAGAAGTGGTTTTGCCACTGCTACTCCTCATTGAGTTTTGATGGCCTCAGGGTGGAACAGGAGGAGCCTTAAATATCACCAAAATGCCACCAGATGGCCAGCAGGAGTTCTAATTTAGTGGCAATTTTCAAGTATTAAAGGCTCCTTCCCCATATCCCAAGGCTGGGAAGGTTTCCCCAAGGCAAAAGGGATCTTTAGCAAGCCTCAGAACCTGAAAGGTAGGACAGGAAGTTTTCAATTAAATTATATTAAGCATCTCAGTCACCAGATGATGATGTTCAAATTATGCAGTGCAAAGGAATGTGAACAGGATTTCCAGCCACTCATTTGGTGATTCAACATTTAATGCAGGTCCCAAAGCAGTATAATTAAAAATGCAATGCAAAGTGAGTTGTATTGACAACTACCTGTGTTTTAGCTCATCTGTTGAAATTTTTAGTTGCCACTAGCATTATTAAATCAAATCCATTACTATTATCCATATGCACACAGTCAAAGCAAATCAACACAGTTGCATGCATTTTCAGGTTTTTTCTTGGTTCTGTGTATGTCAGGACTATCTTAATGAATGCCAGGACTTTAATATTTGCCACTTTGTCACTAGCAACACTAAATGGACACCAGTGTTCTATTAATGAATTCTCAATTACATTGTGAAAACCGGAGGAAAATCCATGAAGCAGGAGTCTGTATTCTCACTTAAACATATAATTAAAACTGCCAGGCCTCAGGATACCAACGCCTGGGAACTGCTATGCTTCTCCAGGTCGGAAGACTACATTCAGGGCAAGTGGCATGGAAGAAGAGGAACTCTGCTTTTCGTATTTGCTTGGTGGTTTTAAAGCCTGCATACCTGTTTGTATACATTCCGATAGACACCGGGGCTCACCTGCTCAATGTAAAGGTGTTTGCAGGTGGACTCTACCTGCCAGTATTAGCACTTAAAAAGGCTGGGAGTGAAGGAAGCAATGGCTTCATGCACTTGGGCCTATTATGCCATTTGGAGCACTGCAGAGTGTGGAGTACCAGATTTGCAACTCATAAGCCTTAGCAGAAGCGATGCAGAATCTGCAAGAAATTGTTCTGTTGGCTGGCAATAAGCGTCCCACAAGCTCCAGTAGCAGGATACAGCCTGGAGGACGTCCCATTCACCTATCATGTGTGCTGCAGGTGAGGCAAGTAGGGCCTTTGTGCTGTAGCTAAAGTCATGTCATCCTCCACCCCAACCTTCCCCACCTGCCTTTCTCACATCACAAGGAACCACTCATGTGACATAACCATCTCTCACTTCAGAAAAAATTCTGCCCCTAGTGGTAGGAATGGATTAAGTAGCTTTGCATTAGTTCCTATGGGAAGTAATGAATCGACTTGCGAACCGCCCCTCAACTTAAGAATCAAAAACAGCCGGAATGGATTAAATGGTTTTCAGTGCATTCCTATGGGAAATGCTGATTCGAGTTACGAACTTTTCGGGTTAAGAACAGATGTCCGGAACAGATTAAGTTCGTAAGTTGAGGGCCCACTGTATATCTTGAAATAGAGCTTTCCCACACACTCTTTTGTTGCTTGCTTGCTTGATTGCTTGCCTGCTTGCTTTCATAAGCCGAACAATACATTTAGATCCAAATGCATTTCAAATGACATACCTAGAAGTAAAATAGGCCCTATAGTTCCATGTATATCCCTTATTCCTCTGTCCAACTCCTTACCCCTGGATCTCTTGGCCTTCTTATCTGGTGATAACAAAAAAAAATCTGGCACAAGACCTACCTACTTATTGCTTGCAGTTCCGCAGTGGAGACATACCATGTTACAGGACCATGCAAAATTTCATGGTCCCAGGGCACCTTAGTTTGTAATTGATGCTTACTTTACAAAACACTTAATTGCAAATGTCACAATTTAGAAGTGTTATGCCAAAGTTTTCAGGGGGAAGAGAGAGAGTAGCTGGAGAGAGAATGTGGAGATGGGGGCAGGGGGAGAGAGAATGTAGAATGTGGAAATGATCATATATGCGTGGAGTGGATCTGGAAAGTTTGTATTCACTTGGTCAGGTCAAGCAGAGGCATTGACCTGATAAAAGATAAACATTTCCTGATCATGTCACCTAAGAGCTGACTTTGTTGTAGTTGCTTTCAGTAATTATTTATGCATTTATGCACATGCTCAGTGTTATTTTGAAACTTACCACTTAGAGCTATAAAAGAGTAACTGTTTTATTATTCAGAGATAGTCATTATATATACAGTATTGTGTGTGTCAGTGATAGTGATTTTCCACTTTTGAAAGCAATACAGTTTATTGTATATTACTAACTATGTTCTGTTTTGTGACCCCCAGCCAGAGAACTGGGACAAGTCTTTCTAACAATTGCAATGCGAGGGAAAGAGCAAGGAAGCTGCTATGTGTACCCTCAAGGGAATTTGTTGACAAGGGAACATTGGTTATTTATAACAAGGCATCACCACAAAAGAAGAATGAATGGGTGCAGAAACAGTGGAGGCAACCTAGAAAAGCAACTGAAGATAGAAATATATCTATCCAACTGGAACTGCAGAAAAAAAATCATGCAAAGGTTAATATGATTTCCTTACATAAGGAGCTGGCAGAGAGGCTTACAACTGAGCCATGATCATCTATTGGTGTATTTGTGAGCAGGAACCAGACACATATAGTCATCAAACTTTTAAAAGCAGGAACCACTGTCTTTCCAGCAATTACTCCATGCACCATGGCAGAGAACCCAAATGGCTTAGGTCCAGTCTTACGGATGAAGCCTAGATTTTGCCCTGCTCCAAACCCAAACATCTTTCTCATCAGCCATGCCACCTACCTGAGATGTTGGTTGTGATCTCAGTCAGAGCTGTTTGTCCAAAGCCCTTGCCAGTCCGTGCCCGAACTGAGAAGAGGTAGGTTGTTCCAGGATGCAGGTTGGAAAAAACATGGTATGTTTCATTTCGAAGTTTAGAAACAGTTCGTCGCGGGCCAGGCACATTTACTGCAGGATCAGAGGATTCGATGCTCTGGTAGCTGATCTAGGATGACAACATCAGTAAGAGAAAGCAAAAGATAGCTTTGCAGATATTGTATCTGCAGAGATTAAAGCATTCTCCTGTTTTATTTTCCAGAAAATCTCTACCAGGTAGCCTTGTCTGTTTGAGGCATTCCTCCCTATCAGCAAATACAGATTCTACATAGGGCTTCCCCAAGTTGTTAATTTTCAGAGATTCAAAACAGAAGCATTACTGTCAACACATTACTATTACCATTAATCTGAAGATTAATTTGTTGATGTTAATAATAGTGAATATTATGATAAACATTATTAATGCCTTACTTTTACATTCTAAAAAGTTAATTAGAATTACTAGAAAAATATCAAAAATACTGCTCCAATTACTGCTCTGAAGTAAGGAATTAAAGTAATACAAAGTGTCAGTTGTTACACAAATCACTGACATTATTGACCTTAAAATGACAAGATAAAATTGTGAAAAATTATAATAATAGTGAACAAATTAACTTTTCACATTAATTCCAAGGTGTTGTTAGCTTGTACATTATTTTAGATCATACAGCGTTTACCTAAAACCACAGAAACCATCTTTTTCTATTATATTATCCCTGCCTTCAACCCCAGTTTTGTTTTTTTTGTTTGTTTGTTCATCCCAATAACAACAAAAAGCAGACTGTTTCAGGGATGGAAGGATGAATGAATGTAGTGAACACAGTTCTAGTATTTCAAGACTTGAAGAGCTTGTACCCATGCGAGGGTATTGCTCCACATTCTTTCCCCTTCAAACACTAACCAGTCTGCTACTAAAATCTGGGTATACCATATTTTTCCACGTATAAGACTATACTTTTGTCTAAAATCTTTAGACTAAAAATTGAGGGTTGTCATATACACGGAAGCTGAGGAGAGAACAAAAACAAGTGGAGGGGAAAGCAGGGATCAAAGCGATCCTGAAGCTTTGATCCCTTTCCCCCTCCACTTGCTAAGCCCCACTTATTTTTCTTAATTTTGGATTAGAAAAGTGGGGGTGTCTTATACACAGAAAAATACGGTAATTCCAGCTAAATACCTATTAAGTCCCACTGACTGGCTTGTTCTTGTGCAGGGCCAGAGATCCCACCTGTAGGCAAACTGCTGTTGCATCATTCTGTTGTTCAGATTTATTCCACATGAAGCAATGGAACACAGAAGCAACTAATTAATAGTAATTTGTCCCTTTCCCCAATAATAAAGGTATAATTATACCACATTTTGACTGTAGTTTCATGAATGATGGCATCATTTCTTTTATAATACTCTTCCTGGTTACTTTTCTTGGGGGTGGTTATTCTTCCTGTTATAGGAGTGAGGCTTCACTAAATGAATTTACCTTGTTACTTGTCAGAGCCCCCCCTCTCTCAGAGTGACTTCCCATCTCACTTGCACCTCCCAATCTATGATGTTACCAGAAATCTGTAACTAGGAACTGGGCCTTCTCCATGGTGGCCACCATGTTGTGGAACTCCCTCCCTGTGGAAGTGCATCAGGCCCTTTCCTTCTTTGACTTCAGGAAAAAAGCAAAGGCTTTACCCAGGCATTTCATATTCTTGCCCCTCTTTAACTTTCGCTTTTGGTCTCTCTGACTTTTGATGACCTGCAATGCTATAGGCTGATTGTTTGGTTTGCTGCCACCTTTTATCAGAGTATAGAATGTATTATTTATTGAGATTGAGAAGTTTTTTTTTCTAATGTTTTAATCAATGTCACTGGTGAATTTTATTTTATGTTCATGTTGTTGGCTATATTGTAAGCTGCCCAGAGTAGTGGCCTAGCCACTAGATAGGCAGGGTAAAAAAATCAAGATAAAATAAAATAAAATAAATGTAGGAGAATATCACATCATTCAAGAACTTGCTTCTGCTGTGCCTGCAGATGGTTCCTTGTGTTCTGCCAAGAATGCTGAAGTGACAACAAAGAAGATGGGAGAAGAGCCAGCAGCTTGAGCGTTTAGTTTTATCCTCATAAGTAACTACAAATGCAACTCTTTAGTTACTTTTGATCCAGAGAAAATAGCTACTTTTCAAAACCGTAATTGTAACAGTAACTGACAACTTGAGAGGTAGAAGTCTTAGAGTTACAGTAATTACTTTCTAAAATACAAGCTTCCAAGCTTTGGGTTTCTTTTTTTTCTCTGTTCCTATTCCTTAGTTCCTGTGTTCCAGGTCCTTGGCAGGCTCAAAGTTAGGCCACTATTCATCACAACTTGGAAAAAAAATAAATATTATTGCTAGCTTGCAGGAAGAATTAAATGAGCTGTAGTCCCAAGAAAACGACAGTTCCAATTTCTGTCACCAGTGACTGCCATTCATCTCCCTTTAAATCCTGTTTTTGCACTGGGTAGCTGAGCTCGAGAACTATTTTGCATTTATTTCATTTCTACTTCACCTTTCTCCCCCCAAAACCGGGACACAAGATGGCTTGCAAGGTGTGAGGGAGGACACCAGCAGTGTTCTGATCTTGCCTGGCGGAGCTCTGGAAAGTCCTTGGCTCCCAGACCCCCCGGAGCAGTGGAGCCTTCTTAGTTGCAGTGCTGGCTTTGAGAATACCAGTGTGACAGACAAGAGGAGGGTCCAGGGGAATGAAAGGAGTGGACTCCACTGCCCCCTACCCACCTATATCGTCCATCATTAAAAGGACTCAAACCAGGGCCAGGACTGATCCTCCCTTCCTGTTTTACAAGACCAGGAATCTGAGGGATCCTGGAGTCATTAATCAGGGGCTCTCTCTTGAAATAACATTCCCTGCAGGAAAGGTTAGTGCAGGGGAGTCAATCCTTCCATTAAGGGTCTTGAAAATTCCATGCCTATTCCGAGCCATCCATCTCGGGAAATAACAGCTGTTTCTGGTTATCCTTCCAACCTGAAGCCTATACAGTTATTACCAGGAAACCTTGCAACTGCTGGCCCCACTGGGAGCGGTATCAGCAATGCTCACACAATGTAATTAAAAGACAAGTATAATTTTATAAAATCATAAATATTAAAACCGTATTAAGTCAGACTAAAATAGTGCAACTAAAAGCATCACAGTAAAAATGGTAATTATAATTAACAGCTCTTTTAAACCCTAGTCAGATCGCAAAGACGTGCCTAAACAGGAAGGGTTTTCCATGCCTGTTGGAAGGACATTAGAGAGGTATCTGACCTAGCTTTGTCCATCAAGGAGTTTGGGAACAACCACCAAAAAGGTCCTCTCCTGTATCCTCCCAAAGGGGCCTCTAAAGGAAGCACAGCTGACAGAAAGGCCTTTCCTGCAGATCTGAAAGCTCAATCAAGTTGGCACTGAATGCAGTTTTTCTGATTGTTTTAACTGCCTAGTGTCCCCAGCCTGCCACCACTACATGTCATTGTGGATAATCAACACAATGCCTTCCAGTTGGACCTCGGGCATTCCTCATAAGGCTCCACAGCTTTGTGAGAAATGAAGAGGATGGCTTCATGAGAGTATATTTGCCACCAGATAGGGAGCCCCATTAATATAAACCACCAGAAAATATTTTTGAGCCGGACAAAATATAAATTGTAAAGAAGGGTAATAGCTTCATCTGCAAAGGAATATTGAAACAGAGTTCCCTTATTTGCAGAAGGCCCCATTCATGTGTCCCAAAGCTGTGTGCCCTAGAATTTGCCCTAATTCTAGAATGCTGTTTTTCCATGTTTCTTGCAATTCTGTTCACAAAGGCAGAGGGCATGCCTTGCATGAAGAAGATCTATCTCCAGGATCTCTACTGACAAGGAAGCAAGGGATGGAAAGATATTTGTATGCTTCAGATGCTGGAGTTCAGAAAGATAATGCACAGCTAGGCGGACTGATGAAGTGTTATATACAGTAGCCTCTTCTTATATTGCTAAAATAGTACCTACCAAACAAGACATACATCCTAATGTAAATAAGAGAGAAAAGTTCAGATTCTACATTAAAGGCAAATGCATATTTCCTCCACAAGAAAACTGTGGTGTCTTCCCATTGCCTAATTACAAAGCAAAAGGCACGCTAATTTGTCAGATGCAGATTGAGGCAAGCTGGTGTTAACAATAAACAAATACTCCTTTCCTCTTTCCACGGCTTCTGAATGTAGAATAAGTGAGGCATAAGGTCTATAGCAGTAAAAAGAGTGAGGGAAGATATTTGTAAAAAAGGCCTGATGAATTTTGGAAAGTAATTGGCCAAATAATGTTGAATATTCATAACTCTTCCTTACACACACACACAAACACCCACCTTGAAATTTCATCTCTCTTTCATAGTAGGCTTAGGAAAATGTTCCCAATTTTTACGCAATATATCAAACAACAGAAAACTGAGTCCAATGTGTTCTTCTTGGAATTAAACGAATCTCTGTTTTCTCTTTCATTTAGAGTTACAAACAGAGGCACCGTTCTTTTTTTTTTTAAAGGCAAAACAGAGACTTACTGAAATACTGTGCCATCAAATATGCTTCTCAGAACACATACAGGCATGACCAAACCCACGCTGGCACAGAATGGAGTTCAAATTCTTCAGCTTCTACAGAGGAGCTAACCAGTGACTGAAAGCTTTGCTAAACTGAACAATGTTTAATTCTTTTAGGTCTTTGAACCAAACTAAACAAAAGCCTAAAAACTAGCAAACTATCCCATTTCCCCAAAAATAAGACCTATCCTGAAAATAAGCCCTAGTATAATTTTTCAGGACGCTCGTAATATAAGCCCTACCCCAAAAATAAGCCCTAGTTAAGGGAAAGACCGCTCTCTACCCTTGTGCAGCATTGTGCAGCAACTAGATGATGACATGACTGTAAACTAAAACATCCCCTGAAAATAAACCCTAATGTGTTTTTTGGAGCAAAAATTAATATAAGACCCTATCTTATTTTCGGGGAAACATGGTAGCATGTCAGGGAGAAAACTGATCTAGTTTTCTTGTTCTTGGCATGCTTGTTTTCTATTTGCAGGGACTAATTTCAAATGGGACCTATTTACTCAGCTGTGATTCTCCACCTGGAGTTTCAAGTGGTTCAGCCAGACACCCATTTATACTCTGCCCGACTGAGAACGTGTAGATTGGGAAATGAAAAGCAGCTTGAATTCTGTATTCCAAACAATGGGTTCTGAATGAACTATAAAGTTGTCCTTAATCTTCAAGACTGCAAAACATTGTCTCCAGAATTACAATGGAGCCTGTGTCAATTCCCCAGCAGACAACAGACAGCCTGCAGCTTGGTAGGAAGAGCTGCATAGATAAGAATCAGCTTTTTCACTCCGCTGTTTCTGCGCTCTAATAATTTTCGTTGATGCTAGAGAGGACAGAAGCAGAGGACGAAAAGCAAAACAAGATAAGAAAGCAAAGCAAAGCGTGCTGCTTATATACCGCCCCGTAGCGCTTCAAGCACTGTGGGTTTTGCCTGGCTGCCTTTGGGAGGGAAGATGTGGCAGAAACCAAACACCCACACCCGGACACACACACATGTCTGTGCAAGAAACTATACTATAACAATACTATAACAATGTCCTCTTTTCTCTCTGCTTGGAAGGGAGTAAACAAAGGAAAGCTATCTCCTCGAAGCCTTGCAGGACAAATAGCACATTCCATGAACTGGTTCTCTTGAAGTTCTCTGCAGGCAGTTCCGGGAAAAGGCCCTCCTAGATCAGCAGAGATGCTGCTGTCACTTGTGAGGACTCCCTCAACCTTTCTTTAGCCCAAGGAATCCCCACAGCATCCATCTCCTGCTCTGTCTTTCAAACAGCAACATTTGGAAAGTTACATTAAAAACACACAACTAGTTACCATTCTAGGACTGCCCAGACCGCCTCAAAGTAGTAAGCTGTTATATTGTACTGGCTAGAATCCTATTTCTTATGCCCGCTAGTGTAAATCCATCAGGATATATTTCCACGCTCATTTCTTCCAGTTAAACAATCAGTGTTTGCTCACAATGTAGTTTTATTTGTAATTTGCAACTTCCACGCTCTCCACAACCACGATAGTCAGTGAGTCAATGGGGATCTGACTCTACCAAAGTCATTTGTGGTCTTTGAATGCACTTCATCTCATCCCTAAGTGGGTCCCCTTTCATAAATGACCAAGTCAGCTTTCTGCACCACCTACTAGCCCTCCCAGATTAACCTATGATAGGAATGAGGAATTTTGAACCCAGCCCTCTGAGCTTCCCTAAATGTCCACACACTCCCTATGACATTATCATTTGCTGATTGACTAACAAGGTTTTTCCTAGAGTTGTGCAGATTTGTGTTTTTAACTACAACTCCCAAAAAGTGTCTAGTCCACCTCCCTCCAATTCTGGAAGGTTTAAAGGTTTCCTATAAGTAAAGCCAGCCTACATGGCCTTGGCCAAAGCTGCATAGCCCTGGGACATCCCCAAAAGAAGGAAAGTGTAAGCCACTTCAGAGTTCTTTCTATCTAGAAAGCCATGAAAAGCATCACCAGAAGTCAGAATTGACTTGATGGTTTCTTATTCTTATTATTACGTATTATTAAAAACACCAGGCACTGTCAATCAAAATTATAAAAACATTGACAGGTTTTATATAACAGATACAATTTTTAATCCAAAACCTAAGGTAAAGGTAAAGGTAAAGGTTCCCCTTGACAATTTTTGTCCAGTCATGTTCGACTCTAGGGGGCGGTGCTCATCCCCGTTTCCAAGCCATAGAGCCAGCGTTTGTCCGAAGACAATCTTCCGTGGTCACATGGCCAGTGCGACTTAGACACGGAACGCTGTTACCTTCCCACCGAGGTGGTCCCTATTTATCTAATTGTATTTGCATGCTTTTGAACCGCTAGGTTGGCGGGAGCTGGGACAAGCGACGGGCGCTCACTCCATCGTGTGGATTCGATCTTACGACTGCTTGGTCTTCTGACCCTGCAGCACAGGCTTCTGCGATTTAGCCCACAGCGCCACCACATCCCTTTTGATCCAAAACCTAAGTATCTGTTAAATATCAGTGTAGTACGTATGTTGTTCCTAATATTGCCATTTTTTGTAGCTCTAATGGTGTTTTTCCTGAGATCTGCAAAAGCCTCAATGACTACTAAAGTGTGTTTCTTCCAGAGGTGAGATGTTTCGATTGTCAGGTCTCTGTACTTTGTTAGTTTTTCCAATTCTTTATTTTCAGCTCTGGCATCCCCTGGAATTGCAATGTCAATGATCCAGATATTTCTGGATTACTACTACGTCTGGTGTGTTATGTTTGAGGTGTCTATCAGTTTGGATCTGGAAATCCTGCAAGATCTTCACTTCCTCATTTTCTGACACCTTCTCTGTCTGATGTTCCCGTGGGTTTTTGGAGGCTGACAAGTTATATTTTTGCCTATTGACCAGTACACTAATTTTGCCACTCTATCATGCCTAATGTTGCTATCTGTTTGTGCAATCTTTAGACATTTGCAGATGAGTTTCCCCTTTTTCTTGGCAGAGTCAACATTTGCTGTTAGCACTAATTCCTTGGATCTTAGCTTTCATCACGTTGCTTTGGAGTGTTTGTTCTTCTGCAGCAAAAATCAAGCCTTTGGTGTGTTTTTTTCTTAATGGTCCTCAATTTTAGCCATGCTCATGCTGAATTATTATCATGCTTTCCATCAATATTTTTCAGGTATTGTCCAAGTAGTGATTTGTTTTACCAACTGTTTGATTTATTTTCAAATTCTTGTTTCTTATATTGAGCCTTTGTTTCTTCTTTTTCTCCTTCTCCTTATTTAAGGTTTAGTTACTGGTAATAAGAACATTTGGCTAAAGAATATCTGGCATTTCTGTTCCTCCCCTTTTGCCTTTGGCCCTATCCAATATGGCCCTGCAGAATCTCAAAGAACTTGAGCTAAAAGAGCTCTCCATAAACTTTCCTCTTGGAGATCTATATGCATCCTGAGAACAACACACATATTGATGAGGAGGGAGGATTTGCTGCTCCACCTCAGGGAGCAAAACCTTCAAACATGTTGCCCTGCTGGAAATAACAGCTGTGAGAATGATGTGGAAATTATTATTTGGACCATGTGCATTGAAACAGGGAATGATGCTTTTTCTACTTTATTCCTACCAGCGTCTCCATCCTCCAAAGCTGTTATTTGCCTCTGAAGTTATTCTGAATATTTCTAAATAAGCAAATAAAGCATTAAAAAAAACCTGGGAGAGAGCATCATCTAATAAATATATCACAAATTTAAACCAGCATTGTGTATTTGTGACAAGATGGAAGGGCACATGCCTTTCTCTTTAAGTTGTAATAATCTACCAGCATTGTCTCCTGGGTATTTTGAAAAGAAGCATTACCCTCTCAAACAAATATTGATGTGGAGTCATTTTTTATAATGACTCTGTGTTTGTGTGTGTGTGTGTGTGTGTGTGTTTGTGTTTGTGTTTGTGTGTGTGTTTGTGTTTGTGTGTGTGTTTGAAAAGCAGGGTCACATTGTTTCAGTCATAATTCTACAAATAAATAAACTGAGTGACTAAATGTGTGTTCTGCGTAAGTGAAAAAGGATTATTTTTAAAAATCTATGAACATATAGTTAAGGGCTTTTAAAAAAAAGTAGATGATAAAACAATGACTGGAATCCTACTGAGGTCTGTGTAAGAACTGTACAATATCCTATAGCTAATTGACAAAGTGCCATTCAATGAGCAGGTCATGCTGTGCTGGTGTGTCCTTGCTGGCAGAAATTCTAGTGGCAGGATCTTCTTTGTAGTGGCAACTAGACATGGGGACAAATAAAACAATTGACAGAGGTGCTGCGTTACCAGACTACGCCAGGGGGCGTAATGGTGAAGTGAACTGCCCAGAGATGAAACCAAACAGACACTGTTGTAGTGTTGAAAGTATTATTTACATTAAAGTCCATATATACAGGGGTAAATACAGCTTCTCTTGGTCTTTATACAGTCCTGGTCATTCACAGTAGTTCTTCAGTTAGCAATGGTAAATTTACAGTTTTCAGTAACTAAATATTGTTACCAATATAAAGAGTCCTGCATCCACGAAGTCTTCTCCTCTCACCACAGAGATAGTCTTCTCCAGGATCTTCTCCTTGCAATATGGCAAGTCTTCATCCAGCGATGCAGAATATACAGCTCTCAGCAACACGATCACCAGCAACACAACAACCAACCAACCACCCAAACTACCCAACAGTTTGTCTCTGTAAGCTTGGCTAGTTTTATTCTTGGTTCAACCAATCACATTGGTTGTCACACAGCTGCCTCAATTAACTCAGCTGTGCTCCTTTGTTACATGTTGCTTCACTAAATCTGATCCTGTAACAACTTATCCACTGAATTGCAATGAACAATTCCCTAGGTTGACTTTGAGACCTGTCAATCTCCTCCAATTGTTTATAGCAATTCTGTAACATATCTATCTTACATAGTACATTGCCTTGAACATATACAGAGTTCCTTTTATATTCACATATACATTATATCATACCCAACATTTCACATGCTTTATTATGTTTAGTTGGCCCCAATACTTTTGTTAAACAATCAGCTTTGTTATTTTCTGTTCCACAGTATACCAGTTCAATTAAACCATTTTCTATACTTTGCTTTACATTTTGGTACCTGATATCTGTGTGTTTAGATCTGCTTTTTACATTTGGTGAGTTTGCCATTTGTATGGCAGCTTGATTATCTTCAAAAACCTTTATTTGTGATTTTATATTCACACCCAGATCTTGTGCCAATTGTTTATAGAATACTAGATCTGTACACAATTCAGATAATGCTGCATACTCAGATTCGGCAGAAGACAACGATATAAATTTCTGTCTAGCTGTCTTCCAGCTTATCAAACTTCCTCCCAAATGCACAGTCATGCCTGATGTTGATCGTCTGGTTGTTAAATCACTACCATAATTTGCATCGGCATAAGCAGTGATAGACAGTTCTCCCACTGGTTCTAAATTTAGCCTTTTATTTTGTGCTTCCTTTAAATACCTAAGTACTCTTTTTGCTGATTGCATGTGCCTTTCATTCGGCTTGCTCACATTCCTAGATAGCAGGTTTACAGCTATAGAGATGTCTGGCCTTGACCATCTGCTCAAATATAGTAAGCTGCCTACCAGTGATCTATATACATCAATATCACATTCCGGGCCATTCATATCTTCTTTCTCAAACTCTATGTTCATAGGAGTTGCTGCACCTTTACAATCCTCCATCTTATATTGTTTTAGGAGTTTTAATATTTTGCTCTTTTGGGCTATTTTAAATCCTTTCTCACTTCTTTCTATCTCTACTCCCAAGTAGTTACTTATTTCTCCTAAATCTCTTAACTTGTAGTGTCTCTTTAACATTTGTATTACTTCTTCAGCCTCTTTCTTATCCTTGGTAAATATGGCTAGATCATCCACAAATACTAATACTACAGCTTGTGTCTTCTCATTTATAAATAAACAAGGGTCAGCCTTTCCTTGCACAAAACCATTATCTTTTAAAGTTTTAGTTAAATGTTGGTTCCATTCATGGCCACTTTGTCTGAGACCATATAGACTTTTTTTCAATATCCAGCATTTACCTTCACTTTCTATACCTGGTGGAATTTCCATATAAATGGTGTGTTTCAGGTCAGCATATAAATAGGCTGTTTCTATATCAACATGCCTGGTCATGAGATTATGCTTGGCTGCATAGGTTAAAGCAAATCTCAATGTCTCTGGTCTTAGAGCCGGTGCAAAAACTTGATCATAGTCGTTTGAAGTTTGTGCATACCCTTTTGCCACTAACCTTGCTCTATACCTCACATTACCATCGGCATCCACCTTCCTTTTAAATACCCATCTGGAACCAATTACTTTTGATTTTTCAGGCAGTTTCACCTCCTCATAAACTTTCAGTTGTTTTAATGAATTTAACTCCTTCTCCATTGCCTCTTTCCATTTTATTTGTTCTTTCTCAGGCATATTACATATGTCATCATATGTCTCTGGTTCAGCCACATTGAGACAGTAATAGGTCTCAGGCTTGTACCTGTCTGGAGTTTTTCTCTCTCTGCTAGACCTCCTAGGTAATTCTCTGTCCTCCTCTAGAGTTTCCCTCCTTTCTGAGTTGGATGGAATTTCTTTATCTGATTGCATTTCCTCAGGTTCTACCTCTCCTTTAATTTCTTGCTCTGTTTGTGAGTCACTTTCATCTGCACTATCTTCACTACTTTCATTCCTTTCATGCAATTTAATTATTGCTTCTGGGGGTTTACATATTTTGTCCCAGTTACTGTGCTCATTAAAAGAAGCACTGCTACTTATTACAAGTTTGTTGGTATTTGGCAACCCAAACCTAAATGCTCTCCTATTTTGCTGATATCCAAGGAAATACATCAACCTGGCTTTCTTCTCTCCCTTTCTCCTTATTTCTTTTGGGATGTGAACCCATGCAGGAGATCCAAATACGTGTAAAAATTTTAAATTTGGTTTTCTCCCAGTCCAAACTGTGTAGGGTATATTGTTTATTCCACTGTGCCAAAGAATATTAATATAAAAATTCGCACAAAGTGTAGCTTCACCCCAATATTTCTCTGATAGATTACTCCCCCTAATCATTGCCTCAGCCATGTTCTGCAGAGTTTGGCCCCTTCTTTCAATAAAGGCATTCTGAGTAGGTGTATAGGGAGCGGCTCTCCTGTGAGTAATGCCATTTTTCTTTAATATTGCTTGAAATTTGGCATTTGTAAACTCTGTTCCATTGTCAGTTTGTACCACCTTAACCTTTCTTCCTGTTTTACGCTCTACAAATTTGAGCCATTTTTCAAACTCTACATGTACTGCACTTTTATCTTTCATAAGATAACAGTATCCAAACCTGGACTTTTGGTCTTGGATAGAGAGAATGTATCTAGCTCCTCCTAATGATGCACTTTTGGGTCCAATTACATCAATTGACACCAAATCTAATATATTTTTCACTTGTACATCACTATGTTTCATTATAGGAGCTTTCTTACTCTTGGCTAATTGGCATGCTTGACAATTCACATATTCATTACATTGTTTTAGATTAACTCCTACTGAGTTTTCAATTGTTTTTCTAAGTGTTTTGTAGTTTGCATGTCCAAGTCTTTGATGCCATAAATGAATACAATCTTTGTGTATACATTTGTTCTCATAGACATTGTTAGCCTTAGTACAGTTTAGTCTATATAAATTATTTCTAGCATAGCAATTCAATTTTTCATTGTTCTTGCTAGTTATTATACATTTACTCTCATAGAAAGTGCTAACAAACCCATTCTTTGCTAATGAACTCACAGAAAGTAAATTATGCTTCAAATTTGGAACATGTAAAACATCTATTGGTCTAGCAATATAAGGCAATTTCACTTTACCTTTTCCCAGTACCTTAGCACTAACACCATTTGCTAAGCATACTTGTTGGTTGGATACAGGTTGGTAGTTAAATATTAGCTGTTTGCTCTTACACATGCTGGCAGTTGCTCCTGAGTCGACAATCCACTCTTCACCCTGTTCAGAGTTATAAATTTCCTCAGTCAGGCTTAGTATTTCTCTCTTGCGTCTGGTTTGTTTTTCTTTTCCTTTCTTAAATTTACAGTCTTTCATCAGATGTTTTCTTGAGCCACAGGAAAAACAGCGTTTTCCAGAATGAATGCTTGCAGCTGTGTCCCCCTCCTCCTCACTTTCTTTCAGCTTATCACGTTGATTAGTGAGTTTGGAGTCTCGGAGCTGTTTGTTATCTTTTCTCTTTTGTTCCTCTTCCAACAGTTTGCTCGTTATATTAATTACTGTTAGCTCTGCTTGAGGAAGAATTTCTAAATTGGTCACCAGCTGATCATATGACTCATCTAATGAAGACAGAATAATAAATGCTTCTTGTACTTCTGTAAATGTGATGTTCTTTTCCCGTAAGTCCATCAACATTGACTTCATTGCCTCTAAATGTTGAAGCATACACCCACCAGCTTTCAGTCTAGTTCGAAAAAGTTTCCTGGCAATTTGAATCTGGCTTCCAACGTTATCTCTTACGAAGAGTCTCCTTAAATCCTCCCATGCCTGCTTTGCTGAGTTTTGGCCTCTCAGGTGGATAAGAAGACGGTCTTCTAGAGTTAACCCAATAATAGCCAGAGCTTTAAAGTTTAGTGCTCTTTTTTCTTCATCTAGAACTGCTGGGGGATTTTCTACAATGTCCCATAATGCTTCCTTTTGTAGTAGCAACTGTACCTTCTGCTGCCAAGTTGCATAATTCTCCCCATTCAACTTTTTTATGCACAGTCCAGCCATAGTCATTTCGTTGGCCATCTTTACCACAGACTGTAGACCACACTACTTTGGCTCTCTCTGTTCAGCAGTTTCTTCAATAACTTCTTAAATTTTATACCTGTATGCAGTCTGGTGCGCTGTCTGGGCCCATAACCAATTGACAGAGGTGCTGCGTTACCAGACTACGCCAGGGGGCGTAATGGTGAAGTGAACTGCCCAGAGATGAAACCAAACAGACACTGTTGTAGTGTTGAAAGTATTATTTACATTAAAGTCCATATATACAGGGGTAAATACAGCTTCTCTTGGTCTTTATACAGTCCTGGTCATTCACAGTAGTTCTTCAGTTAGCAATGGTAAATTTACAGTTTTCAGTAACTAAATATTGTTACCAATATAAAGAGTCCTGCATCCACGAAGTCTTCTCCTCTCACCACAGAGATAGTCTTCTCCAGGATCTTCTCCTTGCAATATGGCAAGTCTTCATCCAGCGATGCAGAATATACAGCTCTCAGCAACACGATCACCAGCAACACAACAACCAACCAACCACCCAAACTACCCAACAGTTTGTCTCTGTAAGCTTGGCTAGTTTTATTCTTGGTTCAACCAATCACATTGGTTGTCACACAGCTGCCTCAATTAACTCAGCTGTGCTCCTTTGTTACATGTTGCTTCACTAAATCTGATCCTGTAACAACTTATCCACTGAATTGCAATGAACAATTCCCTAGGTTGACTTTGAGACCTGTCAACAATGAACCGTGATATTCGCTAAAAATCACTGATTCATTAAATATTCGTCCCTTCATATGTCTGAGTTCCAGAGACCCCAACAAATACAAAGGGGTGAAGATTGCCCCTCTTTTATTCATCTCCCATACGAAGAGCCGGAAGGCTCTCTGCCTATGGATCCTCACAGCCAGGCACTCCCGACAGCCTGTCCCCCACCCCTTCCCCTCCCTCCCTTAGTTGCTGCCATCATCCGGCGGCACCGCTGTCCATTGCTGCCCAATGCAGTGGCCTCCACAGCCTGCCGTAAGGGAATCTGGGCTGCCCTTTGCAAAGATGGCGGATGTGGCTTCTTTTAGGGCAGGGAAGCTGCAGCCACCATCTTTGCAAAGGGCGGCCCAGATTCCCTCAAGGCAGGCCATAGCGGTGAAGGCCATCGCAGTGAGAGGTCGTGGATGATGTCTGTGGAGGCTGCTGTGGCGCAGGTTGCCACAGATGGCAGTGGTGGTGCCACAGATTGCAGCAGCCAAGGCAGGGAGGTGGCAGGGGTAGTGGAAAGGGGGCAGGGGGCAGGGAAGTAGGCTATGGGGGTGGGAGGTTCATCTTTTTTAAAAAAAATTACCCAACAAACCGATTTGTGGTTCATCGGTTCATGGGGAGGAGATTCGTGGTTCGTCACCTTTGATGGATTCACCATCTCTAGCAGTAACAACCTCATAAAATAAGCTTGAAAGAGATTAATGTCTACATTAATTTACACATACATGCATATATACTGTACGTGCATGTGTATATGTCTCTGTGTAGGTATGCAAATTTGGAAAGAGGGGCTATTGTTCAATTGAGATGCCGTATGTTTCACCACTGAGGGGAAGATACAGGTCTACACATGCTCTTGTTCAGCCTGCAAGCAAATAAATCCACTCTCAGTCTATTATCCGGGTACTAAGTTATGATGGGTAACTTCAAGGCCACTTCTCTTCTTTCTTAATGTCCTTTCCTTTAAACGGAGCTTGAACTAGAAATAGAAGACATCTTGAAACAGAATGCTGTCCTCTGAAAGCCATTCAAGTAAAGGGCCGCCCGCTGTAAAGTAGCATACAAGGTGACCCTAAACTTCACAGTGTACACAATAAGAACATCTATTTCTTCAGAATGGGCTAAAATTCTTTGGGTTATTTTGTTTTGCTGCCAGTTTTCTTTCAGTGAAACTCCCTGCTAATTCTTGCAATGTTTATTTTTGCTTATCTCATGCTGGTATGAATTTTGTGGAGCTGCTGCTTTTTCGTACCTTGTCTGAGTATTATTTTCACTCTTTCCTCATTTGGTATAGTTGCAGGTTTGAGTTTATTTAAAAGGACAAAGACATAAACAAAGACATAAAGAAGCCGGCCAGCAAGCCTTCTTCAACTGGCCTTAGGACAGAAGTTCGGCACACTCCGCTCCACCAAAAGGATTTGCAACATACCTCATACTGAGTTATCAGACCATTGGGTTCCACTGGTTCCTCCCACTTTAGAAAAATCATGTCCTCCAGTGGGGTAAAAGTGAGGGACTCTGAAGCGATGCCTCCAGGAACTTGGATCAGGAAGAATGGGAGGAAAAATAGGAGAAATATCAGAAGACAGTCTTGTTATTTGGCTTTCTTGCCTGGCTCTACACAGTTATATAAACATGCACGTTTCATTTATGTCATGTATATAGTCATAACTGTGCAAGTGGAAAAATACCACAAACACAACTGGATCCCAAACTCACAGTGTGTGAAACTGCAGCCACCATCCAACCGCCTTGATCATCCTAATACTTAGCATCTAAATTAGCCATTTTCTAAAGACTACATTAACAGGAAGGATCAGAACTCAAATGATACCTCTCATTCCTAATTGTTCTGGTTCTATGCTCTTAGAACATGGAAATTGTGGTCTGGAAATCCTGATGCACTCTCTGCAAGATCTAGACCTTGTATTTTTACGGTTCCAGATCATGCAGGGATAGTCTCAAGGTGGGCCTCACCATTAAGCAGAGTGATGTAGCTGTTGCAGTCAGCAGATGCTGGAAGGCAGGAGTCAGTGACATGATACTGGAGGCCAAAACTGGGAGCACCCTTGCGTCACCTCATTATATCTGTTCTCATCAGGTGCAGCGGAAACCATTCACCAGCAATGAAGTCAGATTCAGCTGTTAGTCTGGTTGTGCTTTGCACATGGAATGCAAAGGGGAACATCTATCCTGTCCTTTGCTGCAGCCAGTAAAATGGTTGGGCTGGCCCTGGAGAGTGTATATGTGTACGGAAAATGCTGGAAATGGGAACAATGAGCAAGTGTTCCCCATTAGATCCTGCTCCACATTCTCATCGCTAGATATATGGTGTTTCTTCAACCATATGCAATTTCTTTCAAACACACACACATACACACACATACTCTCTCTCTCTGTCTCTGTCTCTGTCTCTCTGTCTCTGTCTCTGTCTCTGTCTCTCTCTCTCTCTCTCTCTCTCTCTCTCACACACACACACACACACACACACACACACACACACACACACACACACACACACACACACACACACACACACACACACACACGGGGAGAGAGAGAGAGAGAGAGAGATACTCCAGTTAGACCTCAGGATGCCTTCCTGAAATACAGAACGATAACCAAAACAGTGGTAAATGGGGATTTACAAATGAAAATTTGAGCCATTTCCAAGTCTTTTGTACTAGATGAGGAGGAGGAGGAGGAGAAAGATGGAAAGAGGAAGGTGAAACACGAAACAGAGAATGTGCATGGCGCATGATGAAAAAAAGAGGCAAAAAAGGAAAGGAAAGTCAGTGGGGGAAAAGGCACTCCTACAGCCTCCTCATACACACAGTCTGTCTCAATCAAAGAACAATGGGTTAATTCTTACATTAAAATATAATAGTTGGTCTTTAAGGTGCCACATGTTTTCGTCTTTTTTGTTTTGTCTCTTTGGATTTTGCCTGATGTGCAGACTAACACGGCTACCTCCTCCAAAACTACAACTCTTAAAAGGTTGGTGAAAAGCAAATTACAAACAAAGACCATGTGAAATGTGACGGTGTCAAGCGAGGTATTACTGTACACTATTACTCATTCATTTAATATCTCCTCCACTCATTAAGTGCTTGAGATGATGTGGAGATAAACTGAGGAGAAGAATAAATGCAAATTAAAACTAATCTTTTAACAAATGACACTGAATTAAGAAGAGATGCCATTACAATAAAACCAGAGAATGCTAATAAAACTACAGTGTAACATTTCGTCATCAGAAGCTTCATGGAACAATGTCAGAATTATTAACTAGTTGAAAAAGAAAAGGTAAATATGCCTGTAACCAGGAATGGGGAGCACCGTGTCCATGAAGGAAGTGGGCATTTACTTGTCCCACCCCAAATTCTAGATTTATTTTTTAATTCTATTTTATAGAAACAGACACACTTTGTTGTGTTGGCATAAATCGTGCACATGAATTGGGTTGATACTACTACACAGCTGTGCACCCTTCTTCCATCTATTAAACATTCCTCCAAATGACGTTAGTGAGTGGTGGTTTCTATGACTGGGCCACTGGAATGCAAATTGCAAATTTACGTTGGCAGTTAGAATAAATATGGAATAAGGTTGCAATCTGAAGAATGTGTAGTTGAAAGCTAATTCCATAAAAACCCATAGGGTTTGGTTCAATGATGTGCTAAAAACTAGGGGCATTAATGTGAAACTGGCAATCTCTCTGGGAAATCTAACATATGGAACAGAGTTCTTCAGCCTTCCACTCTCCCTCTTCCGTGGACATCATATTTTGATTCCGGATGCCGCCACTGCACAATATGAACATAAGGAGCTCTGTGATCGGATGAGGGCACAGAGCTGAGAAGTTAGATCTTTTGACCTTGCAACTACAGCCACAGTGCATTTGATGGATGTTTAAAAACGGTCCATAGGAAACCTTAACAAGGAGAGCGTTCACAGGTGAACATACTTTTATTTTCATATCTGGGATGAAAAGAACATGAGATTTTTAAAAAACAACAACAACAACAACAACACCACAAATTGAGAAGAAGCAAAACTGCCAGATTAGTTCATCCAGGTCCAGAGCTTTGACTGCTCACCTCTGGACAGTAACTGTATTACTGAGTCGTAACTGAGTTAGAACCGGTGTTTCTTCCTCCTGACAAGCACCTCATCTCTGGCCACACAGGTACAATCTCCAGGAGAGTCTGTTTCAGTTTGCTTTTACACAACTATGGAACAAACTAAGGATTTTTAAAACTCTCATAAGGGAAAAAGCAACACTGATAAATGTTCGTATCTCTATTATATCTTGCAAAACTGCCTCCCTCTCAACCAATTTTGTTTTGTTTTGTGTAGGAAACATTGTTACAAAGATTTAAACAGGTTGTTTGTGAATGCTGTTCCTGACCAAAACAAACAAAAAAATGCTGGTATTTTTGCTCACTTGTAGAAATGAGAACACTTGCATTAACCGCCTATTTCTTTCTCAGCAGTATCTCATTTTTTTTTCCACTTTTAACAAGCAAAAATGCAACAGCTCTTTTTGTTGAAGACAAGATGTTAAATATTTTTCACATCCCTGATGTGAAGACAGCAGGACTAAAGTATGCAGAAACACATACAAATGTAAAACGCATCCCCTCCACACACGTGTGCAAACAGTACTTCGCTTTTTTGTAAAGATTGTACAATGCATTCGCCAGAACCGTCTGCACCATGCCAGCGTTACTGCAATGAATTAAACTAGTTAACAGGATCCCACTGGTCTCTCTTTGTCATATGCCAGTTGTCCAAGTTAGAGTAAAATGAAGGATATCATGAACTAGTACCATGCACATGGGTGTAACTCACTGATAGGATCCTGGCCACTGTTTCTCATAACTGGATCAACTCTCAGTACCCGACAGGGAAGTTTTGAAGAACACATGATAGCAATGCTTCCTCTGTGTCACCTACCCACTACAGTGGTGCCTCGCTTAATGACGATAATCGTTTCCAGGAAAATCGCTGTTATGCGAAAACATCGCAATTGCGATCGCAAAAATATTGTCGTAATGTGGTTTCATCGTAATGTGGGGCAATCGTAAAGCGAGGCACGACTGTACTCCTGTCTGAATCAGAGTTTTCAAAATTACTTTTAATATAATGTTACATATATATTTCCATGGCACCCTGAAGAAGTTAATTATCATTACAGTTAAAAAAATTTAAAAAACTTTATTTCCCAGTTTCTCAAACATAACTAAAATAAATACTTAATGATGTAGTGATGTTTTCCAAATCCTGTGGCAAAGTTCCACCAGCAAAAGTCACTTTGAAGTCTCACATGAACCTATGGAAAGAAAGCTTCTGACCTCCCCTCCTCCACAGTTATGCATTTATTTATTTCCTACAGAGCTCAAGGTAACGGGCAGGTTTTCCTCCTGCCCTCACACCGTTATTCTCACAGCTCAGCTACTTCACAGGGTACTTGTCACAGGCTTGACAGCAACTACGGAGCTCCATGGCTCAGCATTTTGAACCCGAACCTGTTCGGCCCCTAGTCTAACCTTCAAATCACACTAGTTTGGTAAACACATCCCAAAGGGAACTGGAACTTTCATGTCGACTTTGAAAGAACAAACTGAGAACAGAAAATTTAACAGCCAAGGGAAAAATCATACCATAAATTGAATGTATTTGCATAATCCAGAGCACTCTGGGCTGATTACAGCAGACAGGGCCCTCAATCCTCCACAAATTAGCACTCAGGCAAATACATGCCTGGTGAATCTACAGGCAATTGTCGCTCATGTATATTTTATAGAGACAGCTTAATTGCATTTTTTCCCCCAAATCCACAGCAGTCAACCCACTAACTAAAGGCAAAATAGGAGAGTCTGAGATGGAAAGGGGCCGAGACTGGATACCTGAGCAACAATTTTTGTTTTGCTTTTCTTTGCTTTGTTTTTAAAGCATACAACAACTGCTTGGGTCACACTTCACAATTAATCTACTACACAAACTGTGTAATAAGTTTCTTTGCTAGCAGCGAGCAAAAAGTAGACCATCTGTGACTGATCTGCAGTCAATCAATAACTATTTCTGACTCCCTAATAATGCTTTATAATAGTAAGCAGAATGATGCATCTGATGAAATGAAAGTTGCTGCTATAATAGATCTGCAGAGATTGGAAAATTTGCTCCCAGAATCTTCCCTCAGCACAGCCAAGAACTCTGCAAATTTGTTTATCTTTTAAAGTACAACAGACTGCTTTGTTCTTTTTGTTGCAATCGACATAGTCATCTCATTGTTGTTGTTCTTGTTATATGTGGCCAGGTCAGCTCCTGATTTATGGCCACCTGCTTGAATAAGAGATCTCCGACATGTCCTGTTCTCAAACGCCCTACTTAGCTCTTGTAAACTCAAGATTGTGACTTTGTTTAGGGAGTTAATCCATCCCATATTTAGTCTTCCTCTTTAGCTGCTGCCCTCAACCTTCCTTAGTATTCAGTTCTTTCCAGAGAAACTTTCTCTTGATGTCCTCAAAGTATGATAAGTTCCATTTCATCATACTGCTTCCAGAGACAGTTTAGACTTGATTTCATCTAGGACCCACTTATTTGTCTTTCTGGCACTCCACAAAGCTTTCCTCCAACACCATATTTGAGATAAATCTTTCTTTTTTCCTAGTCAGATTTCTATACTGTCCAGCTTGTTGAAAATCAACTGTGAGAACTGCTTTGTGTTTGGGTGAGAAGTGGTTAACTGATGAAAAATGAGTCAGCTTCTGGATTTCCCCTTGTGTGGTGTCACATTTTGAATAGTGGAGAGCACAAGAGGAATCCGGTACAGCGGGGTCTCTACTTAAGAACTTAATCCGTATTGGAAGGTGGTTCTCAAGTTGAAAAGTTCTTATGTTGAATCTGCATTTCCCATAGGAATGCATTGAAAACCATTTAATCCGTATCTGCTCTTTTCCGTCCATAGAAACTACAGTGGAACCTCTACTTAAGAACTTAATGCGTTTTGGAATGGCGTTCTTAAGTTGAAACATTCTTAAGTTGAAGCAAAATTTCCCATAGGAATGGACTGAAAACCAATTAATCCGTTCTGGCTGGTTTTTTGTTATGTAGAGGTGCGTTCGTACATTGAAGCATTACTTCCCATAGGAACTAATGCAAAGCCGGTTAATACGTACTCTACCACTAGGGGGAGAATTTTTTTTTTAACCTAAGATGACCTAAGGTTAAAAAAAGAGCAGGTTTTTTTTCCTGTTCTTCTCTTGGATTTCTGTTCTCAAGTAGAAGCAAAATTTAGCAAATGGAGCTGTTCTTAAGTTGGATTGTTCTTAAGTAGGGACGTTCTTAAGTAGAGACCCCACTGTAGATTATCTTGACTGCTGCCATTGGTGTTTTCAATACCAGCTTTAGCAAAGGGCAACCTTCAGGCTGCTTTTTGCTAAAGCTTGGCATCCTTTTTCCTCCTGGCAATGCAGGAATGATCTTGTGAAGCAGCATTGAGCCATTTCCTGGCTTTTTGAATGATGACTATAGAAGCACAATATCCCACATTCATAAACCAGAGGTTTTTTATGAATTGGATTAAAGAACTCTACAGCAAAATTCAGAAAAGTGCTCATTTTGGATTATAATGGAATTTTGATTCATGTACTGGTTTAGTAATGCAAGATTAGGTAAGTCTGCATAAAAAGTAAATCAAATTAATTTCTCCTGGGTCTCTAAGCAGAATAGTTGAAAGGTTATTACTGCTACCAGGTTCGCAGTGAAGCAGCTGAAACTCCAGCTAAACTGTCCCAAAAATCACCCAGATGGGATGGGATTCTTATATGTGCAGCTAGGAAAGATCCACAAATGTACCAGGCATTGTTTGCAGACAAGTCGAGTAAAACTTCCTTGGCTCAGCCAATTATCCCCCCCAGGTATACTCCCCACCCAAGCCTCAGACTACTATGAAACACATGTCACCAGAGATCATTAATTCATGTATGCATTACCTGAAAATAAAGTAAAGAATTAATGAAGGGATGGTGGGAAATGGTGATCCTGAATGTGAATCATGATGTATTTTGCAAAATTATTGTTTCAAACTTTGATGTCCTGTATTCTGAGACAGTGACCTATCCAGGTTTTTATCTATATAAAACATTTTCAGAAATGTAGTAGCCTGATAAACTTTAAATGAGAGAGCAGCTTTACAGCAACCGTACTCACAGTGCATTGCTTTTTCTTGTCCCTCCCCCATCCTTTTTTTTAAAAAGTGACTTGGGGAAGGGGAGGCTTTTTGGAGAGAGGTGAGTGCTGGCCCTGCTTGTCTGCTCAAGCTCATCTTTCCTTGAGAGGCTACATCACTGAAACACACCACCTACAGACAGGCCCCTGCTTTTACAAGAATGTCTGCAGGGAAAAACACTTGATCGAATTCTTCCAGCATGAAAAAAGTAAAAGCCCCCTAGAGGCAGACAAAGTGCTGCTTTCAGAGCAAAGGGCTGGAAAGAGTTGAATCAACATTTGCATCATGCAGATAATAAAAACCAATTTCAAATTCACCTCTTTTATAAGTGGAGCAAATCTATAATCATCTCCTAAAGTGCCATATACCTAATTAGTTGGTTCTATCTGTATTCTAGGCCCATTTGAGCCCAGAATTCCCTCATTACCTTTCCCACAGTTAGGTGACCCCAAAGCAGTTCCATATCCTGCAGCCTCTAGTCTACACCCTTGCCTACTCCTCCACATCTGTGACATTCTAAGGGTCTAAGCCCCGGTTCAAGTTTTTGTCCTCATTCTCAAGGAATGTGTGGCAACTCTGCTCATCATACCTAAAGCCAGAATGGGCTATATATCCTATTAGGAGGGCTAGGCAGAGGTGTCAACCTACATAAATCAGTTTGTTAACCCTTATTTTGAAACCAGCAGAGATGTTATGTACCACCAGCTGGAATCAGGATTACAACAAATATACCAAATTCTGCCAGGAAGAATGAATGCCTGTCATTTACCCAAGTCTGCAGCTTTCACAACCAGCTGCTCCAACTCCTCTGACAGTGTCTTGTGTAAATATCTAATCTCCAGGCAATTTGGCTGGATTAGTGGAGGACTGTCATTCCCACTAATGATCAACAACCTGCAATAATAACAATGAAAAACAACAACAAAAATTGGAGGCAGAACCAGGATCAATAGTCACTGATTTAGAACAGAGCCTCTCCCTCTTATTCTCCAGCCTCAAAGATGTCATTAAGGAGGAAGAGGCCAGGCAATTGCTTTGCAAATATCACTGTTCACAAACAGTATCATCTGCCACCAGCGTTATGGCACCCTCTAATTTTAGGAAGATTCAAGCAATTACACACTCTTTAGAAAAAGGAGGAGAAGGAGAAGAAAGGGGGGGAAAACAAAGCTATTATCCTCTGCATACAAAGAGAGGCTAACAAAAAACAACAACAGCAGGATGGTGGATGTCCAAAAGCATCATTCACAATCATTAGCACACCTTTCTGAAATGGGCTCAGTGAAGGCTTGAGGGGTTATATGAATAATATTATTTGCATTGAAGCTATTATTCACTTTATTGTCATCATTAGAGCTTTGCCAGACTCAAGGCAAGACTGCAAAGGCAGGAGGTCTGTAATCTGTCTGCCAAAACTAAGCTTAACATTCCCTGGCAATAAATTACTCTTCTTAATTAAAGACGGAGGGGAGGGTGGAATAGGATTTTGTTTTTGTTTTGTTTTTTCCATCCAGGCTTAAAGATACACCTCTTTAATTCAAGGCACTTGAATGAGGTTTGACTGGAAGAATATGTTGCCCAAGGACTCCGGCCTTTCCTATTTACCAGAGATGGTTGTAGTCCTCTAGCACTTCTCTCCATCACCCTTCATTCATACTGAGCAAAAGAGGGAGCATTTCCTGTAGAAGCACAAACATCTTCAGGATACCTTTCTGAAGATGGGCAAATTGGCAGTGGTTGCTTCTGTATCCATTCTAGTTCCAAATCAAGATGTCCCTATTGTTTTAACATTTTAAGACTGATTCAGGCTCAACATGGGTTGCTTTTTTTATTTGTTGCTAGTTTTTTTAATGTCTCTATTTACATTTTATAGTTACACTGTTCATTTTACATGCTGTCAAGTCAGTTGTGACTCCTGGTGACCCTTTTCAGGGTTTTCAAGGTGGAGAATGCTCACTTCTGGGAGCACAATGGGACTAGGCTGCTACTCATGGGGAATCAAACTACCACAACCTCTGGCTCTGCATCTAAACCACTGAGTATATACTACACCCTGGTAATTCCTCCAGTGATAAAGGAACAGTTTAGAATTTTTTAAAAAAATTAAACCCTTCTTGATAAATCAGGTTTTTTTATCTTGACTCAAGTAGAACCACAGAAAGCAAAATGACTACTGTTAGTTTCACTTATCCAGAACTATTCATTTCAATAGTTCTACTTTAGTTGGAACTAAAAGTTGATTTAGACCCAATTTGCCCCAGTTATTGTCTTTGGACATGTTTTGTCAAGTTTTGTTTATGTCTGTACATGAGTTGGTAGGGTTTAAAGACTTTAGTGGCTCCTTTGTGTTTTCTCTGCATTGCCACCTCAGGTGCTTTGCAAATACTTGCAATAAAATGGAAGATTTGCATACTGCTGAGCACAGATGAAGGCGTTGCAGCTGTTTTCAAGTGCAAATGCCCCCAACAGAATCCTGTTGGCTTAAGATATACAGGAAGAACTGAGAAAGGGGCTTCTCTGAGCATGGATGGTTGAGGACTTCACTTTAATACTAGAATTGAGTCCTTTCAACAAAAAATGTTTCTTTTTTTCTTTCTATTCCAGCAGCATAGGTAAAGGTACAGTAAAGGTAAAGGTTCCCCTTGACAATTTTTGTTCAGTCGTGTTCGACTCTAGGGGGCGGTGCTCATCCCCGTTTCCAAGCCATAGAGCCAGCGTTTGTCCGAAGACAATCTTCCGTGGTCATATGGCCAGTGCGACTTAGACACGGAACGCTGTTACCTTCCCACCGAGGTGGTCCCTATTAATCTACTCGCATTTGCATGCTTTCGAACCGCTAGGTTGGCGGGAGCTGGGACAAGCGACGGGCACTCACTCCGTCGCGTGGATTCAATCTTATGACTGCTTGGTCTTCTGACCCTGCAGCACAGAGGCTTCTGCGGTTTAGCCCACAGTGCCACCACGTCCCTATTCCAGCAGCATACATTAGGTAAAACTTCAACTTTTGTGGTTCCTCTTGTAAAATCATGCAGCAGCGGCTGGCAAATTGCAGCCCTCCAAAAGTTGTTGAACTGGAAATCACAGCATTTCTCGCCATTGGCTTATATTGATGGGAACTGCAACCCAATAACGTCTGAAGGATCCCATCTTGTCACAGAAAGACTTGCCCAGAGATCGATCAATGGGTGCCAATCTACCTTTCTGTCCATCCATTCCTCCTCCCTAGAATATAGCAGAGGGGATTTTCCAGTTTACAATAAATCCCTGCCCTGTTCCATGGTTCTCAAAGTTTTGTTAAGATGAAAGGGATCTCTGGAATCTGGTGGTGGGGATGGGAATCTTTTATTCCCCCCCCCCCCAATGGCCATGGTAGAGCTGTGGCCAATGACATCACCAGAGTTCTGCAGTATAACTTAAACCAAGAGGGTTCTGTAGATTCCCTCAGAACTCTTCACTGAAACATTAGCAAACTGTCAGAGAAGGCTGCATGAAAATTCCTAAATTTTTCACTAGAATCATGACTGTCAATTTGTTCCCTGGCACAAACTGTCTATTCTGAATTTCATAATGATGTTCTGAAGATCTACAGGTAAGATGTGCAGTGCTTACATGAATTCTATTATTTGGTGAGGAATGAAAGCCCACTTTGATTTCACCACACACACAGAAATGCAGACAAAGCATTTCCACCTGATTTACAAGCTAATTTAATCAGAGGTGAGGTGTCCTACACAAAGCACTTATTAAATTATGGAAACCTTTGGGGCAGATATATGCATTTGCGCTCGAAAACAGATGCAACACCTTCATCTGTGCTCAGCAGTATGCAAATCTTCCATTTTATTACAAGTGTTTGCAAGGCACCTGAGGTGTCAAAACAGAGAAAACACAAAGGAACTAATTTGCAGGATGTTTCACCTTGTTTGCATGATAGCATGATGCATTTCAAGCATTTTGCCACTTTGGAAACTTTAAAGTGATATCTATAATGAGCTTTAAAAAATCATCTATGGCACCCAGCAAGTGAGCCCCACCAGAAGCCCAGGAAAGCAACTCACTACGTTTTCCAATAGATTTGACAACTATGACTAACTTTTCAAAGTTATTAAAGAAAAACCTTTTCAGATATCCAGGTATTGCATAAAACTAACATGCAGACAAGGGAGCAGTTTCTCATGCTTTTCATTTATTAAAAAAACTAAAGTTCTTTACAGCCCTATTATATGATTTTCAAGTTTTTTTTATATTCTGAAAAACAAAACAAAAATTTGATCCATCTGCAAATACTGCTAGCATTAAAAAATGACTGTGTTTCCCCCTCTATCCAAATTGGTGTTAAAGATGAGAAACTAACCCCAATTCAGCATTACTATGAATATATAAGATTTTAAAGGCATACTTTTCAAAAGTTAAGAATTCAAAATCTTCTCTGTTTATGTTTCCCTTTTTTATAACAATGTCTAATCCTTCTCAAAGTGATATGAAAATATTTGTGAATTTTGGCAACTTCATATAAAAAATGAAACAGAAGACCTCCTCTTCCACCCTTGTGCATAGAACAGGGAATAGAATCGTAAAGCCACCAGAAGAGGCCTGATTAGGTCCAACCAAAAGCCTATCTAGTCCGACATTCTGTTCACATTGTGGACACTCACCCGGTTGGGAAGTCCACCAGGATGACTTGAGTGCAACGGCCTCCAATACTGCAGTCAATACAGCCATCCTGACTAGTAACTTATTGGTAGTCCTAACTTCCAGCCATGCTGATCTATCCGTCTTAATAGACCACTGGATTATTGTTCTGTATCCATGATATAAAACACCAGGAAATTGTTTCATATTGCTGCACAATATCATGCCCATGTTGCCAGCATAGCAAAAGGAAGCCTGAATGTTGACAACACCATATGAGCAGGCAGTATGATCAGGATTGCCTCTCGTGCTCGTTACCATTTCTTCCATGGCATTTTGATTACTTTGTGGCTTGAAGCAGTAGATACCACAAGCACTTGTTGAAAAATAGCTCTGATAATTGCTTTGTGCTAAGGTGAAAACTGGTTAATTGATGAAAAAAGGAGGTAGGTTCTGAGATTTCTCTCTGTTTGTGATTCCTTGTGAATGGTATTGAGCACAAGAGGATACCCTGTAGACCATCTTGACTGCTAAGATGGATGTCATCAACATTCAGGCTTCCTTTTGCTATGTAATGTTTGACATCCTTTTTCCTGCTGGCAACATGGGCACAATGTTGTGCAGCAATATCAGGCCATTTCCTGGCATTATGTATTGTGGACAGAGAAGAACAAAATTCCACATCCAAATATCAGAAGGTTTTTTGAGTCTTTTTGTTTGTTAAAAATTTGAATTTCTTGATTTTTAAAAATGTAAGTATACAAAAGCTACACACAAATTCCAACAGCAACTTCCCTTATGTAAAATTATCCAGTGCTAGAGGATCCCAGAAGAGAATATGATATATAGTTGCTGTGAGAGAACAGCTTCCATTACAGCAAAAATGAGTAAACTGAGGCTATGAAACCTTACACTTATGAGAATACAGAACTGACTGGAAAACACAATGATGCTGGGAAAGGTAGTAGGGGGGCAGTAGGAAAAGAGAACGATCTAACATGATACCCTGTTGGTTTACAAGATCTGAGTAGAGCTGTTAATGATCCTCATCAGAAGTGCCTTAATGGTACATAAGATCTTTGGAGTTGTTTATTATTATTATTATTATTATTATTATTATTATTATTATTATTATTATTATTATTATTATTATTATTATTATTATTATTTAAACAATTGTATAGTGATGAGATGGATGGGATGGGAGACTTTAATAGGAGACTATGACAGGACATAGACTCCAAAGCTCTGCTAATATCAAGTACGTTCATCCCCATCTACAAAGCAAAAAAAACAGTAATTTCACAGTTTAAATGAGTGAACTTCTGAAAATTTGTTCTGGATTCATCTTCTAATATATATTTAAAATATTTTCAATATCTGTATTTTTAATATATATATGGAGCTGATTTCCCCATTGAAAATATATGTGAGAAGACCGCTTGGTCTAAAAAATCCTGAGAATATGCTTACTGAAGACATATGGCCCTTTTCCAGAGGTTTGTCACTCCATTACTTTCTTCAAAACAAACTTGTTTTATTTTACTCTTTAATGAAAATCAGCCTTTTCAGTCTGTATCTGTGACTAAATATCTCCTTCCATCTACATACAAAAGTATATGTTTGCTTCATTTCACAAATTTACTGCTGGCAAGCCTTTCCTATGCATGCTCAATCTTTTGACGAAATGACCGGTTTTCCCCTTTGAAAGGTCTTTATTGAGGATCAATATTTCAGCACCTGCAATCTGTATTCTTTCCAAATTAAAAAAAAGCAGGTTGGGCCAAATATTCTCTTACAAGAGAAGCAAAACTGGTCTTTTCAATTTATTCGATCTGTTTTAAATCTGCAGACATTTAGCATCACCTATTTCCGAAATGGGGAAAACAGTTTTACTAATTTTTAAAAATCGCAATTCAAAAACCCATTGTCTGAATTTCCTCAAATTTGGCACATTATCAGAGCGGATTCTCTATTACAAGTGTGCCAAATTATGTGCTGACCTGAAGCTCAGTTTAAAAGTTATACTTTTTTTTGGACCACCTCCATTTTTAGAATTGCCTTACAGGATTTTGATCTGTCCTGGTAGCACAAAATCACTGTTACACTCCCATGCAGAATTAATATTGTACTACATTTGAGGGATGTACTTTGGGCACTTCATGATAAGACAAGATCCTCTGGAAAAGACAATAATATGGGAAAAGTTTGGAGATAAAGACCAAACGAAAGATGTATTGACTCAGTGGAGGATATTCCTTTAGGCACAAGCAGCAGGAAATCTGCAAGAAGGGCAAAAAGGCTTCTGTTGTTAAGCTTAGAGGGGCAGGTAGACAGAAAACATATTATAAATTCAAAATGCCGTGTGATGTAACAATGCCATGCAATGTATAATGTAATAATTTAGCATAACAATAAAATAACTCCCATATCATAGCAAGGGGGGGGGAGAGAAGACCCATGATTGTTATCTAAATAGATTTGCCTCACAGTCTTCATTGTTTGCTATTCCTTTCTTAATGGCCAAGTAATGGCTCATAATGACAGGTGCTCAGATACAATCTGATTAGCAATTATTGTCTGCTTGCATGGCAGTCGTTAATATTTATCAAGGCGCCTTAAGGAATCCTGCAGAAAATGGCATTAATTCCTACACAGCATCTCAGAAATTATGCACAGGATTTCACAGGAAGAAACTGAGGACCTTTGGATGGTCAGGAAATCCCAACAGAGGGAAGAAGAAAAGGCATAATATCCCAATGAAAGCTGTGGGACAGAGAAGCTTCTAGATTCACAACCATGCCATGCTCATAATAATGGCGTGTCTGATTTACTGAACTACCATGATGTCATGAAATGTCAACAAGGATAATCCTACTTCTCACCACCTTCCGCGGGTCTTTTCTCCCTCAGACTACCAAGAAAGATGTCAAAACTGTGTTGGGTGAGGTCATCGGCTGTGCCAGTCTGTTGAACTCTACTGAAGAGTTTTCACTTGCGTCTGAAGTGCTCTCATCTACTTGGGAGGATGAGTCTGAGCAGTCTAGGCCTGCCCACTAATGAGCCATTACTTCTCCTAATGGAAAACGCTTCCATTATTTAATGTTCTGGAACAATCTTTAAGGGATCAAATGACAGCGATGATGCCTTTTTCTCCATGTCATTGATCTCTGTAGGAAACAAATAAAGTAGGAATGAGGTTGGTCTTGGAGCAACTCAGCTTTTGAGCGGCCCAGCTAGTGCCAAAAACTTTACAAAGTCTCCTGTGGCTGGCAGCCAATTTTATGATGAAAAGGGCACTCACATGGAGGTGGAAGTTCAGAGGAGCTGTATGCAAAAAGATAAAGGGGCTGGCTTCAATCGGCACCCCACTGGCACCCTGAAAGACAGCATTCTCTTTTTCTCAGATTTGTACCACCATTACAGATCAAGGGTGTTTCTTTGCCAACATACAAAACGACCGTGGCCCCTTACCCACCAAGAAAGTGCGATTACGACACCCAAATAAGGATACATATATGCCTAAAATCTGCATCTGCTGATCTATTTGGGATAATTACTATAGACAATATTACTGTAATGAGGTGAGGGCCTGTTGTGCTTCTGTTACCTTCTGATGGACAATTTTAAGGCTGCTGCTTAGCCTTGTCAACTATACAAGTGTGCAGATTTGCGGGGTTTTTTTGGGGGGGGGGTTGGACTACAACTCTCTGAACTCCTAAGACAATGTGGGAGCTGTAGTCCAAAAACACAGATCTGCACATTTCCAGTTATCTATCTTACGGCTCAATCACACATGACAAAATAATCCCAGCTATATCTATTCTGTGGTATTGAAATTGTTTTTATAAATTTCCGTTCATATGACACATAGGTAACATTAATTTGACAAGCCAATTGTCCCCCCCCCCTTGCCAGGAGGGATTTTTTTTAAAAAATGTACCAATTATGTATCACTTCAATCTTTATAATTTCAGTGTGTATGAAGGTTGCTGTTGATTTATTTACTTTGCAGAGGGGGCGGGTTTTTGGGTGCTGTGGCCCTTTCATGGCCATTGTGCTTGTACCCCTTAAAAAAATTAAAAGGGGGATATTGATAAATAACTTGTAGCAGCCACCACAACCAACAGAGAAACAACATGAATACATTGCTCAGAAAGAGATAGCCTCCCCCCCCCAGCCTTGCCAGTATAAGGAAGGAAGGGAAAGGAAGCTTGAGCAAAGAAAGGGATGTTTCCTGTTTTGAACTCTTCAAGGCAAGAAAGAAAGAGACAATGTGTTAATATATCCTCTCTCTCTCTTCTTTAAACCATGCTCTTCAAAATACTTTCCAAGTCTTTTACAACTTGCTTTCTCCTCCCAGTGCTGTTCAACAGGGAAAAGAAAAATGAAAGCCAAGAACTGAGAGGGAGAGATATGCAGGAAAATAAGGGAAAGGGAATAAATGAGTAAAGGAGGGAAGGGAAAAGGGAAGGAGGAGAGAAGAAAAAAAGGAGAAGAATAGAAAATAGAGAAAGGAATCAAGAAGTGAAAATTGAAAGGGAAGGAAGAAAGGGTTGCAGGTGACATTGTTATACATCAACTAACAGTTGGAAGTGACAGGAAAATAGTGATATCTTATGAACTTTTTAAAAAGAAAATTTTAGGGCAGAAGGGACCCCCAAAAACAGGATAACAAATTAATTGATTTATATGAGATGTCACATGTGGCATACAGAACTTGTACAAATAGCAAGAAATGTACCAGTTGAACTGACAGGCACATGAACAGGCCCAACAATATGCATATATACCACTTGACTGCATATAAAAATGTATCAATTCAAAAAAGAGATGAAAAGAATTGCTAAAACTAGGATTCTTTTGGTACCTGTGATTGGGTCCTTAATCTTTGGGTCAGACTTGGATTTGACAGCATTGCAATCAGAGGATGCTTTCAAATAGAGGGTTGCTCTCTGTAAAGCAGGACAAACTACAGAAATAGAACTATATTCCCTTTGCTGAGAATCCAAGGTCTTCTAAACACTACTACCATCTTCACTATCCAACAGGATTACAGTGATCTGTAGGGATTGTTGGGGTGGAGGTTCTTTTTTGGATTGGGAACCTCCATTCAAATGCAGTTATTTATATCTTCTGTCCGTAAAAATCTCTAGACAGGTATTTTGGTGAGGAACTAGTCAATAATTCACATGTGTGAATGCACTTCATGGCAAATTCTTTCATTGTGTGTTTTTAATGAATTGTTAACTTGGAAATAAAATTCAAGCAATCAGGAGCAGAATCACAGTACAGTGGTGCCTCGCAAGACGAATAACTCGCGGGACGAAAAATCCACAAGACGAATGGTTTTTGCGATTGCTGCGGTGCCTCGCA